>NC_090293.1:30635552-31835552 GCF_037392515.1 Haliotis asinina | reverse complement strand
TTAAGGAAAATATTTAAAGTTAACAGATCAAATTGAAAAACTCATATCTTATATATTTTCATTAGACAATGCCCAATTGTTTACGTGTGACAACGGAAACAGGTACACCTGGCTCTAACAGATGGTTGTTTAACGTTATTTCAGAATCATGTGCTTCAAAGACATCAATAATGACATTATGCAATGATGTATCTACACTTCCACACAGGGAATCGATCTGTGTCATTACACGTGACAGATGATGGACAGGTTGTCAAGTCACCACCCGCGGCTTTCAGCTCTATTGCATACCGAAGCCTTGTGTGCTGCTTGGCAAGCATTGTCAATATCAGACGAAATGTTGTTTATATACGGAGCACATCGTGCAACAAATTTAACTATATATTTAGATTTATTACGCAGAACGTCTTTTGATATGACACCGTTATACATCTAAAAAGTCACAAAGGTTGAGTATTTTGGGCTGTATTTTGGGGGTAAAACGCTAGGAGGTGGCATAGTTCTTTTATGTATTTTTCCACGTTTTGAAAGCTATATTTAATGTTGAATGTAATTTAAAGTCAATTTTGCTAGATACTAGGCAGGCAAACGGAACAGGTACCAACGTATCGAGAGACAATGTTGTTTAAGCCGCGTATAGTAATATTCCAGGGCCCCCAAAATAAAAATAAACAACAACAAAAAACAACAAACCAACAAACAAACGAACAAACAAAGAAAAGCGCTAAGATTGCTTTATGCAAGTGGGTCCAATAACATCACGACATGGGACACCAAAAAGCCCTTTACATATTGTAAACCAAAAGTCACTGTGTTCTGTAATATGGTTGGTTGAAAAACATGATCAATTGGTCTTCGATTCCCGGACTAATCGCTGCGTACTGACACATAGAATCATCGCAAAGAATTGTTTTGCTGTGTAATCAGCAGTGGGGACGTCATTCAAATAATATTGTGACGTAGAGTCACAAATGAGCCGCTCCAGATGCTACCATGGGTACCAGCTGAAAAGACCAGCTAATGACATTTCACTGCTCTACCCCTACTTGATGGAAACGAGTGCAGACGGTAAAACCCACTGATTTACATTTTTGTTTACAATGACCCTGTCAGTTCCAAATGTATTCCCGTGCTTCAGATGCTCAATAACACCCGAAAATTGGCCAATACATCTCCTAATTGTACCCATGTGGAGAACTGAACCCGGGTCTTCGGTGCGACAAGCGAATGCTTTAATCACGGGGCTACCTATGAACCTCTAACAACTAGAGAGAGCCGACTGTACCCGCATGGGTACACATGTACATTGCTGAATCTGTATCTTTATTGATGCTCTCGAATTTGGCTGACACATGTCATCGTATTCAAATAGATAGATCGATGGTTTGCTGTTGATCACTGGATTGTCTGGGCTAGGCTCGATTATTTACAGACAACCACCTTATAGCTGGAATATCGCCGAGTGCGGCTTTCAAACAAAACCCAAACCTACCAATCTACACGCTAAGTAGCCATTATATCCAACCGTTCCCGGGGCAGTATCCTCTTTGAATTGGAATGATTATATAAAGAAATGGACATACAAGCACCTTCACACGATGAAACATGAACAACATATTACAGCTTTGTCAGACAAGGGTTATGATCTACGAAGCTTTCGTAACATTACGACCTGTTGTAACTCCACAGTTCACATACGCTTACGAATGTCGTAGCTCTATATACGTAGAGAACAGCAAGTCTTCCGCTATCCCCGCTAGGTGGCCCAGCATGACGTTAACGAGCTGACGGAAATGCGCGAGAAATTCGCAAGTGTTCACTGTAAGAGTGACAGTTTGTCTCCACAAACATCAAGCAATGTACACGTTCAATTCACGACCTATCTATCACAGTATAAAAACGTTTATGTTAATCTTCAGTGTGTTATTGCCTTCGTGACCTGGTGAGACTGTACTACGAGGGAAGTCTGGGCGACAGTCAGCCTACACATCACTCAGCTAACGGACTGACTCAAATACACATCAAATGTATTCAATCACGTGTTACATCTGTCGACAGAAAACCATATGTAAATAGGTCAAACAAAACTTGTTATCACTTTAATTAAGTCGTCTCTTCAAGCTAGTGAACGTGAAGATCCGGGTTAGAATTGGTCTTCAGCAATCCATGCTTGTCGTTAGAGGCAAATAACGTGATCGGATGGTCAGGCTTGGCTGAAACATGTCATTAAACTCCTATTGCGTAGATGGCTCATGCTATCAGTCACTGACCACCTGATTCCCGGATAGTCGATTATTACGACAAGCATGGGTTGCTGAAGACTAGTTCTTCACAGGTTCGGTGAAGGGTGAGTGAGTGTGTACATAAAGCAACGTATATCTGTCATTATCTTATAACAAAATGGGGCCACTGGTGACTCAGTCGACAAAGGCACCGCAATTCGCTGCGAAGAGTTACGTCCCTTGAGCATGCAAGAAACCTCTAATTCTTGGTTCGAGTCCATGTTTTGGGGCGTATATGTCGTGCCCGTGGTGGCGTGTTGTATCAACCTCTCAGACTAGCATCACGTCGGGTTTCTCTCTACATCAGCCTTACAACGGCGATCACTGGGCTACTTTTCAACGCGACGTAAACTCCAACTCACTCACCTTGGCCAGTAGTCAGTGAGTTGGGTTTTACACCGATTTAGCAATATTCCAGCGGGGGACACCAGGAATAAGCTCCACACATTATACCCATGTAGGGCATCGAACTCGGGCCTCTGAAGTGACGAGCGAACGCTTTAACCACTAGACTACCCCACCGCCCCTTTCTGACCAGTATCTTAACGAACCAAGTATGTTTATCATGATTTATCAAGAGAGACTATTCGGTATGACCTTAACCAGGCAGAGACGTCACGAATTACCACATGAAGGAATAATGTTTAACACTACCATGATTAAAAAGGGATGTCAAGCCTTATATTAATGAAGGTGCAATGTGTGTATGAATAAAACTATCTACTTATCACTGTTCCTGTAAAGCAAGCATTATCTCACGCATCTTAAGGGATCTTCAGCTACAAATAAATGGAAATGATAATTAAATAATTTACATGAGGTTTTTCTGGCTTGCATTCGATTGCAGGTTCCCTTATTTGTCTCCGTCAGTATATGCCAGATCGTGTTGGATATAATAGTGCGCAACGCAGTTTCGGGACATCTGGCAATAAAATTAGTCAGCAAGTCGAAAATATCCTCCAGCAATAACATATTCATCAGCGAATAATTGTCTCGCGACACATCCGTCTGTTGGGTCACGTTACCTTATATGAATATCCCTAGTCTGTCCCAGTCCATATTCGACTCT
The DNA here is from genome assembly GCF_037392515.1 of Haliotis asinina. Classification (NCBI taxonomy): domain Eukaryota; kingdom Metazoa; phylum Mollusca; class Gastropoda; order Lepetellida; family Haliotidae; genus Haliotis; species Haliotis asinina. The sequence goes on along the minus strand of NC_090293.1, from coordinate 31,832,201 downwards.
CTTCATCTTGTCATTTCATCCTCTCTACCTCTGCTGTCAGCCCGGGACGAGCAACTTTTATTGTTCATGTCCTGTTGATGATGGCCGTGAAGACTTGAACTGAAGTAGCTTGGTAGATCCTTTTAATACTGCCTTTTGCGATAAGATTTAAAAAAAATATTTTTAAAAATGCTTTCTTATTAGTCCTTGTACTCCCGTGTAATGTAAAATGGAAAGCACGTGTTGAAGCTTTGTCAAAGGATTTTTTCTCACCGCTTTTCGGAATGTGGACTCGCAGCTTCCTAAACCCGATACTCATATGTTCGAATCTCAGATCCTGACCGATAATGTTCCTTGGTCAGTCTTAGTTTTCCCCGACAATGATCCTAGGCCTGTATACCACAAAACTAACCAGTAACGATGATAATGTTTATAGTAGTATTGGAAAGTTTCATTCTGACAACTGATGGTGGCAGCGGATTGAAGCGCTCTTAAATTAGAGTGACTTCCCTTGGTGGATTTACACTCCAAGCTCCGGGACAGCGCTGTCCGCCTTTATTAACCTCACAGTGATAAAAGCTTGTTTCCCGCGGCAGATCAAATTAGTTGAATTACAGGAATCGCAGTCTCATTCAAGAAAATATCTGAGATTAAAGTTTCGAGCTCGCTGCCTTTCCACTTTTCTAGGATGTGCGACTGGATGGGTACCAGAAAGTGCCAGTGGATTCAGTAACGGGATACGAGATTCATCCAAGACATTAAACTGCTTCACATTCTGGACGTGAGTGCACTGATCATATTATTTTTGTTGGAGCTGTATATTTTTGCATTTCCTGAAATTTTATTTTTGCTGCTGTTTATTTGTTATGGAAAATACAGTGCTTAGAGTTTGGGGCAATTTCTTAATTATTCATTAAACAACTGTTGTTGTTGGCTAATTGCACGATGTAGGTCTGCACCCTTCCTTTTAACGAATGATCACTTTAAACACTTTAAATTGAGAATTAACTTTAACATTGTGTTCGATACGAAACATGTATTTGTCAAACATGGAATATCAGTCTGGTTCGTTGACATTCATGTTGAAACGCACTGACATAGTGCATTGGGATTTGTCACAGTAATCCAGACATCACGTGGCATTTTTTGTCAATCTAAAAAAATATATATCTGTATATGTGAAGAATAATTTCCTTTTCAAGTAGTTTTAAGAGCAATTAATTCCTACCGTAAACGTTAGAGGGTGAACATGTCTTATAAAAATGTCATTTGAAATAATTTATATCCCCCTTTGCTCTCTTCCACCCTTGATTAACATTCACAGTAGCGGCCAGAGACACCTGGTTCGTATGTTCAGAGACAACTCTTTGGTAAAGCCCCATCCTCGCCGGTTTGGAATAGTTATATGTAACCTGACAGGTGAATATGTGTCTGACTTTCAGAGCTGTGTGTGTGTGTGTGTGCGCGTGTATTTAAGGTGTATATGTCTCACCTTTCAGGTGTATGTGTGTCTGACTTTCAGGGGTATAAGTGTCTGACTTTGTGGTGCACATGTCTTAAGATCACCTCACTGACTAATTGGTTGCATTTAAATTTACATTGGACTCATACTGAATTTGGATTTTACTTGGCCTTTGCAGACATTCTGCAACATCGAGGAACCTTTCCACTTCAGGTTTCATTTATCAATACAAGAAGGAAAATAGCACCCATCCGATCTTTGATTCTGAAATATCAAGTACAACATGTTCGTAACATCTCGACTGGTAGGGGTCACTCAGAACAACTCCATTAATTTCGCCATTCTGTCATCTGACAAATTCTCTCAGAATGTTCTGATTGTAGCTGGCTCACAATTCTTTAAAAATGTAATTCGTATATGTCCGGTTGTTTCTCAAACCTCGTCGGTTATTTGCTTGTCCTGTCAGCTCTCTCAGGACGCAGCAACTGTAGCTTGCTCACAATGCTCTAAAAATAATCCGAAAGTCGTCCGGGTGCCACTCAGACCTTCTCGGTTAATTCCGTCGTAATGTCACGTGGCAGCTCTTTAAACATGTGCCGACAGGCTCACAGTTCAAAGATGGCCGCATTCTACTCTCAACGCTGATGGACGCTTCTCCGCGGTGGACTTGTTAATGAAGGTAGTTTATATAGATTTCTGTGAAGCGGGGCCTCGTAAAAGCGACATAATAAGGTCATCATGTCAAACTCCCTTTTCATTTTGAGGCATTTTCCGGGAGCTATTTTTGTAACTGTGGACAGGCGGGGCATTTAAGAGACTGAATGTGTCACGAAAGACAAGGATATAGCGTTTATGAATTCAAGAAATGTAAATGTGAAAGTTTCACGCTGAAATGTATGCAGTACATCACAGAACATATGTCACGTTGAATTAATGCTTTCAAAATTGGTATACTCAAGTCACCAAGTTTTGCGGAGGGCTCAGAATTGTGAATATAATTTAAGAAGTATATACGTGCATGTGCAGCAAAGTAGTAGCACCATGAATTAATCTCAATCACATGTCGCTGTTGTACTGGAACCAGTGCAAGAAAGTATGCATCTCTGTGTCATAAAATAAATATTCATATTTAGAAACAAACTGTAAATATGAAAATGTCATATTTTGTGGAGAATAGATTTAGCGGTAAGTATCACTGTACGGGGAGTATTGCATTAGCATTATATTCTCATCAGGAATCTGAGAATGAGAATGCAGTACACATTGAACGGGGTAACAGTGGTTTCAAGCTTTACTCTATACTGAGCACTAAAGAATTTTGCGCTTTTGTGAGTAAATGCTTGTTTGTCATGTGCCACACAACACCCCCAGATTCTGCCCAATAATCAGTCAGATCACCTGTTACATGAAATTGTAGGAAGCTGAAATATCATATCACGAGAAGATATTAGTAGTCCAAAAATAACCCATTCTTAGTAGTGAGTACGTAAGCATAAGTTTCCAGAGGCTTTTCTACTCTTTAGTGAGTGCATAGCCGAGTTACTGATGAGTTCCCAGAAGGAAAGGGTGTCGCGAGAAGACGGTGTGTTCAGTTGGGTTATGTTTCTTTTCTACCTGTAAGGTAGGCCTCAAAGATTAGGGCATGATTAGGGTGTGGTCCTATGGCACCAGGATATGGTCCCACAGACACATCCAGAATATCATCCCCGAAGCACACCCTTTCATTGTATAACGCTGCATGACATGGAAATCGCTTCTTCTAGATTTACCGATCCCATCTCAAATCATACTTGAGTGAACACAGACACCTGTCTTCGTTGAACACCGTGAACCACATGCATGTCACTTGGACCTTGTGAATTAAACGTATGTCCATTTCTTGCCCTCTCAATCCACGTTGTGTTGAACCAGTGTCGTGCGTCCTGTTTACGCTTTTAATTCCCATTCCTAATTGAGCATTCGTCAAAAGACGCTGAGAGGGTACACGCGCATTTGCATACTCGCATACTCGATAATCCCCAGGGTATATGTTACGATGACTCTCCACCAGACCTTGGGTTCATCTACGGCGGATGATTTCATTACCCACGTTGTTGACTCTGGCAAGCTCGGTTGTAACGGCCGCTTAGCTGATTGGCTACTGTAAGAATGCGGCGTAGCAAAGGGAGGTAACAAAATTATCGGGCCGAGCTATAGATGCATCCAGGGTACTTTATCGAAACAAATACCGTGGAGATTATCGAGGACGATTCAGTTGTCGAAGTTGTCAGGAGCAAATGTTGCGCTCTCGTATACTGATGCGCTGCGAATGGCAGTTGGGTAGCCTAGAGGTTAGAGTGTTCGCTCCTCACGCCGAAGACCCGGGTTCGGTTCTCCACATGGGTACAAAGTGTGAAGAACTTTTTGGGTATTGCTGAAATATTGCTAAAAGCGTAGTAAACTCACTGACTGGTGTGCAGCCGTTCTGTCTTCACACATCCAAACAAACTTCACAAACGCCTCGCTCACCCCAGTTCGTTACTGGATGAAAGGCTGATAAGATGAGGGTCTCAGACATTTGGAGACACAACCCACGAGCATGTTAAGAGCGTTTACTAACCAGATACAATAATCAAATATATACTGAACAGCAAAAGTAACGCGAGTCTCGAATAAATGAAATAACATAAAGGTAAGCTTTCGGGTTTATGTGTTCTATTTGAAAACACACAGAGTTGGGTTTCTTTTGCTGCTCGGTATAAATACTGACAACTGACGTAACTCTTCTTAGCGAACTGCAGCAATACAGACGAATGTGTCGTCAGTAGTTCTGCTCTCGAACAGACGTGGGTAAGGCCACTAAACTAAAGTAAAGCACACTGTCTTCGGTCCGTATTCATAGTATCACGGTAACAGTGAAAGTATTGACAGTGCTAACTGTGAAATGTATTACAAATATTGCGTAGGTAGGTTGTTCCCTGCAGAAATCAAGCTCTTTCTTAAAGTCAACGAACGTGTTAGAAACAGGGCTAATTTACATGACCAGATTCGTCTTCTGATGTGTATCCCAATAGGGGTTGGACTATATTCTTGAGGAAGACACGCTTTCCTTAACCGTCATATGCATCATACATATATATATATAATACCAGGTGATAACCGCCTTCGATATACAATATGCATATAGACCGAAACCTTAAATGTTTAAGCATTGACTTTATACGACCAGCATTAATCATTATATCTGTCAAACCATATGTTATCTAAGTGAGTGAGTTTAGTTCTATGCCGCTATATGCAGCAATATCACCGCTGTTACCTAAAGTCTGAATCGTGTGTATCGCTGTATTTACTTATGTTTTTCTCTAAACATCTCTCTGGCCCTATAACCTTTTTTCTCTGGCTACATAATCATTTTAAACCATATATATAAATAAAATCTCAAACTAAGAACATTACTACCTTTCTGACGCAACACGTCAACAACTCTATTTTAGTTTTGTTCTGAATTAGAAAAAAAAAAAATTCTATTCTTTAATTTTCAAAATTATGAAAATATAAACGAAATATGTCTGAAGTCACAACTTACCCTGTACAAATACAGTACACGTTTGACATATATGGTTAGGGATGCATTCATTTATTTATTCTCCCTGTGCATTTCAGCTATCCGGTAGCCATACAGAGTCTATGGAATCTCAGCACGCCACTGCAAGGTCGTTGGCCAGTGTCATCTGCTGTAATTATCATGTCTTCTTTTTCTATATATCCTACCGTGCCTGAACGCTCAGGTTGAAATGTCAAACAGGACATGGCCATCCTAAAGACTGTGAAATTATGTTTTTTTCTTTGAAATCTTCATTCCTCAAATATCGTAAGACCATCCTCAAAATGGACGACACCCAGAATACCCACGTGACATGTTTTTTTTCTCGTGTAAAACATCATTTTGGGGCAACTGATTATTTTTTCTGAGTATTTTGTCTTTTCGATTGACGTAGTCAGTGACATAAATGGACACGCCGTTGCGTAATGGGACGGTCAGTGGATCTTCTGTTGACGTCACTCCATGCTGACTTATGAGAATGGGTTCAAATCCTAGATTCAGCATCACACCCGATTTTCTAGGTGATAAATGGATAATAACTGCATCGCTTGTGCTGTCCCACTCTTTCAAAGTTGACACGTCGAATACTGAGTGAATTGAGCAATATAAAACAATTTTCACATCTTTAAGAAATCTCTGCTAAAGAAGAATCGATTGTATAATTCCGGCTACATCACGAACATGTGTTTTCAAATCAGTATGAATTGATGGCACCAAGGAAATCAGCGGATCCCGTCTCACGGCTGGCACCCGTATTATCAAGTCGATTGTATATGGGACCGTATGGGGAAGCTTAAACAATTGCAATTTCAAACATGCACAGCCACAAAACGTTTTGAAGACTTGATCGAACAACTACTGGATAACTCGATCCAACATCTTCACGGGCCTAAATAATTCCAAAGCAGCACATTCACACATCGGATGTGCCACATGTTATAACATACATGAGTACACCCCGTCATCATTTGGTTGTCCTAATCTAACGTGAGATGTGAAAACAGACGTCGACACGTTGTTAATGCAAGAGACCGAGGTTGTCATCTTTACACCATTACACATTGTTAATTTGGTTGGATCTAAAGACCAAAATGCATTGCTTTTATGTTAGAAGTGTAGAAAACTGCGTATGCGATAAAAACTAACTCTGCATTAAATACATTTCCGGTTGACTAATGGCTGTTGAATGTCAACATTTCAGAAGTTCCCAAGACACGTGTTGTTTATGAACCATTAATGGTCAGTGTTCTCAAGCGGTTTGGTTTGCTTAAAGGTTGATCACAAAGCTCACTCGTGCTTAATATCCAAGGTGAAATATTTCAGCCATGGCTCACCATTACACATTTATCATCAGGCATGCACATACATTCAACACTGCAGATCCTTAAATATTTCAAACACGGAAAGATTTCTTTTCCTGACACTAAAGATATCAAAATGTCGTTTTCTGGAAATAGCAAGTGACATTAAAAAAGCTGCAGACAGTCGGTAGGCTGGTGACCCTTGTGGGGCAAATTGTTCTGGAGGTAGTTGTAAGGTTAACAGAATACATTCCACATTTCTATTTAAAGTTACTACTACATTACGTGACACCTAATGTCCTTTGTAGAGTTGTAAACAGAATATGTGGGGTCCGACTGGCGGGTGGGCTAAAATGTTTCAACCCCAAAAGTACTAGAATCGGCGTTTTGCCTGAAAAATGCAATCCCAAATATCATATATATTTTTATATACTGTAGCAGGATATAACGTACAAGCATCATATATTTCAACATCACGTGTTTGTGTTTACCTCACGGATGCAATGTCAAAGTGTGCTACTTAACTTGAATATTGTCTGTTCCCGAGAGGATAGTTCCTTATGATGCAGGTCTCTGCCATTTACTGTTCTGACGAAACCGGTGAGCCGTGAATAGTGTTGACGAGTTAAGGGCTGTAAATTAGTTTAATCCACGGGAACGATTGTGGAAAAAAAAACCCCAAAACGAAAACGAACAAACAAACAAAAACAACAACCAAAAAAAAACAACAAACAACAAAAAACAAACAAACAAACAAAAACAAAAAAAACCAAACAAACAAAAACAAACAAACAAACAAAAAACAAACAAAAAAACCCAAAAACTAACCAAGCAAGCAAACCCTATTAATCCAAACCTAACCAAAAAACCCCCCAAAAAACAAACAAACAAACAAAAAAAAAAGAAAAAAAAAGAAAAGTTTGGTTGTTATTTGTGGCAGAAGTATCACCCGTATTTGTTAGTCATGGTTGCCACCTTCCACATGTTTTAACTGTTTACATGTTTGTGTAAAATATATTATGGAAATGTTGTTATCGAGAATCGTACGTTCACTCATTACACCAAAACCACTGGAATCACAACACACGAATAGAAATTATTGCGTTTCTGTATACGGGTGCAGAATGTGTATGATAGGGTACAAATGACCTTTCAGTGGAATGCGCGAACTGGATGTCGTCTCGTCTTGGACAGTATTACAGAAATTCGATGCTTGTTAAAACATACAGACAACCCAAGTCAACGTCTTGACACCACCCGATCCCCCGATCCCAGTAATCGCCTCTTACGACAAGCATTGGTTACTGCCAATTCTACCCGGATCTTCACAGGTCAGCCTGTTCGGGGTAGCAAAGAATCACGTCACGGGCTGTTAAAACATGCCGGGGTTCTTGGTTGAACCCGGATTCAACTAGTTTTCTTTCAGACCGATACATTTACGTTAGTAATGTGTTCGTGTCTACCTCGGTGACTGTCAACAGTGACATAATGAGCTGCGTGTTGCCCATCATCATGTCACGGATGATGGCGGGATGACGGATGAAGATGGCATGGTCAGGACATAAAATAGATTTATGCTTGTTTGTCAAACAACAGGATACACTTCACTGCAAATGTTACACTCAGTGTTCGGTTGAGTAGCCTAGTGGTTAAAGCATTCGCTCGTCACGCCGAAGGTCCGGGTTCGAATCCTCACATGGGTACACTGTAGGAAGCTCATTTCTGCTTTCCCGCGCCGTGATATTGCTGGAATATTGCCCAAAGCGGCGTAAAACCAAACTCACTCTCTCACTCGGTGTTCGGGAAGAAAGTGCCTGGCCAGAACCCGTGCCGCCGTTTTGGGCGTATAGTTATATCGGTGCTTAAGCAATGTACAACATAAACTGAGGTAAAAAAGTACCCTTGGTGCTTTGCCATCATTTCTCAATATAGATATATTGGAAAGTGTTTTAACTGTGACTTAAAAACATTGTGTACATATGTGGCAAATGCACCACAAAGGTCGTACCCAGTTACACCGTTGTCAGCGCCTCAGGTTACTTGTCCAGCGAAGCAGTCGAGTATTGACAGGCTGATGTCATGTCCCAAAATGGCCGATAGACTCGGCTACCCACAGCCCGCAGTCGTATTCCTGGGAAGAGGAGACCAAAGCTGATGGTGCTCATTACGCACAGAGAGAGAATGTACAAGTATGGTGTATCCTAACAATCTCAGTCGTCTGTGTTTTATACAGTATGTGCATAAAAATGCACGGTAGTTACAAAAAATGGTTTGAATGATATCCTATTCACAGCACAGTAAAGGATATCTCTGGTGTTTTGACAACACAATGTTTGTACCATGAAACACATTCATAACACTCTTTCAAAAATAGCGATTTATCGAATTTGTTTTGTTTTTTGTTTTTTTAAAAAAAGGTCGCACTGTGCACGTGTATACTTTCTTTCGCGCGTCAGTTTATATGAAGAGAATGATTAACTAACAAAAAAAAATATACGGAAGATTCCAGTTGAAAAAAAATGATAGATGACTTATTGAAAGCTACAAGGACCTGAAAATATGTGGAACTGCCACCCCGATACAATAACAACCGGCGCTGGGCCTTCGGGTCGGCGATGATTTCGAACGCTGCAGTGAGCGGGTATGGTTTTATCCCACTTTTAGTAATGTTACATCAAAATCTAGAATTGGGCTTCACACATTGTAGCTATGTAAGAAATTGAACCTAGGTGACTGGCGTCACGAGCGAACCCTTTAACCACAAGGCTACCCACTGTTCCTTTTGACAGGTGTATCAGAAACACTGCAAATGTAAGGCCCCAAACACTTTGATAGCCATACCAATATATCTCACGACCAGATAATGACTTTTGCTATTTAAGCCACAATCAAACCCGGGAGTACATTTATTATCGCTTGTAGTTGAAATACGCATTTAGTGTTGGACTCGAGGAGTTTACCAACCTTTTATGTGCACTTTGCGCTCTTCACGACTTCACGCCAGGAATATCACTCGTCCCACATGTCGCAGGTATGTACAGGTGTGGGTTTTATCTTGCCTTGCGACACTCGGGGTCCAGACGAACCAGTTTTGAATTTTCTGTGCCCTTGCATGAAATATGCGGGTCATGTAACATGATGAACTGGCTTGGCATGGGATTAGTAATCATTTCAATAGCAGGAACCTTGCACATCTTGTCAAGAATCTGTTCCAAAGAAGCTTATTGTGCGTCTTTTGGGAGGAGTAGTGAGGGATGTACTCCACGAGCGTTTCAATGGTCATTTAAGACTTGACTCACCCCCCACCCACTCTCCTGATCCGCCTATGTTTTAAACCTCTCTGTAAAAACTGATGCATTCAAGGTGAACAGAGTGTATTATTAGTTCAGAATGGTGAATATCCATCTTGTTCTTACGTTATTCACAAACATTTTACAAACAGTTATGGCCCCAAACACTTTTATGGATAACATTATTTGTTTCATCTCATTTAGGAACGATTGGATGTACACTTAGATTCTGATGCCATTGTGAAGCTGGCTGGACTGCAACCAGGTTGAACTAAATTCACGATCCGATAATCACCGGATCCTGGAATACCCATGGGACGCAACTTTTCTGTAACATCGGAAACGGAATCTCATCATTAGTTCCCACGACATCTGCGCCACCCGCATGTAACAGCCTTGTAGTTTTTAAATGACTAGGGTAGCCTAGTGGTTAATTATAAGGCGTTCATTCGTCACGGCAAACGCCCGAGCTCGATTCCACACATGGTGTGAAACTCATATTTTCATCTATACTACTGGAATATTGCTAAGAGCGGCGTAAAACCATACTCACTCACGTAAAGTGACTGTCGCGATATCCATTAAGGCGATGCACGTTTGCTGGATCAGCTGGTCAAAATAAGTCTCGTAACAAAAAACAAACAAACAAAAAACAGGTTATAATGGAACAGTTTTGTACCACTCCTCTGAGTTATTTACTGGCTGCGGCGGCAATAAAGCATGATCTACGGTGTCAATTATCAGCGGTTACTGTCTTCTCCCGTCAAAACTGGGAAATGTTTTGGAAAATAAGTATGTGTCCCCAACGAAAACACCCCCGATATGTTTACGATATGAAACCTTTGTCCTGAACTCTCTGGCAGTGAAAGAACGCGTATCTGGATATGTGTAAATTGCTAAAATAAAGAACCCGTGAAGGTTATAATTGGTCTTCAGCAACCCTCTTTGTCTGGAAAGGCCGCTAACGGGATCGGGTGGCTTGGCTAGCTGACTTGGCTTGGCTTGGCTAACAGACGTCACTGTAAGCCAGTTTTATAGATCAATGATGTTGATCACCAGATTGTCTGGTCCAGATTCGATTATTTACAGACCGCCGCCATATAGCTGGAATATTGCTGCGTGCGACGTTAAAGAAACTTGAAGAAGAGACTGTTGTGTAGATTTAAAAACGGTTTTACTCAAAGAGCGCACATACAAACAGCAACCTTACAATTGACACTGAAAATTAAAATGAGGGCAGACATACGGTATCTGTGTATGACCATGTCGACCTGATGTCCTGAAACCATTAATCATACATTCACGTCGCCAAGGGAACACCCTCCACACACAGGTGTATAACTTGAATAAACGCTGGAGAACACGGAAATTGTTGTTTAATCCCGCACCAGCATTTTCCCCGTTATTAACGAGTCTGGGTCAGACAATCCTGTGATTGATAATATCACCTGTGAAATCCTTCTGTGAAATTGGATTATAGGTCACGTGAAACCGGCCGTGAGAGGCGACATTTTGAATGGGTTGTCAAACTCCTTGCCTTGGTTGATCACTGGATTGTCCTGTTCAGACTCAGTTATTTACAGACCGCAGCCAATTAGCTGCAAACAACAAACAAACGATATCGTATCCTGATGGTGTAGTAGGATGCTCATGCTGTCGCTCACCGTTTTGCCGGACCCAGACATGATTATTTACGAGGAGATGCCGCGTGTCTCCTTGATCTTATTTGTTTTATAAAAGAGGCATTCTGTGTGCACTATGTTGTGGGGTCATGGGTAGAGCCTTCTAACCCATTACTCTAGGGTTCTTATGTAACCAATGCTAAGCGTAAGAGTAAGTGAGTGAGTGAGTGAGTGAGTGAGTGAGTGAGTGAGCGAGCTTGGTTTTATGTCGCTTTTTAGCAATATTCCAACGATATCACGGCGGGGGACACCAGAAAATGGGCCTCACACATTGTACCCATGTGGGGAATAGAACCCCGGTCTTCGGCGTGACGAGCGAACGCTTTAACCACTAGCTTACCCAACCGCCCCTTAGCGTAAGAGGCCACTGACGGGATTGGGTGGCCAGGCTCGCTGACTTGTTGGATATATGACATCGTATAGCAATGCTCATGATGTTGATCAATGGACTGTCTGGTCCAGATTAGAATGTTTACAGACCGCGGTCATACATGTTCACACGTGTAGCTAGAATATTGCTGGGCGTGAACAACACACACAACAATCTACGCAAACGAGGGATTTTACAAGGCCAGAGTTGCAAAATGTCATTTTATACACAATGACTCAAAACTGTCGTGGAATTATACATGAACATGCCCTGTTAAATGTTAATTAAGCAACTTGCATTTTCTGAAGGTTGTTAAGTCGTATTTCGTAATGGCCGCCGCGATTTGTTGACAAACATCACAACTGTGCAATGGGGAAGACGCCCTGACACATGTTTGTGCAAATAACGCCACGTGTTTTATGTAATATTTTGACAGTGAGTTATAGCGCTGATATTTTAGAATGTTGTTAAATTATGACTCACATCTTTGTCGACAAAATAAATAAAAATCCTTGAAACTGCCTATTATGTATATCTTGAACAACACAGTAAAATTACATGGATGCATTTTCCTTCTAAAGATAAATTTGACGTCATTCAAACATGTATCACTTTTCATGTTGTGGTATCTGCATCACCGTGCTCTGATCCCACAAACATGTATCACATTTCAGATGCTGTGGTACCTGCATCACAGTGCTCTGATCTCACAAACATGTATCACTTTTCAGATGTTGTGGTACCTGCATCAGTGTGCTCTGATCACACAAACATGTATCACTTTTCATGTTACGGTGCATGCATCACTGTGCTCTGATCTCACAAACATGTATCACTTTTCAGATGTTGTGGTACCTGCATCAGTGTGCTCTGATCACACAAACATGTATCACTTTTCATGTTACGGTGCATGCATCACTGTGCTCTGATCACACAAACATCTATAAATTTTCAGATGTTGTGGTACCTGTATCACCGTGCTCTGATGTCACAAACATGAATCACTTTTCAGATGTTGTGGTACCTGCACCAGTGTGCTCTGATCTCACAAACATGTATCCCTTTTCATGTTACGGTGCATGCATCACTGTGCTCTGATCACACAAACATGAATCACTTTCCAGATGTTGTGGAACCTGCACCAGTGTGCTCTGATCTCACAAACATGTATCCCTTTTCATGTTACGGTGCATGCATCACTGTGCTCTGATCACACAAACATGTATCCCTTTTCATGTTACGGTGCATGCATCACTGTGCTCTGATCACACAAACATGAATCACTTTCCAGATGTTGTGGAACCTGCACCAGTGTGCTCTGATCTCACAAACATGTATCACTTTTCCGATGTTGTGGTACCTGCATCACCGTGCTCAGATCCCACAAACATGTATCACTTTTCCGATGTTGTGGTACCTGCACCAGTGTGCTCTGTCACAAACATGTATCACTTTTCAGATGTTGTGGCACCTGCATTATTGTACTCTGATCACACAAACATGTGCCACTTTTCAGATGTTGTGGAACCTACATCACTGTGCTCTCATCCCACAGCACGTGTTCGGACTGAAATATTGTTCAACTGTTTTAACTCACAGACTTTGAAATTACGAAATCCAAAAAGTGATATTGTCGCTTAGTCCTAGAAATGGGTGCATACCTTTGATGGTGGCGAAATTTTATTTGACATGAAAATATTTTTCGAACCGAAGCGAGGGAAGTACGTTGCTAACCTTTGCTCGCTTCGTACGCATAAAAGAAGACTGGTCATTTTCTCTATGCTTCGCAACCCCATTTGCTACAGTTTGCATGCGTGCTGACTGAAAACTTGACCTTCCCTTCTGTCCCAGGATCCCAGCTATCTCCCTGTTCACAGTCATATGATTTACACCATATCAAATTATCTCAGCCTATATATATAAAGGGGAAATCTGCTCTTATGAAATGTATATAATTTGCAGTGCTAGTCAGTTATTTCCATGTTTAAAGTCATGAACAATGCTGAGGTCACATTGCTATTATAAAATTCAGGGGGTACATATTAGGGTATACACATCCTCTAAAGGTCCTAGTTTAACAGTGAAACAAAAACAAATATTTCACGTAAGTAAAGCGAAACATACAACGGGACAAATATGTAAATTGTTTTAAACAGGAACTGCAGTATTAAGTATAGTGTCTGGGTACAATAGAGACTAGTGTCCCTAGTTTGTGAGTCATTTCACCTGCGACATATGTCAAGAGATTGGCAATATTCGGATACACGATTTCTCAGTCATTTTTCCTAAGTAGCAAACAGACCCGTGAAGGTCCCGGGGTGAAATAGGCCTTCAGCAACCCATGCTTGCCATAAAAGGCGACTATGCTTGTCGTAAGAGGCGACTAATGGGATCGGGTGGTCAGGCTTGCTGACTAGGTTGGCACATGTCATCGGTTACCAAGTGCGCAGATCGATGCTCATGTTGTTGATCACTGGATTTTCTGGTCCAGACTCGATTATTTACATACCGCCGCCATATAGCTGGAATATTGCTGAGTGCGGCGTAAAACTAAACTCACTCACTAATTAGCTAAGGGAGCAAACCCACTGTAAAAATTCTCACGCCTAAACATACACATGTCAGGAAGTAGGTTTTCCAGTTCCAAAAGCAGACCATTTCTCCTCTGTCTGATATCATGTGCTTACCAAAGTTAAAAATGCTTACCATATTCCTTACCATATTTGGAAGGAACGTCCCAGTTTCAGTCTTACCATACTGGGAAGGAATCATTAGCAGACGTATGTCATATCATCTAAGAGATTCCAATATTCCCCAAAATGGCAGGGACGGTCACTTAATCATACCATATTCCTTCCCTCTAATTCCTCAGTTCATACAGAGCACGGAGCGGTGGGGTGTGTATTATTATTGTCTTGAAACTCGTAGCGATTTGTAATCAGATATCCTAAAACTTTTGGAAGGGCACGTACAATCACCACAAGTCCACAAGATCATCAGAAATACACCAGAAAGAGTCCTTATGTCCACAAACGCAATTTTTCGTGTATTTGAATATCTCGCCGTTAATTGCATGATTCTTATAAAAAAACCTTCATATTAGACAGCACAATTCTCTTAGGTACATTCTTAGTACTTTCAATATGACGATATGTATTTTTCATGCATTCTTAAAAAAAAATAACACAATGCCATAACCGATGTATGTATTATTTTTGTCAGAAGCATTGCAAACACTACGCGCGTTCTGATTGGCTTGTCATATTTTCGCACATAACAAGCATCGAGATGGTGGTGAGTCTTCCGGGAGCATTCGTCACCATTCGCCCCTTTCCCTAACCTCCAAGAAGACTTTCCAGGAACTTCCAGTTTGAATCATGTTTTAAAGTCATTGTTGTGCGTCTATTTACGGTTATTAGAGCTGAAAAAATCTTATTTTTATTGCCTATTTTGGGGGATAATCAATTTGTGACTATTAAACCGGTTTTAGAAATATATATGTTCGAGAGTAAATAGTGAACAGATGATTAGAACAAGTTTTCAACCAAACATCATCATCATTATTATTGTTGAAAGGAGGCTAATATTTTCGAGTGTTTCCGTATTGTCTATCTCTGTACATGCTTGATGTAGCTCTGATGTTCAGTATGACGATTTCAATGTGAAATCGGTATTGAGCTTGTGCCGGAATAACACGAGTGGGCCATAAATGCGATAATCAGTGATAGTCACATCAATCATTTTCTTCCCCACCCACGGATGACAGCTGAAGTAAATTGTGCTTCATTGGTTTAATTCATTTTTTATTGAATCAGTAATACATCTATGTCAGTTTTGGTTCAACTTGTAATTTTGAATTTTCAATGCATCGCATCTGTATCTTATTTGCCGTTAATCATAATAAATTCGTATACGAAAATGTAATTAATATAAATAATTGTTTCGGTTTTTTAATATATAAAGAACATTATAAGCAGGTTTTACTCGGCTCATGTTAAATCGGCAAAATCTCTCTGTGCAGACACCTGTCATTCAGCTGTTTTCAGTAATTCTTCTCCCTTGTTTCGGGTTCGGCGATTGCGATTAGGTTATGCCACGCTCGCAGTTTGGTCACGGAGTCCTCTACAATTCATGTACTTACTTTCTCAACCAGGTTTCAAAGGGCTACATGACAGATTCCGAGGCGACTGACGATCAAAACATATGGAATATTTTTACAAACCTGCATATGCTTTTCGCAGTATGTATGTAAATAGTATATTGTTAGATTTTAGATCATCATCACAGTAAACGTTTATGATGTAAATTAATAACCTAAACCTAAATATTTAATGACATAAAGATAAGTATGTAACATTTATTTACCTTAAATACATGTGTTAATTTCAGCACTTGCACAATCTACCAGTTCATAGATCAGCTTGGATAGTTCAGCCTCTTGATTGGATATGGGTACATGGGCATTGTCACGTCACAGTCACTGGCTTGGCCTGTGATTAAGGTTCTATTGTTCTTTGTGGTCACGTGATCGTTTTAGTCATGTGAGGCCAGATTTCAAACATTTGGCTGATCAGTCAAGCTATTTCTCCTTTCTGTTACGGAGCATTATTTTCTGTACAAGAGCACATAGGGTAAGTTCACTCATCTGGAATCTTAGGTTGATCATTATGTAGTTTATGTTATATATATATGCAGTATTTTAGTTACTAGCGTGTTATGTTGTGAGGTAGTGTTTATTCATCTTACTCTTGTACTTGACACTTTGATCTTATATATATATATATATATATATAGTGTATTTATTTGTGCAGGGCTCACATCAGCTGAGATAATCCGGCCTGCGTCCCTGAAACGATGTAATACATTTATGTGCATGATTTTTATATGAAGGATAATATGTTTTATCTAAAGGGATTTATAAAGTATATAGAAATGAATTTTAAATATTGAAAGTATTATAAATAATATCGTTACATTGTGTTTATGTACTACCATGATGCTTTGGGTTGAATTATGCATGTTTTAGGGCTGATCTGGACTACCATTTACCAAAATAAATCCTTCGAACCCTAAAAGTACTCCCTTGCTTTTGAGAGAACATGAGTACTGCGATCACATTCATAAACTGTATAGAAAGTGTCAGTGATAAGTAAGCGATTGTCAGTGGTGTGAAATATTTATTTGCTCATCGATTAGGACCATTGACGCCAGCGTAATGGGGACAGAAATTGAAGTTGAAGTCCCCTAGAGGCAGGACGACAGCCAAGAAGCCGACAGAGAACCATTCAGGTACGTTTTTCAACTATACTTTCTATAATTACTTAGTTAATTTGATTCATTAATATATTCTTTACATTTACATTTAGGACCGTTGAGACCATCCTCGTCGGGGCAGAATTTGACCTTGAAGTCCCCCAGAGGAAGGACGACTGCCAAGGAGACATTCCAAGGTCTCATGTGGAGGCAGGACGACTGCCACGGAGCCGAGAGAGGACCAGGTAGGTACTCTTCTGAAATAAGCTTTGGAAGAAAACATAAGAAATACCCTTGTTCGCTATAACGTCATATGTAGTGTATCTATGTAGGAATAATTAGTGATTGGACCCATTAATATATATTCTTTATGCTTACACTTAGGACCATGGACAACATTGTGTTGATGGCACAACTGAATCTTGAAGTCCTCCACAGGCAGGACGACTGTCACGGAGCCGACAGAGCACCAGGAAGGTCGGATTTTGACATAATCTTTCGAAGAAAACGTAAGATATACGGTACCCTTTTTCACCATAACATAATATGTAGTATATCCATGTAGTATTTATCAATCATTTGACGCATTAATATATCCTTTACTTTTACATTTGTGAACGTATACACCATCGTCCTGGGGGCAGAAACGGACCTTGAAGTTCCCCAGAGGCAGGACGACTGCCAAGAAGACTTTCCATGGACAGAGAGACGACAGAGGACCAGACAGGCATGTGTTTACAGACACTCTGATAAAGAAACCATAAGCAATATCCTTCTTCACCATGACATCATGTGCAAGATACAACTTAGTTTTAGGTTACAAGGTATTTTTCACGAATAAGCATGTGCTCTAGACATGCATTATCTATACATTAAGTATCAATGATGTGAAACATGAACATATTCGTTATTTATATTATCAGGTGCGTGGATGCCATCGTCCTGGGGGCGGAAACGGATCTTGAAGTCACCCAGAGGCAGGACGACTGCCAAGAAGACGTTCCATGGACAGAGACACGACAGAAGACCAGACAGGCATGTGTTTACAGACACTCTGATAAAGAAACCATAAGCAATATCCTTCCTTACCATGACATTATGTGCAAGTTACAACTTAGTTTTAAGCTACAAGGTATTTTTCACGAATAAGCATATGCTCTAGACATGCACTATCTATACATTAAGTATCAATGATGTGAAACATTAACATATTGGTTATTTATATTATTAGGATCGTGGATGCCATCGTCCTGGGGGCAGAAATGGACCTAGAAGTCCCCCAGAGGCAGGACGACTGCCAAGAAGACTTTCCATGGACAGAGAGACGACAGAAGACCAGACAGGCATGTGTTTCCAACTGTGTTAGAAATAAGATATGCATGTACATGAATGTTTGTTTAATATAGAGTGCACACTCATTCTCTCAAAGTATACAGTCGCTGAATTGTAGGTGGGAAAGGCTGATGCTGGTTTCTGAATCTAAAGGGAGTGGTAGTGTAGCCTAGTTGTTCAATTGTTGGCACGCCATGTTGAATGCCAGTATTCGAGTCCCCACTTAAATACTATGTCTAACGTCCACTTCTAATGCCCGTATTTGGAATATTGCTAAAAGCTACATAAAACCACACTCACTTGCTGTTGTTAAACCAATCTACATACTTGAGAAATGTGATTCCTGAAGCCTATGCATGACTCTTTGCCTTTCAGACGCAGGATCCCTGGCACATTCTGGATTTGGTGTTGTGTCCCTCCACCCCCTTCCACACGGACCTCAGAGAGACCGATGGGATGAGCTTTTGTCTGATGGTGGCTCCATAGTACGTCCGCTCTCCGCGTAGCCCCCGCCGACTGTACATGGAGTAGGTTCGGTGCTAGGGCCTGATTGTACAGTCAGGATGGTTGTTACAGCAACCCAGCTAGTTTAGGGTTGGCACACTCTGTGGCCCCAGTCTTTCTCAGCATCCCCAGTAGGCCCAATGCTGACTGCACTTGACTGGTAGATTTAGGTGGTAGTGTACATAGGGTCCCCTCGTGCATGCCCTGCATGATGCTATCTATAGATGGCATAACTTACTGTTCATCCACCATTCCGTCCTTCAGTAGGTAGTTTCCAGACAAAGCAAGTCCCGGATGGTCACTTTGAGGGTCAGTGTACTGGCCGACTGCACGACCACCTGCTGGTAAAGTATTTCACTATTTCAGTTTAATATTTAGATTAAATTTTGTTTTCCACGACCCGACATATTTGTTTTGCATTTAAATCTATGCAGATCACCAGATAACTGAATGGTTAAAGCGTTCGCTCATGACGCTCCAAACACCCCTAATTCGATTTCCCATATGGGTACGATGCGTGAAGCCTATATTGTTTCCCGTTGTGATATAGCTGGAATATTGCTAAAAGCGGTGTAAAAATTACACTCACGCAGTCATAATCTGTGTGGGAAGCATTAATTATGTCAAATGTTCTTTGCCTTTTTCAGTAGAACCGTCGCCCACGCAGACAACTGTTTCTTTCAAACAATCTTTTGAAGAAAACATAAAATGCAATGCATCCTTGTTTACCATGACGTCTACAGCAAAGTTACATCATGAGTTTTAGGTTGGAGCTTTTTTCACGTGTATGCATATATCTGGCATTTATACACACAGTAGGTACCAGTGATGTACAATGTATTCACTTTACTATTAGGAGCGTGGAAGGAACCGTCCTGGGGGCAGAAATGGACCTTGAAGTCCCCCAGAGGCAGGACGACTGCCAAGAAGACTTTCCATGGACAGAGAGACGCCAGAGGACCAGACAGGCATGTGTTTACAGGCACTCTGATAAAGAAACCATAAGCAATATCCTTCTTCACCATGACATCATGTGTAAATTACAACTTAGTTTTAGGTTACAAGGTATTTTTCACGAATAAGCATATGCTTTAGACATGCACTATCTATACATTAAGTATCAGTGATGTGAAACATGAACATATTGGTTTTTTATATTATCAGGATCGTGGATGCCATCGTCCTGGGTTCAGAAACGGATCTTGAAGTCCCCCAGAGGCAGGACGACTGCCAAGAAGACTTTCCATGGACAGAGAGATGACAGAAGACTAGACAGGCATGTGTTTACAGGCACTCTGATAAAGAAACCATAAGCAATATCCTTCTTCACCATGACATCATGTGAAAGTTACAACTTAGTTTTAGTTTAGAAGGTATTTTTCACGAAAAAGCATATGCTTTAGACATTCATTATCTATGCATGAAGTATCAATGATGTGAAACATTAACATATTGGTTATTTATATTATCAGGAGCGTGGATGCCATCGTCCTGGGGGCAGAAGCGGATCTTGAAGTCCCCCAGAGGCAGGACGACTGCCAAGAAGACTTTCCATGGACAGAGAGACGCCAGAGGACCAGACAGGCATGTGTTTACAGGCACTCTGATAAAAAAACCATAAGCAATATCCTTCTTCACCATGACATCATGTGCAAGTTACAACTTAGGTTTTAGGTTACAAGGTATTTCTCACGAATAAGCATGTGCTTTAGACATTCAATATCTATACATTAAGTATCAATGATGTGAAACATTAACATATTGGTTATTTTTATTATCAGGATCGTGGATGCCATCGTCCTGGGGGCAGAACCGGATCTTGAAGTCCCTCAGAGGCAGGACGACTGCCAAGAAGACTCTCCATGGAGAGAGAGACGCCAGAGGACCAGACAGGCATGTGTTTACAGGCACTCTGATAAAGAAACCATAAGCAATATCCTTCTTCACCATGACATCATGTGCAAATTACAACTTAGTTTAAGGTTACAAGGTATTTTTCACGAATAAGCATGTGCTTTAGACATTCATTATCTATACATTAAGTATCAATGATGTAAAGCATTAACATATTGGTTATTTATATTATCAGGATCGTGGATGCCATCGTCCTGGGGGCAGAAATGGACCTAGAAGTCCCCCAGAGGCAGGACGACTGCCAAGAAGACTTTGCATGGATAGAAGGACGACAGAGGACCAGACAGGCATGTGTTTACAGGCACTCTGATAAAGAAACCATAAGCAATATCCTTCTTCACCATGACATCATGTGCAAGTTACTACTTAGTTTTAGTTTTGAAAGTATTTTTCACAAAAAAGCATATGCTTTAGACATTCATTATCTATGCATGAAGTATCAATGATGTGAAACATTAACATATTGGTTATTTATATTATCAGGAGCGTGGATGCCATCGTCCTGGGGGCAGAAACGGATCTTGAAGTCCCCCAGAGGCAGGACGACTGCCAAGAAGACTTTCCATGGACAGAGAGACGCCAGAGAACCAGACAGGCATGTGTTTACAGGCACTCTGATAAAGAAACCATAAGCAATATCCTTCTTCACCATGATATCATGTGGAAATTACAACTTAGTTTTAGGTTACAAGGTATTTTTCACGAATAAGCATGTGCTTTAGACATGCATTATCTATACATTAAGTATCAATGATGTGAAACATTAACATATTGGTTATTTATATTATCAGGATCGTGGATGCCATCGTCCTGGGGGCAGAAATGGACCTAGAAGTCCCCCAGAGGCAGGACGACTGCCAAGAAGACTTTGCATGGATAGAAGGACGACAGAGGACCAGAGAGGCATGTGTTTACAGGCACTCTGATAAAGAAACCATAAGCAATATCCTTCTTCACCATGACATCATGTGCAAGTGACTACTTAGTTTTAGGTTAGGAGGTATTTTTCACGAAAAGGCATATGCTTTAGACATTCATTATCTATGCATGAAGTATCAATGATGTGAAACATCAACATATTGGTTGTTTATGTTATCAGGAGCGTGGATGCCATCGTCCTGGGGGCAGAAACGGATCTTGAAGTCCCCCAGAGGCAGGACGACTGCCAAGAAGACTTTCCATGGACGGAGAGACGCCAGAGGACCAGACAGGCATGTGTTTACAGGCACTCTGATAAAGAAACCATAAGCAATATCCTTCTTCACCATGATATTATGTGGAAATTACAACTTAGTTTTAGGTTACAAGGTATTTCTCACGAATAAGGATATGCTTTAGACATTCATTATCTATACATTAAGTATCAATGATGTGAAACATGAAGATATTGGTTATTTATATTATCAGGAGCGTGGATGCCATCGTCCTGGGGGCAGAAATGGACCTTGAAGTCCCCCAGACGCAGGACGACTGCCAAGAAGACTTTCCATGGACAGAGAGACGCCAGAGGACCAGACAGGCATGTGTTTACAGGCACTCTGATAAAGAAACGATAAGCAATATCCTTCTTCACCATGACATCATGTGGAAATTACAACATAGTTTTAGGTTACAAGGTATTTTTCACGAATAAGCATATGCTTTAGACATGCATTATCTATACATTAGGTATCAGTGATGTAAAGCATTAACATATTGGTTATTTATATTATCAGGATCGTGGATGCCATCGTCCTGGGGGCAGAAATGGACCTAGAAGTCCCCCAGAGGCAGGACGACTGCCAAGAAGACTTTGCATGGATAGAAGGACGACAGAGGACCAGACAGGCATGTGTTTACAGGCACTCTTGTAAAGAAACCATAAGCAATATTCTTCTTCACCATGACATCATGTGCAAGCTACAACATAGTTTTAGGTTACAAGGTATTTTTCACGAATAGGCATATGCTTTAGACATGCATTATCTATACATTGAGCATCAATGATGTGAAACATTAACATTTATATTATCATTATCGTGGATGCCATCGTCCTGGGTTCAGAAACGGATCTTGAAGTCCCCCAGAGGCAGGACGACTGCCAAGAAGACTTTCCATGGACAGAGAGACGACAGATGACCAGACAGGCATGTGTTTACAGGCACTCTGATAAAGAAACCATAAGCAATATCCTTCTTCACCATGACATCATGTGGAAATTACAACATAGTTTTAGGTTACAAGGTATTTTGCACGAATAAGCATATGCTTTAGACATGCATTATCTATACATTAAGTATCAATGATGTGAAACATGAACATATTGGTTATTTATATTATCAAGAGCGTGGATGCCATCGTCCTGGGGGCAGAAATGGACCTAGAAGTCCCCCAGAGGCAGGACGACTGCCAAGAAGACTTTCCATGGACAGAGAGATGGCAGAAGACCAGACAGGCATGTGTTTACAGGCACTCTGATAAAGAAACCATAAGCAATATCCTTCTTCACCATGACATCATGTGCAAATTACAACATAGTTTTAGGTTACAAGCTATTTTTCACGAATAAGCATATGCTTTAGACATGCATTATCTATACATGAAGTATCAATGATGTGAAACATTAACATATTGGTTATTTATATTATCAGGGGCGTGGATGCCATCGTCGTGGGGGCAGAAACGGACCTAGAAGTCCCCCAGAGGCAGGACGACTGCCAAGAAGACTTTCCATGGACAGAGAGACGACAGAAGACTAGACAGGCATGTGTTTACAGGCACTCTGATAAAGAAACCATAAGCAATATCCTTCTTCACCATGACATCATGTGAAAGTTACTACTTAGTTTTAGTTTAGAAGGTATTTTTCACGAAAAAGCATATGCTTTAGACATTCATTATCTATGCATGAAGTATCAATGATGTGAAACATTAACATATTGGTTATTTATATTATCAGGAGCGTGGATGCCGTCGTCCTGGGGGCAGAAACGGATCTTGAAGTCCCCCAGAGGCAGGACGACTGCCAAGAAGACTTTCCATGGACAGAGAGACGCCAGAGGACCAGACAGGCATGTGTTTACAGGCACTCTGATAAAAAAACCATAAGCAATATCCTTCTTCACCATGACATCATGTGCAAGTTACAACTTAGGTTTTAGGTTACAAGGTATTTCTCACGAATAAGCATATGCTTTAGACATTCATTATCTATACATTAAGTATCAATGATGTGAAACATTAACATATTGGTTATTTTTATTATCAGGATCGTGGATGCCATCGTCATGGGGGCAGAACCGGATCTTGAAGTCCCTCAGAGGCAGGACGACTGCCAAGAAGACTTTCCATGGAGAGAGAGACGCCAGAGGACCAGACAGGCATGTGTTTACAGGCACTCTGATAAAGAAACCATAAGCAATATCCTTCTTCACCATGACATCATGTGGAAATTACAACATAGTTTTAGGTTACAAGGTATTTTTCACGAATAAGCACATGCTTTAGACATGCATTATCTATACATTAAGTATCAATGATGTGAAACATTAACATATTGGTTATTTATATTATCAGGAGCGTGGATGCCATCGTCCTGGGGGTAGAAACGGATCTAGAAGTCCCCCAGAGGCAGGACGACTGCCAAGAAGACTTTCCATGGACAGAAGGACGACAGAGGACCAGACAGGCATGTGTTTACAGACACTCTGATAGAGAAACGATAAGCAATATCCTTCTTCACCATGACATCATGTGCAAGTGACTACTTAGTTTTAGGTTAGAAGGTATTTTTCACGAAAAAGCATATGCTTTAGACATTCATTATCTATACATGAAGTATCAATGATGTGAAACATTAACATATTGGTTATTTATATTATCAGGAGCGTGGTTGCCATCGTCCTGGGGGCAGAAACGGATCTTGAAGTCCCCCAGAGGCAGGACGACTGCCAAGAAGACTTTCCATGGACAGAGAGACGCCAGAGGACCAGACAGGCATGTGTTTACAGGCACTCTGAGAAAAAAACCAAAAGCAATATCCTTCTTCACCATGACATCATGTGCAAAATACAACTTAGTTTTAGGTTACAAGGTATTTTTCACGAATAAGCATATGCTTTAGACATGCATTATCTATACATGAAGTATCAATGATGTGAAACATGAACATATTGGTTATCTATATTATCAGGATCGTGGATGGCATCGTCCTGGGGGCAGAAACGGACCTTGAAGTCCCCCAGAGGCAGGACGACTGCCAAGAAGACTTTCCATGGACAGAGAGACGCCAGAGGACCAGACAGGCATGTGTTTACAGGCACTCTGATAAAAAAAACCATAAGCAATATCCTTCTTCACCATGACATCATGTGCAAGTTACAACTTAGGTTTTAGGTTACAAGGTATTTCTCACGAATAAGCATATGCTTTAGACATGCATTATCGATACATGAAGTATCAATGATGTGAAACATGAACATATTGGTTATTTTTATTATCAGGATCGTGGATGCCATCGTCATGGGGGCAGAACCGGATCTTGAAGTCCCTCAGAGGCAGGACGACTGCCAAGAAGACTTTCCATGGACAGAGAGACGCCAGAGGACCAGACAGGCATGTGTTTACAGACACTCTGAGAAAAAAACCAAAAGTAATGTCCTTCTTCACCATGACATCACGTGCAAGCTACAACACAGTTTTAGGTTACAAGGTATTTTTCATGAATAAGCATATGCTTTAGACATGCATTATCTATACATGAAGTATCAATGATGTGAAACATGAACATATTGGTTATCTATATTATCAGGATCGTGGATGCCATCGTCCTGGGGGCAGAAACGGACCTTGAAGTCCCTCAGAGGCAGGACGACTGCCAAGAAGACTTTCCATGGACAGAGAGACGACAGAGGACCAGACAGGCATGTGTTTACAGACACTATGATAAAGAAACCATAAGCACTATCCTTCTTCACCATGACATCACGTGCAAGCTACAACTTAGTTTTAGGTTACAAGGTATTTTTCACGAATAAGCATATGCTTTAGACATGCATTATCTATACATTAAGTATCAATGATGTGAAACATTAACATATTGGTTATCTATATTATCAGGATCGTGGATGCCATCGTCCTGGGGGCAGAAACGGACCTTGAAGTCCCCCAGAGGCAGGACGACTGCCAAGAAGACTTTCCATGGACAGAGAGACGACAGAGGACCAGACAGGCATGTGTTTATAGGCACTCTGATAAAGAAACCATAAGCAATATCCTTCTTCACCATGACATCATGTGAAAGTTGCTTCTTAGTTTTAGGTTAGAAGGTATTTTTCACGAATAAGCATATGCTTTAGACATTCATTATCTATACATGAAGTATCAATGATGTGAAACATTAACATATTGGTTATTTATATTATCAGGAGCGTGGATGCCATCGTCCTGGGGGCAGAAACGGATCTTGAAGTCCCCCAGAGGCAGGACGACTGCCAAGAAGACTTTCCAAGGACAGAAGGACGACAGAGGACCAGACAGGCATGTGTTTACAGGCCCTCTGATAGAGAAACGATAAGCAATATCCTTCTTCACCATGACATCATGTCCAAGTTACAACTTAGTTTTAGGTTACAAGGTATTTCCCACGAATAAGCATATGCTTTAGACATGCATTATCTATACACTAAGGATCAATGATGTGAAACATTAACATATTGGTTATTTATATTGTTAGGATCGTGGATGGCATCGTCCTGGGGGCAGAAATGGACCTTGAAAACCCCCAGAGGCAGGACGACTGGCAAGAAGACTTTCCATGGACAGATGGACGCCAGAGGACCAGACAGGCATGTGTTTACAGGCACTCTGATAAAGAAACCATAAGCAATATCCTTCTTCACCATGACATTATGCGGAAATTACAAGATAGTTTTAGGTTACAAGGTATTTTTCACGAATAAGCATATGCTTTAGACATGCATTATCTATACATTAAGTATCAATGATGTACAACATGAACATATTGGTTATTTATATTATCAGGAGCGTGGATGCCATCGTCCTGGGGGCAGAAACGGACCTTGAAGTCCCCCAGAGGCAGGACGACTGCCAAGAAGACTTTCCATGGACAGAGAGACGACAGAGGACCAGACAGGCATGTGTTTATAGACACTCTGATAAAGAAACCATAAGCAATATCTTTCTTCACCATGACATGATGTGGAAATTACAACATAGTTTTAGGTTACAAGGTATTTTTCACGAATAAGCATATGCTTTAGACATGCATTATCTATACATTAAGTATCAATGATGTGAAACATTAACATATTGGTTATTTATATTATCAGGATCGTGGATGCCATCGTCTTTAGGGCAGAAACGGATCTTGAAGTCCCCCAGAGGCAGGACGACTGCCAAGAAGACTTTCCATGGACAGAGAGACGACAGAGGACCAGACAGGCAAGTTTTTACAGGCACTCTAATAATGAAACGATAAGCAAAATCCTTCTTCACCATGGCATCATGTCCAAGCTACAACTTAGTTTTAGGTTACAAGGTTTTCCTCACGAATAAGCATATGCTTTAGACATGCATTATGTATACACTAAGGATCAATGATGTGAAACATTAACATATTGGTTATTTATATTGTTAGGATCGTGGATGCCATCGTCCTGGGGGTAGAAATGGACATTGAAGTCCCCCAGAGGCAGCAGGAATGCCAAGAAGACTTTCCATGGACAGAAGGACGCCAGAGGACCAGACAGGCATGTGTTTACAGGCACTCTGATAAAGAAACCATAAGCAATATCCTTCTTCACCATGACATCATGTGCAAATTACAACATAGTTTCATGTTACAAGGTATTTTTCACGAATAAGCACATGCTTTAGACATGCATTATCTATACATTAAGTATCAATGATGTGAAACATTAACATATTGGTTATTTATATTATCAGGATCGTGGATGCCATCGTCCTGGGGGCAGAAACGGACCTAGAAGTCCCCCAGAGGCAGGACGACTGCCAAGAAGACTTTCCATGGAGAGAGAGACGACAGAGGACCAGACAGGCATGTGTTTACAGACACTCTGATAGAGAAACGATAAGCAATATCCTTCTTCACCATGACATCATGTCCAAGTTACAACTTAGTTTTAGGTTACAAGGTATTTCTCACGAAAAAGCATATGCTTTAGACATGCATTATCTATGCATTAAGTATCAATGATGTGAAACATTAACATATTGGTTATTTATATTATCAGAAGCGTGGATGGCATCGTCCTGGGGGCAGAAACGGACCTTGAAGTCCCCCAGAGGCAGGACGACTGCCAAGAAGACTTTCCATGGACAGAGAGACGACAGAGGACCAGACAGGCATGTGTTTACAGGCACTCTGATTAAAAAACCATAAGCAATATCCTTCTTCACCATGACATCATGTGCAAGTTACAACCTAGGTTTTAGGTTACAAGGTATTTCTCACGAATAAGCATATGCTTTAGACATTCACTATCTATACATTGAGTATCAATGATGTGAAACATTAACATATTGGTTATTTATATTCTTAGGATCGTGGATGGCATCGTTCTGGGGGCAGAAATGGATCTTCAAGTCCCCCAGAGGCAGGACGACTGCCAAGAAGACTTTCCATGGACAGAGAGACGACAGAGGACCAGACAGGCATGTGTTTAGAGACACTCTGATAAAGAAACCATAAGCAATGTCCTTCTTCACCATGACATGATGTGGAAATTACAACATAGTTTTAGGTTTCGAGGTATTTGTCACGAATAAGCATATGCTTTAGACATGCATTATCTATACATTAAGTATCAATGATGTGAAACATTAACATATTGGTTATTTATATTATCAGGATCGTGGATGCCATCGTCCTGGGGGCAGAACGGATCTAGAAGTCCCCCAGAGGCAGGACGACTGGCAGGAAGACTTTGCATGGACAGAGAGACGCCAGAAGACGAGACAGGCATGTGTTTCCAACTGTGTTAGAAAGAAGATTTGCTTGTATATGAATGTTTGTTTAATATAGCGTCGACACTCATTCTCTCAAAGTATACAGTCGCTCAGTTGTAGGTGGGAAAGGCTGATGCTGGTTGTGTAGCCTAGTTGTTCAATTGTTGGCACGCCATGTTGAATGCCAGTATTCGAGTCCCTACTTAAATACCATGTCTAACGTCCACTTCTAATGCCCGTATTTGGAATATTGCTAAAAGCTACATAAAACCACACCCACTTGCTGTTGTTAAACCAATCTACATACTTGAGAAATGTGATTCCTGAAGCCTATGCATGACTCTTTGTCTTTCAGACGCAGGATCCCTGGCACATTCTGGATTTGGTGTTGTGTCCCTCCACCCCCTTCCACACGGACCTCAGAGAGACCGATGGGATGAGCTTTTGTCTGATGGTGGCTCCATAGTACGTCCGCTCTCCGCGTAGCCCCCGCCGACTGTACATGGAGTAGGTTCGGTGCTAGGGCCTGATTGTACAGTCAGGGTGGTTGTTACAGCAACCCAGCTAGTTTAGGGTTGGCACACTCTGTGGCCCCAGTCTTTCTCAGCATCCCCAGTAGGCCCAATGCTGACTGCACTTGACTGGTAGATTTAGGTGGTAGTGTACATAGGGTCCCCTCGTGCATGCCCTGCATGATGCTATCTATAGATGGCATAACTTACTGTTCATCCACCATTCCGTCCTTCAGTAGGTAGTTTCCAGACAAAGCAAATCCCGGATGGTCACTTTGAGGGTCAGTGTACTGGCCGACTGCACGACCACCTGCTGGTAAAGTATTTCACTATTTCAGTTTAATATTTAGATTAAATTTTGTTTTCCACGACCCGACATATTTGTTTTGCATTTAAATCTATGCAGATCACCAGATAACTGAATGGTTAAAGCGTTCGGCCATGACGCTCCAAACACCCCTAATTCGATTTCCCATATGGGTACGATGCGTGAAGCCTATATTGTTTCCCGTTGTGATATAGCTGGAATATTGCTAAAAGCGGTGTAAAAATTACACTCACGCAGTCATAATCTGTGTGGGAAGCATTAATTATGTCAAATGTTCTTGGCCTTTTTCAGTAGAACGGTCGCCCACGCAGACAACTGTTTCTTTCAAACAATCTTTTGAAGAAAACATAAAATGCAATGCATCCTTGTTTACCATGACGTCTACAGCAAAGTTACATCTTGAGTTTTAGGTTGGAGCTTTTTTCACGTGTATGCATATATCTGGCATTTATACACACAGTAGGTACCAGTGATGTACAATGTATTCACTTTACTATTAGGAGCGTGGAAGGAACCGTCCTGGGGGCAAAAATGGACCTTGAAGTCCCCCAGAGGCAGGACGACTGCCAAGAAGACTTTCCATGGACAGAGAGACGACAGAAGACCAGACAGGCATGTGTTTATACGTACTCTGGTAAAGAAACCATAAGCAATATCCTTCTTCACCATGACATCATGTGCAAATTACAACTTAGTTTTAGGTTAGAAGGTATTTTTCACGAATAAGCATATGCTTTAGACATGCATTATCTATACATTAAGTATCAATGATGTGAAACATTAACATTTATATTATCAGGAGCGTGGATGCCATCGTCCTGGGAGCAGAAATGGATCTTGAAGTCCCCCAGAGGCAGGACGACTGCCATGAAGACTTTCCATGGACAGAGAGACGACAGAGGACCAGACAGGCATGTGTTTACAGGCACTCTGATAAAGACACCATAAGCAATATCCTTCTTCACCATGACATCATGTGCAAATTACAACATAGTTTTAGGTTACAAGGTATTTTTCACGAATAAGCATATGCTTTAGACATTCATTATCTATACATGAAGTATCAATGATATGAAACATTAACATATTGGTTATTTATATTATCAGGATCGTGGATGCCATCGTCCTGGGGGCAGAAATGTGCCTTGAAGTCCCCCAGAGGCAGGACGACTGCCAAGAAGACTTTCCATGGACAGAGAGACGACAGAGGACCAGACAGGCATGTGTTTATAGGCACTCTGATAAAGACACCACAAGCAATATCCTTCTTCACCATGACATCATGTGCAAAATACAACTTAGGTTTAGGTTAGAAGGTATTTTTCACGAATAAGCATATGCTTTAGACATGCATTATCTATACATTAAGTATCAATGATGTGAAACATGAAGATATTGGTTATTTATATTATCAGGAGCGTGGATGCCATCGTCCTGGGGGCAGAAATGGACCTTGAAGTCCCCCAGAGGCAGGACGACTGCCAAGAAGACTTTCCATGGACAGAGAGATGGCAGAAGACCAGACAGGCATGTGTTTACAGGCACTCTGATAAAGACACCATAAGCAATATCCTTCTTCACCATGACATCATGTGCAAATTACAACTTAGTTTTAGGTTACAAGGTATTTTTCAGGAATAAGCATATGCTTTAGACATGCATTATCTATACATGAAGTATCAATGATGTGAAACATTAACATATTGGTTATTTATATTATCAGGATCGTGGATGCCATCGTCCTGGGGGCAGAAATGGATCTTGAAGTCCCCCAGAGGCAGGACGACTGCCATGAAGACTTTCCATGGACAGAGAGATGGCAGAAGACCAGACAGGCATGTGTTTACAGGCACTCTGATAAAGACACCATAAGCAATATCCTTCTTCACCATGACATCATGTGCAATTTACAAGATAGTTTTAGGTTACAAGGTATTTCTCACGAATAAGCATATGCTTTAGACATGCATTTTCTATACACTAAGGATCAATGATGTGAAACATTGACATATTGGTTATTTATATTGCTAGGATCGTGGATGCCATCGTCCTGGGGGCAGAAATGGATCTTGAAGTCCCCCAGAGGCAGGACGACTGCCAAGAAGATTTTCCATGGACAGAGAGACGACAGAGGACCAGACAGGCATGTGTTTACAGACACTCTGATAGAGAAACCATAAACAATATCCTTCTTCACCATGACATCAGGTGCAAATTACAACTTAGTTTTAGGTTACAAGGTATTTTTCACGAATAAGCATATGCTTTAGACATGCATTTTCTATACATTAAGTATCAATGATGTGAAAAATGAACATATTGGTTATTTATATTATCAGGATCGTGGATGGCATCGTCCTGGGGGCAGAAATGGATCTTGAAGTCCCCCAGAGGCAGGACGACTGCCAAGAAGACTTTCCATGGACAGAGAGATGGCAGAAGACCAGACAGGCATGTGTTTACAGGCACTCTGATAAAGAAACCATAAGCAATATCCTTCTTCACCATGACATCATGTGCAATTTACAAGATAGTTTTAGGTTACAAGGTATTTCTCACGAATAAGCATATGCTTTAGACATGCATTTTCTATACACTAAGGATCAATGATGTGAAACATTGACATATTGGTTATTTATATTGCTAGGATCGTGGATGCCATCGTCCTGGGGGCAGAAATGGATCTTGAAGTCCCCCAGAGGCAGGACGACTGCCAAGAAGATTTTCCATGGACAGAGAGACGACAGAGGACCAGACAGGCATGTGTTTACAGGCACTCTGATTAAAAAACCATAAGCAATATCCTTCTTCACCATGACATCATGTGCAAGTTACAACCTAGGTTTTAGGTTACAAGGTATTTCTCACGAATAAGCATATGCTTTAGACATTCACTATCTATACATTGAGTATCAATGATGTGAAACATTAACATATTGGTTATTTATATTCTTAGGATCGTGGATGGCATCGTTCTGGGGGCAGAAATGGATCTTCAAGTCCCCCAGAGGCAGGACGACTGCCAAGAAGACTTTCCATGGACAGAGAGACGACAGAGGACCAGACAGGCATGTGTTTAGAGACACTCTGATAAAGAAACCATAAGCAATGTCCTTCTTCACCATGACATGATGTGGAAATTACAACATAGTTTTAGGTTTCGAGGTATTTGTCACGAATAAGCATATGCTTTAGACATGCATTATCTATACATTAAGTATCAATGATGTGAAACATTAACATATTGGTTATTTATATTATCAGGATCGTGGATGCCATCGTCCTGGGGGCAGAACGGATCTAGAAGTCCCCCAGAGGCAGGACGACTGGCAGGAAGACTTTGCATGGACAGAGAGACGCCAGAAGACGAGACAGGCATGTGTTTCCAACTGTGTTAGAAAGAAGATTTGCTTGTATATGAATGTTTGTTTAATATAGCGTCGACACTCATTCTCTCAAAGTATACAGTCGCTCAGTTGTAGGTGGGAAAGGCTGATGCTGGTTGTGTAGCCTAGTTGTTCAATTGTTGGCACGCCATGTTGAATGCCAGTATTCGAGTCCCTACTTAAATACCATGTCTAACGTCCACTTCTAATGCCCGTATTTGGAATATTGCTAAAAGCTACATAAAACCACACCCACTTGCTGTTGTTAAACCAATCTACATACTTGAGAAATGTGATTCCTGAAGCCTATGCATGACTCTTTGTCTTTCAGACGCAGGATCCCTGGCACATTCTGGATTTGGTGTTGTGTCCCTCCACCCCCTTCCACACGGACCTCAGAGAGACCGATGGGATGAGCTTTTGTCTGATGGTGGCTCCATAGTACGTCCGCTCTCCGCGTAGCCCCCGCCGACTGTACATGGAGTAGGTTCGGTGCTAGGGCCTGATTGTACAGTCAGGGTGGTTGTTACAGCAACCCAGCTAGTTTAGGGTTGGCACACTCTGTGGCCCCAGTCTTTCTCAGCATCCCCAGTAGGCCCAATGCTGACTGCACTTGACTGGTAGATTTAGGTGGTAGTGTACATAGGGTCCCCTCGTGCATGCCCTGCATGATGCTATCTATAGATGGCATAACTTACTGTTCATCCACCATTCCGTCCTTCAGTAGGTAGTTTCCAGACAAAGCAAATCCCGGATGGTCACTTTGAGGGTCAGTGTACTGGCCGACTGCACGACCACCTGCTGGTAAAGTATTTCACTATTTCAGTTTAATATTTAGATTAAATTTTGTTTTCCACGACCCGACATATTTGTTTTGCATTTAAATCTATGCAGATCACCAGATAACTGAATGGTTAAAGCGTTCGGCCATGACGCTCCAAACACCCCTAATTCGATTTCCCATATGGGTACGATGCGTGAAGCCTATATTGTTTCCCGTTGTGATATAGCTGGAATATTGCTAAAAGCGGTGTAAAAATTACACTCACGCAGTCATAATCTGTGTGGGAAGCATTAATTATGTCAAATGTTCTTGGCCTTTTTCAGTAGAACGGTCGCCCACGCAGACAACTGTTTCTTTCAAACAATCTTTTGAAGAAAACATAAAATGCAATGCATCCTTGTTTACCATGACGTCTACAGCAAAGTTACATCTTGAGTTTTAGGTTGGAGCTTTTTTCACGTGTATGCATATATCTGGCATTTATACACACAGTAGGTACCAGTGATGTACAATGTATTCACTTTACTATTAGGAGCGTGGAAGGAACCGTCCTGGGGGCAAAAATGGACCTTGAAGTCCCCCAGAGGCAGGACGACTGCCAAGAAGACTTTCCATGGACAGAGAGACGACAGAAGACCAGACAGGCATGTGTTTATACGTACTCTGGTAAAGAAACCATAAGCAATATCCTTCTTCACCATGACATCATGTGCAAATTACAACTTAGTTTTAGGTTAGAAGGTATTTTTCACGAATAAGCATATGCTTTAGACATGCATTATCTATACATTAAGTATCAATGATGTGAAACATTAACATTTATATTATCAGGAGCGTGGATGCCATCGTCCTGGGAGCAGAAATGGATCTTGAAGTCCCCCAGAGGCAGGACGACTGCCATGAAGACTTTCCATGGACAGAGAGACGACAGAGGACCAGACAGGCATGTGTTTACAGGCACTTTGATAGAGAAACCATAAGTAATATGCTTCCTCACCATGACATCATGTGCAAATTACAACATAGTTTTAGGTTACAAGGTATTTTTCACGAATAAGCATATGCTTTAGACATTCATTATCTATACATGAAGTATCAATGATATGAAACATTAACATATTGGTTATTTATATTATCAGGATCGTGGATGCCATCGTCCTGGGGGCAGAAATGTGCCTTGAAGTCCCCCAGAGGCAGGACGACTGCCAAGAAGACTTTCCATGGACAGAGAGACGACAGAGGACCAGACAGGCATGTGTTTATAGGCACTCTGATAAAGACACCACAAGCAATATCCTTCTTCACCATGACATCATGTGCAAAATACAACTTAGGTTTAGGTTACAAGGTATTTTTCACGAATAAGCATATGCTTTAGACATGCATTATCTATACATTAAGTATCAATGATGTGAAACATGAAGATATTGGTTATTTATATTATCAGGAGCGTGGATGCCATCGTCCTGGGGGCAGAAATGGACCTTGAAGTCCCCCAGAGGCAGGACGACTGCCAAGAAGACTTTCCATGGACAGAGAGATGGCAGAAGACCAGACAGGCATGTGTTTACAGGCACTCTGATAAAGACACCATAAGCAATATCCTTCTTCACCATGACATCATGTGCAAATTACAACTTAGTTTTAGGTTACAAGGTATTTTTCAGGAATAAGCATATGCTTTAGACATGCATTATCTATACATGAAGTATCAATGATGTGAAACATTAACATATTGGTTATTTATATTATCAGGATCGTGGATGCCATCGTCCTGGGGGCAGAAATGGATCTTGAAGTCCCCCAGAGGCAGGACGACTGCCAAGAAGACTTTCCATGGACAGAGAGATGGCAGAAGACCAGACAGGCATGTGTTTACAGGCACTCTGATGAAGACACCATAAGCAATATCCTTCTTCACCATGACATCATGTGCAATTTACAAGATAGTTTTAGGTTACAAGGTATTTCTCACGAATAAGCATATGCTTTAGACATGCATTTTCTATACACTAAGGATCAATGATGTGAAACATTGACATATTGGTTATTTATATTGCTAGGATCGTGGATGCCATCGTCCTGGGGGCAGAAATGGATCTTGAAGTCCCCCAGAGGCAGGACGACTGCCAAGAAGATTTTCCATGGACAGAGAGACGACAGAGGACCAGACAGGCATGTGTTTACAGACACTCTGATAGAGAAACCATAAACAATATCCTTCTTCACCATGACATCAGGTGCAAATTACAACTTAGTTTTAGGTTACAAGGTATTTTTCACGAATAAGCATATGCTTTAGACATGCATTATCTATACATTAAGTATCAATGATGTGAAAAATGAACATATTGGTTATTTATATTATCAGGATCGTGGATGGCATCGTCCTGGGGGCAGAAATGGATCTTGAAGTCCCCCAGAGGCAGGACGACTGCCAAGAAGACTTTCCATGGACAGAGAGATGGCAGAAGACCAGACAGGCATGTGTTTACAGGCACTCTGATAAAGAAACCATAAGCAATATCCTTCTTCACCATGACATCATGTGCAATTTACAAGATAGTTTTAGGTTACAAGGTATTTCTCACGAATAAGCATATGCTTTAGACATGCATTTTCTATACACTAAGGATCAATGATGTGAAACATTGACATATTGGTTATTTATATTATCAGGAGCGTGGATGCCATCGTCCTGGGGGCAGAAATGGATCTTGAAGTCCCCCAGAGGCAGGACGACTGCCATGAAGACTTTCCATGGACAGAGAGACGACAGAGGACCAGACAGGCATGTGTTTACAGGCACTCTGATAGAGAAACCATAAGCAATATCCTTCTTCACCATGACGTCATGTGCAAATTACAACATAGTTTTAGGTTACAAGGTATTTTTCACGAATAAGCATATGCTTTAGACATTCATTATCTATACATGAAGTATCAATGATTTGAAACATTAACATATTGGTTATTTATATTATCAGGATCGTGGATGCCATCGTCCTGGGGGCAGAAATGTGCCTTGAAGTCCCCCAGAGGCAGGACGACTGCCAAGAAGACTTTCCATGGACAGAGAGACGACAGAGGACCAGACAGGCATGTGTTTACAGGCACTCTGATAAAGACACCATAAGCAATATCCTTCTTCACCATGACATCATGTGCAAAATACAACTTAGGTTTAGGTTAGAAGGTATTTTTCACGAATAAGCATATGCTTTAGACATGCATTATCTATACATTAAGTATCAATGATGTGAAACATGAAGATATTGGTTATTTATATTTTCAGGAGCGTGGATGCCATCGTCCTGGGGGCAGAAATGGATCTTGAAGTCCCCCAGAGGCAGGACGACTGCCAAGAAGACTTTCCATGGACAGAGAGATGGCAGAAGACCAGACAGGCATGTGTTTACAGGCACT
Source organism: Haliotis asinina (assembly GCF_037392515.1). Classification (NCBI taxonomy): domain Eukaryota; kingdom Metazoa; phylum Mollusca; class Gastropoda; order Lepetellida; family Haliotidae; genus Haliotis; species Haliotis asinina. Next base: position 31,795,124 of record NC_090293.1, on the reverse strand, counting down.
CTGATAAAGAAACCATAAGCAATATCCTTCTTCACCATGACATCAGGTGCAAATTACAACTCAGTTTTAGGTTACAAGGTATTTCTCACGAATAAGCATATGCTTTAGACATGCATTTTCTATACACTAAGGACCAATGATGTGAAACATTGACATATTGGTTATTTATATTGCTAGGATCGTGGATGCCATCGTCCTGGGGGCAGAGATGGATCTTGAAGTCCCCCAGAGGCAGGACGACTGCCAAGAAGATTTTCCATGGACAGAGAGACGACAGAGGACCAGACAGGCATGTGTTTACAGACACTCTGATAGAGAAACCATAAACAATATCCTTCTTCACCATGACATCATGTGCAATTTACAAGATAGTTTTAGGTTACAAGGTATTTCTCACGAATAAGCATATGCTTTAGACATGCATTATCTATACATTAAGTATCAATGATGTGAAACATTAACATATTGGTTATTTATATTATCAGGATTGTGGATGCCATCGTCCTGGGGGCAGAAACGGACCTTGAAGTCCCCCAGAGGCAGGACGACTGCCAAGAAGACTTTCCATGGACAGAGAGACGACAGAGAACCAGACAGGCATGTGTTTACAGGCATTCTGATAAAGAAACCAAAAGCAATATCCTTCTTCACCATGACATAATGTGCAATTTACAACATAGTTTTAGGTTACAAGGTATTTTTCACGAATAAGCATATGCTTTAGACATGCATTATCTATACATTAAGTATCAATGTTGTAAAACATGAACATATTGGTTATTTATATTATCAGGATCGTGGATGCCATCGTCCTGGGGGCAGAAATGGATCTTGAAGTCCCCCAGAGGCAGGACGACTGCCAAGAAGACTTTCCATGGACAGAAGGACGCGAGAGGACCAGACAGGCATGTGTTTACAGGCACTCTGATAAAGAAACCATAAGCAATATCCTTCTTCACCATGACATCATGTGCAAGTTATAACTTAGTTTTAGGTTACAAGGTATTTCTCACGAATAAGCATATGCTTTAGACATTCATTACCTATACATTACGTATCAATGATGTGAAACATTAACATATTTGTTGTTTATATTGTTAGGATCGTGGATGCCATCGTCCTGGGGGCAGAAATGGACCTTGAAGTGCCTCAGAGGCAGGACGACTGGCAGGAAGACTTTCCATGGACAGAGAGACGACAGAGGACCAGACAGGCATGCGTTTACAGGCACTCTGATAAAGAAACCAAAAGCAATATCCTTCTTCACCATGACATCACATGTGCAAGCTACAACTTAGTTTTAGGTTACAAGGTATTTCTCACGAATAAGCATATGCTTTAGACATTCATTATCTATACATTAAGTATCAATGATTTGAAACATTAACATATTGGTTATTTATATTATCAGGATCGTGGATGCCATCGTCCTGGGGGCAGAAATGTGCCTTGAAGTCCCCCAGAGGCAGGACGACTGCCAAGAAGACTTTCCATGGACAGAGAGACGACAGAGGACCAGACAGGCATGTGTTTATAGGCACTCTGATAAAGACACCACAAGCAATATCCTTCTTCACCATGACATCATGTGCAAAATACAACTTAGGTTTAGGTTAGAAGGTATTTTTCACGAATAAGCATATGCTTTAGACATGCATTATCTATACATTAAGTATCAATGATGTGAAACATGAAGATATTGGTTATTTATATTATCAGGAGCGTGGATGCCATCGTCCTGGGGGCAGAAATGGACCTTGAAGTCCCCCAGAGGCAGGACGACTGCCAAGAAGACTTTCCATGGACAGAGAGATGGCAGAAGACCAGACAGGCATGTGTTTACAGGCACTCTGATAAAGACACCATAAGCAATATCCTTCTTCACCATGACATCATGTGCAAATTACAACTTAGTTTTAGGTTACAAGGTATTTTTCAGGAATAAGCATATGCTTTAGACATGCATTATCTATACATGAAGTATCAATGATGTGAAACATGAACATATTGGTTATTTATATTATCAGGATCGTGGATGCCATCGTCCTGGGGGCAGAAATGGATCTTGAAGTCCCCCAGAGGCAGGACGACTGCCAAGAAGACTTTCCATGGACAGAGAGATGGCAGAAGACCAGACAGGCATGTGTTTACAGGCACTCTGATAAAGACACCATAAGCAATATCCTTCTTCACCATGACATCATGTGCAATTTACAAGATAGTTTTAGGTTACAAGGTATTTCTCACGAATAAGCATATGCTTTAGACATGCATTTTCTATACACTAAGGATCAATGATGTGAAACATTGACATATTGGTTATTTATATTGCTAGGATCGTGGATGCCATCGTCCTGGGGGCAGAAATGGATCTTGAAGTCCCCCAGAGGCAGGACGACTGCCAAGAAGATTTTCCATGGACAGAGAGACGACAGAGGACCAGACAGGCATGTGTTTACAGACACTCTGATAGAGAAACCATAAACAATATCCTTCTTCACCATGACATCAGGTGCAAATTACAACTTAGTTTTAGGTTACAAGGTATTTTTCACGAATAAGCATATGCTTTAGACATGCATTATCTATACATTAAGTATCAATGATGTGAAAAATGAACATATTGGTTATTTATATTATCAGGATCGTGGATGGCATCGTCCTGGGGGCAGAAATGGATCTTGAAGTCCCCCAGAGGCAGGACGACTGCCAAGAAGACTTTCCATGGACAGAGAGATGGCAGAAGACCAGACAGGCATGTGTTTACAGGCACTCTGATAAAGAAACCATAAGCAATATCCTTCTTCACCATGACATCATGTGCAATTTACAAGATAGTTTTAGGTTACAAGGTATTTCTCACGAATAAGCATATGCTTTAGACATGCATTTTCTATACACTAAGGATCAATGATGTGAAACATTGACATATTGGTTATTTATATTGCTAGGATCGTGGATGCCATCGTCCTGGGGGCAGAAATGGATCTTGAAGTCCCCCAGAGGCAGGACGACTGCCAAGAAGATTTTCCATGGACAGAGAGACGACAGAGGACCAGACAGGCATGTGTTTACAGACACTCTGATAGAGAAACCATAAACAATATCCTTCTTCACCATGACATCAGGTGCAAATTACAACTTAGTTTTAGGTTACAAGGTATTTTTCACGAATAAGCATATGCTTTAGACATGCATTATCTATACATTAAGTATCAATGATGTGAAAAATGAACATATTGGTTATTTATATTATCAGGATCGTGGATGGCATCGTCCTGGGGGCAGAAATGGACCTTGAAGTCCCCCAGAGGCAGGACGACTGCCAAGAAGACTTTCCATGGACAGAAGGACGCTAGAGGACCAGACAGGCATGTGTTTACAGGCACTCTGATAACGAAGCCATAAGCAATATCCTTCTTCACCATGCCCATGTGCAATTTACAAGATAGTTTTAGGTTACAAGGTATTTCTCACGAATAAGCATATGCTTTAGACATGCATTATCTATACATTAAGTATCAATGATGTGAAACATTAACATATTGGTTATTTATATTATCAGGATTGTGGATGCCATCGTCCTGGGAGCAGAAATGGATCTTGAAGTCCCCCAGAGGCAGGACGACTGCCATGAAGACTTTCCATGGACAGAGAGACGACAGAGGACCAGACAGGCATGTGTTTACAGGCACTTTGATAGAGAAACCATAAGTAATATGCTTCCTCACCATGACATCATGTGCAAATTACAACATAGTTTTAGGTTACAATGTATTTTTCACGAATAAGCATATGCTTTAGACATGCATTATCTATACATTAAGTATCAGTGATGTGAAACATGAAGATATTGGTTATTTATATTATCAGGATCGTGGATGCCATCGTCCTGGGGGCAGAAATGGATCTTGAAGTCCCCCAGAGGCAGGACGACTGCCAAGAAGACTTTCCATGGACAGAGAGACGACAGAGGACCAGACAGGCATGTGTTTACAGACACTCTGATAAAGAAACCATGAGCAACATCCTTCTTCACCATGACATCATGTGCAAATTACAACTTAGTTTTAGGTTACAAGGTATTTTTCAGGAATAAGCATATGCTTTAGACATGCGTTAGCTATACATTGAGTATCAATGATGTGAAACATTAACATATTGGTTATTTATATTATCAGGAGCGTGGATGCCATCGTCCTGGGGGCAGAAATGGATCTTGAAGTCCCCCAGAGGCAGGACGACTGCCATGAAGACTTTCCATGGACAGAGAGACGACAGAGGACCAGACAGGCATGTGTTTACAGGCACTCTGATAGAGAAACCATAAGCAATATCCTTCTTCACCATGACGTCATGTGCAAATTACAACATAGTTTTAGGTTACAAGGTATTTTTCACGAATAAGCATATGCTTTAGACATTCATTATCTATACATGAAGTATCAATGATTTGAAACATTAACATATTGGTTATTTATATTATCAGGATCGTGGATGCCATCGTCCTGGGGGCAGAAATGTGCCTTGAAGTCCCCCAGAGGCAGGACGACTGCCAAGAAGACTTTCCATGGACAGAGAGACGACAGAGGACCAGACAGGCATGTGTTTACAGACACTCTGATAAAGACACCATAAGCAATATCCTTCTTCACCATGACATCATGTGCAAAATACAACTTAGGTTTAGGTTAGAAGGTATTTTTCACGAATAAGCATATGCTTTAGACATGCATTATCTATACATTAAGTATCAATGATGTGAAACATGAAGATATTGGTTATTTATATTTTCAGGAGCGTGGATGCCATCGTCCTGGGGGCAGAAATGGATCTTGAAGTCCCCCAGAGGCAGGACGACTGCCAAGAAGACTTTCCATGGACAGAGAGATGGCAGAAGACCAGACAGGCATGTGTTTACAGGCACTCTGATAAAGAAACCATAAGCAATATCCTTCTTCACCATGACATCAGGTGCAAATTACAACTCAGTTTTAGGTTACAAGGTATTTCTCACGAATAAGCATATGCTTTAGACATGCATTTTCTATACACTAAGGACCAATGATGTGAAACATTGACATATTGGTTATTTATATTGCTAGGATCGTGGATGCCATCGTCCTGGGGGCAGAGATGGATCTTGAAGTCCCCCAGAGGCAGGACGACTGCCAAGAAGATTTTCCATGGACAGAGAGACGACAGAGGACCAGACAGGCATGTGTTTACAGACACTCTGATAGAGAAACCATAAACAATATCCTTCTTCACCATGACATCAGGTGCAAATTACAACTTAGTTTTAGGTTACAAGGTATTTTTCACGAATAAGCATATGCTTTAGACATGCATTATCTATACATTAAGTATCAATGATGTGAAAAATGAACATATTGGTTATTTATATTATCAGGATCGTGGATGGCATCGTCCTGGGAGCAGAAATGGACCTTGAAGTCCCCCAGAGGCAGGACGACTGCCAAGAAGACTTTCCATGGACAGAAGGACGCTAGAGGACCAGACAGGCATGTGTTTACAGGCACTCTGATAAAGAAACCATAAGCAATATCCTTCTTCACCATGACATCATGTGCAATTTACAAGATAGTTTTAGGTTACAAGGTATTTCTCACGAATAAGCATATGCTTTAGACATGCATTATCTATACATTAAGTATCAATGATGTGAAACATTAACATATTGGTTATTTATATTATCAGGATTGTGGATGCCATCGTCCTGGGGGCAGAAACGGACCTTGAAGTCCCCCAGAGGCAGGACGACTGCCAAGAAGACTTTCCATGGACAGAGAGACGACAGAGAACCAGACAGGCATGTGTTTACAGGCATTCTGATAAAGAAACCAAAAGCAATATCCTTCTTCACCATGACATAATGTGCAATTTACAACATAGTTTTAGGTTACAAGGTATTTTTCACGAATAAGCATATGCTTTAGACATGCATTATCTATACATTAAGTATCAATGTTGTAAAACATGAACATATTGGTTATTTATATTATCAGGATCGTGGATGCCATCGTCCTGGGGGCAGAAATGGATCTTGAAGTCCCCCAGAGGCAGGACGACTGCCAAGAAGACTTTCCATGGACAGAAGGACGCGAGAGGACCAGACAGGCATGTGTTTACAGGCACTCTGATAAAGAAACCATAAGCAATATCCTTCTTCACCATGACATCATGTGCAAGTTATAACTTAGTTTTAGGTTACAAGGTATTTCTCACGAATAAGCATATGCTTTAGACATTCATTACCTATACATTACGTATCAATGATGTGAAACATTAACATATTTGTTGTTTATATTGTTAGGATCGTGGATGCCATCGTCCTGGGGGCAGAAATGGACCTTGAAGTGCCTCAGAGGCAGGACGACTGGCAGGAAGACTTTCCATGGACAGAGAGACGACAGAGGACCAGACAGGCATGCTTTTACAGGCACTCTGATAAAGAAACCAAAAGCAATATCCTTCTTCACCATGACATCACATGTGCAAGTTACAACTTAGTTTTAGGTTACAAGGTATTTCTCACGATTAAGCATATGCTTTAGACATTCATTATCTATACATTAAGTATCAATGATTTGAAACATTAACATATTGGTTATTTATATTATCAGGATCGTGGATGCCATCGTCCTGGGGGCAGAAACGGATCTTGAAGTCCCCCAGAGGCAGGACGACTGCCAAGAAGACTTTCCATGGAGAGAGAGACGCCAGAACACCAGACAGGCATGTGTTTACAGACACTCTGATAGAGAAACCATAAGCAATATCCTTCTTCACCATGACATCACATGTGCAAGTTACAACTTAGTTTTAGGTTACAAGGTATTTCTCACGAATAAGCATATGCTTTAGACATGCGTTATCTATACATTAAGTATCAATGATGTGAAACATTAAGATATTGGTTATTTATATTATCAGGAGCGTGGATGCCATCGTCCTGGGGGCAGAAATGGATCTTGAAGTCCCCCAGAGGCAGGACGACTGCCATGAAGACTTTCCATGGACAGAGAGACGACAGAGGACCAGACAGGCATGTGTTTACAGGCACTCTGATAGAGAAACCATAAGCAATATCCTTCTTCACCATGACGTCATGTGCAAATTACAACATAGTTTTAGGTTACAAGGTATTTTTCACGAATAAGCATATGCTTTAGACATTCATTATCTATACATGAAGTATCAATGATTTGAAACATTAACATATTAGTTATTTATATTATCAGGATCGTGGATGCCATCGTCCTGGGGGCAGAAATGTGCCTTGAAGTCTTTCAGAGGCAGGACGACTGCCAAGAAGACTTTCCATGGACAGAGAGACGACAGAGGACCAGACAGGCATGTGTTTATAGGCACTCTGATAAAGACACCATAAGCAATATCCTTCTTCACCATGACATCATGTGCAAAATTCAACTTAGGTTTAGGTTAGAAGGTATTTTTCACGAATAAGCATATGCTTTAGACATGCATTATCTATACATTAAGTATCAATGATGTGAAACATGAAGATATTGGTTATTTATATTATCAGGAGCGTGGATGCCATCGTCCTGGGGGCAGAAATGGACCTTGAAGTCCCCCAGAGGCAGGACGACTGCCAAGAAGACTTTCCATGGACAGAGAGACGACAGAGGACCAGACAGGCATGTGTTTACAGGCACTCTGATAAAGAAACGATAAGCAATATCCTTCTTCACCATGACATCATGTGCAAATTACAACTTAGTTTTAGGTTACAAGGTATTTTTCACGAATAAGCATATGCTTTAGACATGCATTATCTATACATTAAGTATCAATGATGTGAAACATTAACATATTGGTTATTTATATTATCAGGATCGTGGATGCCATCGTCCTGGGGGCAGAATTGGATCTTGAAGTCCCCCAGAGGCAGGACGACTGCCAAGAAGACTTTCCATGGACAGAGAGATGGCAGAAGACCAGACAGGCATGTGTTTACAGGCACTCTGATAAAGACACCATAAGCAATATCCTTCTTCACCATGACATCATGTGTAAATTACAACTTAGTTTTAGGTTACAAGGTATTTCTCACGAATAAGCATATGCTTTAGACATGCATTTTCTATACACTAAGGATCAATGATGTGAAACATTGACATATTGGTTATTTATATTGCTAGGATCGTGGATGCCATCGTCCTGGGGGCAGAAATGGATCTTGAAGTCCCCCAGAGGCAGGACGACTGCCAAGAAGATTTTCCATGGACAGAGAGACGACAGAGGACCAGACAGGCATGTGTTTACAGACACTCTGATAGAGAAACCATAAACAATATCCTTCTTCACCATGACATCAGGTGCAAATTACAACTTAGTTTTAGGTTACAAGGTATTTTTCACGAATAAGCATATGCTTTAGACATGCATTATCTATACATTAAGTATCAATGATGTGAAACATGAAGATATTGGTTATTTATATTATCAGGATCGTGGATGGCATCGTCCTGGGAGCAGAAATGGACCTTGAAGTCCCCCAGAGGCAGGACGACTGCCAAGAAGACTTTCCATGGACAGAAGGACGCTAGAGGACCAGACAGGCATGTGTTTACAGGCACTCTGATAAAGAAACCATAAGCAATATCCTTCTTCACCATGACATCATGTGCAATTTACAAGATAGTTTTAGGTTACAAGGTATTTCTCACGAATAAGCATATGCTTTAGACATGCATTATCTATACATTAAGTATCAATGATGTGAAACATTAACATATTGGTTATTTATATTATCAGGATTGTGTATGCCATCGTCCTGGGGGCAGAAACGGACCTTGAAGTCCCCCAGAGGCAGGACGACTGCCAAGAAGACTTTCCATGGACAGAGAGACGACAGAGAACCAGACAGGCATGTGTTTACAGGCATTCTGATAAAGAAACCAAAAGCAATATCCTTCTTCACCATGACATAATGTGCAATTTGCAACAAAGTTTTAGGTTACAAGGTATTTTTCACGAATAAGCATATGCTTTAGACATGCATTATCTATACATTAAGTATCAATGTTGTAAAACATGAACATATTGGTTATTTATATTATCAGGATCGTGGATGCCATCGTCCTGGGGGCAGAAATGGATCTTGAAGTCCCCCAGAGGCAGGACGACTGCCAAGAAGACTTTCCATGGACAGAAGGACGCGAGAGGACCAGACAGGCATGTGTTTACAGGCACTCTGATAAAGAAACCATAAGCAATATCCTTCTTCACCATGACATCATGTGCAAGTTATAACTTAGTTTTAGGTTACAAGGTATTTCTCACGAATAAGCATATGCTTTAGACATTCATTACCTATACATTACGTATCAATGATGTGAAACATTAACATATTTGTTGTTTATATTGTTAGGATCGTGGATGCCATCGTCCTGGGGGCAGAAATGGACCTTGAAGTGCCTCAGAGGCAGGACGACTGGCAGGAAGACTTTCCATGGACAGAGAGACGACAGAGGACCAGACAGGCATGCGTTTACAGGCACTCTGATAAAGAAACCAAAAGCAATATCCTTCTTCACCATGACATCACATGTGCAAGTTACAACTTAGTTTTAGGTTACAAGGTATTTCTCACGAATAAGCATATGCTTTAGACATTCATTATCTATACATTAAGTATCAATGATTTGAAACATTAACATATTGGTTATTTATATTATCAGGATCGTGGATGCCATCGTCCTGGGGGCAGAAACGGATCTTGAAGTCCCCCAGAGGCAGGACGACTGCCAAGAAGACTTTCCATGGAGAGAGAGACGCCAGAACACCAGACAGGCATGTGTTTACAGGCACTCTGATAGAGAAACCATAAGCAATATCCTTCTTCACCATGACATCACATGTGCAAGTTACAACTTAGTTTTAGGTTAGAAGGTATTTCTCACGATTAAGCATATGGTTTAGACATGCATTATCTATACATTAAGTATCAAAGATGTAAAACATGAACATATTGGTTATTTATATTTTTAGGATCGTGGATGCCATCGTCGTGGGGGCAGAAATGGACCTTGAATTCCCCCAGAGGCAGGACGACTGCCAAGAAGACTTTCCATGGACAGAGAGACGACAGAAGACCAGACAGGCATGTGTTTCCAACTGTGTTAGAAAGAAGATATGCTTGGATATGAATGTTTGTTTAATATAGAGTCCACACTCATTCTCTCAAAGTATACAGTCGCTCAGTTGTAGGTGGGAAAGGCTGATGCTGGTTTCTGAATCTAAAGGAAGTGGTAGTGTAGCCTAGTTGTTCAATTGTTGGCACGCCATATTGAATGCCAGTATTCGAGTCCCCACTTAAATACCATGTCTAACGTCCACATCTAATGCCCGTATTTGGAATATTGCTAAAAGCTACATAAAACCACACTCACTTGCTGTTGTTAAACCAATCTACATACGTGAGAAATGTGATTCCTGAAGCCTATGCATGACTCTTTGTCTTTCAGACGCAGGATCCCTGGCACATTCTGGATTTGGTGTTGTGTCCCTCCACCCCCTTCCACACGGACCTCAGAGAGACCGATGGGATGAGCTTTTGTCTGATGGTGGCTCCATAGTACGTCCGCTCTCCGCGTAGCCCCCGCCGACTGTACATGGAGTAGGTTCGGTGCTAGGGCCTGATTGTACAGTCAGGATGGTTGTTACAGCAACCCAGCTAGTTTAGGGTTGGCACACTCTGTGGCCCCAGTCTTTCTCAGCATCCCCAGTAGGCCCAATGCTGACTGCACTTGACTGGTAGATTTAGGTGGTAGTGTACATAGGGTCCCCTCGTGCATGCTCTGCATGATGCTATCTATAGATGGCATAACTTACTGTTCATCCACCATTCCGTCCTTCAGTAGGTAGTTTCCAGACACAGCAAGTCCCGGATGGTCACTTTGAGGGTCAGTGTACTGGCCGACTGCACGACCACCTGCTGGTAAAGTATTTCACTATTTCAGTTTAATATTTAGATTAAATTTTGTTTTCCACGACCCGACATATTTGTTTTGCATTTAAATCTATGCAGATCACCAGATAACTGAATGGTTAAAGCGTTCGCTCAAGACGCTCCAAACACCCCTAATTCGATTTCCCATATGGGTACGATGCGTGAAGCGTATATTGTTTCCCGTTGTGATATAGCTGGAATATTGCTAAAAGCGGTGTAAAAATTACACTCACGCAGTCATAATCTGTGTTGGAAGCATTAATTATGTCAAATGTTCTTGGCCTTTTTCAGTAGAACCGTCGCCCACGCAGACAACTGTTTCTTTCAAACAATCTTTTGAAGAAAACATAAAATGCAATGCATCCTTGTTTACCATGACGTCTACAGCAAAGTTACATCTTGAGTTTTAGGTTGGAGCTTTTTTCACGTGTATGCATATATCTGGCATTTATACACACAGTAGGTACCAGTGATGTACAATGTATTCACTTTACTATTAGGAGCGTGGACGGAACCACCCTGGGGGCAGAAATGGATCTTGAAGTCCCCCAGAGGCAGGACGACTGCCAAGAAGACTTTCCATGGACAGAGAGACGACAGAGGACCAGACAGGCATGTGTTTATACGTACTCTGGTAAAGAAACCATAAGCAATATCCTTCTTCACCATGACATCATGTGCAAGTTACAACATAGTTTTAGGTTAGAAGGTATTTTTCACGAATAAGCATATGCTTTAGACATGCATTATCTATACATTAAGTATCAATGATGTAAAACATTAACATATTGGTTATTTATATTATTAGGATCGTGGATGTCATCGTCCTGGGGGAAGAAATGGACCTTGAAGCCCGTCAGAGGCAGGACTTTCCAAGGTCTCATGTGGAGACAGGACTGCCACGGAGCCGAGAGGACCAGGTAGGTACTCTTTTGAAGTAATCTTACGAAGAAAACATAAGAAGTACCCTTGTTCGCTACAACGTCATATGGAGTGTATCTATGTAGGAATTATTAGTGATTGGACCCGTTAATATATATTTTTTATGCTTACACTTAGGACCCTTTACAACATCGTCCTGATGGCACAAATGGATCTTGAAGTCCCCTAGATCCAGGACGACTGCCAAGAAGACATTCCAAGGACTCATGTGAAAGCAGGACGACTGCCACGGAGCCGACAGAGGACCAGGTAGGTACTTTTTGAAATAATCTTTTGAAGCGAAACATAAGAAATACCGTTGTTTACTATAACGTCATATGTAGTATATGTATGTAGTAATTATACATGGTTGGACCTCTAAATATATACTCTACTTTTACATTTAGGACCATGGTCACCATCGTCTTTGTTACAGAATTGGATCTTGAAGTCCCCCCAGATGAAAGACGACTGTCAAAAAGACATTCTATGGACATAAGTGGACGAACGACTCATGTGGAGGCAGAACTACTGCCACGGAGCCGACAGAGGACGAGGCAGGTAGTCTTTTGATATAATGTTCTGAATAAATCATAAGAAATACCCTTTTTGACATGAACGTTATATGTAGTATATCTATGTGGACACCATGTTCCTGGGGACACAATTGGACTTTGAAGTCCCCCAGAGCCTGACGACAGCCAAGAAGACAGAAGTGAACGAAGGACTCACCTGGAGGCAGGACGACTGGCACGGAAAAGACAGAGGAGCAGACAGGTACTGTTTTGAAATAATCTTTTGAGGAAAACATAAGAAATACCCTTGTTGACAATAACGTTATATGTAGTATATCTATGTAGTAATTAGGAACGATTGAACCCATTAATATATTCTCTACTTTCACATTGGACACCATGGACACCATCGTCCTGGGGGCACAATTGGACCTTGAAGTCCCCCAGAGGCAGGACGACTGCCAAGAAGACATTCCACGGACAGAAGTGGACGAAGGACTCATGTGTTGGCAGGACGACTCCCAAGGAGCCGACAGAGGACGAGGCAGGTAGTCTTTTGAAGAAAACATAAGAAATACTCTTGTTCACTATAACGTCATGTGTAGTATATCTATGTAGTAATTATTAATGATTTAACATGTAAATATATTCTCTACTTTTACATTTAGGACCATGGACACCATCGTCCTTGGGGCACAATTGGACGAAGAACTCTCATAGAGGCAGGACGACTGCCAAGAAGACATTCCAAGGACTCATGTTAGGCAGGACGACTGCCACGGAACCGAGAGAGCACCAGGAATGTACAGTTGTGACATAGTCTTTCGAAGAAAAGATAAGAAATATCCTTTTTCACCATAACATAATATGTAGTATATCTGTGTAGTAATTACCAGTGATTTCTCGCCTCAATGTATTCTCCATTTTTACATTTAGGACCGTGGACACCATCTTCCTTGAAGGAAGACGACTGCCTAGAAGACATTCCATGGACAGAAGTGGAGGCAGGAAGACTCCCACGGAGCCGACAGAGGACCTGACTGTCCAGTCAGGATGGTTGTTGCAGCAACAGACCAGCTAGTTAGGGTTGGTACACTCTGTGCCCCTGCACTTTCTCAGTATTCCCCATTAGGCCCAATGCTGACTGCACTTGACTGGTAAATGTAGGCGTTAAAGTAGATGGGGACCCCTCATGCTTGCCCTACATGATACTGTCATAGAGATGGCATAACTAGACAGAGTAAGTCCCATATGGTCACTCTTGGAGGCAGTGTACTGACCGACTGCGACCACCTTCTGGTAAAACGTTGCAATATTTCAGTTTGATATTCTTGTTAAATCTTGTTTTTCACGAGTTACGCTTTTGTATTATAATCAGTGTATTGAGAATCAATGTGAAATAGTCTTTACCTCAACTTATAAGAATCCTACTTAAGTGAGGACGATAATTGATGATATTTTTCCTTGACTTTTCAGACACGTGAACGTCACCATGTGCACGCTGCGCCCCTCCCTCCTCCTTGACCAACTCGCCAACATGGTTTTACGTGTCGGGCTTAAGTTACCTCTGACTCTTTTCAAATGTACGTCAAAATATATATACATATGAAGCAGCAGCAACGAAAAGTTGGCGGTATTACGCAGTGTGTCTTGTTTGTGTTCGAGAATTTGACATTGTTCGGAATGGTGACAATAAAAAGCGGCAAATCGCCCACAATTGTACTTGTTTTCATTTTGCTTTTGTTGATTGTGGGAAAGTTGTGCTGTCGTGGAGAACTGTTTGTCAACGAAAATCGGATGTGGTGGTCTTTATCTACTTTGGTGTAGTCAAGTTTTTGTTTTTCCATGCACGGTCAACGTCCCACCTTTGTTGCAATATTGGAACATTGAATAATCAGCTTTTTATACACGTACATGTATACCAATGCTAGTTTTAAAATGTTCAGCTGGACAATTCCTTCCAGCTAATTTACCCACCGAAAGAGGAAATTAGACAAGGCCAACATTCAAACAAAAACACTAGAGCAAGAGAGGTACTATCTACACACCAAACGTTACAACACAAAATACTGTCAGCATTACCAGATCACATCGCTTAGATGTTTTTAGTAAGAATCCCGCGGCTGACGGTGAGTGATTCAAATACACGCAGCATTCGTCACCACTTGCTTTGATAAACATAATTTGATATGTGTTGACGATCTTACTAGCTTGTTATGGAGATTGTACATGCGCTGTCAACAGTTTTAGGAAATGTAATACTAGCATATCTGAGTGAGTGTGTGAGTGAGTGCGTTTAGTTTTCGCCGCACTCAGCAGTATTCCAGCTATATGGCGGTGGTCTGTAAATAATCGAGTCTGGACCAGACAATCCAGTGATCAACAACATGAGCATCGATCTGTGTAATTGGGAACCGATGACATGTGTCAACCAAGTCAGTGAGCCTGACCACCCGATCCCGTTAGTCGCCTCTTACGACAAGCATAGTCGCCTTTTATGGCAAGCATGGGTTGCTGAAGGCCTATTCTACCCCGTGACCTTCACGGGTTTTTAGGAAATGTAATACTAGTATATCTGAGTGAGTGAGTGAGTGAGTTTAGTTTTACGCCGCACTCAGCAGTATTCCTGCTATATGGCGGTGGTCTGTAAATAATCGAGTCTGGTCCAGACAATCCAGTGACCAACAACATGAGCATCGATCTGCGTAATTGGGAACCTATGGCATGTGTCAGCCAAGTCAGCGAGCCTGACCACCCGATCCAGTTAGTCGCCTCTTGCGACAAGCATAGTCGCCTTTTATGGCAAGCATGGGTTGCTGAAGGGCTATTCTATCCCGGGACCCTATCTATTCTATCACGGGCCCTATTGTATCTGAATAATTAATCAACATTAATCTTTAATTTAACACTGGGCATATATTTCACATCTGTGTCAATATTTTAGTAAGACGTTTTTGGTCATTCATATATTTTTCACTGCATTCAGTTACAATTCCACTTGGGGTATTGAAATAAGGCTACACCAATGTTCAGTTTGAGGGTGTTCTGCTTTGGGATTAAATGTGCTGAGGGTTTTTTAAGAATACACTTTATTTCCATATTCAGTTCCCAGTTGTGATTATTAATCTCTATTTAGAAATATATTTGAACTATGAGGTGAACATCTTGTAATAATTACGTTAGAATTTGACTTTAACATGTCTGTAAAATAAATAAGCAAAATCCCAAACAGAAATACAGTGTATGAGCACTCCAGTGATATTAAGTTCCGTTACAATCGAACAGACATAGAGTTATCGTTCCTGTCTGAAGTTGTTCTGATGTTCTTACGCCAGTATGAAATCCCTCGAGAGGGGCACGACTCGCTATTCAGCTTGTCCCGGAATAACAAGAGTTGGTCACGAATGAACTCGACTGGGGCCAGTGACGTGACTTTAACATTCCTCAACATTTATCATGTCGTACCATTACCCATTATCGATCCCCAACGGTTCTGGTGTGTTACATACGCTATCAAACTGAAATTAATTATTCCCATGAAATGGAATTATACATCCTAGTTGTTGTTTTTTTTTATTCATAGCAGCAAGATGCTGTAACTCAAACTCCAAACTCAGGTACAACTGTCCGATCCTTTTTAAAACATAACAATGCAGAGAACGCGTTTTCAGATTAAAGGAGGACATCAGCCGATACCTGAAGGCTGGAAGACCTCAAGCAACACATGATCGGGACACATTGGAAATTTCTCTCCTAACACCGGAGTAAAAGCCGGAGGTGCTAAAATGACTTGATAACGTATGTTTGGGAGAGCGCATGATGACAAACTGTGCGAGGATAGGTTGCATCACGGGAGTAAATGATAAACAGAAAATGAGGTCAATATCGATGTATGTGCACTAAGGTGGAATGTAAGATTACAAGGTGCATAATCACAGTGGCAGAGCTCTGTTCACAACAGACTAAACACCATATGCATGAGTATATTGTACACATACCGGCCATCACAGATGTCATGTAAAATAAAACAATTTTTTTCAACACAAAGACATTGCACAATGAAGCTGCAGAACAATTAACACTTTAGCTTTGAACAATTAACACATTAGCTTTGTGTAAAAGATAGAATATTCTCATACATTTTCAAACCATCTGCAAAATTACAGGTGTTAGAACGTTTAAGCATTACAATAGCACACAGATTATCAAATAAGCAATACATTTTACATGCATAAAGCAGAAATAGAAAAAAACTCAATATTTTTTTTGTAAATCACTATAGTGCATTGTTATTTAAATGTATATACACAAAATCTTTATGAGAACTTATATTTGTTGCACCCCAAGAGGATAAAATAGACCGAAGTTATCTTTAAACATTTCACTCCAAAGCATGATCAAAATGGACCAATTAAATATTTATGAAATCAGTGTTTAAACACTTAATGAATTTCTAAACGTTACTCGACTTCTGTGAGCGTATATACACTAAAATATATATTCAGTTACGTCATACAATTATTGCAGAGAAGTTCTTTAAGACAACAATTGCCCGAAAGATAAATCCCAGCAGTCCAAGGGCAAGCATCAACAGTGGCAGAAACAGGGGCAGATAATCATTCTACACTGATGTGTCCTCACAGTACTTGTACACACCAAGTTCCTCCTTTCACAGAACGCGGTACGCCGCCAGGAGGGAAGTGTCCAGGTCCGAGGTAGATAGCCTTTCGTCTACGACAGCAACGACAGGAACGACATCTTCCTCGTTAGGAGCAGCCCCAGTCCAGCATCGACAGAAGCAGACGGATCATCTTCGGCGGCGGTGGAGATTTCATTTGAGTGACGAGTTGAGGTGGCATCTAAACTTAGACTTCCATCTATCAGAGTTGGACTGTCACCGTGTGCAAACTTGGAAGTAGCAATTAATGTGTCTTTGGCCTTAGGAGAGGCCAAATATAATTCATGTGTCTATATTCCTGGTGTCTGTGGCGTGTACGAAGGACGATGAAGAGTCAAAGCTGCACGGCATGTGATTCTTAACCGTACTAACTCTTCTACGCTCAGTACCGTGGCTGGGTCCTTGTTATGTGATTGTGCAAGTTCAAAACTCCCGGGGCTTCTAATGTTGCTGCCACTGCGGGAGTCAATTTCACGTGACACAGAATCATCGACTTTGAGGGAGCTTGGACTAGATGCATATGTGTCTACGTTGATAGGTGCATTAAAACCTACAAATCCGGTACATTCTTGCTCGGATTCTTCACCACTGGACCCAAGATATCCATGTGACCGTACAGTTAGTGTCAGTGTCGGAAACAGAACCTTCTGTGTGTACTCGTCCTGCAGCCACGGGACTACTGTTGAGAGGGTGGGGCAATCAGCTCGATTCTCTGGAATCGTATGTCAGAGACGGTCACCAAGACTGAGATGTAGGAGATTGTATGTATCTTCTTCAGGACTCGTCCTAAACTGAATACATCACATGCTGGTGTTGTCTCGGTATGGACACACGCCTCTGGAGCTAGATGCACGCACGCCCTCACGCATGCCCCTTTGTATTGTACTTCTGATTTGTATGAAGCTGTGCCCATGTCACAGGACTTGACCAGTGTTCCCCTGGAATGTTGTCCGACATGATGTCATTGAATGAAAACATCTTTGTGGATTTTGTTCAGTTCACTAGAAGTCTGGCACACAATATTTAGCCAGATCAATCTGGACATGTTTTACTCGCGCATGATATCATAGAGTGTTTGGCCTGAACCAACATATTCCATCACAATGCCTAAGCCGTTCTCCTCGTTCTTTAATAGTCCATAACAGATGGAGCGCAACCTGTGGACTCGAGGTACATGGTGATATTTGCCCCATTAACGATGGAGTCCAGTGTTGCCTTGTCTATAAAAGAATCTGTCACCACCACATCTCAGCTCTGACCAGGGGACAAAGTCTGGGACCGCACCGAAGGATCCAGGGCCATTTACAATATCAGTGAGCCCATCCCGCTCGACCTGGTAGTGGATTATATTTGAAGGCAGTGTTGGGACTCTGATGTGCCAGAAGATTGACGAAGCGTTAAATGAAGGTCCACACGCCCTCTTGAAGACATATTCAGATGCTCATTGTTGGCAAGCTTGATCTCTTCAAGAGATGGACAACTGATGGCGTGAGCGCTTGTCCGAGAAGAAGATGTGTGGAAGATGTCCAGGACGCCATGCAGGTAGGACTGTGGAGATTCTGACCTGAAACACCGAAGTTAGAGTACGTATAATTCTAAATTAATCACTGCCATTATAACTGAAACCTATGGTCATACATAATTTGTCTTTTCATATTTTATTAACGAACTTTACGTACCTTTCATCTGGCCTGGGCTATTGTCTGAGAAGCAAAGGTCTCCCGTGAAGTCGCCATCAATGGTGCTATTGCCCTCGATATCATCGATAACCCCACTCAGAAATGGCGTGCACATTAACTGAACCACTTTACACTTCATAAAGTCAAACATATTACTGAGAGTATTGAAATTCTGGAACAACTCTTTCAAAGATATGTTTTCACCCTGAACATAATTCGGGAACACAGAATTCAGTTGGCTTTTTCCGGCGTACAATCCGTATGAGTAGCTGAAGACTCCTGACGATTCAGCACAGGATTACTTTTGATTGGCCTTAATGTTCTTTCATATTTTCTTTGTGTTAGCTTTGAGTCCAGCCTGTGGCAATACTGCAGTGTTGGATCTGTGAGATGATCTGTGTCCTCGGCTGTGTTTGCCTTTCCTTGTTCAGGTTCCACACACGTTTTGTCATAATCAGCACATTCTACTTCTGCCACAGTTGGCTTCCTGTTCCGTTATCTATGGCCATCGGAGTGGCGTTTGTTCAGGTAGCTGTGTCTTGGCATATTCCTGGGAGCATCCGGACCTCTTGAGTAACCTCTTGTCCGACTTGGATTCACATCACAGTTGCCTTCTTCTCTGGTGTAACCGTTATTGTTTGCATTAAGGCAAACTGTGTAGTTTAACTGGGAAGTTTTCGTATTTCGAAGCTTGTCACAAGATTTATCTTTTGTCTTCAGACTCCACATTTGTCCCTTCAAGAACAGATCCAAACTGCACTGAAGAAGCTGCTGATCTTGATGTCTGCTATGAATATCCTCTGCTGTCCTTGTTGCACCCATCTTTTTAAGGTCCTCCCAGTACAGGTCCTCCAATACCTGAATAGGTGATCGCCCTGCCCGATGAGCTGTTGTTAGACTTTTTTAGACACCATTCTAAAATACATTTGAATTAACTGCACTCCTGGTGTTCGTTATTTACTTTGGTTACCTGTTTGCAGTAGTGTGAATTCTGATGTGTTAATCTGATAATATGTCCTCCTTAAAACTATTTTCTGTTACAGTGGTACAGATCTACTATAAATCAACTTTGACATTTGTTTCAAATATTCCGCATGCAGGTACCATAAGTTCATTCAGGTTAAATAATTATTCACCTCCAACTCAGTCAAGAAAGAACTTGAAAAAAATCATCCAGTTTCTCTTGGACTTTGTGCCCCACTCATGTTGATTGAAATAAATATTTTCTTGATGATAATGTGTCGATTCGTTTTCCCCTGTTACTGTAACGTGCATGCAGTTATAGGAGTTATGATATGCGCACATCGCCATCACCAGTGGGAACAACTAACAAATACGTGAATAAATGCCCTGTATCTATGAAACAGATTCGACAGGACAAAACATTTTAAAAAAACCCAAACAAATAATTTTATCGAAAAAAAATAATATAATTGCGTTTGGTCCACATCCATTCAACAGAGCTGTCTTGATCTACTACCGACAGAAAATAAGGGAACCAAGAAATTGAATGTAGATGACTTTGACTGTGACAGGGTCCGTTATCGTGGTGTATCTCCCAAACGCAACATCCAATGACAATGTAATTTTGCATAATACATGCCCAGCACGTGCTACACGTGCATACAGAAGTAAATGTACTGGAGAAGTCGCAATCACAAATGCAATAGAGACTGACACTTACTGACAGAAATGCCTCCGAGGCAGTATCTCGGTGAAGCAACAAAATGGAGAATTGTGGGGATGATATGGGGGGGTGGGGGGGGGGGGGGGGGTGGGTAGACCAAAATCAACGACACCACGACAGGGTCGTCTCATTACGTTAATTGCTCTACGCAATAGGTTTAAATCGACCCCTGCCATCAATAGAGAATTCCGTACACTCGCTGGAAGACGCATTTCAACCTCAACCGTTAAAAACCGACTCTATCAAGCTCGTCTGAAAGCAAGACGGCCTTTTAAGGGTGTCACCCTTTCAGCTCACCATAAGCGCCAAAGATTGACATGGGCTAGGCAGCATCAGGGACGGGCTATGCGCCACTGGCGTTACACCATGTTCTCTGATGAGTCAAGGTTTTGCCTACGATTCACAGATGGCAGAAAACGTTGTTGGTGTCGGAGCGGGGAGCGATATGCCAGAGCAGCAATTCTTGACCATGATCGATATGGAGATGGTAGTGTCATGGTGTGGGGTGGGATTACACATGACAGACGATCAGATTTGGTCATCATTAACGAAGCCATGACTGGTCAGCGATACGTTGACCAAATATTACGTCCTGTTGTGGCTCCATTGGCTAGAGTTATCGGCCGAAATTTTGTATTCCAAGATGATAATGCCAGACCACATCGGGCCCGAATTGTCTCCGCTTATCTCCGACAAGAAGGTATCCAGACATTGGACTGGCCCTCTGAGTCCCCAGACCTGTCCCCAACTGAACAGCTCTCCAAGAGGAATGGCGGGCAATACCACAAGCAACCATCCGGAAATTGATTAACAGCATGCCATCAAGGTGCCGTGAATGTGTTGCCCAACATGGTGGACACACCAGATATTGAACTTGACGCCTAAAATTGAGTTAGTGGATATTTAAAGCAGTTGCAAATTCGCTATTATTTCATTAGTTCCCTTATTTCTTGTCGGTAGTATATTAATCATAATCTCGATTATCCAGCTCAAGAAATATCAACACCACTCCCATGCGAGAGTGGATTATTTGAATCCAGGTCACGAAATAAGTTGAGTCTTTTGCTTTGTTCATATGTTGTTAAAGTAAACGAGAATGAGTTAATTCCCTTGGTAATATTTCCACTACAGTGACTTTAGAGTAGCTTCCCTTCATAACTGCTGCGCAACATCCTAAACATTAGATCTAACCTAGATATCTAGGTCATACTACTCATACTACTCATAGTGTGTGTTGTGAAGAACAGTAGTTACTCGGCTTTCAGTCCTTGGATATGCTTCCTAAAAGTATTTGTAGCCTTTTCCTATTTCTCCGCTATTTTTCTGGACTATTGGACAGGTTCGTAATTGGCCGTTCAAAGGAAATTCGAAACTAGGAAGTACAGATTGAGATTTGTCGCCATTATGCGAATGTGTCCTTTCCCAATTTAGCCTCGTTTTGGTACAGATATGAATGTTCACGTACAGCAGAAAAAGTGCCAAATACATGTATATATGTTGATAACGGAACGTTGTCAATATATTCGGTCTTTTTAGACCGCAAACGGACAGGTTTCTTTCTTTGGGTTTATGTTTAAAGATTGTTTAACGACACACTCAGCTGTGATCTACAGCATGAGCATCGATTTGTATATTTTTGGTACGACATGTGTCAACCAGATCAGCGATCCTGGCCACCTGATCCCGATGGTCACCTCTCACGACAAGCAAGGGTTGCTAAAGATCAATTCTATTTCGGTTCATCACTGGTTTTAAACACGTGTAATAAAACAGATGAAGTAAAATAGTTTGAAATTATTACCATTGAAAGTAATGTGTTTTTAAAATGGGAACCTTTGTGAGTCTATCTGACTTTTTTTTTTATCGCGAACGTCCATGACACGACGATAGCTGTGGGTTTGAACCTTCAGTGGTGACGTCTTGACGTCGGAGCGTCGATATAAGACCATCGCAATGCTATAGCCGCTTTGTGGAACTTATTAATGGTAAACAATAACGAGAAAATCAAACAATTAATGAATTAATTAAGGGCATTTTAGGAGTTGATATTTATTCTGAATGAATGACTGGGGGAATGAGGAACAATGTTGTCTCTGAATTACCGTCATTCACCTGAAGAATGAGCAAGAATAAACTCCGAAACGTCATGCGTAAAACATACAGTGAGTGAGTGATTGAGTTTACTTTCAAGCCGATTTTTTTCAATATTATAGCAATTTCACGACAGGGGACACCAGAATTGGGCTTCACACTCTATATTCTTTTCGGAAATCGAACCCAGTTCTTCGGTGTGACGAGCGAACGCCTTAAACCGCTACCCCGTTGACCCAAAAACAATCCTAAAGAAGCTAGAAGCTAGTCTTTGGCTAAAAAAAACAGTGTTTACTTGCTATAACTGTGGAACGGAAAGTTATGGAAACTACGGTTGGTGAATAGCTATGGTACACAATATTTTTATGAGATAACTCAGAATAATCATTTCAAACTTGGGTCAACAGAACCTTCCTTTGAAAACATTGCAAGTTTCATAAACCGGATGAAACGGCAGTAAAAGATCGTTCATGTTCACGTGATATGTTTTAGTGGATGTCATGTGATTGACAAGATGGCGGCTTCCAGAACGGGAAGCGTTGCATTTTTTGTGATCCTACAGTTCATCTTGATCACGGTTCATGGGAAGTCCCCGAATATTGTGTTTGTCCTGACAGATGATCAAGATGTGACAATTGGTGGACAGGTTTGTGTGACAACACTCTCTTTTGCTGACTACCTTCACCTGTATGTACAGCGATTATGTTACTACAGCAGCACATTGCTTTTAAACCACTTGCTTTTCAAATAGCCTTTCTATTTGACATCATGATCACAAGAAGAAAACGTTTGATTCTATGCATCAGCTCGGCGACAATCTCTATTGTCACCTTTTATTACCACAAACATAATCTTTACACGATTCGTCTTTGCATCAACACTAGCATGGGAAAAATTGTGTGAAGTAACGGTTTCATGTCATGAATCATGTTATACAACTTGAACCATTTTTACGACTTCTCTCTGATTGTCTCCCTTACATTCCGAATCTGCTGGACAATATTTGGCAAAGTTCAATGTTCTCTGAAGCTGTTTATGTAGGCATGTAATAACGTGCAGGAGGGAAATCTTTCTCAGCTTTCATGCATTTAAAGGTTAAAACAACAACAACAACAGCAAGAAAAAAAAACAAAACAAAAAAACAACAGCAAGAACCAAAAAACCCAAACAAACAAACAAACAAACAAACAAACAAACAAACAAACAAACAAACACTAATTTTAGTAGTTATAATCATAATCAAGTTATAGTCATAGTTTGGTGTAGATAGTGTATATGTACACACTGTACTGGGGATACATCAAGCTCAAGCGTTGGGGACTGAAGAAACTGTTATGTTCTCAGTTCATTATAAGATTAAGAGAGTTTGTTAGAATGTTTACTGAAAGAAAAATAAAATAGGACGTAATTTCCTGACTGTTACAGTATTGTTTTGCCTCTTATCCTCGATATCTCCAGGGTATTCATTCTGATAAGTCTCCTCTATACCCAGAATGCATCTACGGCTTGTCCTAATGAATTCATTGCCTGCCTTGGCTGGCACATATCCAATCAGGTGTCTATGCTGGGAAGTCCAGTGCACAAATCACAACTCACTTTCGCTTCTTAAATTTTCTAACCGAATAAACTTGGCAACACAAATGATGCAGAGGTTCTCTGAAAGAGGTAGAAGGAGTTCTTGCATATATTTTTTTTTAAATTTCAGACCTGTCAATTTGTCTGTGATGATTTCCCTAAAGTCTGAGTCACACAGCAAGCAAACCTTTAAGCTGCGATGGCTATTTTTGTTGACACTGGCAGGCTGGGTTGTAACAGTGGCTTAGCTGATTGGCTACTGTGAGAATGCAGGGCCAACAAAGAGAGGTAATAAATTTATCAGACCGACCCATAGATGCATCCAGGCTATAGTGTAGCCTTGAGATATTGTCAGGATGATGGAAATCCATGGCAATAATATGCCAGTTCTCAGAGGAAATAAAAGTAAAATGCAGTAGTTACTGGTGACATTGTGTACTTCTATAGAGAGATATTAAACCTGGGTAAAAGTGAGTGAGTGAGTGAGTGAGTGAGTTTGGTTTTACACCGCTTTTAGCAATATTCCAACGATATCACGGCGGAGGACACCAGAAAATGGGCCTCACACATTGTACCCATGTGGGGAATCGAACCCGGGTCTTTGGCGTGACGAGCGAACGCTTTAACCACTAGGCTACTCCACCGCCCCACTTGGGTAAAAGATCTGATTTGAATGCAAATGATTTTTGATGGAAGACTTTTTATTCCAGACACCCATGGTAAAAACAAAGAAATTGGTCGGAGACCAAGGAATTATATTCAACAACATGGTAAGTAATTGTTTCAAGAAAATGTATTTTCGGTAATCAAAATCAGTAGTTTTGCTTATGTTACATAAATATCTTCTTAAATATTGAGAATGCTGTTTTTGAAATATGAATCATTATTTAACCTCTCATGCTTGGTTCCTGTCATAGCATCTCGGTTATGAATGAACATTCTTCCCTTCCCCTCAGTTTGTGACAAGTCCGCTATGCTGCCCAAGTCGTTCCAGCATTTTCACGGGAAAATTTGTCCACAATCATGGTGCCAAAAACAACAGCATCACTGGCGGCTGTAGCAGCACAACGTGGCAGACCACACAGGAGAAGACAGCGTTCCCCACTCACCTCAAGCAGCAAGGATACACCAGTTTCTTTGCAGGAAAATATCTAAATGATGTGAGCTTTTACCTGAGTGTAATTGACTTGTCAGTATGTGTTGGTGAATTGTGTAGGTGACTACATAAGTAACTGTGAAGATTAGACCTTGTTATCGATAGTGATCATACAGGTTGATAATCACCTGCTGATATTTATTGATTATTGACATATTGAGCAATAACGCCAAGAAGATATGAAAAGACACCAACGTGTTTCACATCGCCAGTAAATGGTGACATACTTAGGCATGGGTGACCAATAAAAGAGCATCCTGAACATAACTTTGTGTGTTGTGAGGGTAAATTATAACTTTATTTCATCACAATAGTTTTGTACAATATTATCAATGACACTATTTTCATGTCAATAATTCATAATTCTTTCCATGGACAGTATTTTTGATTGTTGGTCTTTTTAGTACAAATGAGAATAGAATACAGAATAGTGTTTATCTGTTATTAATGTGTTAATCATGATTACACAATAACAAGTATTTGCTAAATCAGATTTTCGAATTTATTTGTGTTAAAAATTTGAGTTGAGATGAAATTGAGTTTAATGCCCTGTTTCAAGTGTCATGCATTTAGATAGTGACTCTATAGTGTGTGCTTCCAAGCTGTATAACCCATGTTTAAGTCTTTGATAACTGTATGAAGTATTTACCAACAAACAGTATTTCATTCCTGTAAGATGAAATGAAACGGAAGAGGTGTAATCGAGATGATGTTTATGACGATTAGTTGCTTATGTTTCAGTATGGACTAAAGGGAGCTGGTGGCGTGCAGCATGTGCCCCCAGGATGGGACTGGTGGAATGGTCTGGTATGTGTGTGTTTGTTTGTTTGTTTGTTTGTTAATGGTAGACTAGGTATTTACTTGAAAGTCCAGTGACCACCATTCTAATCAACGTCAGGGTATGATGACATGTTACCAATTCACAGAATGACACAGGAAGATTTGTACCGCTTTTAGCAATATTCCAGCAATGTCATGACAGGCAATCAAGTCACAGAAAGGATAAGTGAGTAAGGTTTTATGGCACATTTAGCAATTTTCCATCAGTATCACACCAGTGAATCGAGTCACAGAATCTGACCACTCAGCTGGTCAATTGTTACAATTGATCAGGTTTGCTGGTGACCAATTCACACCGTAATCCTCAAGGGATGGTTTGGAGGAGATGGTTGAGGATTTGACTGCCTCCACTTGACTGCAGCAACTTTCTCTATCTCAAAATGATCAACCTTTGAAAATGTCCGTTTAACAAATGTGAGGATTTATGTAGTAGGACATTACTATGGAATGAACGTGTACTCATTGAGACAAGGCTCGATTTCATGCTTTGTTACTTGCACTGGTGAATCCCAATGTTTGGATATGCATTCTAGTTATAAGTCTAACCTACCAAGGTGCATGTGTGGGTTAGTTTTTGTGAAATAAGTTGAACACAAATCTAACAGTGTAACAGGTTGTAAACTCATTATTCTTGGAAACTTCAAATAGCTGAGGCACTGAACACTGCTGTTTATTGAAGCATTTATGTGACAGCTCTAGTAAACAGGGATCAGGTGCATCCCGGTGATGCTGTGATTTCATGGATACTACACCACAGAAATATGTTTATGTGCTCCAGAACCCCTGTTGTTTTGACACATTACCAGTACAATGCAACTGTAATTTGGTTGGTGCAATTATTTTTTATCTTAGGTTGCACCTGGTGCAGGTAGGTTTAACATCTCTTAAATCAATCCCTGCTAAAACCAGAAAGCTGATGGACTACCTGCATGTTTATCCCCAGGTTGGCAACTCTGTGTACTACAATTACACACTGTCAATAAACGGAACTGCCCAGGAGCATGGACAGAGCTACAAGAGTGACTATCTCACTGACCTCATTGTAAGTGTAACCGAAGACCAGTTTATACGTTTTATGTAATGTCTGCATTTGCCTAAGGATTAACGTAAATGTTATAATATCTGCAAGAATCTATTATGTGCATTATCTCCCTTGATGAAAGGTGAGGTGAATTAGTGTTTACCATTGTACTTAAAAATATTTGGCTCATGTCACGACATACATGTGTGTGTATGTGTGGCTGCTTGTACTGGTCCAGATTAAAGCTGGTTTTATAGTGCCTGCTCACTGAGATAACATCCCACAGTTTAGCATGAATACCCCACTCAGACAAATTATACTGACTCCAAACCGACAAGTAATCATTCTCCTCATTAATGCCAAGGGAACAACAAGTACCATATTGTAACGTCTTTTGGCGTGACACAGCAGGGGATTGAACCCATGACCTTCCTGTCTCAGGAATACTGAAAACAATGAAACATTTAGCAGAAATTATCCACTGAGAATGAAGCAAAACTTGTAATGCTTAGTTTCATTACTCAAACATAAAATTATATTTCCACTGATCAGGACTTCTTGCAAAACATTTGGGAGGATGACTGCTTTATTCCAAAGCTCCAGATGTAAACTCTACCCACTGTATTATTTTTGAGAGGGTATTAGGAATGTTGACTATGTAATTCATTTTCCGTTACCCACTGCTTTCAAATATGTGGGTATTTCTGTGATTTTCCTCACCGAAGTATATGCCAGTGAGTAAGTGTACTAAGCAGTCATGTAAAGCACTGCCAAATCAAAACCAACTTAAATATAACAGACATGATTTCATAAACACAATCACTCATCTGATACTTACAGTACAGCTTGCTAGCAAACAATGTGTCTTTCATCATGCAAGCAGTTTTAATAATAAATTCTGTATGCATATTTTAATATTTTTGCATATCTAACATTTTAAATGTGTGATTGGTAAGCAACAGCTATTTTTAAATAAATAATTGGAAATTTTCTATGCATATTTTACCTGGATGTGCAGTTTATCTGCTCCTTCTCTATTCTTCAGCACCGACAAGCAATGGGATTCCTCCAGGAGCAAGACAAGGACTCAACGCCGTTCTTCATGATGTTGTCTACTCCTGCCTGTCATGCCCCTTTCACCCCAGCCCCCCAGTACAGTCAGAACTTCTCTGATCACACTGCCCCCAGGAATGGCAGTTTTAACAAACATGGGAATGTAAGGCAACAAGTTGATTACCTTCAGTTACCATGGTTACTGTGCGGCATCATCCTAAAATCATTTTGTGCTTTTTTTTCTTTCTTAATGAAATGCAAGTATTACACCAAACCCTGGTATTTTTTGTCTGAATCTATACCATTAAAAATAAGTAGGGGATATTGGATTTTCGAGATTGATAAAATGTAATTGCTGAAGCCAAGGAGGAAACAGATGATGAAGAGAAAAATTAAGGGAAAATGTGACAATTTATTTCATTTCTTTTGAAATGTTTTATCTGAATTGATATATGTTACTTTATCTCATATGCACTGGCATTGACTAGTGGTGTGCTTGCAAAATGGAATATCCCCTACATTTTTTAATGGTATGTTATAAGTTTGTTTTTGACAAATTAAGTGTGTATATTTGTGGATAAGTGTTTGGAGAAAAGATTGATCTGAAGATTTAAAAGTTATGTGTAATTTATATGCAACAGGAGATGGAGAAGTGAAGGGAGCTGTACAATGAGTGAGTCAGTGAGAATTTCCTTTTAATAAAGTGAGTATTTATTTATTTTTCAAACAGGTTGTACTCAAACATCTTGATTATATTAGTTTTGACTGTTACAGAACAAGCACTGGTTGATTGAGCAGGCGAAAACACCCATGCCCAATGACACAATTGCCAACATCGACAATACATTCCGGAACAGGTAAACATCAACACATCTATACATTCAGCAACATAATGTAAACTCTTCCTCCGCTTAATAAGGGCATATTATCCAGAATGGCATAAGTGATTCAGAGATTATTCATCAAGGTTTTGTATTGCAAATATGAGTTTTGAGAAAGTAGTTACTTTCTTCTTATTATGTATATACAGTATGTATTTAGTTTGTGAGCGGTTTTAACTGTAGAGTATATGGACAAAATTAAACAATGTTTCATGTAATACCATATTAATGAAGTGAGTAATTGGTATGCACATATACTTGTTAGATACCAATACCATTCACTCGTTTCATAAATATAGTATTACATGGTACATTGTTTAGTACATGTATTCTATTTATTACTCCACTAATGACCCGTGAAGGTCCCGGGGTAGAATAGGCCTTCAGCAACCCATGCTTGCCATAAAAGGTGACTATGCTTGTCGTAAGAGGCGACTAACGGGATCGGGTGGTCAGACTAGCTGACTTGGTTGACACATGTCATCGGTTCCCAATTGCGCAGATCGATGCTCATGTTGTTGATCACTGGATTGTCTGGTCCAGACTCGATTATTTACAGACCGTCGCCATATAGCTGGAATATTGCTGAGTGCGACGTAAAACTAAACTCACTCACTCACTCACTCCACTAATATTAGCAAAATAATATCTCAGAATTCAGCTTACAGAATGAATGCATTTTGCACTTATAACAGGGGCGATGTGTATGAATATGATTAATTTATCATTGTTAACATAAGTTTATTTAGTTTTAGATTTTTAAATATAAGCAAGGGGTATGAAAAAGGGACTTATTGACTTTAGTTAACAGGTATATTTCTATGTACATGTTATTGCATGTAGCCGAGCAAAGAACAGTTGAATATTGTGACTTCAGGATGTGTTTTGAATGAAGGCTGACATTTTGTTTTACTTTGGTCATGTGACCAAGTGGAAATAGTTCCGTCAGCATGCGATGCTGGTACACAATGTGTATTAACATTGCAGATGTATTAACAGTGATATCTTCGACGGTTGGATAATAAATGTACACTGTGAAGTATCCAGTTTAAAGAGGCAAATTTAAGTCTGTTGTTTGTGTCTAATGCTTTCCTGTCATCTCCACAGGTGGAGGACGTTGTTGTCAGTTGAGGACATGGTGGAGGACGTGGTGACCACCCTGGACAAGAAGGGGCTGTTGGACAACACCTACATATTCTTCTCCTCAGACAATGGCTTTCATCTTGGTAAAATGTAAAATACTATCAATTTCTGCTGCATAATAAAAAAGCAGCACTTAGTGAGATCTTTCATGATAATATGTTTGCTTGAGTTTACTAATGCATATATATCTTTATTTTTATTTTTGTTTGTAACAAACAGACCCATTTATATTGAAAAGGAGCCCCAGGGAGACCAGCGATTCAGAACCTAAGGGAATCTAGACTTGCTTTATTTAGGGCTTTAGCACCACAGAGGGGGCCAGACTGAAGGGAAAATAATGTGGTTCAGGGATCGTGAGACTGACCAGTACTTGAGTAGCATTTCCTGTTGTCACCTTTCATTGTTTGTCTAGAATTGGACCCCATCCAGCCAGGATCTGCTAGTCCTAAGTTTGAATCCAAAGTTCTTTCTAGTTATGATCCTTGGTCTATCACCACCTTACCTTTGCTTGGGGTTTTGATAAATGTCCTCTGTCATTTACTTTGTTACCCATGTAGCGTGAAGACCACCCACCTGCCCACTCATTCACCCACTCACCCACTCACTCACTCACTCTTGTTCACACCCTCACTCACTCCCACTCACCCCCTCCTCACTTGCCCGCTCGCCCGACTGATCCCACTGACTGACTGACCCACTCACTCGCTCTCTCACTCACTCACCCACCCACCCACCCATTCACTCTCACTTGCTCACTCACTCACTCACCTACCCACCCACCCACCCACCCACTCACTCACTCACTCACTCACTCACTCACTCACTCTTTCCAGGGCAGTTTTCAATGCCATGGGACAAGCGCCAGCTATATGACTTTGACATCCGGGTTCCACTGATGGTGCGAGGTCCAGGAATCAAGGCAGGTCAAGTCAGAGATGTAAGTCACACCTGTCAATCTATGGTGCCACAACTTGTGGAGGTGTGTCCTTTACTCTCGTCTGAAAAACCTTTTCATCAAAGTTAGAAATGGCTAGGATTTTAGGGGAACGTTTGCTTCCACAAACATGAGACTCAACTCACTCACTCATCACAGTTTCACATAAGTTTTTACAGCTAGAACACATCAGCCAAGACTTCTGTTTGTTTCAGGATGTGGCTCTGAACATTGACTTGGCCCCGACTTTCATTGAACTGACTGGCAGTCAAGTTCCCGATGATATTGATGGCTTGTCCCTTGTTCCAATTTTGGAAAAACCTGCAAACAAGTCTGACCCAACTTTCAGGACAAAGTTCCTTGTGGAACATTATGGGGAATCAGAACCTGAAATCCCATTCTGCCCCCAGTACAAAGGTCAAGGCCTCTCAGTAAGTTGCAACAATGGGTATTTTTCAAGATGGGCTCAGACGTAATCAGCATCCACATTCTCAGTCTCATTAAAATCACATGTTCAGTTGAGGACACCTCAAATCAAAATCAAAATAAACTTTCTGCTAACGTCTGCAGTGGCTTACGAGACCAGGGACAGTTTGAATGTGTTTTCTGATCATGGGACTGATAAAAGCCTTTTGTGAAAACAGTAGTCCTTTGATTGTTGATTGAGTTTAGTTTTACAATGCTTTTAGCAATATTCCAGCAACATCATGGTGGCCAACACCAGAAATGGGCTTCACACATTGTACCCATGTTGGGAGTTGAACTGGATATTTGGTGTGATGAGAGAACGCTTTAACCACTAGGCTACCATACTGCCCAACAGTACACCTATCAATGTCTTTCCATGGGAGAATCATTCAATGGAAGAGACTTTCCATAGCCCATGAGAAGAACAGCTATACAATTATGGCCATTTATTAGAAGTCTGTGAATGTTCTTTTGTTCAGTTTTTATGTTTTGAATTGAGAGCTATGTTAAAATACTTCTCTAAACGTCCGAAATGGAAGTGACCAGATTGAAACTAGAGCCATATGCCTCAGAAAAGCTGCTTTCTGACTGGCTAACGTTGACTCATTTTTAGTCATTTCATTGGATGGTCAAAGTGTACAAAATGTTCATCCAACATGAAATGTCCTCAGAGCTGTGTTTGGTTGTAGAAAGAACTAAGATCGATCTTAATGAGTTTGTCACTCACTCATTTCAGTCTTAGTCCAGGACAGGATATATGTGGGCATTTATTATTTAATTTAGTTGCCCATTTATCTGAAGTGATGATTTTTTTCTGTGTATAGTTTTTTCCCATGGTAAATATTTAGTTTATTATAGCTGCAATCTGTTGTAAGAAATTCATTTTCAGACAGAAATTGGTTCTTTTTTCAAATGTTTTATAGGTCAGGGAAATATATTGAAATGTGGTTTCCACAGATATGCAGCCACCACTGTGTGTGCGAGGACTCGACCAACAACACGTATGCCTGTGTGGTGGAGATGTTGCAGACAACGCACTACAAATATTGCATGATGCAGGACACTGTGGTAGGTACACTGTCCTGAATAACTCCTTGAAAACTTTGTAAGTTGTTTCGATTTTGATATGACACATTATATTTGGGATTACACTTTCTCAGTAAAGTGCAGAGTTTTAGTACATTGGTTAGGTTAAGACCTATCCGAGATTCCAACCCACACCTTCAGAGTCAGGGCCTAGATTTTGAAGCTCTCTTAGCGCTAAGATAGTCGTAAGTCAATGTTAACGTATGGCACTTATGACAATCTTAGCGCTAAGAGAGCTTCGAAAATTTAGACCTAGGCACCTAAACGCCAGCACAGAAAGTGAGCCATCTAACCCACTCGACCACAGCAGCTTCCACACAAAGGCCACCACTTTCTACATATAGTAATGTGTATTCGTTGAATTTTATGCCTTGTTTCATCAATTTCATCAATATATTTACAATGATATCTTTGTGCGTGCTTTTGCTAACAAAAAAGTTGAGAGGCACCATTACAGATCATGTCAGAATGGCTTTTGTTTAACATTTTTGCAACAAAGTTGAAATTATCCTCTTGTCGCCATTAATGGTATTATACAAGGAGATGTGAGATATTAAAACAATATCGCAACTTTTCCAGTCAACAATCGCCCTGTTTTAAGTCCTAACACTATCCCACTTTTATAATTACAGAATTTTGTAGAAGTTTATGACCTGGTGAAGGATCCTTTAGAGATGACCAACATCGTGAAGTCAGCTGCTCCAAGTCTTATTTCACAATTCAGTGCAGATCTTGCCACTATGTCCCAGTGCAAGGGAAAAGACTGTCGCAAGTTGCAAAAGACTTGACCCTATCATCTAAGTCATGTTATAAATCATCCACCAATCGTGGTTTCAACCAAAGTCCATGAAGCACATATCAAATATTAATACAATATCAGCATTATCAGCTTGAGTTGTGGATTGAGTTGAATCTGTAATTCAGTATGTCCGAAGGGAAGCCATATTGGATTTTCTGAAAAATTCTTCAACTTGTTCTAATCAGGACCTAAACTAAAACTGTTATGTTTCACCTTTTTACTGTAAAGTTCTGATTTTAAAGCAAAAGGATTGTGTCCCTTATATTCTTGTGCTTGTTCAGTGGCTACATGAACATGGTGCAAATTATGGCCTGTGTTTTATGGCCTCTAATTCCACCGACAGGTGTGTGACAAGCCAATGTTTCTGTTGTATAAGCCCAATAGCTTCCAGAGCTTTGTATTTTAGACAGTGTTAAGTGTAAATGGACAAATCCTCCTCCTATTCCCTGCAACAAATTCCACCCAGGGATAATTTCTGGGGTGGTTTTTAAGAAGGGAAAATTGGTCTGGAGGATTTAGTCATGCACAACATTGTGATGTTTTGCATTATGGTAAATGCATAAGCTGGGCTTTTTTATATAATGGTAGCTCCACCACAAGCTTGTAGGTGAGTGAGTGACTTTTATTTTATGCCGCTTTTAGCAGTGTTCCATCAGTATCATTGTTGACACCAGAAATGAACACTTTGTGTCCATGTGAAGAGTGAAACCCGGGTTTTGCATTACAAATGGATGCGTTAACCACTAGGCCACCCCACTGCCCCTGGTGTCATATTTTCCCAGTGTTGTTAGAATAGAGAAGTAGTGTTTGACTGATCAGAACTGCATTGTAAAGATTAACAATCTCTAAACATTCCAATGTTTATCATTTAGGGATGTAAAGACATTCTGTGATGCCACCTTTCAGTGTTGTGCTTGGTCCTGTAGCCATGAGAGGTGAATTGACTCCAGGTAGATTTGTCCCATGAACCTCCGACCCCAAATTCATAATGGTTTTCTCTCTATGTGATGGTGTCAGTCGTTAAATACAAAAGTGTGGTGCATTAGACTACCTACCTGTTCAGTTCTCATTTTAAAGCCAGCTGTCTTTACAGTAGGAAGCTGCTTCTAAAACTGAAAAAACACAAGAAGGTGGAGATGAAAAGGATGTAAGAAAAACCTCAACTGATATCTTAAACTGATTTGTTTACTATTTGAAAGTAATAATTGGTTTATTCTCCTTAAAAAAATAACAGCATTCAAAGTTATTTTATTAAAAGTCCAGTACACAACTGAAGTATTTTGAATGAAGGGGAATAGTAGCCTT
This sequence comes from Haliotis asinina, assembly GCF_037392515.1. Classification (NCBI taxonomy): domain Eukaryota; kingdom Metazoa; phylum Mollusca; class Gastropoda; order Lepetellida; family Haliotidae; genus Haliotis; species Haliotis asinina. Next base: position 31,760,290 of record NC_090293.1, on the reverse strand, counting down.
TTTAAAGAGAAATATGTGGTATTATGTGTTAAAACAATTTAAAAACTTATTCAGTTTGATATTTGGTATAAAAATTGGAAAACTTTATTACAGAATATATAGATTATAGAAGAAATGTCACAGTGTACAAAGATCTACAAAGGACCAATCCTCTCCCATTTGGTATTATTTTCATGTTAAAAACTACTCTCATTCTCAAGTCAAAGCTTATTCTCCACACATCCCCCTCCCAATTCACCCCATGTTATTTTTTTTTAACAAAGATGTGTACTCCCAGAGGTATGCCTGTTTACGGTGTGATTGCCAGCTTGTTCTAAGAACAACTGAAAGGATATAGGTTGATTCCATGTCACATTGTTACTCTAATTTCTTGGGAAAATTGCTCATGTTGTCAATCACTGGTTTGTCAGGGCCAGACATCATTATTGCATGCCTTTTCTGTACAGCTTTTTAAAGATTTTTGTGTCATTTCATGTAACAATATGTGATGACAATCAAAAACAATTACGTGATAACAGCCATACAAATGTATGTGATAACGGTCAATGCAAATGTAGGTGATAACAGTCAATGCAGTTGTAGGTGATAACAGGCAATACAGCTATAGATGATAATAGTCAATACAAGTGTAGGTGATAACAGTCAATACAAATATTGGCGAAAATATAAGATACAAATGTATGTGATAACAGCCAGTACAAACAGATGTGATAACAAAAAAACCAATAATGTAAGTAATAACAGTCAATACAAATGTATGTGATAACAGCCTATGCCAATATGTCTTTTCAAGAAAAAAAATACTTATTACAAATTTATTATCCTGTTTTTTTGCTTATTTATGTATGATTCAGTTAGATTGAAAAAATGAATTAATTTTTTTCATTTCAATTCTACTGTGTTCTTGTTGAAATGTTATTGTTGTTGTTTATTTTATGAGAAAGTCACAACAAACTGTTATTGTATTTTACTTGCAAATTCATATTTACTGGAAGTGTGTTATAAATATTCTTGTATGCATTTCATATTCATTGAGAATATCAGTTCAGAAGTTCAAATATTTTTCATGACGATTAGGAGATAAACATCATGTGTTGGCCAATTTCCGGGTGTTATTGAGTATTTGAAGCACAGGAATATTTGATTTGAAACCTCCGGCTGACGTCGTTGGTTCCAAATGCATTCCTGTGCTTCAAATACTCAATAACACCCAGAAATTGGCCAACAGATGATGTTTATTGACACTGTAAATAAAAAAGTAAACCAAAGGGATTTACTGTCTGCACTCGTTTCCATCGAGTATGGGTACAGCAGTGAAGTGTCATCAGCTGGCTGTTTCAGCTGGTTCCCATGGTAGCATCTGGAGTTGCTCATTTGTGATGTCATTGTGACTTTACATCACAATATGATTTGATTGACGTCACCACTGTTGATGACACAACAAAACAATTGTTTACGATGTTTCTACCTGTCAATATGCAGTGAATAGTCTTGTGGTTTCCGGGAATCTAGTACCACTTGATCATGCTTTTCAACCATTCAGATTACAGAACACAGTGACTTTGGTTTACAATTTTCCATATCACAAACAAAAAGCTTGATCAATGATCAACGGAAATGTGTAGTTATTCTAAATTCATACTGGCCTGCTCAATATACCTCTTAAAGAAATGTTTTGTAAATGACATCTCTTGAGATAGATATTGTAATGGTTCCCATGACCAGTGTTTTCTAGCCTCAACATATTCTATTTACAGCATCTTCCACACTATGTAGGTGATGGTCAGAGTGTCTATTGCACAAAGTGACCTGAAGAGTTGGGACTGACAGAAGTCATTCTTTAAGTGATATTTTCGTAAGTCAGTGTAATTGTTGTGTTCACCCTAAAAGTATTTCATGGAATGGAGTTTGAATATCTCAGTCTTCAGGAGTCTTGTCACATCACAGGTGATGTTACTTTCATATTTTCCCCACAAAAGTTTATACTCCATATTTTTACTGTGATATTTTACCGAAAAAGTAGTTTAATAGTAGTCGCTTACTTCAGGCAACTGTTCTAAACTAAATTTCACAGAGACTGAAGTATTGTAAAATAAAATTTGTAACATTGAAAACATTATTGTCATGAGTTCCATGAATGATGACACACACTGAAAATTCTTAACAAAACTGTACACATAAGTGCAGCTGTTCATCAGTGCTTTGACGTGTTCATTGTGAAAATGTTGCTTGTAATATATTCCTAAGTGTTTTTGTATGAAAACTTATGGACCAATGTTTACTTACCAAAGGACCCCAGACCCACCCAGAATATCAAATGGTTCTTGCATATGGCTAGCTATTAATGTATGTTAGTGATTAGTGATCATAAACTGAATATTGTTTGATTAGCTCAGACTAATTTTATTGCTTGTTGTACGTATTTTTGTCCTCATTAAAAAGTCTGATGGGGAAAAAATCACCAGTATTATTCCTTTTAAATACTAAATATATTTTACTTGTTGCATTTCATGAACTGTATATGGAGCAACAAAAACAATCTAAAAAATTTGGCAGTTATACTTTTTAGGAGGGAAAATTACTTACTAACTACGACAGACAGATCTGTCAAAAAAGAAATAAAACTGGTCTGACCTTAGTCATCAATTTTGAAAAAGTATGTTTTGGCAAAAATGCAGAAATGTCTGAAAGAAATCAACATTTTTTTAGTGAGTGATGACACCATCGGCCATGGGTTATTTTCAGCTTCAAGTGTGGACTGTATTTAATCTGTTCAACTTGATTGGTAGATTACATCTTTTGGACAAGTCTGCTTTGGTAAATTAAGACTTTATTTATTCTCAGTACCTATGTTAAGATAATTTCCATTACATATAGTGGAAGCTGTCTAAAACGGCACTTACTGGGACTGAAGAAACAATCCAGTTTAGACAATATGCCAGATTGTAGAGGTCACAGATGGGACTGAGAATATATGCCGATGTTGAGAAAGTTGCTGGATTGGACAGATTTGGGTTTAGACAGCTTTCATTGTTATCAAAATCATTATAACAGTCCCACCATGTTTTCAGTATTTTATGTAAAATACAGATGTCTCATGTAAATAGTTCTTTACGTCACATCTGTTCTTCCAGTGTTGTATTTTGATAATAACATTGAAAGAACTTATTGTGATATATACAATTTGACAGAATGATATTGATAGATATTATCATGGTAATTTTTGTGAAGATGTGTTTTTTTTGTAAAGATGTATGTTAATGAGTGAGCATGAGTGGGTGTGGGTTGACATAGTTTTGAGAATTGTTTTTCAGTTACATCACATTTCAATATAATTTAGGCAGATTTATCAAAATGAATCAGGTGCGACTGGGTAACACGGATACCCAGAACTGGTGGGTAATTATTTGGACCCAGGTATCCATCTCAATACCTGGGTACCCATTATGATCATGTGATAAAATAGAAAAAACAATGTAGTATGTTATTCTTTCATGATTAAATAGTTGCATTGTCTTTGAAGACTTAGACATAATTTACAGTCTCCTGTACATGTTTTGAATGTAATGCATTGTTAAAATATTGAGTAAACTCAAAATTGTAGCCTGTGAGCTGAAGAATGTATTGCCACTTCTTTCAAATTTGTTTTCCAGAATTTATATAATGGGTGTATGGTTAGGGTAGGGTAATAGGTTGTGGGGTACCCGGGTAGAAACTTTGACCTGACTGAGCCCAAGAGTTAAGTCATCATCAGCATGGTATGGGCACAGAGACACAATCAGAATGATGGGATATATTTTTACCTTTATCAACGAGTGTTGATATAACTGATAATAGTAGACATGAGGATGAGAATCTGTTTCTTATGCAAAATCATTCTTCATTAGTTTTTATGCAGTTTTTATGAGGATTATGATATTATGACTCTAATGCTGTGTGAGTACCACACACCACCTGTACGTGTAGGGTTTACGAGTTATGTAACATCTATTATCTTCATCAGTTCAAATGATTTCAGCTTCCATCCCACCTTATGGATGGTTTGGTAAAATGGGATTAATGTTACAAAGAACATGCACTTTCATTGAGATGTTTGTGGGTTTGGTGTAGCATGACATAGCTTGGCTTGGCATGACGAATGCATGTGGGTGTGGTGTTGCGTGGCATGGCATGTGGCATGCAGTGGTTGGTGTGGTGGTGTGAGTGGTGTAGTGTGACGTGGTTTGGTAAGTGGGAGTTGTGTGGTATTGTCATGGCAATATGTGGAATAGTATGTATGCTTGTGGATGTGTCCATGCACCTGTGTGTGCATCTCTGCGTTTGTGCCCGCTTTTACTAGTCCATAATTATGCAATTTTTATAGTACTAGTCCAGTGACACACCAAGCCCCACTCATCCACATTATACTGCCTCAGTCTCAACCATTCCTTCACGTATCTCATTAATGATGAGTACCAGGCAGGGAAACATCAAGTACCACTCTGCTGCCAGAACTGAACCACTGACCCTCCCCTCTCCTGTCAGTCACTCAGTCTACTGTGCTTCCTCTCACATTAAGATAGCATGCTGTGATGTAACTAAATAACATTTCCAAAGTGATTGTAATTTGTAAATCCACCTTACTAGATGTGATTCTAGGGGTAGAGTTGATGCATTAAATATTGTCAGTGTGATTTGAGATCAGTAATTTTCTTATCTGTGTACGTGAATGTCTAACACACAGATGATTATCCTGTGAAATAATGCATGTAACTGAAACATTATTTCCAGTGTCGAAATTGTGATATCTTTGTCAATAAAACGGTTCTGCAAGCAACACCTGACCTTGCTTTCATGATTTTCATAACTTTTTTTAAAACTAAAGTGTGCCAAAGTAAATTGAATTCAGGGTGCAGTATTGTATGGAGGTAATACGTCAGTGACTCTAACTCTAGCACTCAGAGGCAGAGGGTATTTTAGGAATTTACTGTATGTAGTCATAAAAATTTATTGTTGCATTTTGAACATATTTCTGTATCATCTTTTTTAATGAAGCCATAAATTCAGGATTTATATAATGTTTTCAAATTATTCTTAAATTAAATGAGGGTATATGTACACAAAAGGTAGAGGAATACAAAACACAGTTATCTGTAATCATGATGTTTACTTGCGGATTCGAACTGTCGCTGACAGAAAAAGTGTGGCAAGTCAGTGCCATTGTTATCACGTGACTACATCATATGACCATCAAGATGGCCGCTTCCTCAAGGAACCAACTTGCGGTCTGCTGTTTTTTTGTGGTTGTTCTGTTACAATGCCGTGCCAAACCCCCGAACATCGTGTTTGTGTTGACAGATGACCAGGATGTTGTCATCGGAGGTCAGGTAGGCTGATGCATCATCAAATGTTAAATGTATTTAGTTATTTAGTGTACGCATATTATCAGCTGGTTATCGACAGTATGAGTATCGACCATAGGTCTGCTGACTCTGGTGACAGTCACAATGACAATGACAATTCTAGACTCGTGACATATTAACAGATATGTCATCTCATTCCGACTCCATCGCAGCTGTCGATTAAACGGTGACACAACAGCTGACGCAGAGGCGTTTGACGATGAGAAACATTGAATTTCTGACTCAAGTCAGTGACAACGTTTGGCTTGGACTGACAGTCAGTTAGTGAATATCTTGGTAGAAATATATGAGCATATCAGTCCATTTAAATAAATAAAAAGTTAGGTCAAGATTCAGAAGTTTGATGTGTTGCTATAGTTACACGTCATTTAGGGACATCATCAGTGCATGTGAGTGCTTGCATGCATGCGCAAGGATGCACTCTTCAGGTTAAATGAGAGAGCTCCACAATAAAGCAGTTTGCACGAGAAAAGGATTGAGTACCAAAATATTTCAGTGCAGTCAAGAGTACTTGGTCAGATGATTGGAGATTTCTAGGGGGTTTGTAGTCGATATCTCCTCAAGATAGGTGGGGTCAGTGTTGTGAAGATACTTGTAGATGAAAGAAATTATCTAAGAATCAGTCCTCTGGCTGATTAGCAGCCAGTGCAGTGACTTTAGGGTCAGGGAGATATGATGCTTACATATGGGAAGTTCTGTTCCGTATCATCTGCAGTCTGTTCAGCTGCATGATCTCCAGAATATACCCACAAATTGACTCTTACAGTAATCCAGACAAGACAGGATCAGTGATCTGGCCAGAGTAGCTGTAGTTAAAGAAAGGGCTGAACAGAAGGGAAATAATAAATTTCAGGGACTAAGAGACATTGGTAAAATATTCCCAGGTGCAGGTCAGCTCACTGCTCTCCATTTCTCACTATTGATGACTTTTCTACTTTCTAGACAAACGCTTGCTCACTGAATATACATAATATTGATAGTAATAAATAAACCCATTTAAACTGAAAAGATGAGCAGTGAAATGGGAGATCCAGAACCTTGGGAAGTGTAGACTTGCATCACTTAGAGCATAAGCCCTGTAGGCAGTACTGCGCAGTGGGGAAAATAATGTGGTTGTGGGACTGTGAGAGTGTTTGCTTTCCTACCTTGAATCACTGTTAGAGTCATGATCCTTTATGAGCTGGGGATTAACTGTGCAGGAAAATTGAATCTCCATTTATCAAAGCTACAGATAACTTTTTGGTTCTCTCATTTCTGCACTTGGTCGAGTTCATCTTAACTAGGTATCTAAAGTGTCCTTTGAGTAACCAAATATGTAATGCCCTCCTCACTTAAACTCATTTGGGTATTTTGCCATTTTCTGTTAACTGTAAGCATATATTAAAGGTTAATGTTGGTTTGCATGTTTGTTGTTTTTATTACTCGCCCGTTGAAGATACTGCAGTGTAATATTTTACGGCAATATTGCACGAGTGTAATACCGCTTGACGTATGACGTCAAAATGGTTCAAAGTTGTGATGTCACAATGCTAATGCCGATGTCGCAATTTTACTAGACCTTGCTTGACTCGCGGAAAGGTGACAGTCCCCACACAGCGGCAGTTTCTGTCAATTTATGTTGGCGAGTACTATACAGAATACTAAACTCGCTTCCGAGAAATATCATTTTTATTAAACTGGTTACATATTTATTATCAAATCATTAACATTAATCATTAATAAAAATGGTATTACACGGAAGGTTGTTTAGTATCCTCTATATATTGCATCTGTAATATGAGAAACAATAAGAAAGACCATAAGTTGCCACGTTAACTATTGAAATAGAACCTCTCAGTATGCTTCAGTTGTTTTGTATGTCCACTGGTACGTAAGCTAAGATTTGACAATGTTGGTTTGTACACATCTAAGACCAAATATGTTGAGTATTTACAAAAATTCAAGCATGCTTGTATGCAATAGGAATATGGTTTTCATATAAACATTTGCAAAATTTACACAGATATGCAGCTTGTCTGTACCTCTGATTTATCATTTTCCAGCCTACAGTTAGAAACAATTTTTCCTTTTATTAATCTAATTTGTATGTGTTATAAACCAATGCTGATATGTTTTGTTGATAAGTTTACTATGAATTTTTGTCTATGAGATGTGAGTGACTGAATATTTTGTTTATGGATTTTCCAACAGCTGGGTGCATATGTGTATGAAACAGTGCAGTCCATGAATACATTTCAGCCTGCAGTCATGTTTTTGTAATGCATGATTATCATGCTTATATGCTGCAAATTATAATACATGTATTTGTTTTTATATATGATTTCCCTCACATTTTGCAGACTCCTATTCAAAAGATCACCAAGCTGATAGGAGAAAATGGAATTATTTTCAATAATATGGTATGTATAAAACAATATCTTGAGACTGTAACTAAAGTAAAACTTTGAATATCACATATGATATGAAAAATAATGAATTGCTTAACGTGTATTCAGTAATTACATTTATGCAGGTGTATGCGCAAATAAGAAAAATGATGAATTAAAGAATTTTAATATCTGACAACACTAACAGTGTCAATAACTGTTTCATATCTCATTTGAATCCTAGTTTGTTGAGTGTAAGCTTCTCTTGTGTCTGTCATACAGGAACTGAAAACAATATCTTCTTTTCCTTCTGTCACACCTTGTTATCATGTTAGGTGTAGGAATGAGTTTTACTGCACACTCAGCAATATTCCAGCTAAACAGTGGCAATCTGTAAATGATCGAGTCTGGATCAGATATTCCAGTGATCAACATCATGAGCCTGGTACCGCACAAATGGGATACGATGACATGTGTCAACCAAGTTAGCGAGCCGGGTTACTGATCCTCTTAGTTCCCTGTAATGACATGCATGGATGCATGGTTTACTGAAGATCAGTTCTAACACGGATCTTCATGGGACATTCATGTTTAACATGGTTCTGCGTGTTTTAAAAATGTTCAGTGTATTTGATTCAATTGGACATGTTAAAGGTGTTTCAGTGTTCATGTATTTAGTTTTATTTGAACAAGTTTAATATGCAGCATATACTTATATTCAATTAAATTAATACACTCCATTTCTTTCATCATTCATTACCTATTTATTTTTTTCTTTCCACTTCATGTTATACAAAGTTTAGGATGTTCTCCATTCATATTTTTTCCTCAGTTTGTGTCGAGCCCCCTGTGTTGTCCTAGCAGGTCCAGTATCCTTACTGGGAAGTTTGTCCACAACCATGGCGCCCTGAACAACTCAGTAGAGGGCAACTGTAGCAGCCAACAGTTTCAGGTGAATGAGGAGAGAGAAGCATTCCCTGTCTACCTCAAGAAACAGGGTTATACCAACTTCTTTGCAGGGAAATATCTTAACCAGGTAGTTATTTCTGTGTTTGTGTTTTGTTTGTTTGTTAGTTTATTGCCTAATGATGCCGCTCAACAATATTCCAGTTACATGTGTCAGTCTGTAAATATTCGAATCTGGACTAGATAATCCAGTGACTGATATGTGCATCAGTCTACACAATGATGTGTAAAACAATAATTATTCACTGCTGACTATTCGATCAATTGCTCCAGCACTTCTGTGAATACTGTAATACAAGCGTTAATGTTAACTGATTAGATTGTTAAAATGTTAAATGATTAGATTGTTAAAATGTTAACTGATTAGATTGTTAAGTGTTCTAATCTCACTTATAAAATCGTTTATGACGTAATCGGGGCAGTGGAGTAGCCAAGTGGTTAAAGTGATCGCTCATCGTGCTGAAAACCCGGGTTGATCCAATACATGGTTACAATGTGTGAAGCCAATTTCTGGTGTCCTGAGCCATGGCATTGCAAAATAAAATACACTCACTACTGTGTAGGCCTGCAAGGTGGGGTAGCCTAGAGGTTAAAGAGATCATGCATCAAGCTGAAGACACGGGTTGATTCCCCACATGGGTACAATGTGTTAAGCCAATTTCTGGTGTCCCTTGTCATGATATTAGTGGAATATAAGCGGTGTGAAACTAAACTTGTAAGTTTATCAACAATAAGGAAGCAGTGCTTATGGATATCAGGCAAGCAAATCCAGGTTTCATTTGTTGGACAAGGAGGAAGTCTAATCGTTTGTATCAGATTTTTTATCTAAGACAATTTGGCCCCTTTGTCAAGACCAGTAAAACTTCAGTGTGACTTGTACTGGAGTGAGTGAGTTGTTGGTGGTGGGGTTTTGAGAAAAAAACCATCCTCCTCAATGAACAAATGAACACCCTTCTCTATGAACAAATGAACATCCTCAATGAACAAATGAATGTCCTCCTCAAAGAACAAATGAGTGTCCTCCTCAATGAACAAATCATGAGTGAGTGAGTCTAGTTTTGTTCTGCTTGTAAGGAATATTAATTATTATATTATATTCCTGTAATAATCATTAACCATTCCCTCCATGAATACATAAACATGATTCTTGCATGTACACAGAGAGTCTTATTGGTTCTTGCTTTGTGTTTTTCAGTATGGATTTACCAAAACGGGCGGAGTAAAGCACATCCCCCCGGGCTGGGACTGGTGGATGGGGTTGGTGAGTACCGACGTTCCTTGCATAACACACAGTGTATGAAATACCCACTGGCTCATGAGCCCATGGCTAGTGAAAGTCTAGTCGGGCCAGTAAATTCTCCACAGTCACTAGCCCGACTTTCTGCTGATTTTTTCATGGCATTATATATAATGCACTTTTAAATCATTCAAGATTATTTTCTGATAAAACTTTTCATCATATTAGCAGTTTAATGATGAAACCCATGACATGCCGACAATATCGTATTCTTGTCTTTTTGTAACATTTTGCTTAGTTTCCACATTCAGATTTTGGGTGAGTGAATTATTTTGTGGGCTAGTAACTTTCAGGCATAGCTAGCCCAAATGGTTAGCAAAATTTGGAAACTATTTCCCACCACTGATAACTTACCCAGTTATTGCACTTATGATTCTTATTCATTCAACGGTGACAAAGTTAGAATGGATTTAAGTGCATGTCATCAGACAGAACAGTGCGATTTCATTTGACAGCTTCTTTTGCTATTATGCAATTCAAATCAGAATCAAGAGCAAGCAGTGTTTGCAATACTTTAATTTGTTGATTGGCCATCAGGGCCTGAAGCTACATGCATGCTTTAAAATCTATTGTCAGTGAATGAAGTCTGGAGGCCCATTTGTTAAAGTCAGACCAACAGCAGCAAAATACACTATACTGTAACAATTTCCACGACAAAAAACCCCAGTTTGTTGGTGCAGAATTTTCATTCCTGTCTTGAAAAGTGCTGAAATGCCAGGAAGTGAAACTGCAAGTTATCTTAACATGATGAATCATGGGTGATTTCCACATTTTAATAAAGAATAAAAATGTAGGAATGATTCCAGTTGTAGAAAATGATATAACTTACTTAAGGTCACAAGGGCCTGCAGAAATTGAAACTGCTGGCCCAATACAATAACAACTGGTGCTGGACCACCAGGCTGGTGATTATTTTGAATGCTGAGACCTGGCTTTAATGGCAAATGGCTTTGGATATATAAGATTGACATAATACTATTGATGACTAAAGATGGCAGTTGTTCAGCCCCATGGTGTCTCATCCTGCAAGAGAAGATCCAGAGGGGGTTGCAGGTGTGCATGCCCTCATCTCCCCTGAAAACATTTTCCCTGGGAATCATTTCCCCCTAACCTTTGGACCCCCCCCCCCCCCCCCACATTGTCCAAAATCTTTGATCAGCTCCTGTCATGGATGGTTGTAATGTCTCCTAGATTCTTGAGCCTAAATTATCAAAGGCGTCCAACACAAGTCAAGAATCACTGGGCAAGTCTACATTGTCACACCTGATGGAATTAAGAACTGTACTGGTCTGCTCTATTTTTAGTGCAGCTATATTCTATACTGAACAACAAAAGAAACATGAGTTTCGAACAATAACATCTCATAAAAGTCAGTGTTCATGTTTATGTCATCTATTTAGAAACTTGACAAAAAGCCAAGGTTGTGTTTCGTTTGCTGCTGTTCAGCATATTTTATGAAATTGTTTTCCAGGGTCTAAATGCCATTTGATGTCAACAATGCTTGTATGATTTAGTTCTGAGAGACGTTGACTGATGTATGCAATATACTATCTGTATTTAGAATCTCTGTGCATAAGAAAATGCATTTCAGTTATTCTTTTGTATGTTGCAGGTGGGAAACTCTCGTTACTATGGTTACAGTTTATCCGTGAATGGTACAGAGGAGGTGCACAAGCATGACTACCACAAAGACTACCTAACAGACGTTATAGTATGTGTCCACAACTTATTTCCTTGTGTGGCTGGTTGTTTTTTGTTTTAACACTGCACTCAGCAATATTCCAGTTATATGGTGGCGGTTTGTAAATAATCGAGTCTGGGCCAGACAATGCTGTGATCTACGCATATAGGATACGATTATGTGTCAGCCAAGTCTGACCATCCAATCCTTATGCGACAAGCATGGGATGTTGTTGAAAAATTCTATCTCTGATCTTCACAGGTGCTGACAACATTTGAAAACTGTACACTGAATATATATTTCATCCAACAAATATGAATTTGCTGACTTTGCATAACAGCACCGGCGAGCTATGGACTTCCTAAATATTCAACACAGTGGGTCAGCGCCATTCTTCATGATGATGTCCACCCCTGCCTGCCATGGCCCCTTCACCCCCGCCCCCCAGTACAGCCAGAACTTCTCCAGCCGTGCGGCTCCTAGGAACGGCAGTTTTAATACGCATGGAAAGGTAAAAATTGTTTTTAATAGACAGCAAAACATCTACAGCAGAATGATTTTAAGGGTTGCAGGAGTCCGGTTGTCTTTGATGTTGTGAATCTCTGTGCAGAGTTACATCCTTTAGTATTCTTATGATTTTAAAATATTTTTATGTACAATATTGATGACCCCCCACACCTTACCAGAACAAAATAAGTGACTGCCCCGTAAAATCATCATCATCTTCCCCCTAGCCATAAATTATGAATGGTCCCTTAATGCTGAATTAATCCAAACTCCTTCGCTCACTCCAAGAAGTTATTGACACAATATTTCAAGAAGGAGAGACTTTATAGTTTTAAAAGTTGTCTCCTTTGATGATTAAACCAAGTGTTTCTTGCTTACTTGTCTTGGTTGGTGGATCTCAAACCCTGATTTGCAGATTGGAAAAATGGCAAAGATATTTCAGATTTCTTTTTGTGGGGTGGGGTAGCCTTGGGGTTAAAGCGTTCGCTCATCTTGCTGAAGACTTGGGTTCAATTCCACACATGTTCACAATGTGTGAAGCCCATTTCTGGTCTCCCCTGCCATGATTTTGCTGGAATATTGCTAAAAGTGGCATAAAACAAACTCACTATTTCTTGCAGGACAAACATTGGCTGATAGAGAATGCTCTCACTCCAATTCCTGATGACATCATCCAGAATATTGATGACATATTCCGTAATAGGTGAGTAACAGGACAAAGGACAGTGTTGACAAACAACCTCCCATTACAGATCTGCAGGCATCGATAATACTTCTTTGGTCTGTTTTCACATTAGATGAAACGCTGAGAACAACATGGGTTGGTCTAAGTTAACACTCATCAAGTACCTCACATGCACTTGTTTCACTGTTCCGACAACTGCACTTACTCCCCTGTAATACAAACCAGTAATAGCAATTTGAATCTATGATGCTTTCCTAAACAACTTTCATCCTCAGTTGAATAAAATTCTGAGCTTTAAATGTTCAGTTGGCAAGGTAAAAGCATGAGAATTTTAATTTACTTTTCTTTAGGTCAGAACAATTCTATTTCTTGCTTTACGGATTTTTGTCCTCTGAAAATCTAAAAAAAAAGGAAAAAGAATAACAATAAAATTTCCATTCAAAGTAATATTCCTTCTAAATACTGAAAGTTGTTTACTTTTGGTAATTTATGAAGTGAATATAGGTGAAAAAAAACAACCAAAAAAGTGTTTTCTTGTGAGTTTACATTTTTAGACAATAAAACATTAAGATTTTAATTTTTAAGTGGGGGAAATGAATTTATATTTTTTTCCTTATGCTTGTTAAAATATGGCAGGCGGATCCATAACACAAGAAATAGAACTGGTCTGGCCTTAACATGAAATTCATCGTTCTGTTTTTACTGCAAACAAACTATAGTGATTGCGCAGTGAAACAAACGCTTGTAGAATTAGCATGGTCATACTTTATAAACACCAGAGGCATTAAAAGTAAATGGCAGACATGTTGGAAAATAATTGTGACTGTTTAATCCAGCTCCCTGACTAAACCGGCAATTTATTTTGGTCCTGTGAGATGCCAGTTTAAACAGGTTTCACTGTAGAATAAATTAGTGTTTGGAATCGGAAATCAAATTCATTATCGATTATTGGAGTGTGTAGTGATTGATTATTGATTATAATAAAAATATATACATGTTTAATGTAATCATCAATTTTAAGGGTTTTTACTCATTTTTTTCTGATAAATATTAATGGAATTATTCTGTTTATTTATGCAACAAATATTTATCAGTATACCTCATTATGTTCATTATAGATGTTCATAATAGATTTATTTATTCATACTTACAGGTTACATTAATATCTATATTAGTGATGAATATGGAATTATTATGAAAACACTGAAGATAGCTTTATGCTGTTGAGCATGTGTTCATGAATATTCATCAAATTTAATGGTTAGTTTACTTCATTCTAGTGTGTTATACTAAAACAACAAATTTCAGATTACAGGGGTTAAAAAATCCTATCGCCCGACGCTCGGGAGAAGTCAGTTTTCATTTCGGCCAATCAGATAATTCTATCTTACTTGTCCGTGGACTACTAGATAATTTCCATTTATGGTTTCAAACTGCAAATAAACTTTGATTTCATTTCAGGTCTGCTCATAATGAAGCTATTAAAGTTAGCACTAATAATTAGAGGGGTGATGATACAGAAAATTCACGATACAATACGTATCACGATATCTTGAAATGATACAATACGATTCGATTCACATCACGATATGCTATCTTTAGAAATTTGCTTTAAAACATAGTTTTGATATTAAGTATCCGTGTCAATTTTGACACAACCGTCAATTTCTCATGAAAAATGAAGAATTTTTAGGTCAACAATATGTATCATGGTACGAAAAAAGTATCAATATATTTATTGTGCGAAACAGTATCACGATTATCGATACTACAATATATTGTCACAGCTCTACTAATAAATAATACAGTAGAGCTAGTAGTGTGTGAAATTATAACTCGTCGATAAATAGTCCAGTAAACATAAAATCAGTAGTCATAAAATCATTGCAAGTGGAAAATTAGTCAGCACAAGTCACTTTCTTGAAGTCACGTGACCTGTGGCAAGTGGCTTTTAAAAATATTTTTGAACCTCTGGATTAAATTGAAAATATGTGTTTTACAATTGATAATTATTTTTAATCCTTCTTTTGATCAATGTTTTATTATTTTTGATCATTGGAACACCACTAGTAGGAAAGCTGGTGTGTTGATCATTAAACCACAAAAAAACAAGTGAACAAGTTTTGAAATTGTGTACACAGGTGGAGGACATTGTTGTCAGTTGAGGACATGGTGGAGGACGTGGTGACCACCCTGGACAAGAAGGGGCTGTTGGACAATACCTACATATTCTTCTCCTCAGATAATGGCTATCACCTAGGTTGGTTCCATACCCTGGACAGAGATTTTTAAAACCATAGTAACTACTTATGAAAGAAAAAAATATCAGAACATGATTTTTAAATGAAGTGGAAGACACCGAGGTCTTAAATTTATGTGGTGTATGGTCCTGTACACAAAGCTCTGGTCACAAATCAGTTTAAGTTAAACAACACTGGGCAGGGAGAGTCTTTGAATAGGTGACTGTATTGCAGCTTTAGACCTGAGAGTGTCATTGCCCCACAACGAAGCACATATGATATATGTGGTTTCAAATTAAGAAAGTGAGTTTGCTCAAAATTGCCTTTTTTCACTCATCCGAAAATGGGTACCTGGTGGGATGAGTCATTTGACTGAACCTTCTAGGGCCTCACCGGTAGCTAGGGTTATCTGGAAAAATAGTGTGATATGCTTTGATTGCTAGTGCTACGAGCATTCACCTAGTGTATGGAGTGCACGGCAGTATAAATGCACATGCGATTATTATTAGGGTTACCATAGTTACTTCCTAAAGACTTATTACGTTAGTGGTATACGGACGGACTGCCAGATTCTCAAATTCACCTGCCCAACAGTTGGTATGAAACTTATACATCTATACAAATGAAGGTACTTTGTGGGCAGATACGGTTTGATAAGAATATTTTTGGAGTTGCTTACCCTGTATATATATTTTGTATAACCTAGATTTGAGCAGACATTGTAGGGCTAATGAAGTCATTTTTGTATGCAGAATGGTACCTGGGGTACATTTCTGTAGTACCTGTGCAGACCGCGACCCATATGATATCGACAAGGCGTCAGATTTCAGATGAAAAAGGCCATGCTCCAAATCCCTTCATAGTGCTCATGATTTTGAAGACGTTGTGGCTAAATTTATGTGTAAATGCTCAACTAAATACTTCGTTTTTCAGGACAATTTTCTCTTCCAATGGACAAACGACAGCTGTATGATTTTGACATCCGAGTCCCGCTCATGGTCCGAGGTCCAGGGATCAGACCAGGTCAATACAGACAGGTCAGTGGAGGTCAGTTTGACCTAATAGGTTCTTGGTCAGTTGGGCAGTGGGGTAGCCTGTATCTAAAGGTTGAAGTGTTTGCACTTTATGATGAAGACCCGGGTTCGATTCTCCACATGGGTACAGTGTGTGAAGCCCATTTCTGCTGTCACCCACCATGAATTTGCTAAAAGCAGTGTAGAACTGACTCACACACTCATGGTCAGACCTGAAAACTTAAGAATTGGTGAAAGCATACACATTGTTTCACAGAATTTCAGCAATATCACGTCGAGAACACCAGAACTGGCTTCATACATTGTTCCTATGTGGGGAAATCTAACCCAGATCACGTCTAAATGTTCTAGAAACTGGGCTACCCTACCCCACTAGAGAAAGTTTCTAAGGTTCTTTTTAAATCAAAAATGTGACAGACTGATAGACTAAGGTAAGCTGAGGTAACAGAATGTCGAATAATCTTGCCACATGCACTAATTACAAATTTCATCTATTTCATCAACCTCTTGAACCTTGAAGACAGACATGTCACAGCCCCACCTAGTAGTGATTTGGCTGGAAGTTTGTTTTACTGTTTGCAGGATGCTGTGATGAACATAGACCTCGCCCCCACATTTATTGAACTGAGTGGTTCCAGCGTCCCCGGAACAGTCGATGGCTTGTCCCTTGTTCAGAGGTTGCTGTCACCCGCTTCAACAGTCCCCCCTCCACCATTCCGGACCAAGTTCCTCGTGGAACACTCTGGGGAGTACTCCTACTCAGTTGCAGGATGTGGACAGTTCCTGAAAGTTGGTATATGTTATGTTCAACTTGTTGCTGTATCTAGTAGTCAGTGTTATAACTTATATCGCCCATGTTGCTGTATCTGATATACTCCACTTGTTATATCTAACAGTTATATCTGACCTGTTGCTGTATCTGATGGAACAGTGTTATACCCCACTTGTTATATCTGATAGTTATATCTGACCTGTTGCTGTATCTGATGGACAGTGTTATACCCAACTTGTTGCTTTGTCTAACATGCGATAGACACAACATGTCATATCGACTGGTGAGAGTTACTTTAAACTTGTCAGATGTCAGTGTTATATTCATATTGTAGTGTGTTATAGTCAGTACGATATCCAATTTATTTTATATATCAATTAGTCTAGTAATTGAGAAAAAATTGTTTCCAAAGGCAAATTAGTCTGAAAAAAGGGACAAAATTGTGAATTTTGCTCACATATTTCAGACCTTAATTGTTCTTGTCCCTAACTAGATATAATGAAGTTTGCTTGTTTGTTGCAGGGCTGTGACAAGTACTGTACATGTGAAGACTCTCGCAACAATACCTTTGCCTGTGTGATAGAGCTCTCAGACTCACAGCACTACAAGTACTGCCAGATGCAGGACTCCGTGGTCAGTGTCAGTCTACAGGAGTTACTTCCCTTTTCCAACCTGCAAACAATGTAGGGAACAACAGCTCATTGCAATCATCTCTTGCAAGCTACACTGTAATCAGAGCGGTCTCCCTTTGGCTATGTAATTAGAGTGACCTCCCTTTTAGTTTTATTGTAATTAGAGTAACCTGCCCTTCCCTATGTTCATGAACCAGAGATAATAAGGGTGCACTAAAATGGTTTACATTTAAGGGATCTTGATGATGAGTACTGGACAATGCTTCATGTGCTTCCTTTGTATTTTTCAGAATTTTGTTGAAATGTATGACCTTGAGAAAGACCCAGATGAGTTCATGAATCTGCACAAGTCAGCTGATGCCAGCCTTCTGTCGCGTCTCAGTCAAGAGCTGCAGGCACTGGTTGGGTGTCAAGGGAAGATGTGTCGGCAACTGCAACAGTGATGTCACGTATGGCAGACTGACCTGAACATATTTTCTTTTGAAATATTAGTCAAGTGCTTATGGGAGTGACCTCCCTTTTGTAGTTTGAAGTCTTTTATCGTATCATTAGGAAGCTAAAGTGAATGCATATACCCTAATATATCTGCTCTAAGCTAAATTGTTTTGAAAAAAATGTGACATTGTGCCTTTAATGACTTGTGTTCATGTCAGTCTACTCACTAATGGTGAATGATAAAAGGCTAAGATAAAGTTCATAGTTATAAAGGCGAACATGTTAGTGACCTAAATCACCATATTGCGGGAAATCCATACATGACAATATTTGTGAATGAAGTTTATGTGTAAATAGTGTATATACCATAAGGGGAGGTAACTCAGGTAACACCTTGTGCCTTTTGTCAGCATTTATACTGTTACAAAGAATGTTGTTGTAAGGGCTTGCTTATATACTAAACATCATTATTGAAGCATCACGAAGGTATTAAGGGTGTTATACATGAACAACTGCTTATTCTCGGACACGGCACTGACAGTGTGATTAATGATTTTAGAATCGGTTGCTTTTGACAATCACATTGTTAGGAGGGTTTTGTAGAACTGAAAAAATGGATGAAAACTGATAGAAGCAGATGATGGTAGTAACCAAAAACATATGGCTGATGCAGTCAGTGTTTTATCCATGGCAGGTGACAGTTAGTGTGGGTGTAATAAGCAACTGAACAGCAACTGAAATCAATGATATGGAGTTTATTCTTTTGTTAATATGACTCTTGCTAGCCTGTGGCTAGTAACAATCCTGTCAGGCCAGTGACTGTGAAGATTCACTAACTTGTGCATTTTCATGTGGTCATTTGGTAAATATATCACTGTTTCTAACTTGTTATGTTATAATACATTTTTAAATCATGAGGGATTATGGCCTGATAAAATGCTCATCATATGAGCAGCTGAAAGATGACTCACACAAGTTGTTTAAGGGTAAAAAAATATTTAAGATATTCAAACGTGTGTTTTCTTGTTTGTTTTTGGTGGTAGTTTACCATTTTGTAATCCTCTGCTTTGTTTCTACATTCAGAGTTGAGGCTAGTGAATTATTCTCTTGTCTGGTAACTTTCAGGCACAGCTAGCCCTACTGGCTAGCAAAATCTGGACACTGTTAATCCCTCAATAATTTCACTGAGTATATTTTCAGAGGCTATACCAATACACGTCATATAGGTCTTGTCAGTATTAGACTTTATTACCCTTTATTGCAGTATCAGAAAACGTTTGATTTGTATATACCTAATACACATGAAACCATGCTGAACTCTAAAGTTTCACTGTGGTAGGAGTGCATCTTATCCAATTGATGGTATGGTCACAACCTTGACTTTGACAGTTTGCGACTGCAGACTCTGAAATTCAGCTCATCAGGACAACTATTATAGTCATGGAAAACTCTTTTTATCAAAGCATTTTCAGAATATATTTTATGCTTTGAAGTGGAAGTAGACTGAATTTAAAGATTTATCTTTAAAACAGTCTTTAAGCTCACAGGAGTTATGTCCCTTTGAATATCAATCTCTACTGGGTGTTTGCGCTTATAATCATGGCATATTGCTTTGTGTCCATTATCACAGGAAAAATGTTTCAGAATAACTGTCTCATAACATTTGCTAGAATTTTGCGCCTAAATAATCTAAAGGGTAATAAATTTGTTTCACAGCCATTTGTCAGGAATGGAAATGCTGACTCAAATGGTCCTACAACCCAATCTTAATTGGTGAAAGCCTGAGTACCTAATCAGTCTTGCTACATATTCGTTCTGTTGCATATTCTCATTAACTGTCTTGGTGCTAACATTCTGTGTAAAGCAGAGTAAGACATCACATAGAAATCACTGCTGAGTGGTCACTCTTTGTTGTATCAGGATCTGGGGCTTTAAACCCAACATTCTCGCTTCAATCCTCATGTTCACAGTGAACTGTACAATGATGATGTGAAGGTTTGATATACACTTTAACTTTGTTGTGTACATGTATTCCAACTGCCAGTGAGCAATTTTGAATGATATTTTTTTCCCAGCATGTAGGATATGGGGTGGTTTTAATAAATAACTTAAGTCACAAATGAACCCTCTTTTTGAAAAAAGAATTTTTTTCACTTTTGTCTTGTGATTTGACTTTGAAAAATTCTTAATTTCTTTGTGAATACTGCCCCTGATGATAACATGAAGTGGTCCATTTCCTCCATGTGTGATTGGATGCTTTTTAATATAAATGAATCAATCATTTTGTGAAACATATTTTGTCAATTAAGTAATTATAAGAAATATCACAAATGTTGATAAGGGTTATTGCATGTAAATCTGTGATGTATCTATATATAATCATATATACAAATGATCTGTGATATATGTTGCATAATGAATACTTAAACATTCCTCTGATATAATGCTTGCTACTTCTGCTTGTTGTTTTTTTATTGCATATCTCTTTGTTTCTGTTGTATTATTATGCCTCTTTCTGCATTCAAGATAAGAATCTATGTTTTTAGAAAAGCTGTCTGTGCCAAAGCAATCAGCTATATCGAGTTCACTGACTAATTTAAATGCCTTTTATGTGTGAAGCAAGGATGATTGTTGAGTCCTATTCTGTTTTCCTTCTATATCAGTGAATCAGAGTTAACATTCCTTCCAAGGGGGCCAAGGTTTGTTTTATTAATTCGTAAGTACTCCTCCATTCCATATTCTAAGGCATCAAATACTCAAAAACAAAATGCCAGCTTGTAAACACATGCTTCTAACAGACTTTCTTCTGCTTTAGGACCTATACAAGCCTAAATGCCTCAGCACAGATTTTGCACTACTTACCCTGTTATGTATGTTTCTACTAGCTTTTGTTTTTCTTGAACACTATTTTGACATTCTCGGTAACAATGCTTACTTCAGTGTCAGTATTTAGACCTGTAGGAATTTGATATATCTTTAGGGATGACTGTTTTAGCAGTGATGTGTTGTTGTTTTGGTGCCGCTGCTTGGTATGTTATTGTGTTTATAATCATGTATCAGGGATGGCTGTAACTGTATTAGCCCATGATGAATTGTGTAGATGTAGTTGATTGCTAGTTTTTGGGGTCAGTCGGGCTGTCTGGTAGCCTTGTGTTTAAAGTGTTTGCTCTTCAGATGGAAGACTGGGGTTCAATTTCCCACATGGGTACCATGGGTTAAGGCCATTTCTAGTCTACCTGTCGTGTTATTGCTGGAATATTGCTAAAGGCAGTGTAAAACTAAACTCACTTTGTGTATAGGGTCCCAGATGCATAATCACACGTCAGATTTTTCCCCTTTCTAATGTGGCAGCGAAAATCACCAAAACACAAGAAGGGCAGGGTAGAATTTGAAATTATAATTTACATTCCATCTGAAAACTGCTAATTTCAACTTGCACGACAGTATTATTTTCAATAATTTCAAGATCATATTATCACTTAGTATTGAAATCTGCATGGCTGTTTGATTTCATAATTGTATTAGTGATCTGTATTTTCATCATGGCAGCTTGACAAGACAATTAGCTACAACTAGTTAACACCCAATCAACAGTGTCACGCCATGACTGACACAAAATCACAGAACCACATCAGTATTTTTATCTGCATTTCTAGCTTCTGTTATTTACAGTGTAAACGGTAAAACATATGACAATACTCAGATAGTCAGAATCATTCTGATTACTTACAGCTCATATTTATGAACAAACGATTCCTGAATCAAGGGAAGAGTCCTCGCCATTTTGGAAGAAATCGGTCATCGATAGTGATGTCACACGTCAAAATTATTGCACATATTAGGCAATTTCTTTGAAGTGAAGGTCGGTTGAAGAAGAGCAAACACAATCGCCCTATCAATCCGATACACTTTCAGTGTTATGATGTATATTTTGTGTATCGGCCAGATATTTTTTCATGAAAAAATTTTCAGTACTTACATTAAATTTTAGCCTTGTTCAACATCATATTCAACGTGGGTATTTTTATTGTTTGAATAATATTTACATAGAAAATTGACACATTTAGTGTAGTATACCCCATTTTAGCCTTTACACAAGTGTTAGATCACATGTAACCATTAGTGCAACATGTAGTTCCTGTGCTGTACAATATTCAATATGTTGGGGCTAATATTACTGTTTCATATGAACATGTATGAACAGCGATTTAATTCAACCTTCTTAGTAAAACTGATGATATTATGAAATGTATAGGCACACATATTTAAAGGAATTGAATTTGTTTGTGAAGTTTTATTGACTAAACAGTTATGAAAAATAAGTATTGATTGACCAGGTGCGAGTTTGTCAAAACCGCTTTATGATTCATTGTCTGTGTTTTCGATAATACAATCAGTTGACATTCGATTAAAACATATTGTGATGGCAGGATATCTAACTCAAAGAATATTTATACGAAATTTGTTTAAAAATAGATAAGCCAGGTCATGTCTTGATTTGGACAAACTTTACGTCCGTATCCTAACACCTCCATACTCTAAATGCGATCTTTATTATTTTTCATTCACGTTAAAATGATGCCAAACAGGTGCGCGTGTTGCTCACAGTAAGATACTCAGTTAAACCATCTAATTGTTGATGCTTTCAGAAACTTATTTCAATGGTAAAGCAATTGTATGTTTTGTAAAAAAGTATTTTAAATTCTGCCACAGCAAAGGAGACCTTCTCTACAATTAATGGAAATTGGGTAAGATATATACTAATCATCAAACCAATGTCGCTTTTTACCGACGTCACAAAATGCACAAAACATGTCATGACGTCAACTAAAAAGCAATATTTTCAGTCATTTCATTACATTTGAACATGTTACTCTGTTAATAATGATGCAAAGTTAGTCAAAATACATCTACACAATGAGGAGAATATGGGAATATGTTTTCGGACCTTACTTTAGTTTGTTTTCCGAGGCAGTGGTGCAGCCTATCCACACGTCACATGGAATACCTGGGTTCGAACCCATTTTCTGGTGCTGGAATATTGCTGAAATCGGCGTAGAACCGTACCCACTGACCCACTCTCTATTTGTCTTCCAGATACAGGAGTCATACATGCTGTAGTCAATAGATGGGAGTCTTGACGCTTATTGTCTGCTAAGATAATTTACCTAACCGTGGGGTAGCCAAGCAGTTAAAGTGTTCGCTAGTGACGCCTAACCCAAGCTGTTGATTTGTCCTAACACTGTCCCGCAGTTAGGTTTTGTATGTGGGTAATGATCTGATTTAAATGAGATTGTATCATAGTATTTGATTATATTGGTTGATTAAAATATATGGAGCATTGATTTGGTGTGTTTGATGTGATTTTTATGCATTACAGTCATGGAAGGGCAAGGGTCCAGCCGTCACATGACTGGCTCGAAACTGTACCTCCCATGAAGCCGGGTGGATAAAGCGTTGGCTCGTCACGCTATTGGCTGCCCTCTATTCCTCACAAAATGTATGAAGCAGTGCTTGGAATCCTTCAATTTGCCAGTTGTCCATCAGGGCCTGCTACCGCCTGCAGGCTTTAAAATCTACAGGCCCTGAATAAAATCTGCAGGCCCGTTTTGTTAAAGTCAAACCAGTAAAACCAAATAGGCTTCGCTGTACAGTTTCACACGTTTCAATTTGCGAACGTTAACCGTATGGCACAGAAAGACGTTTTTATCGTAACATGAGGGATCATGGATGATTCTGGCCCGAACGTTAATGCAGGAAAAACAGCAGCATCAACAACAAAAATCCCCAGACAAAATAAAACAAAAACCAAAAAACCCCAACCAACAATAACAACAACAACAAAAAACTCAACCAAAACCCCAAACAAACAAAACAAAACAAAAAACAGAGAAACAAAAATAAAGAAACCCAAAACAAATAAACAAATAAAAAAGAGCAAAAAAAAACAAAACAAAAAAGAAAACAAAAACAAAAACAATGAAGAAGAAGACAAAACAACAACAACAAAAAAAAACAAGGGAAATATTCCAGTTGTGAAAAAAGACAATTTACTGAAAGCCAATAGGGCCTGCAGGTATTTGAAACTGCCAGCCCGAAACAAAAACCTGCGATGGGCCTCAGGGCCTGTGTAAGATTGAAAACATACCCGCGTTGGAAAGGTACCTGCCGGGTACTTAAACTCACTCACTCTCAAGGATACAGAGTCGATCACGTTTCGAAAGATATCCATGTGTATATATACTATACCTGTGAAGATCCGAGACAGAATTGATCTTCAGGGGCTCCCTGACTTGGCTGACACATTTCATCGTGTTCCAATTGCATAGGCCGTTGCTTCTGATGTTGATCACTGGATTATCTAGTCCAGACTCGATTATTTGCAGACCACCTCCATATAACTGACTATTGCTGAGTGCGGCGTAAAACTAAACTCACTCACTGTAGGAGGGCTTATGTTATCCACAGAACGACCTTATATAACTGTAATAATGCTGAATGGGGCCTCAAAAAAAACACAGAGAATGTGTACATGTATGCGTGAGAGCGTGTTCACAGGTGAAAGTAAGTGTATCACAACACTTGTAGATGTATGCTTATAAGCATATTTTATATGGCTTTGCGTCGAAGCAAAAAAGTGTGTCTGATTTCATACACCAGTATTATTGCGGGGACACCAGACATGGACTTCATTCATTGTA
The DNA here is from genome assembly GCF_037392515.1 of Haliotis asinina. Classification (NCBI taxonomy): domain Eukaryota; kingdom Metazoa; phylum Mollusca; class Gastropoda; order Lepetellida; family Haliotidae; genus Haliotis; species Haliotis asinina. Next base: position 31,735,572 of record NC_090293.1, on the reverse strand, counting down.
GCCACGTGTGGAATCTAACCCGGGTCTTCGGTGTGACGAGCGGGCGCTTTAACCACTTGGCTACACACAGACACACACGCACGCACGCACAAACACCCCCCCCATGGATTTGCATTTGCCAGAAATCTAAGATCTGGGATCGATTCCAGGTTCGCCACAGTTGTGTTTCAGTGTTTCTCAGTACCGTAACCATCTTGTGTGACTCGTCAAGATCCGGGCAGGAAATGATCTTCAACGACCCATGCTTGTCGTAATAGGCGACTAACGGAACCGGTTGGTCAGGTACGCTGTCTCGGTTGACACATGTCATCGTATCACAAATGCATAGATCGATGCTTATGCTGTTGATCACTGGCTTGTCTGGTCCAGACTCGATTAGTTACAGACCGCCGTCTTATAGCTCGAATACTGCGGCGGAAACTAAACTCACCCACATTCATTCACATCGAGGTGACATGAGACAAAGATATATCATTCACAATTCAATGGCACTTTATTACATATGGCATTAGTACAAGTATATCACGTCAAATGAGTTGCAGGCAAAATATATCATGCAAAAATGCACCAGTTTGAACGAAAAACAGTTCATGATTTAATTCAAAATATAATTTTAAAATATCAAAAAATATAACATACTCTAACACAATCACAATAACAATTACAAGATTTCAAATTATAGTGATTCATACATTTATAAACATATGACCAACTCACAAAGAACGAAAGATCGCTTAACGGTTCTTGAAGGGAACATGGACAATCCAAGGTTCAGTCCCCACCACGGCATATATTGAACAGCAAAAGAAACGCAAATTATATATATGTATATATATAATAACCTGCAATTTTATGAGAAAAAGACAGCGTTGCGTTTCTTTTGCTGTCCAGTCTGCATAAAGGCGTGAAGAAAGTGACTTGTTGTTACCCTGTCTGTAGTTCAAAATAAAAGAGGCAAAACTGGGATCGGTCGGCTCTGGGTAAGATAACGACCTAAGAATGGCTTTCATGTTAAACTGCCATAAGCATCTCGGTAGACCAGCGGTACAAAATGGGCATTAGCTCTGACTAGTGAAGACATCCACGACCCAAGTAGTAAGGGGTTAGTTTGATAATCGTTAAACCCCAAATCACCTCTCCTCTGGGATAGTATACAAAGAGGTAAAGAGTAAACTAAACAGTTGAATTAATATATTAAGCAAAATGGTAACTTCTGGAATATTAATGTTCACATATTGTCAGATTACTAATATAATACAATTAAATTAACTAATTAAAACTAGCCAATTTGCATTGAAGCACACGCAAACTGTAGTGCAAATGGGGTTGCGCAGAATATACAATATGACAAGTCTTCTCGCTTCGCGAGCATGTAAGGGGACTGGTCATTTTCTCTATGCTGCGCAAGCCATTTGCGCTACACTTTGCCTGTGATTGAAGGCACTGCTTGAATACAATCAAATATATTGATTATAGGTTTCTATACGGGGAACACCAAAACACTAACTGTAAATGCTAAAGTGGTAGCATTTGGTTTTCAATCAACTCTGTTTTTATACGAAACCTCTGTGTGTCTGGAAGAGGAATAAACTGGCCAACTCAAACCAGTGTCTTTCACTGTCTAGAAATGCTGTTCGGCGTATTACTGTTTTTCGAAGACGTGATTGGCAGTAAGGTAGCCTTGAGGTTAAAGTCGTTCGACCGTCACACCGAGACCCGGGTTCGATTCCCCACATGGGTACAATGTGTGAAGCCCGTTTTTTGGTGTTCCCCGCCATGATATTGCTGGAATATTGCTAAAAGCGGCGATAAACTAAACTCACTTATTCAGTCAAAGCCTAGAAATGCTGTTAGCCGTCTTATTGCTACTCACAGATGTAAATGATTCCAGAAAAGCAGGACTATCTACAGTATTACGTAGATATTACGTCATCGTATTGCAATTGATGTGAGTGAGCGCGTATAAAGTTATTGTGCGTTTGGAGTTTAACATGGAAACTTGTATGGAAACTTGTGCGGTATTGTGTCAGACTGATGTAAATATTTACGTGAAAAAAGTAATGTACATGACTGGAAAACAGCGTCGTAAAGGATTAGGGGAAAACAATTGCGGAAAAAAACGACGTAAGCAAAACGTGGAAGGCGTAATTTCTGGAGCGTGAAGGGAAAACACCGGAGTAAACAAATAACGGAAAAAGTAATGTACGTGGCATTTCGGGAAATACCGGCGTAAATGATAAGGGAAAAAGGCAATTTATGGAGCATTACGGGCAAACACCGGAGTAAACGAATAAGAGAAATAGTAACTGACGTGGCATTTCGTGAAAACACCGGTGTAAATGATTGGGGGAAAAGGTAATGTACAAAGTATTACGGGAAAAAACGGGCGTTACTGATCAGGGGAAAGTAATGTACGTAGCACTATGGGAAAACACCGGAATAAACGGTTACGGGTGTAAAACAAGCACTGGTTTAAACGAATATCTGCAAACATAGGATGCGCAGCATTCGGGAAACAACGGAACACTTCAACAAGGGCCATGTATATTTGGAGAAAACATGTAAGTAAAATTATGGAGAATACCGGATAACACCGGTCTAATCTACCGGGAAACAATAGCATATGCTTCATTTCGATAAAAAAACCCACTGGTGTATATATTACGGTATATACTATTATATAAACATAATGCATGCTGAATAATGGGTCACACCGGTCAACACGAATAAGGGAAAGACGTAATGTAGCATTTCGAGAAAATGCATTTCGAGAAAATGCTAGTGCATAGATTTCGGCAAAAGAATGTACGTACACTGTTGGAATGATCACAGAGAACACTGGAGTGAACGCTTATGGGAATGTATATGCATATGTATATGTATATGTATATGTATATATATATGTATACACCAATACAGGAAACAGCCAGTATATACAATTACAATGCACTTTAAATCCTAATGTGTCTGGATTTCGTAAAATAACACCCGTATAATCGACCAATAAATCAATAAACATTGATAATATACATTTGTTTGCGGTAATGTGACGTGGAATATATGTGCGTGTACTTATCCACACGTTGAGGACAAACATATCTATACAATTATGAATAAAGTCATAAATTCAAATTGTTACAGAAATTTCCAGATATATACCATATCTACCAGAAACCTATTTTACATTGTGATCTAAGACCCTATGTTTGACGTAACACATTCTTAGCGATAAAATCACCGTGCAGATGATTTAGGGGATTATAGTCGTACTATTTCTAACTTTGCTAGAAATTAACGTATCACAGTGGCATGGATGCTTTAAACATTGTGAGGAAAACAGCTGGCATAATTATGTGGCGATGCCATGTTGCTTATCGAGTGACGTATTTGTGGTTCGTATACATAGGAAATTGGTTTTTTTCAAACATATTGTGTCAGAGAACTATACAAATTTGTATCACAGTTCATTGCAGATTGATATAAAGTTACACATCACAACTTGCTTCAACATACAACATACCGTATTTTCTCTAATAAGTGCTCGGCCGCCTTTTTCAACGGAGTTCCAGACCTAGCGTTTATTGAAGTCTCGGATGATTTGTGCTTAAGGGGTCTATATACCGTATTTGTTGGTGAGCTGCTATAACTACGTGCTTATTAGAGGAAATGCGGTTTTCTAAATGCATCAGTACAGTGGAACGCCATTGTGGAACACCATTGTGGAACATTATTTTAGGACGTGAACGGACCTGGATTTCTATATTTCTTCTGCATGTTGAACGCAGAATAAATGGCCATGACAAGGGTCGATAGAAGGTTGTAATATTTAGTACCTTTACGGGTGTTTATTTTTCTGCTTGAAATCGAATAAAAAGGGTTTTATATAAATATTCATGCATGCATTATGTGTTTCTAACACTCAATTTTATATTTAACTGTGGAACACATCAGCGCTTACAATTTGGTGATTTTTTTTCGTGCATTACGTGTTCTATCACTAAAAAGTAAAAGAACCCGAAAGTGGGACAAGTCTTATGACATGTTGGGTTATTTCACCACTATTTTCCGGTGTTCAGACAAGATAAGATAAGATATTGTTTTTCGTAGGTGTCTCCAACCACCTGTACCCTTGGGAAATAAATAGATAAAATCAAACATAATTAGTCTCAAACATATAAATAAACTACAAAACTTTAAGATGGCGTTCATATGCATACAGAGTTAAACAGATATTTTCAATTACGACAAATGCTTTGGACCTTTTGGTCAAAGCGATATTTTTGTGGCGTTCTTTTCACTGATGCGAATCATTCGAAGTATTTGATTATATCATGTCAATAGAAGTGAGGTATGTTACATTGGTTTATCGAGTATATCGGTAATGTTTGTGCGGAAAGTCGACCCGATTTGAACAATCAATTTGTTTCACAACGCCACCGTGTCGCTACGACGGTCGTCGTAACTCTATGTACAAAGAAGAAGTGGGAGGAGGGAGTTTGGGTTCGGGGTTATCGGGGCTGTCCGGCATCCGCCTGTGAGACAGGTCAACATTTTTTACCCAGGTACCCCACCCCCTATTACCCTATACGGATACCCGTTATTTTCGTTCACGACATCAAATTTGTATCTTAACCAAGCACATGTATTATTCTCGAAACATGTGACTGTCTAAATCTTCAAAGACAATATAACCTTTTAATCATGAAAGAATAACATATCTGTTCAATCTACTAGTCACATGAACAAAATGGCTTCAGGTGTTGAGACGGGTACCCGGGTCCAACTCATTACCCACCCGTCACGGGTATCCGAGTTTCTCGTTCCAGCCACAGAATTATAATCGATGCAGTCACGTAGCCGTTAACTGGTTAATTTTAAAACAATACATATTTAACGGGTATGTGCATAAATTAAAGACACATCATCCAATTATTTACAGTAACAGTCGTTATTTACAGATAACATATATCATTGCATTGGGTTGTCCACTCACAATGGATATGAAAGCTCAGTGGGGCAGTACTTGACAATCCTGTTCACTTGGATGTTGGCAGCGCGAAGGTGGTCTATCCATTATTTTCCTCTGAACTTCTCCTGGTCCTGCGTGAATGAGAGAGGATTTCGAAAACGTCTTTGAGAAAGGAAATAGTCAACATATTAAACATCAAATGAGTTTGAATTTATCATTATAGACAGGAAGCAACCATCATGATAATTTAAGACCATATTCCATTCTCGTATTCACCCCATACAGGTTAAAGCGCCAATAGAATACGTCCACAGAAAGTAAGGGATATGAAATTAAACTCACCTAGTGATACCAAGGCATTTAGCTGGAGATTACAGCTCTGCTAACACCATCACGTGAACTTAGAGACGTATTAAGGACTGCGCGCCGTACAAACTGGGTCTACAACATGTGAGTGAGTGCGTTTAGATTTACGCCGTAATATTAAAGCTATATGGCGGCGGACTGCCAATACTCCAGTCTGGACCAGACAATCCAGTCATCAACATCATGAGCATCAATCTACAAAACTGGGACACGATGACATGTGTCAACCAAGTCAGAGAGCCAGACCACCCGATCCCGTTAGCCGAATCTTACGACAAGCACGGGTTACTGAAGACCATTTCTAACCAGAATCTTTACGGGTGCTACATAAGGAAGTGCGATGTGCAATTTTTGTTCTAAGGATGCTTTGTGTCATCAAAAGTTGAAGCAGAATCATATTTATGACAAAAGGATCGAAATTCATTGTATAGGTTTGTGACATTTGAAGTGTGGGATGAGATACTGAACTACTACAGTGACTACTAAGGGCGGTGAGGTAGCTTAGTGGTTAAAGCAGAAAAAAACACGGGTTCGATTCTCCACAAGGGTACTATATGTGAAGCCCATTTCTGGCTTTGCTAAAATATTGGTAAAACTATGAATACTACTGCTCCTACGAAGAGCATTTTCTTATAATTGGTTCCTTTAATAAAATTTTCGAATTCTTTCGTTTCCTCTAAGAAAAGATTACGTGTTTGAAACGTTTCTTCACCTTACCGTGCTGGGAAAAACGGGTTCCATCTTTCCGCCCTCATCGATTGGATCCGGTAGTTGTTCTATCCAATCCGTGTTATCCACGACATTACTTGTCTGGGCGGGTGACTTGTTTTCCACTTGTGTTTTCTTGACAACACCAAATATATCCTCGTGGTATCTCTTGACACTCTGCAACATCATATCTGTTACTTAAGTTTATGTATATTGTGCATCGAAAATTCCATATCGTGCACAGGACCAAAAACCTGATAGTACACTATTGAAATGAACGTAAAAGTTAAAACATACACGCTATGACCGTGTTTACGTATGTTTGCAGATATTTCCTAACATATATTTCATACAAATCTAACCTTTGAAACATATGTTCATCGTACATATTCGTATGCACACGCGCTGCATTCATTTATGCCATGACCGGATTGTCAGGTATTTTCAAACATGAATTGCCAAACAGATACCCCGGTAAATAACGGGATAAATATGGAAAAATTCCATATCGTACAGGTACCATCGTACAACACATAATGTAACAAATTAGTCATACGTCATATTTCCCGGTGTGTCCCCAATGTGTCGTTTACTGCCTTCAGTTGTGCAATACGCGTATCCACATTTGGAGAAAACTGTTTTCAGTTGCTCCCATTCTATACAGTACCTTCAGTACTATACTAGTCTTTGGCTGCTAAGGGTTGATAGTTTCCATATTTATCCCTAATTCACGAAGACACACTCCACTGCCCCTGCACTTTGTGGCAAGAGACTATACCGACATTGACTAAAAAAGTATTGATTGGCTGTTTCCTTTCTATTATACTCTCATTTGACGACAAGCTATAAACTTGCCATGGTTCATATAGATACCCGTATTTAGGGAATGCATTCTCCCGCTGCTTCCAGTTGTTATTAATACTCGCAGTTGGCGAATGCTGCTTCCTGTTTTTATTAATACTCGCAGTTGGCGAATGCTGCTTTCAAATGCGAGTTTATACACACCAGCAGTTGATGAAAATATTTTCTGTCTGCTTTTCAGTTTTTATTTGTAGCCGCATTTGACCAGTATATTTTCTGGTTGCTTTCATTCATATTCATTCGTACCCGCATTTGGCAAATGTAATATCAGGCTGCTTGCAATATTAACACGTACTCTCAACTGATAAATAATATTCTTTGGCTACTTCCGGTTGTTACACGTACCCGCATTTGACGAACATATTCTCTGCCTACTTCCGGTTGTTACACGTACCCGCATTGGACGAAAGTATTCTTTGGCTACTTCCAGTTGTTATACGTACCCGCATTTGACGAATATATTCTCTGGCTCCTTCCAGCGACATCTTCCCCAGCTCACTCAGAATCCTCTCCAGCGTCTGCTTGACATCCTCGGCCATTTCCACATCGCCGCAGACGTAGATATGTCCTCCAGCTTTAACCATGGTGTTGAAGACGTCCCTGGCGTTCTGCTTCAACATGTCCTGGACGTACATCTGAGAAGGGATGGAACAGTACATTATCAGGTGTAGGGGAAATATGATATTTCTCCACCAAGTGTGATGGAGATGGGATATTAATTTCTCCATCAGATGTTGGGGAAGTGGAAAACTTTATAAATGGGGAGGTGGCGCTGAAATATTTTATTTCAGTGATGATAGAATATTTCCGCATGAGGTATGGATTAGATGGAATAGTGTGGAATAGTGTGACTAGTTTCTACAGCAAAGAATAGAGCTCTATATATACTGAACAGCTAAAGAAACGCATTTCGAGAAAATGAAAGTAAAAGTAAGAGTTCATGTTTATGTCTTCCATTTAAAACCTAGACAAAAAACTATAGTTGCGTTTCTTTTGTTGTCAGTATATGTTCTAGTCTGGATCAGTGATGACTCGCTCTTGCTCAGCCATGATCAGTACTTGATCAACGAGACCCTTTCTAGCTCAATACTGTTATGGAATCGGAGTCCGGAAAAAAACGAAAGAAGTATGAAGTCTTGTTAATGAAGTTTATGTCTGGCTAAATGATGATCCTCCCCCAGCAATGTTCCAGCACATACACTGAAGAGCAAAAGAAACGCATTTCGAGAAAATGAAAGTAACAGTAAGGGTTCATGTTAATGTCTTCTATTTAGAAACTTGACAAAAACAGAGTTGCGTTTCTTTTGCTGTTCAGTATTAACGCAATGCACAGATCGCGGTTAAAGTTGATTGTCAGCAACCCATGCTTGCCGAAAGCGACAACTAACGGGATCGAGTGGTCAGGCTCACTGGCTTGGTTGATACTTCATCGTATCCCAGTTGAACAGATCGATGCCAATGTTGCTGATTTACAGACCGCCGCCATGCAGCTGGAATACTGCTGAGTGCGGCGTTAACCAACACACGTATATCACAGGATGTCATGACGGCCTTCACTTCCTACCTTCGGGCTGCCTGGTTCACGGGACAAGGCCACGTAGTAGTCGTTCAGCACCCTCTGTTTCTTCATGGCCGCCAGCTCCGAGTCATAGATGTGATCCTGGCTGGATGCCCGGCACCCGAAATACAACCTCATGTCACCCCAGCCTCGCCGAGTGCCATCTGAAGAACATGCAAGTTCAGCCTTAGAACACACAGGGAATACAATATCATGGCGCTGATTGGCGTCTGAAAGCATGCAAAATTTAAGTCTTCCAACACACAGGGAATACAACTTCATTTCACTCAAGCCTCATCAACTGGCGTCTGAAAACATACAAGCGTTCAATCTTAGAACACACAACAAGTGCAACCCCTATTTTAAAATGTGTTAAAAATAACAAATAGAATAAAAAGTCATTAGACTGGGGGTGGGTGTACATTGTCCACTCGACTATACAGGGTCACCTTGTTTAACTCTTTAAGGTGTCATTAGTGTCGGCAAATCCACGTGAAAGGCAAAAAAGACTGGGCCGTATGAAAGAATATTTGTGGGTGTTTATATGGTGTACGAATATCATAAAAGATCTAGAATGGAGGTAAATGGCCTGAGGGTAGATCGGACAAATAAAATGGCCATCACAAATGTACAATGGTTGACTCACTGGACATGTCCACCTGCCGTTGCTGCCAGAAGCTCCTGAAGGGGGCGATACCTGTCCCCGGCCCCACCATCATCACCGGCAACGTCTTGTCCTCCGGGAGACGGAAGTTGGGGGCACTGTCACAGACACAGATTTACACAATCGGTTAAACAAACATTCATTACTTTTGTCGTGAAAGGGTCATTCAATATTTCTAAAAATATGTGATAATATATATTCATCCTATATCGACGGGGCAGCCCTCACACGAGTACGACATATGTGAGGTGTATTTAAGGTGTCCCGGAAAATAACACCAGCGTGAGACGTCACCCACTCTCTCAGAACACTTGAAGACGCGGGTCAGAATTGGTCTTCAGCAAACCCATGCTTGTAGTAAGAAACGACTGACGGGATCGGGTGGTCAGGCTCGCTGACGTGGTTTACACATGTCATTGTATGCCTTTTGCGGAAATCGATACTCATGCTGTTGATCACGAGATTGCCGAGTCGAGACTCGGTTATTTAAATATAGCTAGAGTACTGCTGTGTGCGGCGTAAATCTAAACTCACTCACTAACTCCTCATTTTGCATCACGTGATTGTCTGAACCAAACTCAATCATTTATTGACCTTCGTCAATAGCTAGAAAGCTGTTTAGTGGAGCGCCACACAAACAGTGAAACAAACACTTTCTCGTTCATTATTCGTGTCTACTGATCTATAACAGGGTGGAAGTGACACTGAAGATTACTTACGCTCTGATTGCGCACGGGATGACCTGTCCCACCTCTAATCTGTTCAGCCAGCCAGAACATACACCTTCGTGTTCAGCACCACCTACAGGAACAATTATGTGTTATATTTCATGTCTCAATTACATGTACGTTGATGTTTTTCTTCAATAAAAAGGCCGAACGCCATGCATGACTGGGTGCAACTCATTTCGCAGCTTTGAGAAGCCTACTTTCGCAACACTCAGCAACCAAAACATCCCAGACTGATATCCTCTATACCATATTCAGGGGATATCATGTAATTTTTGAATCATGTTCTTTTTTGTTTGATCGCATGGATTGTTGAATTTCTCTCCAAAAACTTGATCAAATAATCTCAAAACGCGAGGTGAACGCAGTGTGCAAAATAACCACACGTACGCTAGTCCGTGGTTGGTAAAATCAAGCTGGGCCAGTAAATCTCCAGTCACCAACCCGACTGGCTAGTGGTTTTTCATTGGGTCATAACGTAAATATATTACTCTCTCTGACTTGTTATGTTATGATATGGTTTGTTTAGTGTCTACATTCAAATTTCGGGCTTGTGAATTATTTTGTGGGCTGGGAACTTTCAGGCGTAGCTAGCCCGACTGGCATGCAAAGCTTAGAAACCAATTCGCACACTGAGTGTAGGTCAGTTTAGTTGACATGTGTAGGACTGACCTTCAGTCGTGTACTTGAGCACTGCGACAGTGGCGTGCACCTCGTTGGGGTGGGCGTCCTGAGAGGAGCTGATGCTGTAGTAGCGCTGTTTCAGGAGGGGGAGCTGCGTGACCAGCAGCGTGGCGGGTACCCGGAGGGAGGAGAATTCCTTCATCACTTCCAGGACAGTCGGCGCGTGCCTGTCCCTCCATTCCTCATACATGTTGGAATCCTTGAAATGGAACATCAGTAAGATAATAGCTTCGAGTGATGTGATAATCGTCAATATCTAATGCGTCTCTTTAAAACATATTCAGACTCGCCCATCTCACAGACGGATACAAATGCTAAAACATTTAATAAGTCTTGTGTATCTTGCAATTAAAAACACAGATTATTTTTGGATAATGAACATACTAATATAATCAGATCACTATCCGAAATGAATCACTATCGATTCTGGACAGATGACAAACTTCAGCGAAGTAAACGAGCTTGACCACTCGATCCTGTTAGTCGACAAACCGTGGTAGCTGAAGACCAATTATGACTAAGAGATGTACAGGGCTAGTTAAGCATGAGTGAGAGCGTGAGCGCGGTTTTATGCAGCTTTTAGCACTATTCCAGTAATATCACCACTGGGACACGAGAAATTTGCTTTACAAATTTACAAATTGTCCATGTTGGAAATCAAACCCTGGTCTTCGTCGACACGAACGAACGTTTTATCCACTAGGATCCACCCACGCTTTATCCACTAGGATCCACCCACGCTTTATCCACTAGGATCCATCCAATCGCCCGTAGTGAATGAGACTTAGTATAACCGAAACTACCCTACATCTGGCTCCCATACCTTAATCTATGAGTGAGTGGGTGTGTGAGTTGAGTTTTACGCCGCACTCAGCAATATTCCAGCTATATGGCGTCGGTATGTAAATATTTGAGTCTGGACCACACTCCAGTGACCAACAGCATGAGCATCGATCTGCGCAATTGGGAACCGATGACATGTGTCAACCAAGTGAGCGAGCCTGACCACCCGATCCCGTTGGTCGCCTCTTACGACAAGCATAGTCGCCTTTTATAGCAAGCATGGGTTGCTGAAGGCCTATTCTACCCCCGGACCTTCACGGGTCCTCTAATTTCCTCTGATATTGTGTGACTCTACTTACAGTGGCCAGCATGTCCAGCCTGTCCTGGTCCTGGTTATCATCTGCCACAGTGGACAACATCTTCAAGAGCTCCTGAGTCGGGGGCGTGGTCACATCCAGGTACTGTGTGAAGGCGGTTCTCAGAGAGCACGACGGCAGCTTATCCCATATTCCCCACATCTCCGCGATACCTATAATATTGGGTTATTTTCATGTATACTACAAAAAAATGAATAATACCAACAAACAGGTACGTTTCTGTTTCATCTACTCATGGATCCCTCTTATTTCTCTCAATATGATGTTTTGATACAACTGAAGAAGTTTTGCTGAAGAAACGTCAGCAATGTCTTGCACAGCAAGTGGGCGCAACACAATGACCAGAAGGTTCCTCCCTTGTTTTGAATATCATGGTCAAGGCCAACGTATTTTTTTTCAAAGTGTAAACTTACCAAACAAAATGTTTGAGATTACCCGAAAAATTGATGTTCTAACATATAGTTTAAAGTGCCCATTAATCACACCAAAAAGTTACATTTGCCTTATTAGTGAACTAACCACGTTTAAGTCTTTACATGACAGTCACATTTAAGGTGTTCTAATATTTTTCGTTTGAAGTATGTAGTTAAACCTGATGTAAATAATTACTTTTTTTATGGCTAAGGTGTGTGATAATGGTTTAAAGGTGTCCACCCATTTTGTTCTTGGGGCGGGCTGGGGATGTGGTTTGGCCATCAATTTTGTACACATGTACTAGGTGGGGGATAATTGATTTTTGTACATGACATGCAGGAGGGGTCAGTTCCATTCTACATACAAAAAGTATATACAATTTAGCGCGCCCCCTCTCTTTCTTCCCCCTTACACACACACACACACACACACACACACACACACACACACACACACACACACACACACACACACACACACACACACACACACACACACCAATAAATTATGAATGGCCCCTTACCTCGCGCTCTAGTATCCTCTCTCATCATCTCTATCCGCATGATCTGACTGGCAAGGGGCGCCTCGTGCAGACGGGACAAGATACCTTCCACCATTTCCGGTGGATTGGAAGGAAATATAGCGAGGTGGTCACCTGGGCTGTAATTCATGGCACTGTTAGAATCAGTCTCCAGCCGAACCAGGATAGTTTGCCGCCTGTAACAACATGGTGATTCTTTCTTCAGTGACAAAGAGTGGTATGGGAAGGGCAAGTAGAGAAAATATAGAAAACAAAACAAAACAAAACAAAAAAAAAATTAAAAAAAAACAACAACAAAACCCAAGAACATCCAGAACAAAACAAACGGACCCCCCCCCCCCACCCAAAAAAAAAAATAACCCCCCCAAAAAAACAAAAAACAAAACAAAACAAAAAAACAAAAAAACAAAACAAAAACAAATAAAAAAACCCCAGCAAAATGATACACCAGACCAACACAAATACACCAACTACCCTGCTCACCCCAGAAAACCAGTTAGATTCCATGTGCGAGTAGGCAAATCATCTTTTTGTTGATACAGACTTTGGCTCATCTGGACTGGGCGTTTTGAAAACTAACTCTGGTTACCTGACCTGTTTTCAGTGGGCACCTCACATATTGTGAGTTAAACTGATAAACCGGCTGTATGTACTCATCACAGACCCCCTGTTATGCGAGAATTAAAGATTTTTTTAAATCATAAAACTTTTGAGATGACCCCTGACTTGAAACGCTTCACTGATATATTGTACTATGAAACGTTTCAAGTTGGGGTCATCTAAAAATTGTATAGTTTAAAAAAAATCTTTAATCCTCGTAGTGGCACGAGGGCCTGTGGAAGACATGGGTATACGGAGGCCCATATAACACCTTTGAACTTGGCTAAAGCCTGATGGTACAGATACAGAGTGTTTAAAGTGCAAGTACATACGGTGACGAAGAAGACTGGAGCTGTCTCCTCTCGAGCACCTTACATGGCACCACTTGTTTGTTGTTCAGCTTGCCTAGAACTGAAAGAAGAAAAACAGGGTGAATGAACACTGCATCGTGTCGCAACACTACAGTAATTACAACACGATTGCAAATACTTTAGCTGAGTCATTTCTTTCCTGTTCAGGGGCGGTGGGGTGGCCTAGTGGTTAATGCGTTCGGACGTCACGCCGAAGTTCCGGGTTCGTTTCTGCACATGGGTACAACGTGTGAAGCCCATTTCTTGTGTCCATCGCCGTGGTATTGCTGGAATATTGCTACAAGCGGCGTAGAATTAAACTCACTCTCTCTCTCAGTCTTTCCTATTCTTTAGGGCTGGTTGATTGAAAAAGCAAGGATTCCAGACTCTTGACAGCCTGTGTAGAAGGATCATTTCATATTGTAAAAGCTAAATGTAAGACAGGTCTCCGGATTGGCAAGGTTTACCTGTATACACGTCCCCCTCCTCCGCGTCAGGAAGTTCTGCTATACGGAATTTGTCTGGCGTCCACGTGTCGTCGCTGATGGACAGGTGGTCGTCGAGGTTGTCTATGTCCAGGTCACCCTCCACCCGGAACTCTCTCAGGGAGGCCTGTCGTTTAGAACGTGGTTTATGAGGGTACCATTGGCTGGTTTGTTGTTCAAAGCCATATTCAGCAATATTCCAGCTATATGGTGGCGGTCTGTGAATAATCGAGTCTGGACTAGACTGTCCAGAATCAACAGCATGAGCATCGACCTACATAAATGGGATGTGATGACGTGTGTCAACCAGGTCAGCTAGTCTGACCATCCGATCCCGTCAGTCGCCTCTTACGGCATATAGGAATCATAATACAGTTCTGCAGACATTTGGTCCACTCTACAAAGACAATACTGGAGTTTTCTGTCTTTTTATCAGACCACAATCTTGCATTATTTAAAAGTGTATTCTAACTTTACAAGTCTGAGAGAGTGATGTATTTACAAAATGACCCACTTAAAGTCGGATTAGTGAATGCGCAAACTTACTGGCCAAACTAGATTTTCACTAGCCATGGGCTACCGAGCCAGTGGCTATTTCGCACAACTCGCTCTTGATACAACTCGCTCTTGATACTGAACGTAATCATTATCTGTCGACCATGAATCATGTTCTCACCTTAAAGGCGTGATGGGCCCAGGTCTTGAAGGATTGCTCCTGTCCACTCAGTTCGTCCCCTTCTCCGGTCTCCAGGATCTTCTGACCTCCCAGGTCACCCAGCAACGAGTCCAGGAAGTGACCGAAAGCGCAAAAATTGGGGTAGGCCCTCGACCCAAGTCCAAACACTCCGTATCTTCATAATTGGAACGAAAAGTGAAATGATGTTAAGTTGGCATTGAACCTAACTCAGATATTTCCACTTACATTTTAACCTTCCATTACTTGTTCAGTGAGTATGTTTCTCAGTTCAAGGAAATCATTTATTACCAAAGGACTAGTATTGGCTGAATATAGCTTTATACGCCACTTCATATTGGAATACCATCTATGATTCAAAGATCTAGGCTATCGTTAGGGACAGAGAGGAAATGGGCAGGAAAAATTTAAGGTACCTGATGTCTTTTAGCGGTCCTCCTCCATCAAGAGATTCCGACTGTCTGTATTTCTCCAGGCTCTTGGCAAAAGGCTGGATATGGCGGAATAAACGATTGTCTCGAATAAGGTACAACAGATTAACACATAAATATAAGGGAAATATGAGAGATCACACGAAAGAACAAGTGTTCGTTTATTTTTTCCAGGTTACTTTTCACAATGTTTGTATCGTACACCTTGTGAAGAAACTTGGAAAAAATAAACGAACACCTGTGCATTTACTTGATCCCTAATTCTTTCCCTCAGTATATTAACTCCTTCTTTCGCTCAGTGTATCCGTCTATTCTATCTTTCTAACCCTTCTACTTATTTCTCCACCTATCCATTCAGCCCCACTCTCACTCAACCTCTATCATTCCTCTTTCTTCTCTTGTTATTTCTCCTTTTTCCACAGTCTACGCAATCTTCCGTTTTCACATTTACCCCCTCACCTTCCCTACCATCTTGTCATCCCATCCTTCTATCAACAAACACCTTTCAAAACAGTGATACCCACCTCGCCATTCTCCGGGCCGTCGCCGTTGCCGAAGGTGCTGGTGACGACGAGGATGAGGTCGTACTGCTGCAACTCAGTCAGGTCGATGTCCTCCATGCAGACGACCTGTAAGAAGGAGATGGCATAATCAACTGCCTGACAACTCGTCGTAATATATCACAAAGGTGTACCATGTAGGAACCTCTAACCCGCCATCTTGCATAATGTTTCTTTGGAAGACATTAAATATTCTTTCTGAACATCTATCACGTATGCAGACACACATGAACATTTGACACAAACACCTGGCACCCTGACATTGATCTTCCCCTGGTATTCGCTTTCAAGAATGTCTGATTTCAACGATTGGCGCACGGACACTATAGAGCCAGAAAGTATGTCACGGCACTTCGCGAGACCTTAGTACTTCCGGTGACAAACAGCGTTGTCAGCTGACCGCAAGAAACCGATGAACCTTGCACGAATAACGAATTTCCGTTCTAGCCATCCTCATATTGGCCAACTGTTACGTGAACGAGTGAGTGAGTTTTATACTTGGTTGCAAGTGGTTGTACACATGGTGTAACGGCATATTTGGCGGTCGCATAATTAGGTTGTTGAATACACGCTTGTCAAAGGAAATTTAATACCAGAAATACCTGGGCCCCGTCACAAAGGGAGCCTGGAACCAGCTTAGTACCGGAAGTAGCGCCTCGTGAGAATTACAGGCCCTAAACAGCAATTTCGACCTGACCAGCCCTTGCACACTGACACTGCAATGGATGTACTACTCTTGAATGTCTGACGCAACCATATGGTGTGCTGACACTACAAACGTACCCTGGTAGAAAAGGCACGCTTGAATGTCTGACTCAGCCGATTTGAGAAGCGCTCTGATCTGCCTGTCTCTGTGGCGTACAAGATGATGCACTTGATGTGGCTGGCGACTGCCTTGGTCTGCGCTTTGGCCAGACTGCGGAGAAAATAAGTATTGGTGACAACACATGTTGTTTCAAGGAGATCTTGGTGATATTGTAAGAGCTGTAATTACAGTAACTGCACCTAATGACAAAATACTCATTAAAGATCGAAAGTTGTGTTCTGTGGACTGCTGGGGGTACACACCTTTTTTGTCGTGCTTCCAGGTATCTTTGTTTTAGGTTCCTGTCTTTCCATATATGCGCCACCCAAGCGTCTTCCTGTAATACACACGAACATGGTCTTTCAGTGGACACGAAATATGAAACGGAGTACGTGACATTGACTATTGAGTCATATTAACATACATGTAGAGATTCTTCAGTACATGGCACGGGAATATTGGGTCATATTCACATACAGGTAGAGATTGTTCAGCATAGGACACGGGCATATAGGGTCATTGACATACAGGTAGAGATTGTTCAGCATAGGACAGGGGCATATAGGGTCATTGACATACAGGTAGAGATTGTTCAGCATAGGACACGAGAATATTGGGTCATATTAACATACAAGTTGAGCTTGCTGAACACAGAACATACACCTAGTGCATACACCTAGTTGCGGGTACAGCAACGTGCAGTAAACTTGGACAAAGTACTGTGACTATGTATCCCAGTCAACCCAGCTGTGAACTGAGTATCTTGCTAGGATGAGAGAGCCACTATATAACTCGGTGAGCCTAGTGGCAGCAAGAGTTGTATACTCCGCAGGGAGTTGAGATTGATAATACGATGTGACGCTGAGACGGACATCCAATGATCGAGGCAAAACAAATACCAGCGCCTTCAGCAAGCAATAGTCGCATGGATATGTGTGCTATATAAATATCCTATAAGATATAAGAAATAAGTTTGTTGAGTATGGCACATGGGAATATGTTAACATACAAGTAGAGATTGGTGTATGTTGGACATGGGAATACAGGGTCATATTAACACACCGATAACGATTGTTCAGCGTAGGACATGGGGATATGTTGTACATGGAATATAGGAATATAGAGCCACATTAACACACAGGCATTGTTGCATACAGGACAATCTAGGGTAGAATAGGTCTTCAGCAACCCATGCTTGCCACAAAAGACGACTATGCTTCTCGTATACTATCGGGTGGTCAGACTCGCTGACACATGTCATCGGTTCCCAACTGCGCAGATCGATGCCCATGCTGTTGATCACTGGATTTTCTGATCTAGACTCGATCATTTACAGACTGCCGCCCTATAGCTGGAATATTGCTGATTGCGGCGTGAAACTAACACGCAATATAGGATACAGGACTGATAGAGATTACTTCATGAAGATATAGGGTCATTTCATCATGTCTTTAGAGATTGTTTTGTACGTGACATGACATATAAGATCATCTGTATTCAATACAACGTGAAGAGATTGTTGTGTACGTGACATGACGTATAGGCTCATGTGTATACAATACAAAGTGTAGAGATTGTTGTGTACGTGACATGACATATAGGCTCATCTGTATACAATACAACGTGTAGAGATTGTTGTATTAAAATATGGACAACGATTGTGGAGCATAGAACATGACATATAGGGCAAACAGAATCTGAATCGCTACCTGGTACTCATAGGAAGGTTTGAGCTTGTAGATCATCATCTCTTGGTGAAACACCTCGGTCTGACTGCCGCTCATAGGGGGCACCACCCACACCCAGTCGGCGGGGCACCCCCCTCGAAGACGCTGTTCGTTCTGCAAGTGCTGGATGAAGGACTCGGACGCTGTGTGGTGGTCAACAATAGTCGCACCTGCCGACTGTGGCGGAACAAGAACGACATCACCAACGACGAAATACGAACAATCTAAACATGTAGGTTTCTATAATGGAACAGTTAAATAAATCAAGCTTTAATATAATAGTAGACTCCCAAAGAGTCACTGGTAGTTAAAATCTAGCAAGTCCTTACTGAGGGTATTGACGAGCAGCATAATGTTCAAAAGGCGAAGCAAATTAAAAACGACAGTTCCTAATCTTCCGTCTGCGGATTCTTCATATGACCTTCAGGACGTCGCCTGCCTATCCTGATATTTAGGTCCATTCTCTCGTCCCCTCCAGTATCAGAGCATTCAACAATAACTCAATTTATTTTTGTAAACAGTTGATTTCTTAACAGTAATCTCTTTATCTTTAAATGCTCTACTTTTCGTTCCTTACTTAATTGTATTTTCACAGTGTTTATCCCAACCAATAGTGTGTTACCCAGCTGTGTCTTGCATTATCACTGTTACCTATTTCTTAGACGATACCGAGCGGTGGGGTAGCCTAATTGTTAAAGGGTTCGCTCGTCTAGAAGAAGATCAGGGATCGATTTCCAAAATGAGTACAATGCAAGAAGCCCATTTCTGGTGTTCCCCGGCCGTGATATTGCTGGAATATTGCTACAAGCAGAGTAAGGACAGCTCAGTCACCCACTCTAAGACGATACTTTATGTTACATTCTTGCTCTCATTTTTACAATGCGATTCTCACAATTATCTGTTCTTAGACATCAGTTTCGGTTACATTCTCAGCGCTATGGTACAACTGCTCTCATACTGAATTCCATTCATGTCGTGTACTGCATTTTATCATTTTGAAATACGCTCATTTATAATGAAACAAAAATTTCACATTGAAAATAAAATCTGATCTTAGCGCCGCTTGACATTTGGCTGAATTAAACCACTCCACTCTTGTTAACGTTTTTGAGTGACATGCTTATAGTTGGAGAGTCAGATAAGGACAAACTTTATGGATGAGCAACTTATTCAGGTGGTGCGTATCGTTTAGTCGTATACTTGCTTGATAACGATGCAAGAATCTGTTTCGAAAGAAACGTTACATCACCTGAATAAAGAAGACGCTCATCTTTGAATTTTGTCCTTTTTCTCCATTCTGGTTTTGATATTAACCACAGAGAGTAACTCCTTAAAAGTCATCAGTAAATGAAGTCATTGTCTGTTGTTGACTATGTTGAAAAGATCGCGAAGAGTACCAAGTTCCTAACATCACGCGTACCTGGAAGCTATGTAGCACGGCAATGTTGACCTCCACCAGGGCACGGTCACGCCACAGTGAGGAGCTTGTCTCAGTGTTGAGGCCCATCTTAGTTGCAACTTTCTGAAACAAATGACACAAGGAATTGATTATGAGATCTCATAATGTAGCATACTCATCTCGCTATTTGTACAGAAATTTGACCATCTAAACATGAGGCAAAGACCATTATTTCTCGATGGTATTCTGCAACGAGTGAGACGTTCTGTCTAGCGGGGCATCACCTACCCGACTGACGTTGTATCTACGGTCGTCACAGTCGTCCACGTGGTATATCAACTACCCAACTGACTTCGTATCTACGGTCGTCACAGACGACCACGTGGTACATCAATTACCCGAATGACATAACTCCGCCACAGGCGTATCACTGAAGCACACACGACGCGGCAGATCAATTACCTCAGTTATGTTGTATCTGGCAACGTCACAAAAGTTCCTTGCACCGACCTCCGTGCTCAAGTACCAGCCGTTGAAAGGAACTGCGGGAAACTCAAGTCCACCGCAGTCTAGCACCATCTTTGACACACCCGGCAAAGCAAACCACTTCAACCCTAGCTCTTCAAACCACGTGTATCTAGAATAGTAAAGAATTTATATGTATGTATAGTCCTAAGATGATAAAACCGTCTCCGTGAATAATACATTCAACCCGGTGTCGCCCCAGTAAATTTATTACTCGCACTGGATTTATAGAGTTATTGATAACAAAAATATAGTTTTTATGCCCTCGGAAACCGAACTTCCTGCTTTATGTGCCGATACTGAGTGAGTTTAGTTTTACACTGCACTCAGCAATATTCCAGCTATATGGCAGCGATCTGTTAATAATTGAGGCTTGACCAGACAATCCAGTGATCAAAATTTTAAGTCATACAATCCCGTTAGCCGCCTCATACGACATGCCTGTGTTACCAAATATCTATGGGTAGCCTAGTAGTTAAAACGTCCGCTCGTCACGCCGAAGACCGGGTTCGATTCCCCACATGGGTACAATGTGTGAAGACCATTTCTGGTGTTCCCCACTGGAATATTGGTATAGGCGATGTAAAACTAAACTCACACTCCTCTGACGCAAGGAAATCGGAGCAATCCATTTTCAGGAAATTATATAAATCATCGTTCGGTCAAATGACGTTAGTATTCAGATATGCGAACATTATACATGTGAAGTGACTCAGATGTTTAGGTGGTCCCTCATCACGAGGTTCGACTCCACTTACATGTAAAGCCATTTCTGATGTACCCCATCGTGGTACTAAAAAGTAAGTTTCTGTTTCAGCAATAGTCCTTCTACATGGCGTCGGTTTCGAAATAATCCAGTCTGCACCAGAGAGTCCAGTGATCACATGCGTCAGCATCAATTTGAATGCGATGACTTGTGTCAGCCAAACCTAACCACCAGATCCCGTTATTCGCCTTTTACGACAGGGGTGTGTGAAGTTCAATTTAACCGGGATCTTTTACGGGTGGGACTAATCAGCCTATGGCTAAAATGAGTGAAGTCAGTATGGGTGCAATAACAAATGTTGCACTAACTTTGGGTGTTTGATCTGCACTTCAAATACCAGCTTCTCGGGAATGTCAAACACTTCTGGGTCTTCACCTGCAGCCGATACAACAATTGGCAACACGTCAAACATCCCTCCCTTTCCGTGCCATCCCAGCGCTTCGCATATCTGGGGAAGAGGTAAGACAATGGTGCATTTAAAGTTAGGCCTTGGATATTCTGGAGGTAAGATAGGAATATAAAGTACCTTAAAATTACAGTGCAAATGTAGCGACGCGTGTATACATGTATGCATATATGTGCATGCGCGTGTGTTTGTGTCTGCCTATGTGTGTCTGTGTGTTTCTCTCTCTGTATCTGTGTGTCTCTTGTCTGTCAGGCCCAGGACTAATCCAGGGTCTCCTTTTACGAAGCAACCTTTACTAAGGTTAACCCTAACTCCCATTCTTAACATTGCACTAAGGTTACCTTAGACTTAGGTAATCTTGGTGCAGTGTTAAAGAATAGGAGTTAAGGTTAACCTCAGTTATGGTTGCTTTGTGAAAGGAGCCCCTGGTTTGTAGTGCTATCTCATTGAAACAAAAGACAACAGTCGGATATTGCCTGTGTGGCAATGATAAGCAAATTCAACGCCCATTGTTACTACGTCACAGGGGATACTACCCAATTTCTGGATGGAACGTATGTCGACCTAGGAGGTTCTCAGAATTCTAATGTCATTGGGCTTTTTTTTACGTCAAAATACCTCAAGTCTTCCTCGAAGATGATTTAATCCCCCTAAAGCTATATATTGAGCTGAAAAGAGAATTTACCCCCTCCCTCCCTCTTCCCACCGCCCCACCATTCTTGCATCTTGAATGTCAACCAACCTCAGTGAACTCAACGTTGGCGGGATCGCCGATGACACTGCCGTCGGGCTGACGGTAGCCGGCGTACAGGATCACTTGATTGTTCCATACCCTGAAGTCCTCCCTTCTGGAGCTACGCTTGGGAAACACCGTGATTGTGGACCTAAAATGGAACAAAGCAAAAACTAACAGTAAACAATACCAAAAACTGTATTCTCTTCTTCACGGGTACCCTTTCACTGCTTGTTGCCTAGTTCTTGTTATCTCAATCTGTGACAAAGGGCCAGAATGATGTTTGCCAGTTTACTGAACACGGCGGGGGACATCAGAAATGGGCTTCACACACAGTGCCCATGAGGGACATTGAACCCGAGAGAACACCTTAACCACTTGCCTACCCTACCGCCCCTTTAATGTTTCTTAAAAGTGTTTTGTGTCACAAAAACACACGAGTGAGTTATACAGGCCCTGAAATAAACATAATAAAATAAATACTCAAGTATTTAACTGTTTTATTCGTTTTTAGGCCATGGGCCCATGTACGTCTGTGAACATTAACACTGTGATATAGCATTAGTGACAATGATTATGCACTGCGGAGAGACAAACAATGTTTAACATATTTTGCTACATTGAGTATGGTTTGATGATCTTTACTACATACTAGTTGCTTATATGAGTTGGTTGTTTGAATAGGCAACTCATCTAATCGAAGCAAACACATCTCCTCAACTCCCAGTTTCTAATATTCATGACATAATATTCTGTATCAAAGCATGATTTTAACTGGAGATAATGTTTTAACCTATAAGATGTACTTATGTTATCAAACATTACTTGCACATTACACTCACATATGCGTTGCTTAAACAGCATTAAAAACCTATCCATATCGCCAATATCCTGAAACCACCACACATCACCAAATCGAAAGCTGGAAAGTAGCTGCCTTAGACCACTCGCCCATGTTGTCCTGCCAGATTCATTTATCCAAGTACGCCCATGTAAGTCTAGAAAATGTGGCAAGTCTGATTTCCACAGTTTCGGCAAATTAGGAAAGTCTGGCCTCCTTTTCATTCGACTTTAAGATTATGTTTGCTGAATATCATGTTCATTTCAGAGACAAGATGTTAATATTTTTACCTGAGGTTACCGTTATTGGTGGCGTACTCAAGATGGGAACATATGGCTTCAAACATTCCGCGGGCAGTGGACACGTGACGAGCGTCCATCACCTGCAAATAGTGACATAGTGAGAGGAGAGAGTGAGTAATGTACACGTACTGACTGAAAGCACCTGGGACATACACTGACATGTTGTTGTTGCCTAAAGCCGCACTCAGCAATATTTCAGCTCTATGTCCGTAAATAATCGACTCTTGGCTGGACAAACCAGTGGTCAACAGTATGAGTATCATCTACGCAAATGGAATTCAATGACATCTGTCAGCCAAGTCCAATGCCGTTAGTCGCCTCTTACGACAAACATGGGTTACTGAGGACCAATTCTAGCCATAGCCTTCACAACCAACCAACAAGCCAAATCTGGCGCAGGATGTCAATATAGCAGAAACTTGTAGATGCTTGTAAAGAATACTTTGTCTTAGAGACATACATTCTGTCAATGATCCCGGGCTACGGATTCTTATTATGACAATAGTGCCGCTACCAAATAAGCCAGTTTTGGTTTCGGCCAATAGTCTCACCTTCAGTTTTGACCACTGGATTCGTCCTATACACCGTGGAGCGTTTCGCCACGCTGTCTTCACGCCGAAGGTCAGCTCTTCCAAGGTCAGGTCATAGGTCCCGGATGTAAGTATGTCTTCTTCAACTTCTGCCCACCTCTTTCTATGACGCTCTGAGTCAAAACTGTAAGAAGGAACTTGAAATCAAGTGATGCCATGAAAAGCCGAACATGTACCAGTCTTATATAGCGTTTCGCTTGGTTGATATTTATGCCTGTATTGGCCTGCAGTAAATAACCACAAATAAAATCAGCAATGGCATCGCGATTATGCCCAACATCGTTGGATCATTTTGGATAATTATGAAGTGTCGTATTTTCATCATGAGTCTTGTCAACAGACTCATCAAACATTTAAATGTGTGCAGTAATGCACAATACATCACTGTATAATACTTCAATTGGTTACATAATATTATTAATGTCAACAAATGAAATTTTCAGATTATCTAGTGAGTGAGTATAGTTTTACGCCGCTTTTAGCAATATTCCAGCAATATCACGGCGGTCGACACCAGAAATGGGCTTCACACATTGTACCCATGTGGGGAATCGAACCCGGATCTTCAGAGTGAAGAGTGGTGCTTTACCCATTAGGCTATCCCATCGCCCCCGGTGTAGGAAGTACCCCTGTGAAGACACGATACCACACCACCTGTTGTTGCACGATACGCCAAGGTTTTGTACTGTTGCATGTTGTTATTGTGATTACTGTGATTAACGGGATGTTTCTAGTAAATACCTTTTCAAAGAAGTGTAATACTGGTC
Organism: Haliotis asinina; assembly: GCF_037392515.1. Classification (NCBI taxonomy): domain Eukaryota; kingdom Metazoa; phylum Mollusca; class Gastropoda; order Lepetellida; family Haliotidae; genus Haliotis; species Haliotis asinina. Next base: position 31,710,938 of record NC_090293.1, on the reverse strand, counting down.
TATGAAGTCTTTCGCATGGGTAAGAAGTTCCTCTCTTGGCCTGGGCGATTGAGGATGTTTCATGTCGTCGTTCAACATCGTTGAACCCATGCACAGGTTTTCTGAACAGATCCCACTCTGAAAATGAATGAATGGATAAATCTACCGGCGTTTTTAAACATGCATTTCAGCAAGCGCTTATAAGTGAGTGAGTGCGTGGATGACTGGGTGAGTGGGTGGGTGGGTGAGTGAGTGAATGAGTGAGTGGATGGGTGAGTGAGTGAGTGGGTGGATGGGTGGTTGAGTGGGTGAGCGGGTGGGTGGACTAGAGGGTGAGTAGGTGAGTGAGCGAGAGAGTGAGCGATGGTTTAACGCCGTTTGTGTGAGTATCCTAGGAGACCACCATAAGTGAGCTCAACATATTGTACCTAATCGAACCCGGGCTACGGGGAACGAACGTTTTAAACACCAGGTTATCCCACCGCCCCTATACTTACGTCTACATAATATTCACCCTATTACCATTAGTTATCTACAACTATATATCAGCAGTAGTACAACTATCAATAAAACTACACTATACTGGCAGCATTACAATTACACGATACTGATAGTATGACAACTATAATCACAACTATATGATAGCTGCTGTATTTTCTAACTAGTTATATACTGGCGACGTTACAACTATTTTTATAACTTATTACTACTCCTTGACAGTAGCTGTATTACAACTGGTTATAGATGACAACATGATACCGGCGGTCTTACAACTATAATTACAACTTTGTGATAGTAACTGTATTACAACTAGTTAATGATGAATGCGCGGTACTGACGGTGTTACAACTATATGTACAACTAGTTGATAGCAACTATATTACAACTAGATAATGATGACTACATGATGCTTGTGGCAGTACAACTAGTTACACACCTGAAGCTGCTTCTTATGCAGTGTGTCCACTGATGAGGTTCCATCCAGGTAGTTCTTCAAAGAGGTCACTTTGTTAGCTGTTGAGCCATGATGCATTACAGGACACTTTGGGGGCTGATAATTTGTCAAAGACGTCATATGGTTCGTTGTGGACACGCCGTTCGTCAAATGCGACTTCTCCTGGGGCATAAAAGTGATGTTTGGATTTGTTGAAGACGCAAGCAACGTCACTCCGTTTCCGGTCTTCTGGCCAATGGCGGCTTCAGACGTGATAACGGCAGACTCCTCCTCACTTCTTGACGAGGGTGGGACTCGTCGCTTCCTCCTCAGACAACACAACGCCGATGAACAGAGTTCAGCAGTGACGTAACCAGCAGCAGACATGGCGTGAAGGTCAAGGCCAGCGTAATATGCAGCTCCTTGTCGGAGTCACTGAATTCTGGGAATATAAAGACACTTGATAAACAAAGTGAAAAAAGGTGCGATTTTCTTCGTGGGATATGTTACTGGTCGTATATTGAGGTGTCCATTTCTGGTGTCCCCCGTCGTGATGTTGCTGGAATATTGCTTAAAGCGGCGTAAAACCAAACTCAGTCTGTGTATAACGAGGCACAACATAATTAATAATGGCTCACTGAGGGACCATTACCTCCATCAAAATTGTGGTGAGCGGCTGAGTTTAGTTTTATGCCGCTTTTAGCAATATTCAAGCAATGTCACTGAGGGGGAAACCAGAAATGATCTTTAACCACCCGGCAACACCACCGTCCCAGAACAGAGGGCAGGTTGTACAAATTATGCACCGTTCCGAAAATAGTTCCGAAATGACAAAGCGGGACTCGGATGGTGCCGAGTTGTTTCGCTTTGTCGTTCCAGGCATCGGACATCGGAAGTTCGAAAACCGGTTGTCTTGAGCAACTTATGCTTGTATTCCAATTACGCAGATCGGTGCTCATGCCGTTGATCTCTGGACCGTCTTGTCAAGGATCGAATATATACATGTCGTTGCCATCTGGGTGGAATATACTAGTAGCTAGTGCACTGTTAAACCAGAAACAAACATCCTGGGTTTCATGTCTAATACCATCAATACTTCGAGGTCTGCGGAATTGAACAACCGAGAAGAGAACTCGCCCAGAAATAAAAAAGACTGTTCTGTCTCCAGCCACCCAGCCTGCCTACAAGTTTCAAAAGCAATACAACACATCAATTCACGCCAAGAAATCAGCCAGGTCCCTATTCTCTCTGGAAACATCTCACAAAGTCAGTCGAGTTAGACCTGGTCTTCAGCAACCCATGCTTGTTGTAAGAAGCGACTAACTTGTCTGACACGTGTCTTCGTATAGCAGTTGCGTAGACCAATGCTCATGCTATTGATCACTAGATTGTTTACAGATCCCCCCCGTATATATGGAATATTGCTGAGCGCAGCGTATGTCCACAAAAAGGACAAAATGTAACATCTAGAAACATCATCAGTTTTCGATTGAGCTTGTTATGTTTATCGGTAAATAAAGGCAGATGATTTGCAACAGAAAGATGTTGAACATGTCCATTATGCAACTCAGCTGTAGGGGATGACATTTACTTCACTTCTGTATACCAACAGTATACTGATTTAAGAAAATAATATGTCCCAAATAATTATCTGTAAAAATATGAGCCTATTATATCCGTCCAAATGGAAAATTTAATAGGATTTACGTAAAACATGCTTTTATCTGAATCGTAATTTAAATTTTTCATGAAATGTCTGAAATTTGGTGCACAATTGCAACTTTTATTTCTCCTTTGAAGTGGGAAGTATTAACTGTCAATAATACCTATGGCTGAAAGAATAACAACATTAAAAATGAAAACATGACAGACCTCAAGATGAATTTCTTCAACCTTGAAAATGAAGAGGACGCTGGCATGGAACATCACACAGATTGTTTGACCGACCTAACTAAATGTATGATAATTCGCCGGCTGTTTCACGTCATGTGGCAAAACAAAAAAATAATCTTAGTGTTGGCCAGACAATATGAAACTGACCTGCAAAGGCCTTTCCAAACCATATGTCCGACATTGATCCTAAATGAACTCAAAAGGTGAACATTATTGGCCTTCATTGTGATAAATATTGACAACGCCCGCTAGAAAACAACATGGTGTCATCGAGAGGCAAGATATGCTTCGACGATCTTAAGAAGATCACAGCTGAAATATATTTTGACATAAGGCTGCAAACAAGGGGAAAAATAAAACGCGTCACTATGGTGCATTCTTTTATGTTTCGCATGGACATTCTGATCTAAATTTGGATCTGTCGACCTTTTGGCTTAAAATTTATTTTCGTATCTACATAAAATAAGAAGACAAAATCAATAATACATCTTGATATGAAGTTGGCGCCCTCGGTCTATTGGTTTAATATGTTTACAATTTTGATAGTTTGTTCATATCCACAGATAAAATAACAGGACATCTGTAACTTTAATTTGGCTTTATCATGACTGTTAAAGATTGCATTTGGGAACCCTGTATATGGAAAAGAAGAAAAACCTGTGTTTCTTTGCTATTCATGAAATACAAATATACACAATAAAATTGTTTCTTGTCAAACGTGGAGGTTTTCAATACACAACACAACCGATAATAGCCAAAAGTAGCAGAGAACAACAAAACATGAGAGGTGGAGTAGCCTAGTGGTTAAAGCGATCGCTCGCCAAGCCTAAGACCCAGGTTCGATTTTGCGATCTATTACTAAAAGCGGCGTAAAACCTTACCCATTTGCCTTTATTACGACACCAACAAAGGAAGGGAAGAAAGTTATTGAATGAGCAGTGGCTAGGTAGAATATATATAAAAAAATATTACTGACATTTAAACAAATAATAATAATGATATATAACGAAAGAAAACAAAACAAAAAGCAACGAAACAAAACACTGAAACAAACAAACAAAACAAGAACACCAAAACAAATAACCCGCAAACCATGTTAAAAGTGGAAAATTGCACCTTCACCACACTCCCTGAAACCTCGAAACGACTTCGGCCAGTCAGACCGGACTGTGTGAGGAGCGGTCAGCATAGACAAAAAAAATATTTCACAAATTGCCTATATTCTTTTAGGAAATTTTGGAACCTAGATTACATGGTGTTACGTTTCTCATCTGGAAATATTTCAAGTCATTTTTGAGAAATCTTCACTAGCCGCAACCTCATACTCACCTACCTGGAGACTAGTAAGGTTTGAGGAGTGCAGAACTTAGCGCCGTCTTAACACAACCCTCAGCTGTTGAGCGTGTTTAAGAGACTGTTTTTCAAATATACTTCCCTGCTATTTACAGAGTAGGTTCGTCCCAGTATACATGGGATATACAGATAAAACCTCCCCACCAGGATACAGAGGCACGAACTTACATCAGGGACAATCACTGAAATACCTAGGTATCGAAGTCATTGTTAGGAATGGTATCATCACATCACGTGCATCACGACCCCCTTTACATTTAAAGGGTAGCCTAGTGGTTAAAGCGTTCGCTATTCACGCCGAAGAACCGGGTTCGACTTTCCACATGGGTATAACATGTGAAGCCCGTTTCCGTTACGTAAACCTAAACCCACACCCACAGACCTTTATATTCATGTGCTGAACTATATGACACTGAACATTTTTCTGACAAGAAAAAATAAGTCTGTTTTTTTTCAACAACAAAAATGTTCTTTGCACATGGTAGAAGATTCGTCAGTATTGAGGGAGTGATTGGGTGTGGTTTTACGCCGCATTTAACAGTATTCCCGCAACGTCACGATTGTTGACACCAGAAATGGGTTTCACACATTGTACCCATGAGGGCAATCGAACTCGGTGTTTTTCATGATGAGTGAACGCTTTACCCACCAAGTCCACCCGCCGCCCCCAAGTAAGCATGTTAATGTATAGGAATAAAAGTCAAAGTATTGACGAAAATTATGTGAATAAAATCTGCTACACCAGGTGTTCGTGGAAAGATTAAGCATCCCCTTTCATAATAAAAGCACTATCCACGCACGAAATTCTCATTAAAAAAAAGAAAGTAAGGTGGATTTTTGTTTGCAACAAATTTCCAAGAGAACGCCTCAGCGAAAACAATCAGTTTCCTAGAAAGGGTGACTTAAAAAATCTATCGCAAATACGCCCCAGCCCATCAGAATATTACATGATGTTTCGGAATGTTCTGAATCCACTGGGGATAAAAAAAACCAAAGTACAGGTGTAACTGATGTGCGATACCAGGATAAGCATGTTCTTCCCCTAAAGCAACATCGACTCATACAATGCTCATTGGGAGTAAGATGAATTTTTGTTGGCAGTGGATTTCCGAGAAAATCCGTCTCAGCGGAAAGGAATGTTATCGGGAAGTAGTGATGGAAAAATCGGTCTGAAATAACCCCTAGCTCTTAAGTGCATTACATGGTCTGTTCCTGAATGTTCTGAATCCAGAAACAGCACGTCATTACAACGTCCGCGCGATGGGCATTAGACCCATTATAATGTATGGCCGACAGATTTCACAAATACATATAATGTGATACTCACGTTGATAGTTTATAAGTCGAGGTTCACTTACCCCGTCTGTGCTCGAAATGATCCAGTGCTCTGATTGATGGGGCATTTATATCAGAGCTACATAATTATCCAATGTATAAGCAGGATGTTGTCTCATCAAACAGGCGAAAAGGTAAAAAATAATGAGGCCTAAATTGACAGTACCCTAAATCAACACACCATGAAAGCATTGCTAACAATAACAAGTCTGTGCCGATAATGATTCGTTATTCGTCACTTCCCCATTCGCGTAGACTAGAGAAATGATTGGTTCTTGAACAGATGCATCCCAGACCGAAAACTCCCCTGTTTTGCATAACCTGAACGTGATTTACAACGTGCAATGATGTGTCACCACTGCCGTGTACCTGTCACCTTGGCCAAGGTCAATTGAGCACAGGCAACTGCAATGCAACCTGTCCACTGCTCTCTCAGAGGTGAACCCCCCCCCCCCCCCACAATGATTTGAGAATCTTTGTCGAAACCTCGCCCGCACAGAACGAAGAAGCATATCCACGAAGATAAAAAAGATGTAATCATTCTGTATCTCCTCAACTTACAGAATGCCAATACTAGGCGTTTGTTTGCACTGTTATTATCATTTAATAAGCAAGAACCCACGTACGAACACTCACTCACGCACGCACAGACACGCACAGACAGACAATACCACACCCACACCCACACGCACACATCCACCCACCCACCCACACTGACAGACACAATCATACACACTTTATATTTCTCGCAGTTAACTTAAATGCATTTTCTTTCAAGTGTTGATAAACGTGTTTACACATGAAACTACAGTATTATATGGAGTGTCAACTAAAAAGTATGAAAATATTAGGATATATTTCAGCTGGGCGTACGAGTGTAAAATGAAAACAAATTGAGCAATGTTACATGTTAACTTGGTGGCGCACATTAAGAATGTATTGGTTTTGAAAGAGATCCAGACTTCCTGCTAGACGCGAACACTTCTTTCATTATAATTAAGCACAAGTCGTACAAGTACTGAGTAAATAGTGAGTATTTCGTGCCCCACCCACAGCGACACATACACACAGACTAACATACACACATATACACACTGACACATGCACACACCGGCAGATCGTCACACGTACAAACACAAACTCTCTATGAAGGTACACTAATACAGAGCTCGACTTTAACCTCTTTTCCACCACACCATCATAGGGCGGCTGTGAACGTGATCTCCTAAATTCGTATGTTTGCTCTTAAACAACCATTGTCAACACCATACTACCAATATCTGTGAAGCCATGGTAGCAAAAAAGAAAGATGAAATAATTCGGGCAGCTCAATTTTCTTAACATTCCTCATTATGGGGTCACAGAAAATGTCGAGTCAGCGTGGTTAACGAAATCAAAGCACAAGTGTTAAAAAACCCAATAAGGTTGTGGGTCAGTCCACAACAGTCCACAAATGTGTTACATTGCATCATCTGGTTTTAAACACGTGCTTTAATAAACACGTGTCCTTTTGACCCATACACGTGACAATAGCGCTTCGTGCCAAATGGCACGGATGCACGTAGCATAATATATAACTCTTTGAATAACAAACTTGAAATCCGCTTCGTTCATTCTACCCAAACGCACTCAATCGCTATCCATTTTTTTCGGAAATTTTGTCTCGCTCTTCACAGTTCTGAATCCGTTCAGAGCGTGTTTTCACAAAAGGGTTTTGAATATCATGTATTTCGAGTAGATACGCTACAAATATATATATTTAACTGTAACTGTTTTTAATGGCGATATCACGTTGCTCATGTCGATGGTGACGTATGTTTCGCTTCTGGATTTGTTTTCATTACAACACCTGGATGTACAGGTATGTCGACCCGGTTTCGTAAGTTTGTTTAACCAACTGAAAACCAGCTCCATATCTTTTAACAACAAGAAGTTTCACCTCCTTTGGTCCCTGACCACACCCTCTTCCGAGTCACCCCCTCCAGTTTTCATGCACGCGTTCTTCTTGAAGGTCCACCCCTCTCTGACCGCACCCTCTCCGTGAACCCTACCCCATTTCAGTTTCAGCGTGCCCCTGTTTTCTGCCTTGACCCCCATCCTCCCCGCACCACACACTTACCTATACCAACCGACCGCTCCATGACCCTCATGACGTTTCTCGATGTAAACATAATTCATTTAGCAACAATAGGTTCACACCTCATCCCCTCTCCGAAGTAATTACCGTTACGTAAACACGACAGAACTACATGACATAGGGTATCCTCCCAAAACGCAGATCCGTTAAAACAACACCTGATATGGCTGGTGGCATGCGTGTGATTGGTGAGTAACAAGGGGGTTTAGAAAACATCATTCAACAGTTGACAACATATGCATTTCTCGGTATATTGTTCAACAGCATATAACTCGAAGAAAAGGCAGTTTCTACTCTGCATTCGTGGATTTTAAGTAAACGTTCGACATGGTTAACCGAAATAAATTACTTTATCTTCTTTTAAGACATGGTATCCATTATTTTGATTGGTCCACTGGTGTTAGACAAGGATGTACACATAGTCCCTTGTTGTTCTCCAGTTTATGAACGTGTGGATCAGGTCTTTCATTAATTAGGAGCGACCGGCATAGTCGAAGTAATTAGTGACTGTGCTATTTTCATCCGCGTCTGGTGAGGTCTACGTTTCGGGAGGTCTGCTTTATGGGAGTGAACCTGACATAGAATATGCGGGGAGAATCTAAAACAGAAATTAGCAGGAAACATAATTTTACTTCTATATATATCCTTATTCTTCTCCTTTTCATCGTAATGTCTTACTGTGGAGATATTATCTATATAAATAAATATAAATCCTAATTAACCCCGTAACTATACGAACTGACTGAATTTTGACCCCACCTCTGCAATCAGATTCCCCCCAATTCCCATAGCATTATTGAGTTGCGTAACTTTGCATTGCTAGGATCCGATGATCGCGAACTTGATCCCAGGTTTGCGTTCCCCAAGAACAAGCGGTACATGCCTGTCGCTTTCAGATGACGGTCGGTGTTGTAACCCAAACATTGTTCACAGCCGCATAAAGCCACGATTCCTCCCTTGCTGTCTTTCTCCAACAAGATAAATAACTTGTCGCCATGCTAAACAACGGAGTATTTGTTGCCTTTGTAACTTGGGCGTACACAAGAAATTTCCAAAGTACATCGCACATGCATAGCTCGATTACCGAAAAGGACCTTAACATTTTTATCATTTCAAAATAGCCATACCATACATGAGCAGACACAAAATATTAAAAACACATGACAAAATAGCTATTATCAACAACGTACATACATAAGTCGATTACCAGTAGAGCTGCTGAAAATATTTGTGGTTAAGAAATTCGCGAGGCAACTACTACTGCAAAGCATTTCATTTGTAAGAACATTTTACGTCAGCCTCCAACGTCTGCTGTGTACATATATCTCTCTGCGTCACCTGTTGGGCAACGAATCATTTATGTTAACAAACTTTATCTAAGGACTGAGTGTGTTTTGTTTTTCGCCTCCTGATGCTGTTATGCGGTTTTTCCACTACACACCCACACCCACACCCACACCCACACCCACACCCACACACACACACGCGCACGCACACACACACAAACACACACAAACACACACAAACACACACACATACATACATACATACATACATACATACATACATACATACATACATACATACATACATACATACATACATACATACATACATACATACAGTTTGGTTACGAAATACCTTGATGATGCTTTGACCTTGATGATGACGCTTGACTTCACAAGCAGTACCAAGCACTATTTAAAGCTGAACGACTGACATTGATTGATGGCAAACTAAATGGTGACGTATCAAGGTGACGTAATTCTAATATATTTTAAGATGTACTATTATCTTCGTGGGTAAAGTGGCTCTCGTGACACCGAAGGTTTAAGTATGAGTGCATTTACGCTGTTAAGTCAATAAAAGGTTGACAAACTCAATAGCTTTTTCATACACTACTTTTTTAATGACAGTGATTTATGATTTAATTGTATCTCCTCTCCAACTTAAGTATAGTTCCTCGAGAATTTTTTACGATGTAACTGAAGTCAATTTTTTTCGCCAATGAAATGAGTCGACATCAATGATATCGTAATAAAAAAGGGTGAATAAGTGTACCCACTCTTGAGGGTACGGCGCCAAAACAGCGTTGGACATTGTGAGAAATATTTCAAAACTATTTATAAAATATGAATGTATTTAATACAGTCAGTGATTTCTGTTTCGGCTTCGTTGTTGTTTAAATATCAGCAATATTGCAGGTTTATGGCGACGGTCAGTAGATAATCCAGCCTGGACCAGACAATCCAGTGATCAATGGGGGCATCGATCTACGTAATTGTGGCACAATGACGAGAACGGCTCTTAACGGATGGATTTCTGTTTACAAAAAAAAAAAAAAAAAAATACAATAAATAAATAAAAAATATTAAAAAAATAACATTTATGATATTTCACATTTCTGAGAGTTATCCGCTAATGTCTTGTAGCACACTTTATGTTTCGAGGCTCATCTGTATAACCGAGGCCAGTAAATAATCAAGTCTTAAGCATACAGGCCTTCGATACATTAACCATGATTCTGTTGCGACAATGAAATATCAGGGATTCGGCCCTTCTCAAGTTGTACTCCTTGTCCACATGACCAAAGAACGTGACCTCGTCAGCAAGCAGACTAGGCAAGGATGTCACCCGTGGGATGACCACGCCCTGTTACAATTCAACGCCATCATTGAACGTTGACATAACATTGTTTAACCAGGTCATTTAACCAAGACATTGACAAACATGTCCGTGGCTCGTACGAGCATCAGCTGTTGTTTGGTAATTAGTCTGATCAAGGGTACTAAAGGCTTTGATGCTCTTTGTTGCTGACAGTTTAACCCTTGACAAATTACGCGATGTCATTGTTTTTGAGTACCTGAGCACTTGGCAGTATCTTGGTGATGTCGTCAAACGGTAAACTGCGGATTCATCATACCGGAATCACTACCCCACATTTGTGGCTTGGCAGGCTGAGGTTCAGCATTCTGAACTGTACAGGTCAAAGTTGCTAAAGCGCAGGAGCATGTTGTTAACTTTGAGTCATCTCTGTAACGGCTAGCGTGAACTCGGGAACTAACAGACGTTTTGTTGAAACCTATCAGCTTGTTAGTCATACGTTCTCCAATATATTGAGGTTTAATGAACTCAGTCTAAAAAAGGAGTTTCTATATCAAGCCAATGTTATCGAACTACAAGTACCTTTCTCTCCACTGACCACTTTAAGGTGTACCATCGTCCAAAAATCAGTAGTGATATTGTACCAGTTGCCCTAATTAAGATTCTCCGCTGCCCCAGTATTATAGTTGTATCCATTGTCCTCATTAAGATGTTCGGCAGCCCTAATGTTACAACTGCTGTTGTATTCATTGTCCTCATTAAGATGTTCTGCAGTCCTAACGTTACAACTATTGTTGTATTCATTGTCCTCATTAAGATGTTCTGCAGTCCTAATGTTACAACTGCTGTTGTATTCATTGTCCTCATTAAGATGTTCTGCAGCCCTAATGTTACAACTGCTGTTGTATTCATTGTCGCCATTAAGATGTTCGGCAGCCCTAATGATACAACTACTGTTGTATTCATTGTCGCCATTAAGATGTTCGGCAGCCCTAATGTTACAACTGCTGTTGTATCCATTGTCCTCATTAAGATGTTCTGCAGCCCTAATGTTACAACTGCTGTCGTATTCATTGTCGCCATTACGATGTTCGGCAGCCCTAATGTTACAACTGCTGTTGTATTCATTGTCGCCATTAAGATGTTCTGCAATCCTAATGTTGCAACTACTGTTGTATTCATTGTCGCCATTAAGATGTTCGGCAGCCCTAACGTTACAACTATTGTTGTATTCATTGTCCTCATTAAGATGTTCTGCAGCCCTAATGTTACAACTGCTGTTGTATTCATTGTCGCCGTTAAGATGTTCTGCAGCCCTAATGTTGCAACTACTGTTGTATTCATTGTCCTCATTAAGATGTTCGGCAGCCCTAATGTTACAACTGCTGTTGTATTCATTGTCGCCATTAAGATGTTCTGCAGCCCTAATGTTACAACTGCTGTTGTATTCATTGTCGCCATTAAGATGTTCTGCAGCCCTAATGTTACAACTGCTGTTGTATTCATTGTCGCCATTAAGATGTTCGGCAGCCCTAATGTTACAACTGCTGTTGTATTCATTGTCGCCATTAAGATGTTCTGCAGCCCTGATGTTACTACTACTGTTGTATTCATTGTCGTCATTACGATGTTCGGCAGCCCTAATGTTACAACTATTGTTGTATTCATTGTCGCCATTAAGATGTTCGGCAGCCCTAACGTTACAACTGCTGTTGTATCCATTGTCGCCATTAAGATGTTCTGCAATCCTAATGTTACAACTGCTGTTGTATTCATTGTCGCCATTAAGATGTTCGGCAGCCCTAATGTTACAACTGCTGTTGTATTCATTGTCGCCATTAAGATGTTCTGCAGCCCTAATGTTACAACTATTGTTGTATTCATTGTCCTCATTAAGATGTTCGGCAGTCCTAATGTTACAATTACTGTTGTATTCATTGTCTGGACAGTGCGTGCAAGGGTTCGTAAGAGACTGAAATAGGTTCGGGTATGTACCTGAAGACATAGACTTAGATACAAGCAGGTGATACTAGCATATGAATCTACCCACCGATAATTAGGGGATATACAAACTGAGGTGTTTAAAAAGTCACCAAAGATAATTAAATATTTCAGCTCAAACATTATGTGCACATCTATCACTATTTTGTCAAAGTATCACCCAGAAGGTATGCCTAAACATGCTTTAAGAAATATCCATTGGCTTCTAACCAATATGGGAATCCCCGTATTTCGGAACCAAATAGAAAAATGGGAACTGTGTTAGTGTCAAAAAGTTTAACACCACTTGAAATGGAAGTCAAGTGGCCTAATTTTGGCCAAATTAGCCGAAATGTTAAAATAGCATCACCAATTAAGTACCTCCCTTCTTTGTATCATCAAAATCCGAATATGTACAAATTTAGATCCTTTCTATCAACGAATAACGTAGTAGTTTTAAAAAGCTTAAGTAAATTCCTATGGCATGCATATAAATTAAGAGAAAATACATGTACAACTTTAGATAATAAATAGATATCACATAGACACTATATGACTACCATAATATATATAATATACATTGTATATACAGCTGTATACTCTGCATTGTATATGGGCCTGAGGCCTTCGTACTAGAAATAAACACTTCACTTGACTGGTCAGGTTGTTCTAAACTCTAAGTCCTTTGACACATCAGTTGTGTCATCAACAAAAGGGACGAGGAGAACTTCCTGTCTCCCTGGCATATTTTTCCCATCACGTAAAGGGGTGATATATCAAGTTTTGTATAACTGTCAAGGGCATCACCGATTTTGGAAAGAGACAAATTCATTCCAACGTTTCTTGAATCGGGAAACTGTCCGTTATTTAATATGGAGCTAAGCAGTACTTTAAAAAAATGAAGCACACATGAAGATTTCTTCAAAACCTAGCAATGTCAGGGATAGATTTTGTTATTACCAGTACTTAACAATGACGTTCATTTGCATTCAGGAACATCGATTGTCGATAACTGATTGACGACTTAACGATAAAACAACGCCTGCCGAACAACGATAAAACGATAAAACAATGCCTGCCATTTAATGTTAAAAGTTAGAATTCCATCAGCACTAAGCAGACTGCAGTGGCAACTGCACACCCTTCCTGTTTAGATTAAGCGTATAGACATTCGTATGATACTAGGATACTCAAACATCCATATCTTGTCCTTGATACTCGGGACCCTGTATTTCCATACGAAGAGATAGCAACAATAACAACAATAAGAGCAACAGCAACAGCAACAACAACAACAACAACAAGACCAATAGTGAATGGGTATGATTTTAGGCCGCTATAGCAATATTCCAGCAAAAACACGGCGGGGAAAAGAAGAAATGGGCTCCACATTTTGTAATCATCTTGGGAATCGAACCAGGGTTTTCAGCGTAACGAACGGGCGCTTTAATCGCTAGGCTACCCCACCGCCCCTTACATGAATAATAATAAACACCACAAAATTTAAAGACGAAAATGAAGAGTGCGTGGATGGGTGTGGTTATACACTGCTTTGAGCAGCTAGTTCACACCAACCCGTGAAGGTCCCGGGGTAGAATAGGCCTTCAGCAACCCATGCATGCCGTAAAAGGCGACTATGCTTGTCGTAAGAGGCGACTAACTGGATCGGGTGGTCAGGCTCGCTCACTCGGTTGAGACATGTCATCGGTTCCCAGTTGCGCAGATCGATGCTCATGTTGTTGATCACTGGATTGTCTAGTCCAGACTCCATTATTTACAGACCGCCGACATATAGCTGGAATATTGCTGAGTGCGGCGTAAAACTAAACTCACTCACTCACTCGGAGCACACCAGAAATGGTCTTCACAAGAAAATGAAGAAGAATGCAACTAAAATACAACAGTTGCATAAAAATACACCCACTCACTCCTGTCTATATCGCCATAAGTCGTAATCTTCCTTGTCTTGCTGGTGCTCTTTAATTGAGCAAACACTCCAATGGAAGGTGTGAAAAAGTGAAAAAGATGGTTGATGTACTCTACCTTTCGAAACTCAGACCAAAAACAGTTGACAAAGAGAAGGCATTTGACAGTGAAAACATCAATGTGTTAGGCAATGAACTATCAAAGGTTTCAAATTAATGTGCCTACACGCAGATGGTGTTATAGTCCATAATCACCATAAAATAGTGACGAAACCAGGTCTTCAAGAAATGGTGGAACGCGTCACAAAAACATTAAACGAGAAATCATTCATTGAACTGAGTGAGTGAGCAAGTGAGTTTAGTTTTACGCCGTATTAAGCAATATTCCAACTCTGTGGCGGTGGTCTGTAAAAAATCGAGTTTGGACCTGACAATCCGGTGATCAACAACATGAACATGCAATGCGCAGTTTGGAACCGATGACATGTGTCAACCAAGTCAGCCTGCCTGACCCACCCGATCCCGTTAGTCGCCTCCTACGACAAGCATAGTCGATATTGAACAAACGTGCAATGTCGATCTTTTTTTGCAGTATAACAGAAAAAATATCAAATACATACCACACCAACACCATTTAATTCAGCTGATATCACAAGGTGTTACAGATCTCATGATATCACAGATATAACTGATTTCTTGTGAATACATACATAACTATTGAAGCACAACCTGAATCCAAAGTAAAAAGATGTGAAGCACATTAGGGCATAGGTTTTTTAATCGCTTTTTTCTGATTTAACATACGACAGGACAAATGGAAATTATTCTTCACACAGCGAGACGTCAGCTTGCAGAAAAAATACACGATGGAAAGTCATAGGTAAGGTATGTCCAGTCACCGATAACGTGATAATAAAACACACGAACATTAGTCGTTTTTATGACAGAGGGAGTGAGTGAGCAGTCACCATGTACACCAGACATTCTGCCTAACCGAGTGGTTAAAGCGTTCGCTCGTCACGTAGAAGACCGGGGTTCGATTTCCCACATGAGCACAATGTGTGAAGTCCATTTCTGGTATACATGGTGATTGCTCGCTCACTCCCTCTGTCACAAATCGTTTAATAATCGTGTGTTTTATTATCACGTTATCGAAGTGACATTGCTAGAGTATTGCTAAAAGCGGCGTAAAACTGAAGTCACTTACTCCACAGACTTATCCTTTCTCGCAGGCTGTACATGTACTTCTTACATGAGTCATATGTGCCATCACATACATCCTGTTCAAGCATACCCAGTCCACCCACAGCATCCTGTTCTATCAAACTAAACGAAAACAGTTCTCTATCTGAAAGCAAAGACAAATACTTGATACGTTAGTTAATATTTGAGTGCACCTGATTTACATATACAGATTTAGATGAATGTACTCGAACTTTTAAAGAACTTTTCAGGATATGCCTAATGCTAACGGTGACACGGAAGTAGGGTGCAGTGATGTACGACTTTGTTTTTTCTTTTTTTGTTTAGTCTGTGTCTGTGTGGTTCAAAAGCGGACCGATGAATTTTTTATGTTTAAGACAACAATTCTGCTAAAACATCACAGAGTTGGTATGACGTCTTGATGATGATCAGCGTTCCGTTGAGTACGATATGTTTAATAGTTTTCGAGTTACTTTGCAATTCATCGGTCCGATTTTGAGCCGAACGGACTATAACGTGTTACCTAGAACGTTCCAGATCAGCCATAAACGACCTCGCATGATATTGACATTTCACATCGCACCGACACCATTACTTGTGGGCAGATCATATTTTCACCTTTGATATCCAGGCCTGTAATGAGGGTACGTAGCTGGGTAGATGATGTCTGATGCATGAACATGGCCCAGGGGATGAAAGAGTAAGGGTGTGGTGCAGGATGTGGGGTGTGGGGTGTGGGGTGTGGGGTGTGGGTTGTGGGTTGTACGGGGATGGGGTTGAATAATGGCGTTCTCCCTACACAAAGGCTTATAGCCAGAGGTACCTGACACAGATCAAGTACAAGTAATTAATATAATAATAACGTGACAGATTGATGGAATAATGAATGGATCAATAGATCGATTGAATATCGGTTAAATTTGTTCAGTTCTGAAGTCTCCATAGCTTTCACGTTCGTTAAAAACTTGTAATTCAATAAATTCATACGAAGATGACGTCTGTGCTATACAGGTGTATACTTAATCATAAAGTTCACATATGCTCGACACATCAACGCATTTTGAAACACATCCTCAACATCAGTTTTGTCACATTCACTACATCTTCTCCGAGAACATGGCAAACGGTTACAAAACGCGTATCGTATCGCAATTGTGTAGAGCGATGCTCATGCTATTGATCACTGGATTGTGTGGTCACATCTCAGTCTGTGGACGTACCTATCCTCTATTTCACATCCACTAGGTGAATTTTCTATTTTCTGTTCATTACCATTCACCTTGTGATCTTTCTTATTTTCCAGCCATGGTTGTATACATGCTCAACAAACAAAAGCAACAATTCAAAAGATGACTTCATATTCCATTTATGTCACATTAATGGTGTAAAATGTTCCTCGTGTTTACTTAAGAATGTTGAAATGGGTGATGTGCACAACAGTGATGCGGTTTAGTACTAATGATTAAAATAATTAAATATTTATAGGCACATAAATATCATGACTACATGGATTAAATACACATTAAAATTATCTTCAATGAAACGTCGTTGCGGTTACATTATCGAGTTTTAACACACAGACTGTGAAATATTTTCTTATTGCACTGAATCAAGAGTGAAATAGGTTGAACAGTACTTTAGAATATCACATGGCGTCAGCAATCCCAGCTTGACACCACTCGCAGAGATTACACTACGCAAAATCAGAATCCGCAATTTAACAAGTACTATTCGTATGGGAGCCTAGAGTGTTGACTGAATCATCTGACAGCTGCGATTGGATGATTTTGTATAAAATGTGAATGCGTTTTAAAGTATACATCCACCCAGTAATGACCATATTTTTAATACTTAGTCCGACCTTTTTTACATGGTGACTGATATTGAATGTGACCAGAGGTATTTTCAAGCAGTTGACATTTTGTGCGGAACTAGGGCTGGTCTGTTTGTGGCTTCCGGTTCTCAAATTAGTTGGCTGAAGTCATATTTTATATGTTTATTGCTTCGTTAAAGCCAAACTATACACATATGTACTTGTAATAGCTCTTGATAGCTTAATTGTTGTTTAAACATTGTGTAATGCTACTAGGAAAGTCAAAGGGAAAATATTTGGTTTTGTCTAACCTAGGCGTTTACGATCTAGAAGAAACCCTCAAAGACGAGTATGGTGCCGATTAGATTTGCTCCAAATACTGTACTCAATGCTGAGTTCATGGATCTGTATAAATTCTATCCTTCAAAAAGGCAGGTCTAAATCTAAGGACCCCAATGTCTTATTCATTATGTTTGTTTAGGAATTAACATTTAAACTATTACTTTTTACCTTAGAGAAATGTGCTAATCTAGGTGCTGAAAAACCTGGAAACATAATCGGGACGCACAATCATAGGTTTCTGATGCGCCAAAGGGAAGCAGCTTTGCAACACGAATTGCAGCGCCCCAAACAAAACATGAAACTTTATCGAAATTTCTGACTTGTACACGTATTCCTTAAAGTTGATTTCTATAATTTAGTAATTTTAAAATATGTGTCTTTTAAAACCTCTTTTGCAGAAACAATACAGCGTATTTTTCTCATATATATTGGTCATTGCTTACTCTTAACACGGAACAAAACCGATGAACACAAATATTACACGATTGTAGGGAGAATGAAGAGTTTAATAGAAAACGAAAACCTTTTATTCGTATGTTCAGTACACGAGCTCCTCCGTAATTAATATTAAGCTTTACATATTGACCATTTATGTCTGTTTACGGAACATTAGAGACTCATCTTTGTGCATTGAATATTTATATGTGAAAATCAGTAATATTTTAAAGTTTTTCGCGCGTGTGTCGCCTGGAAGTATCAACGTGTTAAATGCATGGTATCATAGATGTACTTCCTGTAATGAATTATAGAAAATGTATATTAAGGGATTATTTGATAATTAAATGCTTCATACCATATGTACCATATTATATGTATTACAGACAAGAGGAGAATGGTAATATAAATATATTGCAATTTACAAGTGTTTGATTGTAAAACCGTCATAACGCTTAGTCCACTTTGGAACGTAATTCCTTTAGTTTAACCTTTTCAAAGTTGCTTTGGTTGTAATTACTGTGCTTAATTTGACAGGTAAAGCGAATTGTTTAAATATATAACATAATGATAATGGAGTGAGTGAGTGAGTTGGGTTTTACGCCGCTTTTAGCAATATTCCAGCTATATCACGGCGAGGGACACCAAAAATTGTCTTCACAGATTGTACCCATATGGGGAATCGAACCAGGGACAAGCGAACGCTTTAACCACTAGGCCGTCCCTCTAGCCCTAATGATTATGGAAGCAACGAAAGCATTTCTGAATTCCAAATGATCTCGGCTGAGAGTCCATTGTACGGACTCTTGAACATTCTGGTTAGAACTAATCTTCAGTAACTTGTTCTATGAGGCGACTAACGCGATCGGGTGGTCAGGCTCGCTGACTTGGTTGACACATGTCTTCGAATACCGGTTGCATAGATCGATGCTCATGCTGTTGATCACTGGACTGTTTGGTCCAGACTCAACTATGTACAGACTGCCGACATATAGCCGGAATACTGCTGAGTGCGGCGTTAAACAACAATCAAACAACAATTCCGACTTTATCTCGAGCATGTTTAATAAATTACTAAATAGTGACGCTACCAGGTGCTCCCAAAGATCTGAGGGCACCGTGCCCTACACACGTGTTATTCCGTTGCCAAAACAAGGCATCTTCATGTCGGTTAATCCCTTCGTAGAACAAGTATATCTACAACGACGTGAGGCACGTGTTTCTGGCGAGAATAATTTATAACAGTTTGAGCTCGTGGAGGGTTTTCGCCATCGATGACTTTAGAGGACCTTGAAACATATCCTGTAACACGTTCATATGTTCGAACGTATTTTGAGAGAAGGAACAAAATGCAAAACTTGCGAGAAGGATTTTTTTTATTGTATGATATTTTCTTGGGGACATCGAGATCATTTTCATCATTTTGTTTAAAGAACGAACACGGGCATAAAATCTCTAACAATGAAATTTACTCAAAATGGTATTGTATGAATAAAGAAAATAGTAATGCTTGAAAGAGCAGTGCACGCACGCACGCACGCACGCACGCACGTATGTATGTATGTATGTATATATGCATCTATCTTATGGTCAGATTATGAAATCTGTTACTGATATGACCTGCAGGGTCAGCAATTTCGTCTCACCTTGTGTAACAACAATCAATATACTTCATGAAAGTCATTTCATGAAATTTCACTAAACACTTTAGTCTACAAAGTGGATCAAAATTTCAACATCACTTGCATCACTTATTTGCCTTACAGGTAAAACTATTGTGGCAGCGACTGTTACACTTCTGGTTTTGAAGAATTTACACCTGTTTGATACTTGTGTCCACAGGAGCTACACCTCTTAATCCCCTCCCCACCAGTTGAAATGAAATTTTATAAAATGATTGTAGTATATTATTTGTTGCTACACACAGTGACACGTAATGGCTGACCTTCTAAATCGACCCGTGAAGGTCCCGGGGTAGAACAGGCCTTCAGCAACCCATGCTTGACACAAAAGGCGACTATGTTTGTCGTAAGAGGCAACTAACGGGATCGGGTGGTCAGGCTCGCTGACTTGGTTGACACATATCATCGGTTCCCAATTGCGCAGATCGATGCTCATGTTGTTGATCACTGGATTGTCTGGCCCAGACTCCATTATTTACAGACCGCCGACATATAGCTGGAATATTGCTAAGTGCGGCGTAAAACAACAATCAAACAACAATTCCGACTTTATCTCGAGCATGTTTAATATTTTACTAAATAGTGACGCTACTCACTCACTTACCCCTTCTGGGACTACAGTGTGGCGACGGAACGTCGTGTTCCACTATTCAAACAATTAACTATGAGGGGAATAGGATCATTAGTGTGTAAGTATATACATAAGGCAACCATGAGTTTAGGGGGAAAGTGTCATGTCCCTATGAGTGCCCCAACTAGGAAGTGTGTGAATGAGTTAACGCTTTTCATTGGTACTAGAACCACTAGAACAAGGTAGCCATTGTGTAATATCTGTCGTCAAAGGAAAATATATCATTAAAGAAGGGGATACTGGATTCAAAAGACTGGTGAAAGGCAAGTCATGAAACCAAGAGGGAAAGAGATGATGAATAAAAATTAAGGAAAGCGGTGACAATTTATCCCATTATCTTGGAAATGTTTCATCTGTATGGATGTATATTACTTTTTCTCACATGCATTATCATTGGTTAGTGATATGCTCGCAAAACGGTATATCCCCTACTTATTCTTTAAAGGTATGTATACATAAGGCATATCAGGCCTTGCAAAATAAACAAACGATATCAAACATTATAACGTAAATTCTCAACTGACTTTCAATTAAAGCAAGCCAGTCTACAAGCTGAAATGAATCAAATATAGGCTACCGACTAAAACGTGCAGTATCTCTACATGAATCCTTACGTTTGTTCCTTTACTTATATTAACAGTGTCCAATAATACAAGAGCCATAAATAACTGAGTATATATGCATATATCTGTGTATGTGTGTGCGCACACAGACAAACACAGAGTGTTTCATAAATGCTGAATAGATACACGCTCCTATATTTGTGTTTCCTATTCTTCCTTAGCGAGACACGCAGTGTGGGTGCACGTTATACACAGAGAGTATTTAGTTATGGAATGGGCCGTTTCTATGTTTTTGGATGTACTTGAAAACCCATACGTCCTTTCATGTCATTAATTATTTCCTGCACAGTTAAAAGGCGTTTGTCTAAATATATGTCACCACATCCACGCTTACTTACATGCAAAAACTATTCCAGAGGGAGGAGAAAGAAAACCCTGAGTCACGATGACATTTATACCACACCACATTTAATCACAATTGTAATATATTTACGTGGCTGTTTCTTGACATCGACTCCTGACAGTTCTTTCAAATTTGGTAAGAGCAGTTACGTGTGTAACATGATAATAGGGGTATTTCCTGAATATGATATCGTAATTAAAATTTAAGGACAGTCATACTCGTTTATAGGAGCAGCGCCATTACCACCAGCCCCCTCTCCACCCGCTCTCATCAACATTTGCAAACCACTCATACGGTACTGAACACATATTTACTCTTCAGGCACCATACTGAATCGCGTCGCCCTCAAATGGGAAGAGGCTGTCGCGTGTTTGTAGTATTTCCACAAAGTGTTTAACACTTGACATCCTATGGAATGGACTGATGCAGACGTACCCTTTTATGTTTAAAGTCATCGGCTCTTCGTGTGCTTGACAACTGAGACTGAAAGAATAGTTGTACAGCATTCTACATACTGGACACAGCAAGGATGTACACTATGTCCGTATGTGTTGAGCATATTTCAATAAAGTTCAAACATAGTAGTTTACTGAAGGGAAGAGGGGTTGACATCTCCAGGTCTTCCCTCCCTTTGTGTACTGGTAGTTCCGATAACTCTCTTGCACTTGCTGACATTTATGATAGAAAATAAAGGATGGTTACACAAGAACATTCCATGTGGAGATAGTTTTAGTGTAGTGATTCATGATCATATGTGTGTACAAACCCGAGGTCATTTGAGTCGTGTGAAAGATGTATTGCAATGAGATATGAGGACATAGTCTTGTCGTGCACATAAGCAGGATAACAATATTTAACCAGCTTACCATTTCATGTCAACGTACAGGCCTGGGACAACTTGCACAAAGCGACTGTAGACTTTCGACGTAAGTCTATGTTATAATAGCATATATATTTACGATAAAGGAAGTGGTGGGAACGCTTCGTGGAAGACGGCATAAACGAAGCTGATATTTAATTCAACTATCAAACTTTGAACAGATATGGAATAAATAAAACGTGGAGTGCATAAATAATCTGTTAATGCTCCAACAAGCATTATCACTAAAATGAATACTTTAAACGGAGAATCAAAAGATCGAAAGCGTGCACATTTTATCCAGATAACTGGAAAGATCTGTTGTTAAATTTCATGAAGTCTGTTTTACCGTTGCTCATATACAGTTTAATATAATGAGTGACTAGGGGGCTGTGTGTAGAAATTATACTGAATCAACAAAGACTGGATTAATGAATGAATCTCCATTTATATGAGGATGTGAGGACTGAACCAGCAGAAGCGTTGATAACAATTTATACAAATCCACTGGGAGTATTTCTCTCATTTTATACAGATACACTGGAAGTATTTCTCTCAATTTATACAGATCTACATGGAATCTTTCAATACATTCATACAGATCTACTGGGATTCTTTCTATCATTTCACACACATGTAATATTCTTTGAAAACATTTTTCTAATCAGTTTAACATACAGATCTCCTGATCTACCCTCTCTATATATAAAGAAAGTGATGAGATAAACGGGCGTACAGTGGTACATATATATAACAACTAGTTTCTGAAATAATAACACGACACGGATCTCCTCCTACATGTTTCAGTGTGTATCTTCACGAGGATGTGATTATAGTTAAACAGATTGTTATGATGTCACTTTTATCATGACGTCACAATGCAACTGTATACAAATGTTGTGACGTCACATTTTCTTTATATTGACAGTACTAGATGCACAAGTAAAACAAGTATAATTCTATTACATTGAGTTACTGGTTTAATACAATGGACACAATATTTTAATGAAAAAGTTTTCCTTAGCTTTACACTGCTTCTTTTAATAGCATAAAACTACAGAGTGGGCAAAAACGGATGTTTTTACCCATACCCTGCCTTCTGCCTGTATTTTGCATAATATCGAGTTCTCCAATTATGAACAAGGTAAGCCATACAATATGAACAAGAGACCAATAACGTTTCGTTTCACCGGCAATAACAGGGGGAAAACAAACATACTAATATGTATCGCTTTTGCACTATTATGCATGAAATTAGTCAACATGTGCGATAGATTTGTGCAAGTGGTCAGCTGTCAAGGAAAAGCCAAGATTTGCACACAAACTCCGACCGTGGTATATTGACTAGAGCACTTAAACAGGAGAGAGTTGGTGACAATAATACCTTAACAGTGAGAATATTTAAAGTCCTTTTCAAGGCCAGATATCCTGTTCACAGTCTGATAAATTACCCCGGATAACACAAGCTGTCTGTTAGACACTAGAAGGTAAATAGACTCGCGACTTATTTCACCGGGTACCCATGTTCTGCTGGGTAAACAGAGGCAATGAGACCACATGTATCTTGTTACTTCGTTGTATAGGACAGGTATGAAGCCCTACAAACTCCCGGGAGTAAACCTGTTGCACGCGGTCACCCACCCAAGTACTCTCCGCGCCCAACGATGCTTAACTGCAACTAAATGTGACCTTAGCTCTATGCACACGTTAGATTTAACGTTTTTGAAATCTAAAGGTGCGAGGCGTATAATAACAATGTTACGAATCGGTGCACTTCCAATATATAAAAATGCCAGTAGACTTGACTGAGTTCCGAAGCACCAAAGACTTTGTAATATTATGATAATTTTGTTGAAAATGAATTTCAATTCTTATTTGAACGTAAAATATATCATGACTTGCGTTGTAAGTATTTTAAAGCACTACCACACTACATACATCAGCAATACTTTCTTAACACATTATCATGCACCAACTTCTCAACAGCAACTGATTGTTCTTCTTACATTAAGGAATCATTGTCACTGCGTTCTTTATATACATGTACTAAAATCTGACTGTCAGTTGCCACTATTTGATGATTACACCTATATATTTTGTATTGTACGTGGGCCTAAGACCTTGCTTGAAGTTGCACAGGATCGCACAGCACCACGACATCGTTCAAGCCCGTCTCAAGCCAAAATACAACAATAAAACCCAGTTGATAAAACCAAGAGACTGTAGCGCGTAATTACCTATGTTCAAACATTGAATTCTTTGATGAAATACAACTTGTATGGCTATTTGAGAAATCAATGTAAAAAATTCAAGTTAAATATATTTTAGTTGTATGAATCCACTTAGTACATGTTCTAATAGAACTTGCTCGAAATGTACACGTGAACATTAACAGACAGTTGGTAAACCAACCGACTGTGGCGCTTAGAAACCTTATGTTAATGTTAAAACATTGAATTCTTTGATTATTTTTATCAACTTGTTTCGCTTCCTGAGAACTGAACAAGTTCAAGTTAAACATATTTCTAGTCTTATGAATCTACTTAGTGCAAGTACTAATTGAACTTGCTCTAAATGCTTCTGTGAACGTTAATGCGTAGTTGGTAAAACCAGCAACTGTGAAGCGTAATAACCGTCATTAATGTAAATGGTTTCACAACAGTATTCAACAAGGAAATCAAAAACACATTAACGTGCTTTCAGCTTACATTAAAACTAATTACCTTTATAACCTATTCAGTGAGCAACCAATTAATGTTATTATTACCCTTATGATTATTCACGTCTTTTTGCTGTTCATATAACACATCCATCTTGTCATAAACTTTGATGAGTGAGTGAATTTAGTTTTACGCAGCTCTCAGCGGTCTGTAAATGATCGAATCTGGACCACACAACCCTGTGATCAACATCACGAGCATCGATCTACGCGATTGGGAACCTATGACATATGTCAATCAAGTCAGCAAGCCTCACTACCTGATCCCGTTGGTCGCCTCTTACGACAAGCATGGGTTTCTGAAGGTACATTCTAACCCAGATCTTCACTGGTCTATAAACTGGCCTACTCGATGACCTAGATGTGTTCAGATAACGTAATGACATATCACCACACACACACACACACACACACACACACACACTCAGATTAAATCATTCGCTGAACGTCCAAATTAAGTCGCAAATATTAGGCCAGGGTCGAGATATAAAAACTAACTTATAAAAGAAACATGAAAATATTTCGGTAATATGCCTTGCGTTGGCTACCATAGGAAAAAGAGAAAGGTTAGGTTACCAAAGTAAAACATATGTTAAGTATATGAATATATGTAATAGCTGCGTGTGCCCATAACTACAGTGTTTTGCTGCTTTAATTGTGATTCGGATGAGTTAGGATTATACACCTTTCAATGTCAGTGAGGTTATTTGAAGAGAACGTGTTTTGAAGGCGACACATACAACTACAGAGAAATAATGTGGGAGGGAGTAGTGGACCGTAGAGAGGGAATTCATGTTTATTGACACTTCTCACCTCACCTGCTTTCAGATACCTGCTTTCAGTCCTGTTTAAAAAATTGAACTTCACTCGTCATACTTTATGGAGAAAATAGTTCATCTTAGTGTCTCCCAAATACCTGCATTCTTTCTCGTTTTTAAACTTTATTCTCTATGCTTCATAGACAAGCGCATTTGTCCTAGCCCCTCCCCAATACCTGCATTCAGTCTCGTTTTTGTAATTTCACTGTTCGTGTTTTTTTGGACAAAATAATTCATCTTATTCCCTACCCAATACCTGTCTTTTAATTTCACCCTTCATGCTTTATGGACAAAAGAATTATTCCTCTATCTACCAATACCTGCTTTCAGTCCTGTTTTAAAACTTCACTCTCCCTGCTTTATGGACAAAAGAATTATTCCTCAATCTACCAATACCTGCTTTCAGTCTTGTTTTAAAACTTCACTCTCCCTGCTTTATGGACAAAAGAATTATTCCTCTTCCATCCCCCCAAAAACCTGCTTTCAGTCTTGTTTCCTAACTTCACTTAGAGCAATGTAGTTGCCACATACTAGAGACGGAAAGTGTCCAGGAAAAGGTAAGCAGGTCCTGCCTCACTGGTGGCAAATATTCTGAGATAAGCAAATAAGACACACAGGAAATTCAATCGTTCCTGCTGTATATGTTGTTTCTGGTTTTCGTCACCAGCTCTGTGCAAGTACATCTGAAAATAAGTAAAGGAACACTGCTACGAAGTGGTGTTCCCTTATTTGCTTCCACCAGTATATGTATCATACAGTATTGCAATAAATAGAAAGGTCTTGATCATCCGAGGACGTATTTCCAATTGGTTGTAACGAGGACATCAGCCCAAAGGCAGAAAAACAGCCACATAGTTTAAGCAAATATAAACCGTCTGTGTAGCAGAATACCCAGTATGGTGTATTCTCCGTGATAGATTTCATTTGGTATAGACGACAAAAAGGCTCTGCAGGTGAAGACACCCGGTGTTTGTGGAAAGGGTAAGCGTGTCGTGTTCGAGCAGTGCCGTCCACTATTCACACGGGTTGTCCAAAACGTGTTCATTCTTTGAAGCGGCACATGAGTGCTACAGCATGCGACGATGGTTTATAGGCATAACAGTTGGATAGTTTTGTGACTGAGTTACTGGGTTATACTGTGACTGGGTTACAGTATAAACAGAACTCATATTACTCTACACACGTTACGTCGCCCGTATCTGATAATCTGATAAGGAAGATATAATTTGATGTTGGGTTTGCGGATGGGGTGGGTCGGTGGGTTGGGGGTTGGGGGTTGGGGGTTGGGGGTTGGGGGTTGGGTGGGGGAGGGAGGTTGTGGGGAATGGGTAAGTGTGGGAGTGGAAGGGAGGTTGGTTTAGTGAGGGTTTTCTGAAATAGTAATCACACGCCTGTATTTTTATTACCTCGCACTATATATACATATTGTGCCTTTGTTTTACCATTTTTAAAGCATCCAAAGACCGCAGCTATTTTATTACTTTATTCAGATGGCTTAAAGTTTAACTAATTGAACATATATTTGTCCTTGAAAAACGGAGTTCCCATGCATTGAACATACCGATCTTAAATCCAGATCTGAAATCAGATGGGAGTTTCCTAAAATACATATTTGGACTCAGATGGTTTGCCATAACCTATAGATATATTGCTGTCTGTTCATGCTGAAAGTACATGCGTGGGTGTTCCAAAAACAACTGATGGATTCTTTTCAGAAAAAAAAGAGTATGTTTTGACCAAATCAATTATTGTTCAACGCAGGCTAATCCCATATTTGCACAAACACAAGGTAAAGATGTTAGCAATACCAGTGTTTCCAACCAAGGAACAAGACATGGTGTCTGAGACTAACACGCCTTGACTCTGACGCCGGGAATGTCAGAATCACAAGATGGCTTACAATGACCCCAATTACAACCAGACACAAGTGGATATAAACTCAAACATGTCATAACAAACGTTCCATTTCTCACTTACCCTGATGTAGCTGAAACACTGTTCAAAGCGGCGTTATATCCCAATAAAAGAGATCAGTGTAACAGGATAATTAAGTCCTGAAGGCTTCGTTAGTACGTCGAGAAGAATGTCAAAGGCCTTTACAAATCCCGACCGAAGCATATTCTCAATAGGATATTCCCCATCAGGACTGAATGAGTGTGACAAGCGCGCATCCTTTGTACGTATGTTCTTGAGGAGTAATATGTGTGGCCCGTTGCTCTTCGTTGCATTTTGGCCTTCCCGCTGACAAGATACGAGAGAAGAAACGCATTCTTTAATCATCACTCACAACTATGACGTGAATGTCATGTATTCTGTTTATAAATATTCCAGTTTTGAAAGAGCGTCATAACATATATGATAAGGGAAGCCGGTGCACTGAAATTTTGATCTATATTATGAGCGTCCAATTGTTTGCTAAGAGATAGGCGAATGCCTCAGAGCCTGCGTCGTATTATGTGCGTGGGTATTTGCTACCTTTGTTTGATTTTAACCTGTCACCGTTCTTACGGATTACACATCTCACTGTTATTAACTCTTTCTACATCACTCAAACACATGTGTTTATTTCCATGCCTCAGAGACTTTGGGATGTTAGATGAAATCAACGTTTATTAATCAAAATATCATGTGTCAAACATTATTGCTGCTATAGGTCATGCAACATTTGAAATGTCTAATCCTGCTGCTGATAAAATTTGAAGGTCATGTTAACACATTATTTATACAATACAACTTAAATATGTTTAACCCATATATGCATATTAATTATATTATGGTTATTTCTTCAAAAAAGCATTTCTATTGTTGAAGATAGAGGACTGTAGTATTGTGGTGAATGAAGCTGTTTAGTTATTCAACTATACGTATTTGCATTACTTGTAGAGTTTACGTTCAAAAGCATGTCCACTTCCAGTGGCAAAGCAGGTGTCCCTTGCCAATTCGGCGAAGTGTGAGGTACGATGGGTTTTTTTGAATTAGTCGATATGTAATCCCAATTTTAACTATGTAAGTTCATTACACATTAAAAAATTCGTTGGTCAATCAGAAAACTAAAATGAAAATGATTTGTATTTTTTCCATACTCAATTTTCCGTCAGAGTAAGAAAATAGGAGAACATGCAGATAAGTGAACTAAAATTATGTAATTCATCAACTATGATGTTTACTTCATCAGGACAATTAATATTTTATGGGACCAAGAATGCCCATGAAATGTTCCCGCTTCAATTTGTTGATATATATAGTTTCAAATAGAAGCCAGATTATTCCATGACAGCTTTCAAATGAAAAGAGTCACTCCTAAGATTTAAAAGGTTCATCTCCCCCAACCTAAGTCAATAACTTAAATTTAAATTTATGTTCTGCATATTGTCCCAATTATGGGACGTACTTTTGCAGTATAATTATTTACTGTTTTTCTGTACGTTTCAGGTAGGAAATAGGACACCGTGGACGAATTTCAGTAGACTATGACAAAAAAATCCAATCTATATATATTTACGATTTAAACATCGCGTCAACAGCCACCAGGTCATTTGACTGACATTCCATAGTCGCATGAAAAGATAAAGAAAACAAGAACTAGCTCATAGAAAAGATTTGTTTCAAGCGTTTATATTTGGTTGTTAGACAATTCCGATATGAACCCGTTGCCAAGGTGTCTGCGAGGGTTTCCAATAAAATTACTCCTTGATAATTCAACCTTTGGTGAATTGAAATGTAAGACACTTTTCTGACATTGTGAAAAGTGATAGATGTTAAAATGAGGACAGGTAGGTTACTAAAATGTATCATCTTGGTCTGCCTACAGATAACTTGCTTTCTGTTCACACAAGAGTAAATGGGTACCCGGTGAGATAAGTCACGTGACTATTAACCTTCTACCGCCTCACAGGCAGTTTGGGTTTAAGAATGTGTCTACGCTATCAGCATGCTGTCAGTTTGAATTTAGCGTAATTTAGATGAACGTCTTAATTACACACGCACAGCTTATACTATTGGTGTATCTTTAAAATCGAGTGACCTTAGCACGCGTCAGTCTTATCTCCACGTTCCAACGACATAAATACAGACCGCTAATCTAGACAGAAATATTCCAGTCGTTCTAAAAAGGCCATCCTGCATACGTAGATCCACGATTTACAGCCATGTCTGCCACAGGGATCCTCCGAGCCCTCACTGTACTTGGAGTGTTAACGTCTCTACATGCTGCTCGACGCCCTAACATAGTGTTCATTTTAACTGATGACCAGGATGTTGAACTCTATGGACAGGTACAGCGAACTGGCTTTTACGTACTCAAAGCGTCTACTAAATCTAAACTGACGTGCAAAAGAAAATATGCATTTGGAGATTTTGTTTTTACATTTTTGTTTTTATTTTGAAAAGTGTATTTGTCGTTGAAAACACCCTGTAGGGTATGATGTATGTGGTGTTTAGCAAACACGGACACGATGTTTGTGACTTATATGTCACAAAAACGTTGTTATTTTTGGAAGATATGGTAAGTACCAGGTGTGTAGTTTCTTTTGTACGCGTCAGTGTAGGTCGCTGAAACCGCATATCGTTGTATGAACTTTGCTTAAAGTATACGTGTGTCCTTGACAAAAAACCCCGAACAGTTCGTCATACCAGCCAGTTCGGTATGAGCGAGTTCGTTTTAATCAGTGTTTACTGTGATGTTGAAGTTAATGACGTTGACAACCGCCGATCTTTGTGTACCATATTCAAGCTTGGTTTACTTATCATAACAATGAAGATCAGAATGAGAATTGGTACCCTATTCTTGTCGCAAGGACCGACTTACGGTTACCACATGAAAGTAGTTTCATGTTACACTCAGCGATGTCCCAGTTACATAAAGGCTGCCTGTAAATAATCGAATCTGGATCAGATAATCCAGTGATAAGCAGGAAGAGCATCGATTTAAGCATTTGGGATACGATGTCATGTGTCAGAAAAGTCAGCGATCCTGAACACCCGATCCCGTTATTCGCCTCTTACGACAAACATGGGTTACTGAAAGTCAATTCTAACCCCGGTCTTCACGGGTGGATCGATAATGACTCGCAAAGACCGATAGTCGCTATGACAGAAACTGAATTGCAATCATTACAGAACTTCGGGACCAGCAAAGAAAGAACTAAACAGGGTGTGTCTCCTTGGCTGGAATAGCCCAACAATCTCACTCGACTGACCTGAGACGAATTGCGGCATAAAATTCGTGAATATTTTTCAGGATCCTATCATCAAAACACGAGAACTGATCGGTGCCAAGGGTATGACGTTCACAAACATGGTAAGAGACCTTGCTAATATTAAGTCACATGGTAAGAGACCTTGCTAATATTAAGTCACATGGTAAGAGACCTTGCTAATATTAAGTAACAAGGTAAGAGACCTTGCCTGAGTGAAACCTCGTTATTCTGGAATATTATTCATTACGGACACCTTCATCAACAAACACTGTCATGAGCACCACACTTGTCCCCATTCATTACTTCACTGAAATATTGCTGATGTGATGTAAAATTTCAACACACTCACTTCAATGAACTACTGTCTAAAATGCCGTTTGTCGATTCACACATTCATAAGCGAAGCTTCACCACACAACTCGCATATGTTTATGTTGTGATTACTTCGCTTAATTCTTTTCTGGTGGAACATATTTTTGTGCATCTTCAGTCATGCAGGTATTGGTCGTAAAAAAAAATCATGCAGGTATTGGTCGTAAAAAAATCATGCAGGTATTGTCCGTTTACAACTTTTAGCTAAACGCATAATAAAGGGTTTGGTTCAGGAAAATAATGCGGTCGAACGGGGATTCGAATCGAAAGTCAAGGGGTCCCGGCATGGCTATGTTACCCAGCTTTAGGCAGGGTATTCCAGAGTCTCCACCCGTGTGACTCGTACCACCGTTCTAGGTGAATCTGCGTCACAGTGAGACACAATGTTATTATTTTATGTAAAGTTGTTCGCCTGTTACTTAACATTGGGTTATTGACGTTAAGACTGAACAGTCCGCATAACTAAATTTCGAGTCAGAAATGTAAAGAATGGGCGTTGTCATGGAAGTGAAGGTGCAAGTAAAGTATATGTACAGCCATGGAAGATGTTTGTCGTGAAGCGGCCGCTGGTCAAGTTTGGACCAAATTTTATTGTCTATGACATGCCGCCCGTTTCACACCCGGTTGTATTTTTGATCAGTCGTAAGTTTCTTTCAATATTTAACTTTATAATATTACGAAAGGATTTAGTGTTTCACATGTTGCTGTTTGAATATCAAGACTGTACACACTACATAATTTATTTAATTTATACAATGGTGAATTCACATGTTTGGTAGAGGTCGTGACATTACACATTAGTCACAGGTGATATGGATTAGTACCCGGTGTGCTGTTATCCCTGCTCTAATCAGTCTTCGCTTTCTTCCCTGTGAAAGCGTCCACCTTTACTTATTTACAACAAATTGGTCAGTGATGCGAGCATACAAGTCTCTTAAGTACTGATGCACTATTTTCTCTGTTCTAATCATCCTTGGTGCCGAGTTAAAAGGTCTTCGGTTTCTGCCTTATGAAAGGGTCCACCCTTGCTTATTTACAACGAATTGGTCAGTGATGCGAGTATACAAGTCTCTTGAGTAATTTTCACAAGGTAGGCATTTGCTACTGGGTGACTATTGCTAATGAATGTTTTAACGACATGTAGATTCCTCGACGAACACCGTATCCCAGACACACTCTAAACATTCCTGCCGCTGGTTTTACAAAGGTATATTGCTGATGTTTATCACTAAACTCCACCCTGTTTTAAAGACCACACAATGATGCATTTATTCATTCACCAACACTAAATACAGCTTTTTGACTGACATTTTTTTCGGATGTCTTTAAGGCTTCGTGAACGTCAGACGCAATAAACCTCGCTTTCAGCTGGTGCATTTCATGACAATGGATTGTCATACGCTGTATACAGAGTGAAGTGAACAATACGGAGACTGAGCACGATAAATGTGGTTACAGCGCATCCTTACATGCTACAGCTGGTTGTCCTGTATAGAATCTCACGATGCATTAAATTCTGCTTTCAGATTAATTTATGACAGTGGATAGGGTTTTGTTGCAATTGCATGACAGTGGATAGGGTTTTGATGCAATTGTCATACAGATATAAGCTAGAAACTATCTGCATAGTGAAGTTGACATTACGAACATCCGTCAATGACGCTTACAGCACGCCCTTACAAGCTCTAACATGTTGACCGACGGTACAAACCTCACAATGGGTGAACATGCCACGTGCACAATTGCCGTTTTTAGTTTTCATACTTGACATTCGTCGACCAGGAAGCAAGTCGTATTGGTGACATAAGCAACACATATACAGTCCATGTAACAACATGATACACGTAACATAATAATACAACTAGACATATCATCAAAGGGCACAGTAGGACTCAGAGTCGGGCACCTAATCGCGAGCACACAAAGTCAGCCGTCTAATCCGCTCAGCCACCACGACTTCCGAAGTGCCTGACTCTGAGTGTTGTGATTCGCATCACGGATGGGACTCAGCTCAAAAAGGTACTAGAATTTGTACTTTACCCAGAAAGGGTGATCCCAAATAAAACATTTGTTAGGTACATTAATTGACACAAGGGTGTGTTTTGTGTATCTCCTTTCAAATCGTTCCAAACCGTTTCTCAGGACTCTGTGTCTTACTGTTAAGTCAAACTTCGACGGTGTTTTATTCGTAAGAAGGCTGTTGAAATATTTACAGCACTGACTTACAATGCCTCTGTGGATTATCATTCCAAAAGTAACGATGTTTGTCGTTTCTTTAATGCACAATGTAAATATTCATATTTGGAATCTTAAATTAAATTTTAATTTTATGTTTTAAATTTTTACATATTTGAACATATATTTATACACATGAACTAATATCACGACATCAAGAGCAAAATGGTACTCGTGTTCTAAACACCAATCCGTGTCGGACATACTCGTCCGGTCAATATGTGTGCTTTCGTTTCTTTTTAACTTAGTAATACTGTTTTATATATATATAAAAGTAATGTTTCGATTCTGTTTACTCGTCTTAACATATACATGACTTTCAGGTTAGTGTAACCGCTTAAAATTTCTGTACATTTCATATGTTGAACTATTCCACGTTGTACTGTCTTGTGCTTGGAAGAACACATTTACAACACCATGTGTGAACTGTATAATGATAATGATAACGCCTGATGATCAAGCTTTCGATCATGGTGATATCATACGGCAATAATTTCCATTATAATATAATAATGATATTTGATAATATTTGATGACAAAACTTTCCAGCATGACAATATCCAACGAGAATACTTTCCAGCACGAAAATACTTTCCAACATGATAATATTTCACACCAATATCTTCCATGAAAAAACAAAACTTTCCATTATTATATCTCAAGACAAAACTTCCCATCATGATAATATCTGATGGCAAAACTTCCCATCATCATATCTCACGATAAAACCATACATAATGATAACATCTCACGACAAAACTTCCCATCATGTTAATATCTGATGACAAAACTTCCTATCAAGATAATATCTGATGACAAAACTTCCCACCATAATATTTCACGACGGCAGATTCCATTCATCAAGATATCATAATATTTCACGACAAAACCTTACATAATGATAACATCTCACGACAAACCTTCCCATCAAGATAATATCTGATGACAATCTTCCCATCAAGATAATATCTGATGACAATCTTCCCATCAAGATAATATCTGATGACAATCTTCCCATCAAGATAATATCTGATGACAATCTTCCCATCAAGATAATATCTGATGACAATCTTCCCATCATGATAATATCTGATGACAAAACATTTAATCATGATAATATATCACGACAATACTTTCCATCAATGTAATATCTTAGGAAAAGTGGGGAATAAATAATAACAATAAATCAGTGCAAGATTTATTGCATATTGCACAAGCGTTTCCAGCTGCATAAATGCTCTTGAGGGCTCTTTGGAAGAAAAAGAAAAACAAAGCGCATATATCAAAGATAAGGAAATGTATAAGCGTAATTAAGTGTACAATAGACAAAGACATCGACATGCTCCATGGGATCCAACCATAATGTTGACAGTGTCAAAACATGTCAACATGAACAGGTGAACGCCTATCGCTATGTTTGTCGGTCTTTATCTTGATGAATTATCAACATCTGTTGAAGTTTTTTGTTCGGAAGTGTATTCAACCTTTGATTGTGTACATTTGATTTGAGAGACCCCCATTGACCTGTTCCTCCTAAACTGCTTCTAATAACGTCGAGTTGCGTCGTGCCAGGTGCAGTCATTGTTATGCAAACCCTAAAGAGGACCTTATCAAAGCGACATGTTTTTACTCAATCTACTACACCTGTCTGAAGCTGTGTTGAGGCCTATATGTATTGCGTCTGATACTTCATCCATGTTTGGACCCGTGAAGATCCGGGTTTGAATTTATTTTCACTAACCCATGTTTGTCGCAAGAAGCGACTAACGGAATCGGGTGGTCTGAGTTGGTTGACACGTGGCATCGAATCTACTACACCTGTCTGAAGCTGTGTTGAGGCCTATATGTATTGCGTCTGATACTTCATCCATGTTTGGACCCGTGAAGATCCGGGTTTGAATTTATTTTCACTAACCCATGTTTGTCGCAAGAAGCGACTAACGGAATCGGGTGGTCTGAGTTGGTTGACACGTGGCATCGAATCTACTACACCTGTCTGAAGCTGTGTTGAGGCCTGCATGTATTGCGTCTGATACTTCATCCATGTTTGGACCCGTGAAGATCCGGGTTTGAATTTATTTTCTCTAACCCATGTTTGTCGCAAGAAGCGACTAACGGAATCGGGTGATCTGAGCTGGTTGACACGTGGCAGCGAAGAGCAGCTCGGTTAACACTTTGAAAATAAAGTGTACTGTTAAATATGATAAGATTAGGATTATATGTTCATAGTTTAGACGACTGTGATCATTTTAACATTTTTATAGAGCAACAAAAGATCTGTAATTGTGTGTAGTGATCGGTCATGTATGCCATGTATGAACAAATTCAGATGATGCTTGTTGTGCACTGGTTATTTCACTGTACCATATATAAGAAGTTCAGATTTTAATTTTGTATCGATTTGTGCGTTCTGGATTAAAATTAAAATTAAAATTAAAATTAAAATTAAAATTAAAATTAAAATTAAAATTAAAATTAAAATTAAAGTTTTTAGGGGTGGTAGGTTTTGTTTTTAACTGACATCGAAGTCCCGTTAATTTCATGACTTCAAGCAATTCACCGAGGATACGTAACTGAGTTTGGTCTATCCCAGCGAGGAATAGGAAATCGTTTCACTGTTGCAGTTATAAAAAATATCGGTCTGGTACTTAG
Organism: Haliotis asinina; assembly: GCF_037392515.1. NCBI lineage: Eukaryota > Metazoa > Mollusca > Gastropoda > Lepetellida > Haliotidae > Haliotis > Haliotis asinina. The sequence continues at coordinate 31,674,873 of NC_090293.1, read as the reverse complement.
TGCTTTATATTATCTGGCACTCTCCACTTTTCAAAGTCATATAACCATAATAAGAAGGCTGTGCACTTAGTGAATATAGAAATGACAAACCATTATCGAATTCTGGTCTGACTCATGGACCAAATCTATGCTTTGTTTATCATTGTCTACACATAGTCATGACATTAAAGCTGATATCATACATACTGATACAACGTCATTGTATAACAGATTTATACAAGGAAAAAAAATGATGGATTGACATTCCCGGAGGGATAGTACGGCGGGAGTGTCATTGAAATAACATCCTTATATAAATTTTATTACACACACTGGTAATGTTCCAAAAAATATATACATTATTTATGGGAATTTTTCAAGAACTTTATACCAAGCCTGAACAATGAGACTCTTTCAGAAATGTAGAGCGCAATAATTTCAGACACGGAAGAGCAAATTGAAATAACTGTTTTATGATTTCTGAGATTGATTCGTCCATGCGCGAATTTTACAAATGTATTTTATTGCTTTAAACATCTGACAGACTCTCTTCTGTCATCAGCAACTGTGTGTTAAAAGTGTAGCAATGCACTTAGAGCAGTAAAAAATCAAACGCGTGTTCCGGTTAAGCGTGCATGTATGTTTCCTTCCAGACATTGTGGATTCTCTCCGATAAACATAGATTTATTTTACATTGATCCTAAAAACATTGCATTCTGAGAAAGTTTGAATCCAGTGAATATTCCTTCTGGCTACTTTCTAACAAAAATCAGTCCGACTAGACCATTAAACCCGAAATCAGGCACAGGTATCAGGCATCTAATCGCCAGCACCGAAAGTCATGACTCTTAAATGTCATTGTGCATTCACAGATTTATCTCAGTTAATACTTTAAATGATGAAAACTGACAACGCTTCGTTTTTCCCAAATATTTTTAACGAACCTCTCTTATTGAACGACATGTGTATGTGTGAAAATCATTGGAAATATGCATGTACTTGTAGCAGTATTTTGATTCAGATAAATACGCATATTCAATGATATTTATGTGTTCGATAACCGATATGGCGATTTTCCTTATGATACCGGTGGAAACTTCCACAATCGCGTGTACACAACAATGCGATCGACTTATGTCCTTGTGATTGACGGATAATTTCGAGATATTTGGCAGCTGCTTACATCGATTCGGTGTGTAACTAATAAAAAATAAATGTAAATTGGCAATATATTGTAGATAAACTTTGCATTAAAGTGTGGCAACATCTTGCAACACTAAATACGGATCACTTAACTGGAAGGTACGTTAAGCTGATACCATTCGCTCCATTCACATCATCCCAAATGTGTACGACTTTGGATCCGTGAAAGGGAGTGGACATCAACGGAAGCGCAGAGGGCTTTGTTATACAACTCGTGGAGAACGTAGAAAGAATTTGAATAAGTGAGCTTGTTATTTATAATTCATGACAGGACACCAAAAGTTTGCTTCTTTCCACACACCGAGGGGAACGAAGAAAGAAATACAATATAAATAAAACATAATGCATTTGCTTGAAAGCACATCGATACCAGGACGCATGTCGACTTTTATTTAGAGTCTATAAGGAACAGGCTGAACGATTCCAAAACTGTAGTAATAGTTGGCTATTTTGGGAATGGTTAGATCCTAATTTTGTTATTCCTGCAAGGATTATTAGTTAATTATTGTCCACTGACATCCATGGAAAATTCGAAAAAGTGTGAAACGTTGTTTGTCACTTAGGTCTCGCCTGTCGTGACTACTTACGGGGATTTTGCTCATGATGTCAACCACAGGCTTGTATGGTCCAGACATGACAATTTACAGTCTGTCGGTCGCCATACAGCTGGAGATCATATCATGTTTGACCGCGACGCGTAACAGCAAGGAACCAAAATTTAACTTTAGCTCGAAGGATTTCTGTTAAAGATTGAAAATATTTTCTGAAAAGAAATCAAGCCTTTTTGATAGTTCTATGACACTTCCTTGTTCTTGTGGGTAAGGGACGAAGTAATAATCACTCATTATTGAACTGCTAATATCTTAATCATAAAACAATGTCGACCAAAATGGGGTATATGATGGGAACCTGGGTATTTGATAACAAAAGAGGGTTAAACAAATGAAAAATACATATTGGGTGCTATTTCGGGTATGTTAGGTGGACTTTTTCAATACTGGTAACCCATTATGATCACCCCTAAGTTTGAATTGTTTCTTTTAGGTTTTTCTTCAATGTACCCGCAATGTGAGTAACAGTGGTCTTGAAAAATTGAAATTCGAATACAATAATGGTCACACATATTTCATAATAATATATCCGTGAGCCACGGTCTTCTAATGCAACGCATGGCCAGTATACAACCAGTCTAAGTTTAGACTCGCTTAAAACACTCACTATATGTTAATATGTATTTTTACATGATTACATCGAAGATGAACTTCTCCGCTCACTTGGGCGTACCAAATGCAAAACTTATGCAGATAACACGAGAATCACACTTCAAGTTGTAGTACAGCATGTGTAAATATCGTTCATGTGAACAGCTGCACTCTGGTGTAAAGGTTTGTTTGGGATTTATAGCAATAAACTTTTCAACGTTACGAAATTTGTCTAAGATATGTTCATGTGTAAACAGTACCTTTAAACAGTGTGAAGTATTTTGTAAGATCTAGTTTAGAACAGTTGACTGAAATAACCTACATTTACACTAGTGAGTTCAAACTTTGATGGGTCGTGTCACCTGTGCAAGAGGTGCAAAAAAAAAGCAGTCCAATTTTACGAGGTTTCAAAATAGTGAGTGAATTTTACACTGCACTCGCAAATATTCCGGATATATCGTGCCGGTCTGTAAATAGCCTGGACCAGACAATCCAGTGATGGCCTCTTACGACAGACATAGTCGCCTATAATCGCAAGCATGGGTTGTTGAAGACCTACTCTGCCCCGGTCCTTCACGGGTCGTTGCAAAATATATCGACTTGGAAACGATATGTGTACTGTGGTACCGTCATCACCCTCACCCATTCTTAAGTGACCATAAGGACCCAAAGATGACCTCACTGAGGTATGTTTCAGCTCGAGACTTTACTGTAATGGAGATGGGATTTTTTTTATTTTTGAAAATTATATGCAGCCCATATGTATGACCCATTTTGACAGCGAAAGCTTTTACAATACTGTGACCAAGCATGGGCCATTTGAACAGAAAACGAGAAATGAGCTTTACTCATTTGACCCATGTGAGGTCTTTGGCGTGACGAGCAAACGCTTTATCCACTACGACCTATGAAGGTCCCGGGGTAGAATAGGCCTTCAGCAACCCATGCTTGCCATAAAAGACGACTATGCTTGTCGTAAGAGGCGACTAACGGGATCGGGTGGTCAGGCTGGCTGACTTGGTTGACACATGTCATCGGTTCCCAATAGTACAGATTGATGCTCATGCTGTTGATCACTTGATTTCTGGTCCAGTCTCGATTATTTACAGACCGTCGCCATACAGCTGGAATATTTCTGAGTGCGGGGTAAAACAAAACTCACTCACTTTAACCACTTCGCTACCACACACCCCGGTTTTCTTGTAAAATGTAATCGCCGTCTCCATCGCTCCTCAAAAGAAATACTTGGACAACTGGTTTAGGGTAATCTACACACGTTTCAGTTATATAACCATCTGGCCTTACGGGTACCCATATAGTGCAAGGTACAAAGAGACAAATTTCAAACGCAATCCCATGCCTAGTTTGTGTGAGTGTGATACATGATCTAAGTCCTGGAAACTCGCAGCTAACACGGTCACCCAGATTCTTTGTGACAAGAGTTGCCGAATTTGATTTTTGAACTCGGCACTGGACATAGGACCATATGTGTAATAGACCGAGGAGAGGGCATTAAGTGTTTGCTCGTTGCTAAGTAGGTGTTATTGGCCTATTTGTCCTATGCGTTCCTTGTGTTGGATCAACATTCCTCCACCTCTGAGTTCGCTGGAGCATTGATTGATATACATTCATCGTCCACACGTTTCAACCATTAACATTGAACCGGAAAATCAAGGTCAATCGTGCAGTGACTCACGTTATGAACATGGGCGTTTAAGAACCTGTACAGCTGTCTAATACTGACTGCTGTCAATGGAACACTTAGCACAGATGTTGTGCCATATTGTCTAAAACTTTCGGTTGGATCGCCCACTGGTATCCACCTCTTTAGAACTAATGGCTTGATTCGTTTGTTAATTATAGTCGTTTCACGGCTCACGAATATTCACGGGTGACAGAAGGCTGCGGTGCTAACTTACCTTTCAAGAACTGAAAATGTCCTAAACTTCTTAAACCTTGGGTGTAACTGACTGACACCTGTGACTGATCTCTAACACTACAAGCACGAAAACCTCGTTGTTTCGTATACGATCGTTTAGCTGAAAGTCAAATTTCTTGTCGTAAAATCTCAGAAAACATGCTGCTTATTGTTATGACGGTTTGATACGTCATTACAAAAATGAATGTTCAAATCACATAAAAATTCATAGCACTTTTCAGAATACATATAAAAACTGAAGTTCATTCTCAGTTAAAGTACTGAGGGTTATTATCACGCTTTGATACTCCTTTACAGAAATGAACGTTGACTCACATCTTTAACATACACGATAGCCCCAGACCGGTATTTCTTGTTAACTTTTCACACTTGAGAAACCTACCAAAAAATTGATGCTCTTTTTGAGTGGACTGATCAATTTTGAAAAAAAACAACAACAAAAAACAACAACAAACAAACAAAAAAACAAAACATCCTGGATGTCGTACCTAGTGGCGATGTTGCCTGTGCGTCACGCTCCTCGCCCACCACAGATGATTCAGGCGGGGTTTATGACGTCCTCTGATAGGGCCGTGATCTGTTCTTAGTACACACGTCATGGAGACATGGAAAGAACGTGTTTCTATTTCCCACCCAGGTGCATAAGAAAAATATTAACGCAGGGAAAAGAAGCCGTGTCTACTCACATAACAAGTATACAGGAGTGGTGTGTGTGTGTGTGTGTGTGTGAGTGTGAGTGTGAGTGTGAGTGTGAGTGTGAGTGTGAGTGTGTGTGTGTGTGTGTGTGTGGTGTTTGGTGTGTGGTGTGTGTGTGTGGTGGGGAGGGGGCTTTAATAGGATGTGGTTTGGGAAACAAAGGTCGCCAAGTCAGGTTCCTAACGCCATATAGGTTTTGCTGCTCTTTGGTCGGGACAGTCTGTCAGAGCAAGTAGAAAGTCACCTTAAGCAGACATGTACTTGGAATCTGAATGACGAGCTCTCAGGTCTGTAACAGCTCCTTAGAGGATATGCGCAACTGGGAACTGAACCCCCTCCGGTCCTGGAAGACCAAACAGAGTCTAAAATCCCCCTAAAATAGCTGTGATCAAGATAAAATCCTAGCAGCCATGTCTGGAAGATGTGGATGGAAGATTTCGGTTCCCTGGAACCAGTCAGTCTCCCTTAGATATGAGTAATGATTTGTGCACCAGGAACGCCAAGAAGTGAACTGACAAGGAGACAAGGACCAAAGACCGAGTTAACGTAGTTGACTCAACCCACGGATATTCTAAAAGGACATGCAGCGTGGATAGTACCTGGTGGCTCGAATCGAGCTGGAGCTGGAAACCTAGCAACAGCACAATCCCACTATCAACAACACTTATCGTATTAAAGAACGAATAAACTCACAATTCTTGAACTCTTTTAACCATTACATATGTAAGATTTGTGCTTAGTCTTAAGCAGAACACCACTTTTTTATCAAAAACACGCGTGGTTAATTAATACTGAGAGATTAAAAGTTGCTCAAAATGCCCCCTCCTTCACTCTCGCCCGCCAACAAAACCACAGGTTACGTAACTCTGTCGCTAGAGCCCTGCAGCGAACCACAGTGATGTCTTGTGGGGAAGGCTTTTCAGTATTTAAAATGTATATTGTATGTAACGTGTGTAAATGTGTAACAAGCTCGTCAGTTTGCTGATTTTTCGAACGTGAGAGTGCCACAGCTATGGGCAGACGGAAGACGGCGAACGTGGTGTAAGCATTTGTAAATTACACATGTGACTGCTTGCGATACTGCAAAACCTGCAGGTCTGAAGATGCAGGACATCCGTCCTTATCCATTAGCAGAACAGATAAACGAGTCTAAGCACGGACACTCCAGGACAGACACACATGACGTACTGAATGGTGCAAAGGGCAAAAGCACGGCCCTGACCAAGGCCAAGGTCAAGGTCAATGACAAACATGGAGAGTCAACTATATCAGACAAACCCACAGTCATCAGTTCTAAGGGGACCAGCACTGGCAAACCCAAGGGTCAGGTGACAAAGGTAACAACACTGTTGTTCTCACGTCCAGTAATACTAATGCGACAAGCACTGGCAGGCCCAAGGGCAAATGTGATAATACGTGGAAAACAACACTGACAAAGAAACAAATTGGCAAACGGCATGCTGGGATTTCTTTATGAGAATGATGCCAACAACCAAAAAGTTCGGAAAAGCTAGCTGAATTTCTGTACACCTCTTTATTCAGACTAGGCATAGAGAAGGGAACAATATCGGCCCAACCTCAGAATTCTGGGAAATGGCATCCGATGTGTTGTTATATCATTAAATCTGCAGTTCACTTTAAGAACAGATTCTCAAGCTTTAATAAAGCTACTTAGCAGTCAACAGTAAGCTAATATTTATCGTCATGGACCTACACATTTTGTAATAGACTGAGATCACATGGTCACTAACTCCTAGCACTAGTCATAAAACAGGCACTGAATCCCCACAGTTAAGTACACCCCAAACGGCACGTAACCGGTTTGAATTGATACAATATCAAGCTCTTAAGCTGGTCAAATTCGTGGCGTCTGTGACCTCTCACCAAGCTCTATAAGTATAAATTGGAGAGCTACCACTCAATCAGAGTCGAGTGATATGGACATTGATCTACTCGGGACTTGTCACTAGATTTGTGGACCAGTCTATGGATCATCCTTACTCTAAAAGCAAAATTCAAAGTACACTGAACAGAAAAGGAAACGAAGCTCTGTTTATGTCAAGTTTTTAAATAGAAGACATAAACATGAACGCTTACTTTCACGATATTTCATTTTGGGAAACCTGCGTTTCTTTTGCTGTTCAGTGTATGATCATTGTGAAAAAAGAAAAACAAATCAAAACAGCCGAGTCGACATCTTGATCACTCGTCTCGGACTGGATGCCACCAAACCCTTGTGTAAAAACTGTCAGATATGCCACACCAAAGTTGCTGTGCCTCACTTTTTGCTGGATTGCCAACAGTTCCATATAGTTCTTTCTAAATTCTTTCTGCTGACCATTGGATGTCAAACTGCATATGCTGAAAGGGATGTTGCAGCAGGAAAATGCTATAAAAATAACAAATAAGTAAGTAAAACAAAGTAAATCTTACCTCATAAACGAAGGAGATTGTGATTAAGGCGAGGATATGCCTTGCTGTATTGACGTGGGTTGTTTTGCTGTTGGCTGGTAACTGACAAACCCCTATGTGAACGTTCTTTTAAATGCTTTTTTGATACCCTATTACTTTGGAGAATCATATTTGTAAGAATATTTTGTAAGCCACAATGATGATTATTTTACAGCTTATACGCGCAGGGTGTATTCATAGGTTCATTCGAAGGAGGAGTTTATAACCTTACACAACACTTTAAGATTATATCCGCTTGGAACACATTCAGTGTACACTGGCTGTGGATCCGCTCCAGTCTTTTCATTCAGGCCATAACTATATGCTGTTATTCTCTTCGTCATCAATATCAATATGTTTTCACGCAAGGGCAATTTTTTTAAAAAATGGGGCGTCAATTTCTTTTCCTCGTTCCCCCCAGTGTCTGCAAAAACGAGAACTACAAATTATGCGGTCACAATACCTCTGAACTGGAATTACCATCATCACACATTCAGGTCGTGAAGTTGCCTTCGTGCTCCACAGGTTGTTTAACGCCGTGGTGGATTGGGAGTTAGCACTAAAGACATATCTTTGACACATGTCAGATACCTACATGGTAGAAACATGCGACTACACAGCCAGGAAATAAAGTTTGCATGTCACCAATTCTCGAGGAATGACTGTCGAAATACTCAAAATAGCACTCTGCGGGACGCGTCAAATTCAAAATGGTATAATTGGGGAGACTTCCTAATCTGACATTAATGTTTTGTATGGTGATCTTTCATTAGGATAACGTTTCGTACACGTTTCGACAGTGTCCAATACAACTCTACGTCAATATTCGCCTGTGTGGTTTCCCCACAACGTTGAATTACTTTAGGTGTTACAGTATCATTACATTGCGGATTGCTGTTGCTTCGTTTCACGAAGCTCTCGTAAGCCTAAGGTCTCGTAACTTTTGTCGTAGCCTTTGCACCTCCTATGTTACAGTATGCCAGGTACAAATGCTACGAGAAAAGTTACGAGACCTTAGGCTTACGAGAGTTTTGTGAAACAGGGCCCTGGGTGCCGTTTCACGAAGCTCTCGTAAGCCTAAGACCTCGTAACTTTTCTCGTAGCATCCTTCCTCCTATACCGTAACGTAAGAAGTAGGAATGCTACGAGAAAAGTTACGAGACCTTAGGCTTACGAGAGTTTTGTGAAAGGGGCCCCAGGGTGCCGTTGGACAACGCGATCTCAGCGCTAAGGTGATCGTAACTTTCATACCTTAATATACAGTTAAGACTGGCTTAACGCTAAGGTTGGAGTACCGTTGTTATATTGAGTCCCATCCGGGATTCGACCCCTCATTCTAAGGGTCAGCAACGTATGCGATCTAACCCAGCCGGTTTTCATAGGTCTGTTGATAAGATGAGCCTGGGTGTGCAATTGCCTCGTAATATTTAACCAGAGATTCCTTATGATAGTGACATTAGGAAACTGTGTCAATAAGAGCATTTTCGAATAATATTGATGGGGTGGTTGGGTAGCCCAATAGTTAAAGCTTTCGCTCGTCACGCCAAAGACCTTGGTTTGAATTTCCACATGAGTACAATGTGTGAAACCTATTTCTGGTGTCCGCTAGCCTGCCATGACAGTGCTGGAATCTATCTTTCAGAAGCGTAAAACTAGGCTGCTTACTTGTCTTCTGTTTGGCAAATTTAGGCCAACTGACGTAAGCATTGTTGTTCAAAAATATATATACCACCCATCGGTCTTGACAAGGCTCGACATGGAAAATGGACTCCCCATTTCTCCATGCGTACACGTTTATCAACTCCACAAAACAACCTGACTTCCGTCTGAAAATATATCTTTACCCCACTGATTATTAAAAGTTAATTCGTACGGTTTTGGGGAATTTAATTTTGTTCGGACAGTTTTCTAAATGAATGTTCTGGTTATATTTTTACTGAATGTGTATGTTATATGTGATGTTGCTCACACGTAACTGATCAACGAGTCTCAATCACGCCGAGTGAACGATGTTTCTCGTCCATGTCACATGGCAGACATACGACAGGGGATCTATTAAAATGTGTGATGTGATTAAACTCCGGTTTGTCTCGCAGCGAGTCCCGAATCTGCACATGTACATGTTTTAAAGATTACAACGTTGTATCCAAAAATACCCGAGCACAGAGCTAAATTATTTTGAGGCTAGTCAGAAGATCAGCTACTTTTTGCGGTCTTACTTGCAAAGTACATCAGTGAGGCATGCTCATAGATCTACATTGTTAAGAAGCACGTTAGAAGATCAGTCACAGCTCGAGGTTAACTTGCGCTTAGATCTACATTGTTAAGAAACATGTCAAAAGATCAGTCACTTCTCGAGGTTTTACTTGCGAAATACCTGTGAGGCATGTCCACAGATCTACCTTATTATGAGGCAGGTCAGAAGATTAATTACTTTTAGAGGTCTTAAATGCGAGTACGTTAGTGAAGCCTGTTGCAAATCTGCATTGTCATCATCCAGCTTTTACTTTCAGTGTAAGATTGTCTGAGTTGGGAGGTATATGGGACTGAATCAATGTTGCTGCAATAATAATGGATGTTTTGTGAATGCATCACCACATGGATTTCATTCAAAGCAAAGCTGTTCGTTCAGTTATCCCCCCTGTTAGGTGACCGGAGTGTGACATGAAATTTCAGGTTTACAATTTACAGTAGTGTGTGATTTGCCCCTGATAACCTTGACCATACACAGATACAAGAAAATTATCAGAAAAAATGGCCATCAGTGATTTATCGACCTGCCTGAAAAACGGCAAGATTCATAATGACACCCCATGCACGTGTAGGAGGCTCCCACGTTGTGCACGTGCTTCCATGCATTGTGTTTGCGAGTGGTGATAACGTGAAATGATGCTGCATATACAAGATGAATGAGTGTGTGAGTGAGTTCAGTTTCAAGTCGTTTACAAGATGAATGTCAATGTAACGTTCCTCAATGGGTTTTCTTTCTACCAGACTTCAAAGTTCACTTCCCCTACATTTTTAAGAGTTTAGTTATGAAAAGACTATGCAAAATATGCCGACGGCACCTGTGGATCATGTCATCAGTCTAGATTTGTACAACGGTTGTTATGGCGTTTATGAACCACGTTCTGGTGATTTGGACAGGAATATCCAAAGAGTCCTTATAGTTCAGCCATAACTTCAGTCTAGTTCGATAACGACCGAAACAGGAATTACCTTACTTCTACGCATCGGGAAGATGTTGATCAGAGGGAACACGAAATTTCATTTCCAAGCTCACCGAGGATTGTACACAGTTCCATATGCCGCTAGTTAGTTGGGTTTAGACGCCGTTTTCAAACTGTTTTCACTTAATATCAGTTTATATCAGAGAAAATGTGTCAATTATGGAGGAATAAAACGAGTATCTCTTGGATGAGACTCATTATCGCGAGGCTTATCGTAAATGGAGACTAACGGGATCACGTTAGATGACATGTTATGGAATCCCAAGAATCCCAATTCACCGGATTGTCTGGTCTAGACTCGATTATTTACAGACCGCCGACAGTTGCTGGAATATTGCAGCGTATATACGTTTTAGCCAACAACCATGGTGATTGCAAGCCTTGAAAGAATCGAGGGTAGCCGGGATTCGAATCCACAACCACAGACTTCCTCAAGGTACGCAACTCTGCACAACAAATAACACGATTACACCACCACTCCGTGCGACGCGTGTTTCCTGTTTCAATGCTATCTCACCCTCCCGGGTACGCCACGCCCCCCCCCCCCCCCCAGCCCCAGGAGTGGTCTCCATACATCATACCTATGTGAAGAAGCGAACTCGGGTCTTCGGCGTAGCGAGCGAACGCCTTAACCATTAGGCTACCCCCCCCCCCCCCCATCCCTTTTACCAGGAACGTGAACTGAGTGTCATGTCTGGTACTCTGCCCCCTCCCGACATTCCGAACTGTGGGAGACATTATGAAGCACCTTTCTGGTACTCCGTGGCTTGACGTTCCCTGATTCTAACTGTGACTCCTTAGTCTCTCTTGGCGGTGGGATAGTCTGGTTCTGGGGGTCTCGACTCGTCAGATTGTAACGCTGTTTGAAGGCAACTCTCGGTAACCCCACCACTATGACATTGCTTGAAAGTAGCTAAAGCTGCGTAACGCCATACTTACTCAATGACTTTTGTTATCCGTCTTGAAATTGATGAGATAAGAAAACTACGTTACTGATAGCCATACATCTACGTCATTGTTCATTAATTTCGACAAAAATATCCTTCAAGTGGCTGAACAAAACTATACTGAACAGCAAAAGCAAACGTTTCGAAAACATGAAATCTCATAAATATAATCGCGATGGTTCATGTTTATGTCTTCCATTTCAAAAACCTGACAAAAAGAAACAGAGTTGCGTTTCTATTGCTGTTCAGTATACCATGTTACATGCGTGTTCGTCATGAACGTACAGTGGAAGCTGTCTAAACCGGCACTCATCGGACCCGAAGAAATGATCCAGTTTAGACAATGTGCCGGATTGTAGAGCTGATGACAAATGCCTAATCCTCGGATGGGACTGAGATGTCATGCTGGTGTTTACAACATGCCGGATTGGACAGATGTCGGTTTTGACGACTTCCATTGTACTTTACCGTATTACGTAAATAATACCCATTTCAGTACGTATCGAGTCCGCTGTGTTGTCCCAGTCGCTCCAGTATCCTGACCGGCAAATACGTCCACAACCACCATGGCATCAATAACTCTGTTACCGGCGGCTGCAGCAGCCCGGAGTGGCAGCAGATGAATGAAGGCTCGGCGTTCCCGGTGTACCTGAAGACGCAGGGTTACAACACCTTCTTCGCCGGCAAATATCTTAATCAGGTAATTCTATTCAAGTGTTCTGACAATCACATATTGAAAGGAATTTTTGCAATTCCAATGCTTTCATTCAAAGTTATTTTGTTAATTCAGGGATATTCAAAGTTAATATTTATTGAACGAATTGTAAAATAGGTCCTTTTTAAATCCGATTTCAAAAGCAGGTATGTGGGTGTTGAATTAACAGTGCTTGTGGAATAAAGTGCATGTAGGACATAATCTCTTTGTGTCAATACAAACGTCAAGTCGTAAGCAAATGGGAATGAAAGGCTTGAAAGAACCTGCTTCGCTGATGTGATTTCGATGTATGATCTCGTAAGTTCTCCTCTCTGACAGAGCGTGTGATGTAAGACCCATTATGTACTCTTAAAAAAAGTAGGGGAACCTAAACTTTGAAGTCATTAGGAACATTACAATGACATTCATCTTGTATATGCAGCATCATTTCACGTTATCACCACACGCAAACACAACGCACAGGAAGCACGTGGCAACTTGGGAGCCCCTACACATGCACGGGGTGTCCTTATGAATCTTGCCGTTTTTCAGGCAGGTCGATAAATCACTGTAGGCCATTTTTTTCTGATAATTTTCTTGCATCTGTGCATGGTCAGGGTTTTCAACTTTGCTTTGAATGAAATCCATGTGGATTATTATTGCATCAACATTAATTCAATCCCACATATCTACTGACTGAAAATTGTAAACCTGTTTTTTTATGTCGTACTCCAGTCACCTAACAAGGGGGATACTTGAACGAACAGCTTCGCTTTGAATGAAATCCTTGTGGTGATGCATTCTCAAAACATCCATTATTATTGTATCAGTATTGATTCAATAACACATATCTACCAATTTCGACAATCGGACATTGAAAGTAAAATTCCCCTACTTTTTGTGAAGAGTATATAACCGTGTACTCTGTCTTTTCATCATATATCTGTGTTTCTTTGTTTTGGTGGAATGCGTCTGTTTCATAGTGTGCCGATGAGAGTCTGTGTTCATTGTATACTACCCAGCAAGAGTTTAAACTCTTTTAAAGCATTTGTAAGAGTTACCTATTAGAGCTTTTCAGTCAAAGGATCTCGTATGAGTGCACTATACAATTAGTTGTGCATTGCGTGTTCAGTTGCGACGTATTAAACGTTTGAAAGATAACCAACTGTCAAAGTGTTGTACAACATCTGTTGAACATGAATTTCATGTCCTTATGTTATAGGACATGCAGAGAACTGCTTATACCACCATATTATGACAATCTGTTCAAAAATAAATTTGTCTCATTAATGTTAGTAACAAATCTTGTTTTTTATAAAGAGGAAATCGTTGTTCCTCAGAGAAATATATCATGTTAATTAGTCTTGAATTGTATATTAATATATCTAGCGCAATGTATCAATTGTAAGAAGTATGTATTAGAACTGTTCGAAACAAAAGGAACTCTTAACAGTATAAATATATGATATACTTGCTTGCTCGTTGCATAAATTAAGTCTTCATACTCAACGTTTTAAATGTTTGAAAGATGATAGACTTGGAAGACGTCCTTTTGTTATGTCCTCTTTAAGAGACATGCAGAGAGATGTTTGTACCACCAACTTGTAACAATCTATCCCATGATAAAGTATTCTCATTAATGTCAACAACTACTTTTGTACTTATAAAGAGGGTACCACTGTTCTTCAAAGCAATGTATGTGTTCATGTTAATTAGCTTTGTGTTGTATATCAATTTATCTTTTGCGCTCTACTTGTATGAAGTTTGCATTGGATCTGTTCCAATCATGGATCCCTTAAGAGTGTACTATACATTTTGTGGTGCATCGCATAATTGAGAGTTTGTTTACCATCAGTTTGTTTGAAAGATCATGACCAACTGTTCTGCTCGAAGGCGATGCAGGATGTGTTGAGGATGAATTCCATCTCTTTCATTTATGTTCTTATTTTATGACATATAGAGAACCTTTCGTACAACAATATTATAACAATATGTCCAGTGATAAATTTGCCTCATTAATATCAACAACGTACTCTGTTTGTTTGAAGAAGTTGTCATTGCTTCTCAAAGGAAATACTTCATGTTAAGTAGTCCTGCAGGTCAATATATCTTGCGCACTGTGATATGGCTTTGGTATCTTAGCACAACGGACCATGAGACCTCAAATGCAAATAAACTTGTCATTTGTCACTTGTCACTTTATTGTTTGACTGAGTACATATGCTTTTTCCGTATTCGATGCAGTATGTTTTTGGATTTTTTGGCATGACTGAGTACGTATGTTTTTCAGTGTATGGTGAAGTACGTATTTTTAACATTGTAGGACTGAGTACGTATGTATTTTCCGTTTACGATGCAGTATGTCTTTTGTTTGACGAAGTATGTATGTGTTTCATTATACCATGCAGTACGTCTTTGTATTTTTAGACTGAGTACGTATGTTTTCAGTGTATGGTGAAGTACGTATGTGTTACGTTGTAGGACTGAGTACGTATGTTTTTCATCATACCAGACAGTACGTCTGTGTCATCCTACGACTGAGTACGTCCATTTGAAGAATTGTGTCTCTGCGTTTCATTAAATGACGTACTATATTAAATGTGTTTCAGTACGGCTTCCCTCAGACTGGTGGGGTGGCGCACATACCCCCGGGCTGGGACTGGTGGATAGGCCTGGTAGGTGCGCGATCCTTTCCTTAGTAGAGGGGGTTGCGAGGAGGTGATGCTGAAGTGAGGGACAGAATCTGTTTTCCGCAATGCTTCGCAACTTGCTGTTTTGCTATTGAAAGTAAAGCAAACTCTTCTCACGGCTGTATCAGATTATCAAATGAAAATATTCTCCAAGAGAATCAATACCAGAAATATACCCCAGAACATCAATGACTGATCCTTAAATGAATACAAGTCACACCGGAGAACGAGACGCATAGCCTGGTCACTATGCAGGGCTACTCCGTTCAACCCTCCGCTGCTTCAAGTTTGATTCGCATGACCTCAAAGCAAAATTAATGTGAATAATGACTTTACGGTACAGTTTGCTTTCATACATCAAACATCAGTGTCCTTCTTGTCTCCAGGTCGGCAATTCCGTCTACTACAACTATACCCTGTCCCTCAACGGCACTGCCGAGGACCACGGCGATAACTACGAGAGAGACTACTTGACAGACGTCATTGTGAGTAACACATATGCTGGGAAATACTCTGCGGGCGTCACAGATGCCTGTCTGCTTAACAGGGACGTCATAGTAACATATACATGTATGCAGAATAATGCTCTTAGGACGTGGCACTGAGTAACACGTACGCTGATCCATGTTCTGAGGACGTGGCAGTGAGTAACATGTATGCTGATCCATGTTCTGAGGACGTGGAACTGAGTAACACGTACGCTGATCCATGTTCTGAGGACGTGGAATTGAGTAACACGTACGCTGATCCATGTTCTGAGGACTTGGCAGTGAGTAACATGTACGCTGATCCATGTTCTGAGGAAGTGACACTGAGTAACGGGTATGCTTAGCTATGCTCAGAGGACGTGACACCAAATGTGATGCGCTATGATCTGCGGACGTCCAGGTAAGCACGCATTGCTCACCTGAGTGTCGTTGTACAAAGCGATCTTAGCACTAAAGCGACCCTAACTCCCGTACCTTATATCAACATAATGATAAAGTAGTAATAGCGCTAAGATTGTTCTGGACAGTAGCACCGGAAGTCATGGACATATAGCATCGGCTGAGTTATGCCCTACAGGCCTACGACGAGTGCTGGGGACGGACGTCACAATAACACGTATGTTCACCTATACTCCGTGGACGTCCAACGTGTGCTAACCTGCGTTCCCAGGACGTCAATGGGTAATACGTACGAGTGGCTAAACTCCACAAGGGTAGTTACCTGCGTCTCACCGCTGTTACTTAGAAGCACATATGCGTGGCTAACATCTTAGGAATAATATCTATGTGATACATATTTATCACTGTGCATGGCCTTAAATGTTGATAAATTTCTTGCAAAACGTTGCAGCGTGGCGTACTGAAAGCCCTACGTCTCTGTATTCATCTTATCATCGCTGCTACATTTACCCACATCGCCCGATATTGACAGACATATTCCTTTTACATCTAAAGAGCAGCTACGTATGCTAAGTGAAAGCCAGTTGCCTTTGAGACCCGCTTCTTTTCAATTTCACTGCATCTTTCCTTTAATCATGTTTGTTCCGTCAAATATTTATACTTTCTGGTGAACATACATAGCCCAAGAACGTGCCCACTCATGTTGAAGAATGGATAAAATGAAACAAACCAAGAATGGTAACTCGTGAGGTTTTTCATTCAGGTACCATAATTTTGTTTTGGACCTGCCAATTCAGATTAATACGTTAGAGCGTTTTGACAGCGGTTGTAATTTATGGGTCACATTTAGCGTTTGCAATTTTTCACGTCAGTTAAACAATGAGCTGTGCTCCTTAGAAGGGAAAGAAACATTACAATTCATTATTAATATTATGATTCTATTTGTTATTTGAAGGAGTCGAATAATTTTATTGAGACTCTCGCCTGACACTATAGGTATGTCAACAACAGTTTATGTGTAGCATAGGTATTCTGTTTATAACACAATATTATACATTTATTATTTATGAATAATTAAGTTCAGGTATTGATGACCATTTAATATCGAAGTTATCCTGAGACAACCGACATGACGTTCGAGAGGGTGTCGTCTAAAGATTTAATATTATGTATTGATCTGTACCACCAGGGGCATATTAGCTCTAGCAAAAAATAAAACACATCGTGTATCACGTAGTTTCACATCACGATTAACTGGTGATTCGGTTCAATTTTATATAAGATCAAATACTCAGGCAAAACTTAGTTTTGTGTAGACCACTTTTACTCAACCCTTAATTCCAAATTGAGGATTGTCTCTTTTTTTCATATGGTATATTTTTTGCGCTTATTATATTTGATGGACAGTGTGAATACCGAATAAACTGATGCCCGTTGTTTGTCAAAATATGCAAGTAAATACTTGTATGTACATATATATTGTGGAGCTGAGTCGTACAAATATGTCCGGTTGTGAGTTTCGTGTTATGGAGTACATGGATAATATTTGAGGTAACATGCAAATCTGTCCCGTTCTCTATGTACTGTAGGCCCGAGGGCGGTGTATTGAATACAAAATATTGGTTCCGTGACTCTTGTTTTGTGGACACCGGTTACAGCTGTATAAATGCCCGACCTGTGGAGATACGGAGCATCTCCGCCCCATCAATCTCAGTTGAACAAAGGCGTCACATGGAAGCGTCTCCGACGATTGATGCTGGAGAACAAACATAATACCTCATGTTCAAAATATGACAACGGAGCTCTATCAACGCCAACGCCAACGCCAACGCCAACGCCAACGCCAACACCAACTGCCTCCAAAAACCACCATTGTCATCATCACCAACACCAACCCATCAGCAACACCATCACCTGAAACCACATCCACAACATCACTATCATTACATTAATCGTCATCACCCTCAAAACCAGAACCAACGCCATCGTCAACATCACTCGCAACATTAACACCACCATTACCAACACCAACACATCACCAAAACCAACATCAACACCATTAACATCGTTATCAATATCAACACTAATAACATCAGTAACACCATCACCTAAGCCCACATCGACAACATCACCATCGCTTTCATCACTCATCATCATCACCAACATCATCAACATCCCAAACACCAATAACATCATCAACAACACTACCACAATTTCCATCACCTTTATCATCCCCAACACCAGAACCAACATCATCATCAACATCACTCTCATCATCACCAACACCATGTACCGACATCATCACCAACACAGTCATCAACATCAACACTTACAGCAACACTGTCACCACCAGCAACACTATCACCACCAGCAACACTATCACCACCAGCAACACTATCACCACCACCAACACTATCACCACCACCAACACTATCACCACCACCAACACTATCACCACCAGCAACACCATGGCCTACACTATCACCATCACCAGCATAGTTTACGTTAACTGATGCGACATATCATGTGTTTAATCTCGTATACCCCATTATCCCTTATATATGGAAATATGACAAGTGGAGCTGACATTTATTTCTTTGCTTCACTCTGCAAACGTGACAGAAAGTGAGCAGCTATACATTCTATCAACAAGACAAACTTTAAAAAAATTGATTTTAGTCGTTTCGAAAGTTTGCAAACATGGTGACGGCCAAACTCTAGGCGAAAAATTTGTATTCGATTTGGAATCTTTCAACCACTCCCAGAGAGGGTAAACAGATAATCTCCATACGTTAGTTTCTTGTTTAAAGCAGTTTTCAACCCGGATCTTCACGTGTCAGTAACAACTTTAACTGTAATGGGGATGATGGTGAAACATGTCGTCACTCGCATGCGTAACACCTCCGGCTTTCTTAATTCATAACACGAGGTGTGGGTGTGTACAACCAATGGGTATTTTTAGTCTCTCAGTTTAATCTTGACAATGTGAAATTGCGAACGGCTTACACACAGTTTACATAGTGTGACAACGACTAAAAGGGAATGTGGCGAAGTCAGACTGACACTTGGGCAGCAGCAGACGGACTGTAAGAGATGTTTAGTGACCATCATACCTAGTCCCTGACTTGTCTTTCTGCTGAGCTCTTTCCGTTGTCTGTCGACT
The DNA here is from genome assembly GCF_037392515.1 of Haliotis asinina. Classification (NCBI taxonomy): domain Eukaryota; kingdom Metazoa; phylum Mollusca; class Gastropoda; order Lepetellida; family Haliotidae; genus Haliotis; species Haliotis asinina. The sequence goes on along the minus strand of NC_090293.1, from coordinate 31,655,792 downwards.
CTCCTGTCCTGTCTGATTTTAAATTTTAAGGTCGATGAACATCTAAAAGTCTCATTAGGTCAGCAGTTCTCATGGGCATAATCTGCTCTGGTCATAGTTTGTTACCTACTGTCTGACATGTAAACAAAGTGGCTTCACTCAATGAACTGGATTTTTTAAAATCAGTGAAACATATTCTAACAAGCTTAAAACTTCTATAAAAATGGTTATTTTGTTTAGGTTAATGTTTAAGTTGAGTGTGCAAACGAGTCAAACAGTCAAACAAACTGTGTATCAAACAGTTTAAATAAAGTGGTAATTGGTAAAATAAATGTTTACACAGTGAACTCAGTGAACAGCTAATCGAACTGTTTCCGGACTGATATTATTATACCATTATATTCAAAGGATTACGTCATACGATTGTTAGTGATACAGCTTTTCAGTGGAGAGTTTGATGGTTACCATGGCAGCGAGCAATACATATTTTTTACTAATTGTCACCCTCCTGGGATGGGTGACATTGAAACTTGTTAAAGCGTCAGTGACCAATGAAATTAAAGTGTTTTACGTGAAGGAAAGATAAATAAAGTTACCCTTATTTTCAGCATAGAAGAGGCCAAGAGTTTCTGGGCATACAGTCACCTGACAGCCCCACCCCTTTCTTCATGATGCTTTCCACGCCAGCCTGCCACGACCCCTTCACACCTGCCCCACAGTACAACAGCACCTTCAGTGGTGACAGAGCGCCCAGAGACGGCTCGTTCAACCTTCACGCGAAGGTGATGACTTCAATATTAAATTTATCACCTGCACGACGAAGCGATGCTATCATTATCGTTACTCCAGAACTTTAACATAGCCTTACTGTAATCGCAGCGCTCAGATCGCTTTGTGACACTGAGATACAAATACGATTTGGTTAAATGACATGAAAGCGTTTCCAAGTGGAATAGAATGCATACTGAAAAGCAAAAGAAACGCAACTCCGCCTTTTTGTCAAGAAAAAGAAGACAAACATGAACGCTTTCTTTAATGAGATTTCATTTTTTTCGCTGTTCAATATACTGCGCAACATGGTGACGGTTTGGTTTATATACTGGGCAACTTTCAATGACGTATAAACAATTAATGTCATGTATGTCTCTTTTTACATAAATCATCTTTCACTCAAGTGTTGAACATGAGACTATCTCAGTGTCAATGCTTTTATATTTTGTTTGGCCAAGGGCTAACATTATCTTGTAAAAACCGAACACGAATGTAAATATATTCTAGTTTTAATTCGGATTACATCGCGTTCCAGGACAAGCATTGGCTGATTCGACAAGCGATCACCCCGATGCCAAATGACACGATTGAATACATCGATACAACATTCAGGAACAGGTGGGTACAGGATCTATAGTAAACTTTTCTGAGCAGAAAAAGAAAGGCAAGTTTCGAAAACAATGAAATCCCATGAAAGTAAGCATTCATGTTTATATCATCTTTTTAAAAACATGAAAAAAAAGCCCGGAGTTGCGTTTCTTTTGCGCTTCAGTATAAATTCATAACGAACACGTTTAGCACGACTTGCCGGATATAGTGGACTGCCCTAGGGTCTCTTGGTGTATTTGCTTTGGCTATGACGAACTACGGTTATAGCGAACTAAAATTAGCAGCACTCTCTAGTTCATTATATTTGCGATGAGTAATAAAGTTGGGAGTTGCTTATAATTTATATTTGCACGGGACACGGGTCTCACCGGTGTTGCCATATGGAGTTGCGTCGCTTTAGGTGTGTCAGAATCGTTTTATACTTGATATGTCAGTAATTGTATGTTTCACCAATATATCTAGTACGGATCTTTATATCAGATCTCTTCAGGGAGGACAATCTTCCATCTAAAATGGAAGTCTTCCTACTTTGGCAAGTGATGTGAAAACGGATATGGTTCAAACAAAGTTCAAAGAAACCATGTTATTTGTTATTGTTCATGTGACGGTGATCTGAATATTAATCGACTTCAAGATGAATTCAGTCCCTGCATATATTAACTTTACTTTAGAAGTTTCCCATTTGTGGACATAAAGTCCATGTACATGCAATTATCACTAAATCCTGATATGTCTGTATCTGAAACATCATGACTGCATCATCATTAAAATACTCTAATTGTGAAAAGAATAGTGTTATTTCGCTTTGCGTATATATTAATTGAAATGGGGACAATTCTTTGTCAGAACATTTCGTGCCTGAATAGACATGTCTCGTTTGTATCTATGTTATGGAATGCATCGCACTGAACATGTACAAATGATTTCAAGCCATGGTGATATTGCAGATGGCGCACGCTGCAGTCGGTGGACGATATGGTGGAAGATGTCATCAAGACTTTGGACGCCAAGGGGATGCTGGACAACACCTACATCTTCTATTCCTCCGACAACGGCTTCCATCTAGGTAACTATGAGAACGTACATACAGTATATGTTTTTCTCTAGGCTGCATAAAAATTATATGCTTCTCGGGTACATATTTTTTAAATTGACGTGGGCGGTAGGACTTTTTAAGAAAACATAATATAAAAAATAGTGACGAGGACCTGGACAGTTTAGCACGTGTTAATGAGTTGTGGATTCAGTTACACTCATTCTTACAGACACTCATTCTTATCGTGGATAAATGGATTATCGGTACGGGATGTTTTAAAATGGCAATAACAAGTGTTTAGCGCACAGAGAAAAGTGACCCGCCCTATACCGCGTGTGTGAGACTATGTACCGCGTGTGTGATACTATGTACCGGGTGTGTGAGACTATGTACCGGGTGTGTGAGGCTATGTACCGCGTGTGTGAGACTGTACCGCGTGTGTGAGACTATCTACCGCGTGTGTGAGACTAAGTACCGCATGTGTGAGACTATGTACCGCGTGTGTGAGGCTATGTACCGTGTGTGAGACTATCTACCGCGTGTGTGAAATTATGTACCGCGTGTGTGATACTATGTACCGCATGTGTGAGACTATGTACCGCGTGTGTGAGGCTATGTACCGCGTCTGTGAGACTGTACAGCGTGTGTGAGACTGTACCGCGTGTGACAGTGGAATTGTAGACACCCTGTCATGTGATTGAGCCCTTAAGTCTCTACGGCCTGTCCACGACTACCTCCTCCTGCTACTACTACTACTACTACCACCACCATTACTACTACTACTACTATTACTGCCACCACCACCATCACTGCCACTTCTACTACTACTACTGCTACTACTACCAAAGTGGTTACGACACCATACTACGACGACAGCAGCAAAACAATGACAACGACGACGGCAACACCAACAACATCTACAAGACAACAAACAAATTCATCAACGACCATGCCAACAACTGCCACAGCAAACACTGCTAGTTACTGTCCACAACTACGACACGTTCAGTTACAGCTACTCAAACTATAAATATTAGTTCTGGGAGCAGACAGTCACGACTCCCTATAAAAAACAGGGTCTCAAGGTAGTCCTTCATTTCTAAGAATACAAATTCCCAAGAACACTCGTAGGTTCCCCTTTGTCAGCACAGGTAATGCACGTGTCATCGCCAGACGTGAGACACGGATGGCATGGAAAGACCAGTTCGGAATTCCTTTTTCACATCAACAGCATGCTTGTTATACGACTGTTATCTTAACAGTGATACAGTTTCATTTACCCTAAAATTCGCTTTTCTCAGTGTAAATATCCTCTGAGTTACATTGCAGGCTTAAGATCCTGTTACACCATTCACATCGACATACCTGAGCAGTGCGAGCTCTTAGAGACAGCACTATTTGCACTGACGTCAGACATTTTGCTTAAAATAGTTTTCTTCATGACACATAAGGAACATACATACCTCTCCTCTTACTCAAGATATTTGTGTGGGGTCTTGTGATTATTCAAGGAATCTGTGATGCATATCATGGCATGCAACCATGCAGGATATTGAATGACACAGCAAATTTGATAAACCGTGGATTATATTGACGATCCACGCTTACATCGTATTTAAGACACCTACATGACGTATTTCGACGAGAATTCGAGACTAATGATGAACAAGCGTTTTTCACTTTGTTGCAGATAGACCGGTTATAACAATGTTGATAATTTTCTTGATAAAGGTACCATTTCTAAACGTTTATTTTAGCTGCCTATCTATCTATCTATCTATCTATCTATCTATCTATCTATCTATCTATCTATCTATCTATCTATCTATCTATCTATCTATCTATCAAATGTATATTCATGACAACGTATTGGTACATATGAGTGAGTGTGTGAGAGTATGAATTGGGTTTTTCGCCGCTCTTAGAAGTAATCCAGCAATATCACGACAGGGGACACAAGAAATTGGCTTCATTGTATACCCAAATGGGGAATCGAACCCGCGACTTCGGCGTGAGGAACGGAAATTCTAACCATTGGTCTACCTGTCGCTATCCGACAAAGTATAGAAACCTGTATGCGACAACCCCGCACATTTATCACATAAGCGAAGGCGATAGGGTAGGTAGGGTAGGTAGGGTAGGTAGGGTAGGTAAGTAGGCTAGGTAGGGAGGAGCTACAACTGATCATGCTGTCGACTCCGGTTAGATTGCAGCAAGTGTTCATGGTGTCCCGCAGCAGTTTGTTGCTGTCATATTACTATTACTAAACAACAATAGTCTCTTTTCATAAGGCTTGGCGTAATGGTTCAATATCCGTAGGGTAGCCCAGTGGTTAAAGCGTTCGCTCGTCACGCCGAGGACCAGGGTTCGATGTCCCAAATGGCTACAATGTGCCCATTTCTGGTGTTTCCCATATAATATGTAATAGTGCAAGAAGCGGCGTAAAACTAAATTCACTCGATGACTCATTCGTAATGCCCCAACACACATACGCATTCTTATACGTGAGGTCCTTCGACAGGGCAGTTCTCAATGCCGTACGACAAACGCCAGGCTTACGAGTTCGACGTCAAAGTCCCTCTGATGGTGCGAGGGCCTGGAATTGCCAAAGACGTCGTAATTTCCGTAGGTCTTCTTTCGTTTCACACACATTTCAATTACTGCGTGTTCCCTTTACCTTCCATTTAATCGGTACAAACGTAGTTTGTGTAATTTCGTATTCATGTATGTTTTTTATTGAGAAAATATCACGTGTTTTATTTCCCTACCCTCTCACAACTATGTGGAGCCCTTTAAGATCCGGGTTAGAATTTTCTTCAGCAACCCATGCTTGTCGTAAGAGGCGACTAACGGGATCGGGTAGTCAGGCTTACTGACTTAAATGTCATTGTATTCCTGTTGTGAAGATCGGTATTCATCGGATTGTCAGGTCTCGATTATTTGCATACCGCTGCCATATAGCTGGAAAATAGCTGCGGAGTTAAACAATAAACCAACCAAACAAACAAAACAAACAATTGGAATCGAGACTGGGTACTCTCTGGCGGTAGGGGTGGTGGGGTAGCCTAGTGGTTAAAGTGTTCGCCCGTCGACCCGGGTTCGATCCCCCACATGAGTACAATGTGTGAAGCCAGTTTCTGGTATCCATCGCCGTGATATTGCTGGAATATTGCCAAAAGGCGGCGTAAAACTAACTAAACTCATAAATCTTGACGGTGACGTCAGCAAATTCTGACAGATACTTTGTTTTGCATAAATGAAAACTATTCTGTGCAAAGCAACATATGAATAAAGACTCACTCACTCTGACGATTTGTGCCCATGTTCGTGTTTAGTTATCACCAAGTTTGCATCTGATAAAATGTTGCTGAACGCAACAACTGCAAGTAAAATCACACATGCTGTAGATACCCTCGACCAGGCAAACCGGTGAGTGAAATCATGAGCACGACATATATTTTTACATCTGCACATCCTTGAACATGAACATGTTGTTCTTAATTATTACTCCATATTTTGTTGTTTCAGGTGTAGTAGCATAGACATAGCATTCGCTGTTCACGCCTAAGATCCAGGTTCGATTCCCCACATTAGTACAATGTTTGAAGCTCATTCCTGGTGTCCATCGCCGTGATATTGCTGGAATATCGCAGAAAGTTGCTTAAAGCCATACTCACTCACTGAAATGGTGTTACTGTGGTATGAAGTGCAACCATATGAATTCCCAGTATTCTTATAATGGCAATATGTCCGAATCATTGCCAGTCTGTCTTTAAATCTGACCCACCTCATTCCAGTATTCATACACATAGCTTTATTTAGGATCAAAGCTCAAACTCTTGATTTTTTTACTCTGAGTATTTCTGAGTGAGTGAGTGAGTGAGTGAGTAAGTGAGTATGGTTTCACGCCGCTATACTGCTTTCAGCACTATTCGGGCAATATCACACGGGGGACAGAAAAATGGACTTCACCCATTGTACCCACGTGAGAGACCAAACCCCTGGTCGTCGGCGTGTCGAGCGAATGCTTAAAAAAACTAGGTTATCCCACTGTCCTGTCTTTTATAAAAAATCACACTAATATTGATGAATGAATTAATTCGTCTTCCTTCACACAGGACTCAGTTCTAAACATCGATCTAGGCCCCACATTTATTGAGCTGGCGGGTGCCACGCCCCCGAATTCTACAGACGGTATGTCTCTGCTGCCAATCCTGCACGGCACCAAGGACCCCAGCGTCCCTTTTCGAGTCCAGTTCCTGACAGAGCACTCCGGGGTGGGGATTGACTCTGTACCCGGATGTCCTCAGTACCAAGGCCAGGGACTGATGGTATGTGGAAAGACACCATTTTTACCCGATGTTGGAAAAGTGAAATTCTACTATGATGTTCCGGAATCATTCGTTCGTTTCAGTCCGTGAAAATTCACCAAGGAGAAGATACGGGTTAGAATTGATCTTCAGCAACGCATGCCTGTCGTAAGAGTTGACTAACGGGATGGGAAGACTTGCTTGACACATGTTTGAACTTGTGTTCAGCAACCCATGCTTGTCATAAGAGCCGACTAACGGGATCAGGTGGTCAGGCTCGTTGACTTTGTTGACACATGCGAAAATCTGGGCCCAGACTCGCAATTCTCACCTCGCCATAATGCAATGTTGTCTTAATTATACTTTTGGGTAGACTTTGGCTGAGTAAGAGTGAATCGATCGAAGATTGTAAATTGAGATCACCGACACCGTCGCTTTTCTGTCGAGATTAATTCCCTCTATAATCCTAACAAACACATCGTACATCGTGCTGTGTTGTAGAGCACGCTCTGACAAACGGAAACCGGGAAATCGTTTAAAATTAAATCTCAAAACGAGGCTCTGCCCCTAGAATAGTTTGGCGGTCTGGTGACGAACTGATATCATTTCAACCACATTGTGCGTTACGGTACTACACTGAATTAGCGCTAAAACACATACCAGGTGTAACCAGTGAGCCACATGCATTCTGAATCATTTTACGACCTCATCAAACAGGGCCAGTCTCTGACGTCTAAGTTAGGGTTATGCTGACTACACCTCGCCAGAAATACGATATTATTAAAATTTAAAATCTGTTTGTAAATACCACTTTCTTATGAAACAAGGAACTTGAATTCAATGTTACCGTAGTTGTTTATGGTGTCCATTTTAACTTTCACACGAGAAAATTCAGATCGGCTGAAAACTAGGTCATCGTCTCAACGGGTTAATGAGGCTCATATTTCGATTTGGAGTAAAAGAACGAGGACGCCTATGTCAGACAGCATTAACCTTTTGATAGTTCACGGGAGAAAGTACTTTAATAGTTCAGGGCAAAAGTGTACTTTATACATAATACATGGTGGTAGTTCTGTATTTCTGAAATGTGAAATGATATGTAATATATTGTCCAGTGACGATTTTTTGTGTGTACAATACAGTTAGTTTGTACAATAAGAATGAAGACTAATCGATGTGTTTTGCAGGTCTGTAAAATGCACTGTGTCTGTCAGGACTCCCGTAACAACACTCACGCCTGCCTCAGGTACAAGAGCAACAGCGTCGACTACAAGTACTGTGAGTTTGAGGACGATGAAGTAAGTGCAGGTCTGCTAATTCAGGTCTTCCCCGAATTAGCCATTATATTCCACATATTCATACTGATGTTTACTTATTGATTATTAATCGTTATCTTTGATGTCCTCATATCGTCGAGATGTTTAGTTTTGTTCTGATGTCTGGGCTTTGTTCAACGCTGCTATTCTCCGCCTATATCACGGCGGTCTGTAAATAATCGAGTTTGAACCAGACAATCAAGTGATCAACAGCATGAACATCGATCAACGCAAACTGGATATGATGACCTGCAAAAACGAGAGACTGGCCGCCCGCCTCTTACGACACGCGCTGGTTGCATTGATCAATCGTAACCTGGTCTCTGTTACCCCCAGAGCTCATCCTCATTGGTTTAGTCCATTTTTGTCTGATCCTCCATAATATTGCTGGAATATTGCTAAAAGCTACGTAAAACTAAAACTCATTCATTCCGATGTTCCCATTTGTATCTCTCCGTAACACATTTTCGTCTCCTGCACTAAGCCAACTTTATTATTGTGTAAACCATATGGTGACTATTATCATACAATATTTACTTCGACGTTTCAGAATTTCAAGGAGCTCTACGAACTGAAGCAAGACCCGTATGAGTTGACGAACATAGTGGACCAAATAAACCCAGAGATCCTAGCTGTCCTCAAAACGAACCTGTACGACCTGAAAATATGTACTGGAGACGCTTGTCACGGTTCAAATTCACACAAAATAATATGAGTCATTAGTCTATACGGGACCGTTGATAGTTTATGTTAATTTTATTGAGAAGCAAGTACAATGTAAATGAACCTCTCTAAGATTAATGTACAAAGTAAGTGACCTTCCACCATGCCATGTACACAATCAGTGACCCCCATGCCCACTCCCATATTTTAAAGCGTAATCTTTTAATATTTTTATGTACAAAATTAACTTTCTTTTGCAAAGAAATGTTACAGTACAGTTATTAAGAATTGTATGTTATGGTATGTTAATAAAATGAATTAAACGCAATCGTGGTGTACCCAGTCTTTTGTAAGTTTTGTGCCGCTTTTAACAATATTGCAGCAATATCACGGCAGGGAAATCACACATTGTACCCATGTGGGGAATCGAACCCGGGTTTTCGTCTGACGAACCTTATTTTCGTTAGACGGCCACACCCACACGTTCGTAAAATGACGTTTAAATGACTTTCCAGGGACGTGTGTATCACAACATGTTGGTCCAATATCAGTTACGAAGGAGTGAGTGACTTTAGTTTAAGCAATATTAGGAGGAAAGACTACATGATGTACTTCTGGTTTTCTCAGGTTCTGAATCTTCGGTTTATCTGGGACACCTTTTCAATTTAAGTGAGTGTTTTGACAGATGGGATTCACCCATTGCACACTGTGATAGATTTGGCCTTCAGAATTCCATGCTTGTCCTCAGAGGGCCACAAGTAAGACTCGCTGACTTGACTGAAACTTGTCATCGCATCCTTTCGTAGTGCGATGTTCATGATATCAATCATTTGACGTAATGGTCCAGAGTAGATTATTCGCATACCACCGCCATACAGCTGGAATAATGCTTCGTGCGGCGTTAAATCACAAACAGATCACAACGACTCTCATTTCCAAGTCGTTTACTATCCCAAGAAGTTGAAAAGTGAGCGAGTTTTACGTTGCATTTGGCAATATTCCAGTACAATCACGGGCGTATCACACTAGAAACGGGCTTCACAACATTGAACCCAGGTGGGAATCGAACCCGACCTTCGGCGCGACTAGCGAACACTTTAACCACTAGGTTAGCTCACCGCCCCTATCGAAGTGCGATTAATCTTCAAGGACATTCATGTCACCGCAGATGTACACAAAAGACAACGCGTAAAAGATCAAACAATATTTCGAGAAGCACTTGGTAGTTTATTCAAGTAAGGAGTATTCAAGGTCGTTCATGTATACCATGGTTCGTTATGGTCATATTAGATATTCTAGGTGTATCAGCATAACAAATAGTCTCGGTTTTACAATATATTCATTACATTTTTTAATTCGGACTTCGAACCCACGGAGAATGGTAGGCTCTCAATATTTCCTTCTGCGTGAGTATTTCATGTTAAAGATGACTTTATGATCTGAAGTAAAAGTGTGTTACCCATTGTACTCTCGAGATAACTGGCTGAGCCTGGATTTGCGTGCTTTGCCATAGATCATTACCATGATCGGATATAAATCTACCTGAATGAATAAAATTGTTCAAGTGTTCAACAGTAAGAAACACAACAACATAAAACATACAATCCACTTGTCCAAAAACAAAAAACGTAATAAAAATTCACCAGTTTAAACATTTTAGTAAAGATTTCAAGTGTTCATTGATTAAAACTGGCCACAAAAAATAAATAATTTAATGGTCACGTTTTCACTCTCGTCATTTGTTCTCATGCCCATTCTTCGAGATGCACGATATGCTGATAATACAGCCTGTACCTGGGCAAATGGTATCAGGAATCACAAGCTTTACTGACGTAGGATATATTCTGAAACTGGTTATAATGGTCTTCCAGCAGTTAACGTTGCTCACAGCATGCATGTGTATATATCCAACAGAAGGTGATAGCATCCCGTCAGCCTTATATATATATTGAGAGGACCAAGAGGTCCAGAGATGTTGATAACTACATCGTCACTTTAAAGTATTCGAGAGCTCAACCCTAGTTGGCATCAGCTCTCGGTTGACGAAAGGTTTCACGAAGAAATTCTGTTCCGGAACTTCCGGTTTCGGCCAGACATCTTCTTCCGGTTCTAAAAAACACGAATGGGCACTTCCGGTTCAGACAAAAGGAAGAATCAGAAATAACATCTACGTACTCATGCGTCGGGGCATTTTTTAACGAACAAATATTTTAGAAAATACTTGTAAAGGATGATGTTGTGTAAGTGTAAGCTTGAATCACGTAAGTTCGTTAATATATATTTTACTTTATATCTTAAAATATGTAGGATATTTTTACATAATCCAAACGAGTACGCTTTCAAAATGGAAGACAAAGTTGTTACAGTTGTTGTCCCATATGTTCTCCTGATTAAATCCATGGTTAATAAATCCTTGTCAATTCCTCATATATTTATTGTTTCATAATGCTGAAATGAGGTTTTCTGGCTAAATTTCTGTCGTTTCTGTTTTTCCTTACAGAAAGTATTACTTGTAAAAAGAGAACTGTGTTGTGATGTATTAAGATGACGCGCTATAATCTGATCAATGAAAGTAACAAACCGGTCTTTGGAAAGGGGTTGCCTTTCCATTGCCTCCAAACGACTTGCTCTGTTTGAAGGTCGCTGTCTCCTCTTTCCCAGTCTGCTTTGCCTGGTCACGTGTGATTTCGTTCACTTCTACCCTCTTCTGGCTTACGCCGAAAATGTCCTCGTGGTACCTGTTGTCAATCTGTAACAAGGAAAACATCGGAATGTTTTCTTTCATAATCATGTAGTTGAATGAATCATTTGTCTCTGTTCTGTCTTCACGGACACCATCCGTTGTGTTGTGGATGGGGCGCCTGTGAGGGCAGGGGCCCGTTTCACATAGCTCTCGTAGGCCTTAATCTTTTCCCGTAACATTGGCACCTTCTTATGTTACAGTATACGAGGAGGAGGTAGGGAAGCTACGAGGAAATTTACGAGATCTTAAGCTTACGAGAGCTTTATGAAACGGGCCCCTGGTTTATAGGTTCGAGTCGCGATGGGTTGCATTACAGGATTTTGATTGTAGTTGTTGGTACCCTGTCTGGTGGAAAAGCAAACAAAAATGTTTTTATTGACATAAGGTCAGAATACTCTATGTATCACTGCAGCACGATTACATTATCAAGCACGCACATACCGCTAAGGTCGTTTCATCGAGTGTGCGTTATACAGGTTAAAAGCGAATGGATGGTCCCAGGCTTATGGTCATCCTCAGGTGACAAACTCGTTACTTCCTGTATGCGAACATGGTCTTTGGCTGCTTCCAGACATATATATTCTGAACAGCACAGAAACGCAAGTTACGAAAAAATGAAATCTCATAAAGGTAAACTTCCGTATTTATGTTTGACAATAACAGTTGTGTTTCTTTTGCTCTTCAGCATGCATACCCTCAGCTGACGAACATATTCTCTGGCTGCTTCCCGCGTCAGTTTTCCATGTTCACTCAGAATCCTTTCCAGCGTCTGCTTGACGTTGTCGGCCATTTCCACGTCTCCGCAGACGTAGATGTGTCCGCCAGCTTTAACCATGGTGTTGTAGACGTCCTTGGCGTGCTGCTGAAGCATGTCCTGAACGTACATCTGAGGAGGAGATGCAACAAGTGACTGGCCAGGAGAGAGGAGACTGAATTCAATTGTTATTAGCTTCTAGGTTTAATGCACAAATCAAAACTCAAGATGCAAATTACTATGACGCACTTTCAGACTCAACATGAAATTCAGCACTGAAAACTGGCTGATTGAAAGGATGCCTTTAAACTGGCGGTGACTTGGCCATGTAGGCAATACGAGTTATCTCCCTTAGACTTTGCTTTATATAGACGATCATTCGCTGTTAACGGACGAGCAGATTCAACCATGTCCCGACGGCACACATGCAACACATACATTAACTTGAAGCATCGTGTGGTCAGCTACTGATGATATGTTGTTTATTCTTAAGACACCCTCTCCTGACAAAACCACGCAATGACATAATTATAAATAGGGTAAGCCCTGAGCAAGCGTGGTAGTAACGAAACCAGTTTGGTGAAAATGTAGTCTGACACAGGATGTCATGGCGGCCTTCACTTCCTACCTTCGGCCTGCCTGGTTCACGGGACAAGGCCACGTAGTAGTCGTTCAACACCCTCTGTTTCTTCATGGCCGCCAGCTCCGAGTCATAGATGTGATCCTGGCTGGATGCCCGGCACCCGAAATACAGCCTCATGTCACCCCAGCCTCGCCGAGTGCCATCTGAAGAACATACAAGTTCAGCTATGAACACACAGGGAATACAATATCATGGCACCCAAGATTCGCTGATTTCGTATGCTTTGGTTATCAATCAATCAGAATTCGACAAATTTATCTTAAGGGTAATAAAACCTCATACCAACTAGATCCCCGAGAAAGTAATGGATTCGACTAGATTAAAGACCTTATGTTCAAGGACTATACCATATCTTTCCATGTGTACGCTTTCTTATACGAAAAATAACAAAGGTGACTCACTGCTAGGTGTAAGCCCTCTGTCCATGTCAAACTGCCGTTGCTGCCAGAAGCTCCTGAAGGGGGCGATACCTGTCCCCGGCCCCACCATCATCACCGGCAACGTCTTGTCCTCCGGGAGACGGAAGTTGGGTGCACTGTCACAGACATAGATGATGTAATGGTATACAATCATACATACGTGCTTTGTCTTTACTGGAATAAATATTGCTAACATGTAAGACACCTATGAGGTGTTGGAAAGGATGAGTCGAATGGCTTGGGACCAAGTGATAACTTCGACTTATCGATGTATTCGAGACAGGTATGCCCATTAGGGTAGAGAAAAGATGAACTCAACCTTCAATGGTGCAAAAGTGTGAGCGGAGCTGGTTTGTTAACTGGATCAGTTAGCTACATCCACCAGTTAACTTCTCATTGACTGACTTCGGCTTATGAAAACAAGACTGCTGTTGTTTTGAATCTCATGGGACCAACTTTCCTCCTCGAGTCATTACGTGTATTTATGTAACGAATTCAAATCAAATGATGATAACTATAACAGGGAATGGTCGCTGTAAGTGTCTGGCACACAGTCTACAGATACACTTGGCCATGCGAACCGGACCGGTCCCTACCCGCATGTGCCTGACTCGCACGTGTTTCTCGCGAACCGCGTCACCTTGTGCACATCGCATTCAGTGTCTCAATTAAACTTATGCTGTTCAGTGGTTTATTTTTGGCCCTCGTCCTCGCGTAACACTGTTACAGGCGGGACCGACAGGCACTTCGAGTTATGAGTAATATTCGAGACGCCGGCATTCGTCGCATCGGGATTTGACTGTAATTCAGTTAGCGGGGGCATGGACAACAGAGGTTGGTATGGTCTAGTTTAACATCGTTTTGAATAAGATTTAAGCAATTTGGCATTTTATTTTAAGCTGGGGAACGCCAAAATGATGCAATACGTGAATATCAAACCCACGAATGGATCATAATGGATCATAATGGATCATAATAGATCATAACCATAACATTCGACGCCTGAATTCTACCCAACGATCATGAAATCTATGTACGTTAAAGGGCATTACTATCAAGGCAAGACGGGACACCTTTAACTCGTGTCACCATTAAATCGATGGAAGCAATGATTAACTCCAAAGTCTTGAGTCCCAACTTGCTGCGCAGAACGACCTTATTCGAATCCCTAAAGCACCCATCCCGAGATATGCTGTGTATTAAATACAAAACAGCCACCACAATGAATTAACCGGATCGCTGAAGTCTTGATATACACTTGCCAGACACTAACATAATTTGCGTTTATAAAGGTTTGATAGATCTTTTGAAGGTCTGGACACGTTTTGTGTTGGTGAGCCAAATCTCAGCTCTGCAAGTGGTCTTGGTAAGCCTAGCCTCTGCCAATGGTCTTGGCATAGATTCTAGACCAAGACTTACAGACTGAACAGTTCGACTTAAGTGTGGCATTCCCAAGTATACTTAAACAGCAAAACAAACACGAAAAAAATGAAATTTCGTAAAAGTAAGCGTTCACGTTTATGGAACGTTCTTGGTAAAGTGGCGCAATGATCCCAGATGAGATGGCATGCAAATTGATATCCATACGAAACATTCGCCTAACACCCACAGTTCATTATTATAATGGGATAGAAATTGTCAACATTACTTTGCTGTTTTTCAAAAGTACACGTGCAAATTAAATAATCATGAATAAGAACGACAGTTGCCTAACTTTGGTCAGTGGGTACAATCAACACTCACGCTCTGATGGCACCTGGGATGACCTCTCCGATCTCGAGTCTGTTCAACCACCCGGAACACACACCCTCATGATTTACACCACCTGCAGATAAACGAATAATTTATAATAAGAAATTTACCTCTTTTAATACCGAACGCTAATTCCCTGCGCGAAGTAAGAATCTAATGTTCTGTTATTCGTGTCTGTTTCGTACCCTTTCTATGAAATTTGTCAGTCAAACAGAGAGTACGTTAGATGATGTTATTTTAAAGTGATCATGACATTTATATAACAGGACAGTTCATGTAATTCATCAGATCCCAGAGTCGAAAGAGTTTGGATTCAACATGAATTAAAAATCTGTATTAAAATATTAGCATATAATATCTATATCAGATTAAATATTAAAATGCTTAATTCAGCATAAAATCCAAGATGAATTCCAAAATCGGATATCAGGTATGACGTCTTAATTCATATTATTTAGTGATATAGATAAAGAAAAAATTAATATAGTCATAACAAAAAATGAATACTTATATTTACCTGATTTGAATTTCAATTAGAGTTCGTCATTTGCACGGACACTTTGGATTTTGACATGATACATCTGTATGAGTAATTATTGTTTTTAGCCGCATCATGAGTATTTCAGCCATTCGGGACTGCTAGCATTAGAACAGTTTATCATATATCACTGCTATTGGACTGACCTTGAGTCGTGTAGTTTAGTACGGCTACAGTGGCATGGACCTCGCCGGGGTTGGCGTCATGAGACGAACTGATGCTGTAGTAGCGCTGTTTCAAGAGGGGCAGCTGTGTGACCAGCAGTGAGGCGGGTACCCGGAGGGAAGGGAATTCCTTCATCACTTCCAAGAGAGTCGGTGCGTTCGTATTTCTCCATTCCTCGTAAACGTGTGTGTCCTTAAAGCAGATAGTGATCTCTCTAGAGTAGTGATTTACGCCATGATATTCCCAACAATAATGATTTAGCACCGTCTATGGTCATCAAAACGTCGCTTTTCTTAATTGTAAAAAATACAACATAACCTGAACATTCACTATGCATGAAAGCGTTTCTTGTGACTCTATCAAATTTAGTGTAATTAAATCTGTTCGTTTCAGCTTCTGTTACTGATCCTAGAGCATTGTCCTTCAACAGAATAGAATATTCCTGTGGTATACTTGATTGCTCCTTTAATAGCTGTTGGGTCTAATGAAAACTAATTTTATTTAACAATGTGCACCATAATATTTCGGAAATATGTGTACATCATTTTATCCATAAAGAGCTACATTGTTTACAGCTACGACAACATCACTCGAGCTACACCACCACAAGTATGTCTTGACAATGGAGACTCACAGTGATCAACAGCTCCAGCTTGTCCTTGTCCCTGTTCCTGTCGGTCAAGGTGGACAACAGCTTCAAGAAGTCTTGAGTCGGGGGCGTGGTTACATCCAGGTACTGGGTGAATGCTGTTCTCAGAGAGCACGACGGCAGCTTATCCCAGACCATGCACTTCCCTGAAGAGTGAGTGAGTTAGCACAATATCAGCGACGGAGGACACAAGAAACGGGCTTCACACATTGTACCCATATGGGGAATCGAATTCGGGTTTTCAGCTTTAACCATTAGGCTACCCCCGCCCCCTTCAATGCGGACACTTGTAACTATTCGGCACTTTACTTACTTTTGCTTTGCTGATCACTTGGAATTATGGACAAGAGAGTGGCAATAAGTAGGATTGTCTGGGATTTGATTGATTTTTGAACATTTTAATCACGATTAACTAACATCATAGAAAAATACATTAACTTAAACCAGATTATAACCTACAGTCTCAAATATAAATACTGTGGCGTACCTTCCACAGTTTCGTCCTTCATCTTTATCCGCATAATCTGTCCGGCAGGTGGCGCGTCCTGTAGGCGAGACAAGATGGCTTCCACTAGTTCCGGTGAATTTGAGGGAAATATGGCGAGATGATCTCCTGGCTTATACTGCATGGAAGTGGCTGATTTTGTCCCGATCCGGACCAGGATAGTTTGGCGTCTAGACGAAAAAAATGTGGGGTTAAAGTCTTTCCTCATCCGCCATTTTCATCACATAATGTAGAGTCAGGGATTAGAGACGGGTATATACTTAAAGTCATCATCAGTCAACCTTAATATATGTTATGAACGGTTCCTAAAATACAACATGTCCCCTTTATTATGAACTTTGAATACATTTTGTAAACAGAATGGGACCTCAACAAAACCACTCTGAGGTTTTTAAAACATACATGGACACTGGGCTTAGACGACGTAGGGGACCCCAAAACTGTTTTTTGTTTCTAGACAGAAACTAAAAGACTTCAAGAAAAGCGTGACGTAACAGCGTTGTGGAATTACCTCACACGTCACCTAGTTATTATCTATACTACTCGCACTTTGCTGAGGAATACAAAAATTTACAACTTTAAACGTAGATTAAAATTTGAAATTCTATCCATTTGAAACTAGATAAATAATGGTATGCTCCACACAAAATATTTCTGTTGAATCCATGATCTGATCCTTAGCAATTTGTGAATACACGTAGCATTTTTACACTTTAAAGGCAAGCAAACCTGGAAATGCAACATACCATGACCTTGTCGTTTAGGAATTAAACAGTACTCAGAGGCACCCTATAGCCAATATTAAGAATTTTCAACGTTTCAAATTTAAACACCAGGAAGTCTAAAAGCGTCGCTAACATTACTTCTATTTTTAACATCTGGTAACTCGGCCGAAAGAAGTGTATTTTCGTCTCATTTAAACAACCAAATGCAATGACACCTCAAAAATCCGAACGGTGGTATTCCAAAGTTAATAGTTTGAATACAGTACTCGATTACAATCTTGGATGGAATAATGTTTATGACTGTGAGTGTTTATTTAGACGGTCTCTCAGACAGAACGGAATGCGGAGAGGCCGGACTATAGAGGTGTCACTGTGAGACTAGCTAAGATAAAAGCGACCATGAGTGACTGAGTGAGTCCAGTTTTACGCCGCACTCAGCAATATTCCAGCTAAATGGCGGCGGTCTGTAAATAATCGAGTCTGGACCAGACAATCCAGTGATCAACAGCATGAGCCTCGATCTGCGCGATTGGGAACCGATGACATGTGTCAACCAAGTCAGACAGCCTGACCATCCGATCCCATTAGTTGCCTCGCACGACAAGCATAGTCACCTTTTATGGCAAACATGAGTTGCTGAAGGCTTATTCTACCCCTTCTACTTCTACGAGTCAAAGCTGCAATGAATGAAGTTTTGTGTTTTTACATACGGCGACGTGGTGGACTGCAACTGCCTCCTCTCCAGCACCGTACACGGCGCTACTGTCTTCTGGTGAAGCCGCCCTAAAACTAGAACCAGAATAATGGTGAGTTTAGTGTTACGCTTCACTCAGCTATATTCCATCTATGGCGGTCGCCTGAAAATAATCGAGTCTAGACCAGACAATCCAGTAACGAAGAACCACTATGATGATAATGATGACGACGACGACGACGACGAAGACGATGATGATGATGACGATGATGATGATGACGACGACGACGACGATGATGACGATGATGATGATTGCGACGACGATGATGATGATGACGATGATGATGACTGTCACTGGGCCATCAAAATTGGACTGTTTTGCGTATGTACAATCGGGATTTATAGTGAGTGAGGTAGTGAGTTCACATATTGCAGACAGGAATTATGGAGATTTGACCGTTCTTGAAAACAAGTGAGGTCTCCGGAATCGCAAGGTTTACCTGTACACAAGTCCCCCTCCTGCCCGTCAGGAAGTTCTTCTATACAGAACTTGTCGGGCGTCCAGGTATCGTCGCTGCTGGACAGGTCCCCCGTGAGGTTTGTTACGTCCATATCACCGTCCACAGTGAACACCGCCAGGGACGCCTGTAGATGTATAAAGAGAACATTAACATTCCTTCCAACAGACGGACTATGTGTGGTGATGGTACTGTGCCAGTGCTTGACCTATTGACCTATTACTCTGATGCGATGCCTATAATGACCAATGCTATCACAAATCATCATCTGCGTAAATGATGTACATACGCTTCCATTCGATGGTTCTCTTGGAGCCGAGCGTTTTGACAATCACCCCATGGTGGTCGCACTAGTTGAATCCTCTATTATGCCAGTCTGACTAGAGGCTTCACAATCCCGACCATTATCTGACGTTTGTATGCCGAAAACAAACTTAAACCAGAAGCACCGGATGTAAAAGACAAAGGCAACGTCGCAAAATTGTAAGTTCTCATTCCTGTGCGCGTTTGCCTCTACAACGAAATGAAGTGTAACACTGGAAACATGGCATTGTGTTAGTTTTCTATCAGTTGAAATTGGCCACTCGACATGGTGCTAAACTTTCAGCCATTTATATGAGTCAGCGTCTGAAAACGTTTTCCTTTAGTCTATTTCAGAACAGCCACTGACATCGTCTAGATATTTCTAAACATTAAAAACTATGAAGACAAGCCATAATTAATTAATTGATTATAGTTTCTTTTAATCCTCTAATCTACATTCTTATTCCTTTTCGCTACCGCAGCGTGCAGAGTCTTGTCAACAAGCCTGTACCTATCTGGCACTTTCATTTATTATTAGATTTGACATTTATAAGCACATCTATATTGTCAAGTAGTCTAGTATTCCGACTTTCTGCGTTTGGACGATCACACACAGGATCATGCCGCTCGAAGGAAAACGTCCAGGAGTTGAGCAGGAATTCCGCTCGTCTTTTATATTCATGCTTGTATATTATGTATTGTATAGCAAAATAAAGAGGTTTGAACTTAACTATATCTTTGTCTTCGTCTTCGTGTCCGTAAATTTCTGAGCTAGTTCCCTGTCGACGCACCATATCTGCGAGCATCCTCGATATCTCCAGGGTGTATGTTCCGATAAATATACCCAGGATGCATTCACGGCTCGGCTCGAGGATTTCATGCGTCCATGGTAAAGTGGAGATTTATCGAAACATATACCCTGGAGATATCGAGGATAATCTATGCACTGACATCTCTAAAAGAAGTCAACCAAATATACTCTTGTTATGGCCAACCTTTCGGGCCAGAGAAAAGGTTTTGAGGATAGTACTTTTTCTAAGACATGTCATGTGCTAAATTATTGTTATAATTCAAATAAAGACTATCAAGTGTTCTGGCCAGCTCCACGTATTTTCAAATCATATTCTCACCTTAAAGGCTCTGTGGGCCCAGGTCTTGAAGGATTGCTCCTGTCCACTCAGTTCGTCCCCTTCTCCGGTCTCCAGGATCTTCTGACCTCCCAGGTCACCCAGCAGCGAGTCCAGGAAGTGACCGAAAGCGCAAAAATGGGGGTAGGCCCTCGACCCCAGTCCAAACACTCCGTATCTATTATATAAATTTTAGGTCAAATTACTTTAATTTTATCGTGTAGGTATTCAAACAAGACAGGAATCTGGTGGCGTCGGATGACCGTGTAATAATAGGTATTTGTTTGTTGTTTAACTTCGCTCTCCGCAATAATCCAGCTAAATGTCGGCGGGGTTTCAGGGTAAATGAGTTGAATTATTGTTGTTCACGATGCAATGAACAAAACTCGAGCAACATTATGGGGGTTGTATTAACATGACATCATCCCGTGGCAAGATGAATCACACTGAAAACTTCAAGCTATCTGCGTACGATGACACATAGTCACACGTCTTTGCCGAGCCGTCCATGTCGTGGCATTTACAACAAGGTTTGATTTGTTTCAGCGGAACCAGGGAATTAAAAGAAAAGATTATTCAGAGAGTACCTTATGTTTTGCAGCGGTTTTGAAGACGTCATTGGAGCGTTGTTGGTGTTTGAATTCACCGTGCCTGTGCTGCTGTGGGTAGAGTGAGTGAGTGAGCTGGATTTGGCTCGACTTTGAACAGTATATAAGTAGTATACTGTGACATTTTGGAAACATTGATTTGCCTTCACGTGTGTTTGTGCTGATATATGGATGCTTATAAACAAATCATCATAATCGGGGAAAATCGATGATTCGAACTAAGACTATAGATAATGGCTTACATGTGTGTTCCAACTCTTGACAAGAAATTGGGGCTCTTTAGAAAATTCTGCGATCCATTCCTCCTTAGGCAAGCTCACATTAAGCGGAAAATGAATGATTAATAGAAAGTATTTATTATTTGTTGTTTTGGGCATAAAACGTTAAAATTGTTATTTATGATCATAAATATAGCAAAACCTTTCTCATGCCCACAAGAAATATCTGCTGAAAACAGTGTTGATTGTACGATTTACATTGTATTATGAGAATCCTGCTCATGAATCACTATCTAATTATCATAATACCACCATATATCACCTTACAATGGACATGTGGTCACAAATACATATCAAGGCGAGTCAATGTATTCAAAATTTCTATGACTCCTCTTAAATAGCAATTTACACATTTATTTCCTTCTGCAATTTACATTTAAAGGGAACCCATTTAAGTTGAGCTTGAATTAATACTTACGTATTCCCGTTTTCGGAGTGCCGCAGCTTGTCAAGGCTCTTTGCGAGAACCTATAATAACATAGATATTCGGTAAAGAAGGGCTGGAAAATAGATGAGGGAGATTATTATGAAATACATAGTCCTTTAATCATTCGTGTGAATTCTGTATTCTACCCCTGAGGCTCCACATAAGAAATGATCTTCAGTAACCCATGCTTGTCGTAAGAGGTGACTAATGGAATCGGGTGGTCAAGCTCTCTGACTTGGTCAGTACATGTCATCGTACCCCAACTGCGTAGATCGATGCTCATGCTGTTGATCACTGAATTGTCTTGTCCAAACTCCATTATTGAAACACCGCCGTTATACAGCTGGTAAATCCCTGAGTGGGGAGGGAAGTGTTGAACTAAATTTACTCACTCACTCTACTCACTATGTAGTAAAAAGATGTGCATTGTTGAAAACAATCATATTTTGAGAACGTTGTATTGATGTTTGAAAACGTATTTAGCATAGGGGTGGATATACATAGACTTCAACTTTCATATGAACCACTTAAGATAATATACACATATGAAATAGAATCTTGTAGATATATTTCCTCTCCGAAAGAAGAATAAGGGAAAACCTTAAATCCCCACCTCGCCATTCTCCGGACCGTCGCCGTTGCCGAAGGTGCTGGTTACTACGAGGATGAGGTCGTGCTGCTGCAACTCAGCGACGTCGATGTCCTCCATGCACACGACCTGTTGGAAAGGTAACCGAGGGACGGCTATTATCTTCTCTTGGTTGCAAACACTTATTTGAATGCCTGACATGTCTGCTGCCCCAATACTACAATCTTACCCTGGTGGTAAAGGCTCGCTTGAATGTCTCTCATAAATGTCTGGCGCACTGACACTACAATCTTACCCTGGTGGTAAAGGCTCGCTTGAATGTCTCTCATAACTGTCTGGCGCACTGACACTACAATCTTACCCTGGTGGTAAAGGCTCGCTTGAATGTCTGGCACAACCGTTTGGCGAAACGCTCTGATCTGCCTGTCTCCGTGGCGTACAAGATGACACAGTTGATATGACTGGCCACAGCCTTGGCCTGAGCTTTGATCAGTCTGTGAACAAATTAAAGTGGTCATCCTTTCAAACACTAAATAGACTTGTTCCATGCCTTGTGTTAAGAGAACGTAGAATCCTAAGTTCCAGCATCATACCCAAAGACATGCATGTTTGTTTCGCTAAACTACATCCATTTGACTTTCTTTCCTCATCGCGGTGAAACGAAATACTCTAGAAGCTATGTTGTTTACTGAAAAATACTTTCCAAAAAATGAAATGAAATTCTTTCTATGTATTCGTGAAATACAATATTTGAGTTCTAAATCATTCATAGAAATATTTGCTTAACTCAATCGAAAATCCACCCAATCTCCGAAAATTAATGGGTCCCCATGCTTATGGGTTCCATCATATTTATAAACGTCCACAGCAAAGCTACCCTAGACATTTGGGTTAGAACTGATCATCAGCAACCCACACTTGTGATAGGAGGTGCCTTGCGAGATCGAGTGGTCAGGCTTGCTGACTTGGTTGACACGTGTCATCGTATCCAAGTTGAGTAGATCGATTCACATAATCACTGGATTGTAACAGGTGGTATCTGTGGCGTGACCTTTGTTCTGGAGTTTGCACAAGTCTGCTGAGAGTGACATATAAACTTCAGTCTGGCACACACTCACCTCTTCCTGGTAGTCTGCAAGTACCTTTGTTCCAACTCCTTGTTCTTCCAGACATGAACCTTCCATGCATCCTCCTGAAACAGGGTATAGTGTAGTGGACTGGAGAGATGGACCTAAACAAGGACACACACACGCATGCACACACGCACACACACACGCACACACATGCACATACACACGCACACATGACGCACACAAACATAGGTTGTTGCATTTGACAACATGAAACACACATTAAGGTGTAAACGCATATACCAGAAAAGGTCATATAATAACACACGCACACACGCGCGCGCATACACACATGCACACACACATCCACAAACACACACATAGTTTGCACACACGCGCGCACACACACACATAATACAGTTGTACTTGGCAGAGTCACACAAACAGAAACATGAAATTTGATAAAAGGATCTGCCTCTTGTTCAGAAAATCAGATTGGTCCTAGCTTTACCACGAATAGTCAAGTCTTTACAACCAAAGGCATGGATCTCGACATAACATGATTGACTACCTGGTACTCATAGGAAGGCTTGAGCTTGTAGACCATCATCTCTTGGTGGAAAACCTCGGTCTGACTGCCGCTCATAGGGGGCACCACCCACACCCAGTCGGCGGGGCACCCCCCTCGAAGACGCTGTTCGTTCTGCATGTGCTGGATGAAGGACTCGGACGCTGTGTGGTGGTCAACAATAGTCGCACCTGCTAACTGTCAACAAGAGTAGACGTGAAACATGGTGAAATTTCGAAATGATGTAGGATACAGATCAATAACTCCTTGCAATGTGGGATGATTTCAGGTGTAGTTCAGGCTAAATAAAAATTATGAAATGTTCCTCGGGCATCGGCGCGTCACTTTTATTTGTGCGCGTAACAAGTTTTTATTGCCATTTAAAAAAATAATTTTGACTTCGCGTCCCGATCATCCATATGTCCACTATAAGAATGAGTGTCTGCAAGAACGGGTGTGACTGAATCTACAACTCATTAACATGTGCTAAACACTTTCCAAGCTGTATTTCTGAAAAAAATAAAAAAAACCCTACCGCCCTCACCACTTTTAAAAAAATGTGCCCGAGAAACAGTTACTTTTTCATCCAGCCGAAATGTGGTCTTTAGCCATACTTGACAATATCGTGTCTTTATTCCTGTAGAGATATGCATAGAATGATTTTAACGTATATTCAGAAAACGACTTCTATAAAAAATGCTGAACAGCAAAAGAAACCCAAGTTTGGAAAAAAATGAAATGAAATTAAAGTAAGCGTTCATGTTTATGTCTTCTAATTAAAACTTGACAAAACTTGACAAACACAGCGTTCCGTTTCTCGTGCTGTTCAGTACAGACAAGACGTAGCACTGAAACAATAGGGGAAATACTGGGCTATTTAAAAGGTTGAGAAGGATGACATGGATTCTGCTGACTGGATTTATTTATTTTATCGATTATAATCAGTTTGTAAGTGGAGGGGATAAAGAAAACATGCCCAATTTGCTCCAAAGATATTTTGCTCTAAAGAAAATGTTGAAATATTATCAAACAGCTGCGTTATTCAAGAGATGAAAACTATGAATGAAATGGCAGGGTACACATGAAACAACAAAGGATTAAATATCCCAAAACATTTGAGATGACCCCCCGACTCGAATATGTAAATATATCGAAGCATTTCGAGTCGGGAGTTCCTCGCAATGACACGAGGGCCTGTGCATGTACCTGAAAACTATGCAGCACAGCAACGTTGACCTCCACAAGAGCTTTGTCACGCCACAGGGAAGAGTTTGCCCCAGTGTTCAGACCCATCTTGAGCGCTACTTTCTGTTATTTGAAAAAAAACCCCAGGAGATAATGCATAATTGTTTTTCAGTTACTATGCAAATACAGCTCAACCGTTACAAATGGCGGCCCCCAATACTAAGAACGTGGTGGCAATGATAGATTTCATCCTTACTGAAATTTGTTTGTTTGTTGTTTAGGGCGCACTAAGCAATACTCCAGGTACATGGCGGCAGTCTCGAAATAATCGAGTGTGAACCAAGCAATCAAGTGATCAACAGCGATGTCTGTGGTACGATGACATTTGTCAATTAACACCCGATCCCGGTGATAGAATCTTATGACAAGCATTGGCTGCTGAAGACCGAATTCTTTTTGTTACGTTGAACACCAACCAACAAACCAACCCAGCAACACACCAACAGATCAAGCAACCAACAAAACAAACAAACGAACAAACAAACGAACAAACAGGTATCCCTGCTTGATTAACCTATATTGTAGACGTAAAGCTTCAGTGAACCACTTTTAGAGCGTACACATATCGTATCCATCATGAACAGTTTGAGAGAAATCACCTCCGCTGGAACTGTAATGACTTTGTGTGAAACGCCGTGCAGAAGGTAAGCTATGTTAAGACCGAAAATATACTTGCAAGTGTATTTAGGATATTATTGCATTGAAAGGTGTTAGAAATATACCTATGTCTTTGTATTAAATGCCTCCGCATTTTTATGTTAGTGTATTAAAACGAGTAAAAACAAATGCTTGCAGTCCATTTTTATATCATTCTATTGAACGCCGTGAGAACAACAACTTCAGGGTTCGTGTTATGTCATTGTATTGAAAAACATTAGCAAATACCTGTTGGGCGCGTTGTATGTTATTTACTGAAGGGCGTCAGAACAATATATGTTAGTGTATTGAAAGAAATGAGAAATTACTCGCAGAGCAGATCTCTATATATTGCATTGAACAACGTACACACACGTGCACACACACACATACATACACACATGATGGCACATTTATTTTTTTGCATTGAAAGGAGTCAGAAAATACTTGCAGGACGTATTTTATGATAGTGTATTGTAATGAGTCAACATACTGTATTGTATTATGATGCAGTTTATTTTTTGTATTTGAAAGGAATCAGAAAATGCTTGCAGGATGTATTTCATGTTTTTTGCATTGAACATTGGAATATATCAACCAGACTTACTTGATATGATATTGTAATGAATAATAACTTGTAACAGACACGGAGTAGAAAGCATGAAGTCTTTCTGCTGTACAGTTGGTTAAATATATTCCCTTGACGAAGGGGCAAGGGATAGCCCACAAACGTCTTAACAACAATAAAGAAGTTGACATCCATTACATTTTGTCTTATTCTTGGTTAAATATGTTGTCTCTATCTTATATAGGAAATGATTTCGGCTTACTCACTCACTCACTCACTCACTCTAGGGCATACCTCAATGACGTTGTACCTGGCTGCATCACAGAAGTCCCTGGCTCCAATTTCCGTCCCCATGTACCAGCCGTTGAAAGGGGCTGCCGTGAATTCCAGACCCCCACAGTCGAACAACATCGCCGAGACGGCCGGAACAGCGAACCACTTCAATCCAAGCCCCTCAAACCACGGGTATCTGGTTTTAATCAAAACAGTCATTATACCAGTGGCCTATTGATGCTGTTTCACTTTCATCCTTCCTCGAAACATAATAAAAATAAATATTAACAAACTGATTTAGAGCTGAAAGTATCAGTAATTAGGTAAAGTGTTATTGCATGAGAAAACAAAATTGAAAGAAACGATTTAATGTCAGCAAATGCACCAGAAAGTGGCTGTAGATTTTAAAACAAGCGCAAAATAACATCTCAAGGAAGTAAAAGATAATACAAAACGTATACATATATAGATATGTGTAAGTAATGGAATACTGTTACAATTATTATTATTATTAGAACATTGCCAGCTTATATTCCTTGGAGATAACCATTTATTGGTGCCAATTATGACACAGTATTATTCTATCAACATCAGTCTACACACTGTGGATGTTTGATCTCCACTTCCAGCACTAGTTCCTGTGGAAGTTCATAAAGGTCAGGGTCGCCGTCTCCCGCAGACAGAACCAGGGGAAGCACATCAAACATCCCACCCTTGCCACTCCACCCCAGCGCTTCACATACCTGGCAACACAGGATAAGGCAACAAGCTGTAAGGCAACGTAGCCAGGGTAAGGCAGTTTACGGTAGGACATAATGCATGGGCGATGGCGACACAGCGTCAGACATGGTTTTAATTGCAAGGGCAATTGATATGGCAGCGGTGTTCCAAGGCACGTTAACCATAATACCAGTTTGAGGCAAGGGATAGTAAGGCATAGTGGCCTTGGTGATGCAACACCTAATTAAGGGTAATGGCCTGGAAGAGGCAACACATGTTAAGACAAAATGGCTGGGTTAATGCACGCGGACAATGGTGAAACAACAGAAGGAAAACATGTTGCCGCAACCAAAACCAAATATCAACAAACCTCCGTGAACTCAACATTAGCGGGGTCGCCTATGACGCTACCGTCAGACTGACGGTAACCAGCGTACCGAATCAGCTGAGTGTTCCATACCCGGAAGTCCTGTCTCCCGCAAGTGCGCGGTGGAAATACGGTGATCGCAGACCTGAAATTGGTGGTACCGGTGTCAGAGGTTTGTCTGCAATCGTCCTTGGTTCTGATTATCATGCACAAGAACTACGACATGTGAAGGTCCGGGTTAAAATTAAACTTCAGTAACCCATGCTTGCCGTGAGATGCGATTAACGGGATCAGGTGGTCAGGCTCGCTGACCTGGCTGACACATGTCATCGATTCTCATTCGCGCAGATCTATGCTCATGCTGTTGATCACTGGATTGTCTGGTCCAGACTCGATTATTTACAGACCGTCACCATGTAACTAACGTACTGCTGAGTCTCAAGAACTAAACAGCGCTGATGAGTAATTCTGGAGATCTTTTACGTCTTTACCTGATATTGCCATTGTTGGTGCCGTATTCAATGTGAGTACAAAGCGCTTCGAACATCTCCTTCGTCGTTTTAACGTGACGAGCATCAAACACCTATAAACAAGCATAGCAACAGACATAAACGATAAATAAACATGCGAATGAGTGAGTGGACCATTGAGTGTGTGCGTGTGAAGTCACGATCTGTGACATAACCCATTCCTCGTGATTTGTATGCATTTTACCCGGATTATGAAAGGCGTTAAGTACAATTATAAATTTATATCATGACGCAGTGTGTAAACTCTAAGGCACCCATCATTGGTAACATGCTTCCAATTCTCGTTAGCAGATTATTGGTTCCAAGAAAATCTCACCCACTCACTCACACAAAATTTGGCAAACACTCTATCGGGTTTCCTTGTAACAATCGCGATCGACAACCTTGAATTGTTCTAGGAGGCAAAGGTAAATGATCTGTGGTTTGGTGTATATTTACATCTCGTGTCACAGACATCTCACCTTGAGTTTTGACCACTGGATTCGTCCAATACACCGCGGCGCGTTCCTCCACGCTGTCTTCACACCGAAGGTCAGCTCCTCCAAGGTCAGATCATAGGTCCCGGATGTAGTAATAGCGTCCACAACTTCCGTCCATCTATTCTTGTGATTCTCTGTGTCTGAACTGATGAAGAAACAGAAAAGAAAACATAACCTCTGCTGCTTACATTTCGTTAAAATTAACCATATCATCTGAATTCTGATAGATTGTGATTGTGACTGGGAAGCAGAGAAACTAAACTCAAGAAGACACTATTCCATGATTTAGATACCTCTTATGCTAAATTTCAAACGAACTTGCAATCCAAATGTTCGTTAATTTTGAATTCATATAGGAACCCTTTTAAATCCAAACTGAAGAGCAGTTTCGCTTTTCTGTGTCTGCCACCTTTTCAGCTCGATTTCGCTCCAGGACATGCTTGGCGATAGGGTAACCTCGTGCTTAAAGCGTTCGCCCGTCACGCCGAAGACCCGGGTTCGATTCCCCATATGGATATACTTCTGGTGTCCGACGGAGTGACGTTCTTCAAATGCTGTTAAAAGTACATTTACTCACTCCAGGATTGGCGTGCGCCTGTATATAACGCTGAATGATTTCCTCGACTCTCAAGTTTAGCAACTACCAACTTAATATATGAGTGGTACCACCCAAAAACCTCTAACAAACATTTCGCTATTGTAGCTAGTTGCTGAAGATCATTATGGCAGGTCTTCATTATATATATGCGTGAAGATCCGGTTTAGAATTGATCTTCAATAACCTGTGCCTATCATAACAGGCGACAAACGGCGACTTGGTAGTCACATGTCATCGTAACCCAATGGAGCAGATCAAAGGTCATGCTGTTGATCACTGGATTGTCTGGCCCAGACTTGATTATTTACAGACTGTCGCTATACAGCGGCATATTGCTGAATGTGGCGTAAAACTAAACTCACCCATCCACCCATTTAGGTCAGTGTAGGTCAACGCTGAACGATGCTATTTGTCAGCGAAGAGCTATCACCTCTGATCACGTACCTCTTCAAAGAAGCGTAGTACTGGTCGATGAAGTCCTTGGCGTTGGTCATGAGATCCCCCCTTGATCTCAGAGTCAGAGGGTGCTTCATGCCGTCGTTCATCATCACTGACCCCAAGCATCGCTTCTTCGAGCAGTCCAAGGTCTGGTGTTGAGAAGAAGGTAATATATTCATAAGTACAACCGCGGCTATAACAGAGAGACCGGTTGGAACTGGATCACTCCGAGTCGAGGCTCTTGAGGATATATAGGTCATGATCATGGGTTTGAAGAAAAGGTCAATATTCCTTTAGTTTGTCAGTACCATAGTACATAGTACATAGTTTATGCGTCACCTCGGGTTTGTCTCCAATGTAAATCGCATTCGCTCCGATACAACTGACATACGCAATACAGAAGTTGCGAAAAGTCACCGAGACGGTTTTTTTTAAAAAAAATGCTTGATTCCTTTAGCCCCCAAGCCTTTAATCGTCGAGATCAACAATATATCTTAAGAAGATTTTCGAAACGTTTTGGAGTGTGCTGATACGCTCACTGTGAAATAGCAATAGAACTGGCCTCGAAGTTCGACAGCCAACTGCCAATCCAGGGAAAATAAAGCCGCTAGAAATATGACTGCCGTTGTTTACAACAACGCCGGTAAAAAGCCAACAATCGCTTTTGCTGCTGTCGCTACTGCAACTACTACTGCCGTTGCTGGTGCAGCTACTACTACTGCTACTGCTACTGCTACTGCTACTGCTACTACTACTGCTGCTGCTGCTGCTGCTGCTGCTGCTGCTGTTAATCTGTTAATTCTAAACTCTACTCCTCCTTCCCCTCCTCCCCCATCCTGTTGATGCTGCTGCCTTTGCTGTTTCTATCGTACTAGTACTAAATGCCTAACTGTAAAATTGTAAAATTCGTTACAGTATTGACTTCTAACTAAACCCTTGACGTTAAGGATAAGACGTGATCATCACTACAAACTTTGCCCCTCTTAGTAAGCGTCGCCTTTTGGAGTCGGGTGAGCGAACTCGATGAATTGGATTAACTGAATAGATCGATTCACTATTATTTGTCATTATTAAGTGAGGTGTAAGCCTAAACTCATCCACTCTTTTCAGTCGATCTGACCATAGCAAACAAATGCAACCACAGTCTCTACCTGAATCTGCCTCTTGTGGAGCGAGTCAGTTGTAGTCGATCCATCCAGCCAATTCCTCAAAGAGGTCACCGGACACGAACGAGGCGTCCCAGGTGCAACAGCGCCAGATACAACGCCGTTCACAACGCCACGCTTTTTGTTCTCCTCCTTGAACCCATTGTCCTTGACCTCTTGCTTCTCAAGAAAGACCTTCAGCGTTCCACTTTGAGGGGTCTTATTTTCGTTCTGGACACCATCAGACCCGAAGTCCGGGTTTGAATCTCCGTTACCCTGACGGAACCTCCGATTCCTGTTTGGTCTCCTTCTGTTCCGCCGTCTACCACTTGAGGTACGTCTTTCTCCTTCTGGCTCCATGTCAGCACCGACGTTGTGGGCGTGGAGTTTGACGTTGAAGACGTGTTCCCGTTCTCGACCGTCGTTGGACCCTGGGCTGCAAAACCGCCCTCAGCAGACTGTTGGTCTGTTTCTGGTGTTCAGACGAGGGAGCACCGTCAGCAGGTGGCAGCACTGACGGATGTTGGACGGTGCTGGAGGTACGTTTGAAGGTGCAGCTAATATAGCTGCCAGCTTACATGACGTCACAAACAGGCCGCGTGCGTTCATTCATTTATTCATATCTACAAGGGCGGTATATAGATGAGACCGTATTCTTTATTTAGTAATGTAGATAGTCTTATCGTGACTTCGGAAAATGGTTGTGTAACCAATTAAAGCATACATCCTGAGGCAGTGATATGACGCTGTCTGGTCAAGTCTGTTTGTTTAGCTGTTGTTACAATAATGTCCAGCAGCTGATAAAAAATCGAACCATCCTGATCTTCATGATTGATTGACTGAATTAATATTCATTTAATAAACGCGACTAAACTGCTTCCGCTGTCATTAGAAAGAAGAAAGAAAGTAGCATTGGTAACGGTAGTAGCAATGGTAGTTGTGGCGGAGAAAATAGTAGTAGAGAGTTTAGCTTTTAGAGATATTCTAGCAATATACGACTTGGATCATCTCCACGAGGTGAACCCATGACGATCCCTTACCTTGAACGCTAGGCTTCGCTATCCCACATGCAACACATAGTGAGTGAGTGAGTGAGTGAGTGAGTGAGTGGTCTTCATCAAGCAATGCTTGTCGTAAGAAACTGCAAACGGGATTCGAAGGTCAGAATCACTGACTTTGTTGACACATGCTATCGTACTCCAGTTGTGTAGATTGTTGCTCATGCTGGTGATCACTAGATTGTCTGGTTTACAGACCACGGCGAACCAGCCAACCAACTTGTCAAGCATGACGTTTTATTGGCAACGTGGGGAAATATAACATATATGATATATTTAATATTGTCAACTACAAGTACTATCAGGAATTTAAGCGACTAATTATTTACAAGGACAGTCCTGAACTGCCCGAAGCCATTCCATATAAACACTGTGATCTGCACAGTTAATCGAACCCTTAAGGGGTCTTCGCCTAACACCCTTCGCCCCGAAGTCTCAAACACATAACAGTTTACCACAAATGATCACGTGTAACGTCCGGGAAAGTAGTAAACACACTTATGCATAACGTGTTAGATTTTCATGAAATTTTCTGTGCTGGTTTCTTTTGACAAACAATGAAAGGAAAGGGGTTTCATTTTGCAATTAAATAATTTTTTCCATACTTTTTTACACTGCAAAAGTGCGTCCCATTAATGGGACAATATGCCGATGAGTGAACTTAAATTAGGTAATGTGTTTGACTTGAGTGGTGTGAGATCAGCCATTTGATACATATATTGATTCTTTTAATTTACAGCTTGTTCAGCTTGACCTAAGCTACTCTATATATGGCACCAAAGGCAAGTCGAGTTAACGTCATTAAATATGGGAGTAGAGAATGTTCTAAATGTTGCTTTTGTGTGGAGAAGGCACACGTCGGCGACATTAAACCATCTGTAGCTTCTTTTCGAAAGAATGTTAGGACACTGATGACAATTTTCCGACTTATCTAACGTCAGCCTTGACTCGGCTGTTCGGATATGCTGTCAATCAACTGACAAATATGCACCCATTCGTTCTCAATAATAGACCCATCCAGTTGTGAGACAGTACCCAGTGCAGTAGTATTCACTTGATCACGTCAACCTGGAGAATCTGTAAAAGCTGTCCTGAGTATAAGTTTACACATCCGTAAGTTTGAGTGAGTGAATGAGTATTGGTTTATTGATTCAGCAAACAAGCAACATCACGGCTTAGGACGCCTCAAATGGCCTTCACACACTGCACCAATGTGGGGAATTGAACCAGGGTTTTCAGCATGCCCATTTAACCATAAAGCTATCACACCTCTTCAGTGTAAGCCTGACGTGAGTCGGAGGCAAAGAAAGCACCATTTCGTCATTGACCAGTAAACTAATTGAGTTTGAGTGTGTTGGAATTTGGGTTTGATAATGATATGCCGGGTCATATGTCTGTTCGTACACGATGAGAATGTTTTTATCTCAAATATGAAAATTCGTAATTCCATCGTCAGCAAAATTGAGTGCAGAATATTTTAGCAATCATCAAAACACACAAAAAACGCATGAAAAGCTGACACCAGATGTTTAGAATCCTATATTTACAAACATGTTTTAAAGATTAATGACGGAAACAGCTGGTGGTGTTTCATTTCCATTCTTCGATCAATACAAATTAACAAACAAACAAACAACGTGGATGTCTGTCTATACGACACAGGGATACATCCAGTATACCATTGTCAAAACTCATGTCTTCTATTCATTTGTAGGTATCTACATAAATGAACCTTCTTGCTATCTTACTGAACCAACAGCCTCCTGCAGACTCATTAAACTTGGGGCTTTGGGATAGTCTAGTGGTTAAAGCGTTCGCTAGTCAGACCTGGATTCAATTCTATGCATGGGTACAACATGTGACGCCCATTTCTGGTGTTCCCGCGGTGACATTGCTGCATTATTGATAAAAGCGGCGTAAAAATAAACCCACTCGCTCTGCCCAGTCGATCTGGCCTTCAAACTCACTCACTCCAAGGCGGGTGTGCTATTCATCTGAATATCAGATTCCCAACACATGGGTCCAATGTGTAAAGTCCATTTCTGGCGTCCCCCGTTGTGATATAATGGGGTATTGATAAAAGCGGCGTAAAATCATACTCACTCTCTCACTCTAGTACTACTCTGGCTACAAACGTGTACACGTTGTTATTACAACGGTACGACAGTATTTCTCGCACTGGTGTTTTTTTTATTATGGTAATCAGTCCTTCTTAAAAAAACCCTAAAACATTAATAACTCATGCTGTCCCGTTTTCTTTTTCAAATATGTAGTCAGCCATGTCATTGAAAGTCCATACGTATGAGTTTGTTAATGCACATGGGCTGGGTTATTTGTGGTTTAGAATAACGAGATCACATACCATTTGTCACTTTTTACTTAAGGCAGGTGTTAGTGATCTGCTAGTATTAACATTTCTGACCTTGTGGATCGAATGTCGACTTACACAGACCTTGTTAGCTTATTTTAAACAGTAAGCAAGTTATTTTATTTTTAATTTATCAATATTTCGACCATGTAACGTGGGTTGCTGAAGTGCAATTCTGATAGCGATGTTCTTAGGTTTCGTCTTAGCTTAGTCGGCTCAGGTGAGTGAGTGAGTTTAGTTTTACGCCGTATGTAGCAATATTCCAGCTCTGTGGCAACGGTCTGTAAATAATCAAGTCTGAACCAGACAATCAAGTGATCAACTGTCCAGCAACTATGTTTTCACACCAATACTAAGGTCAAATCTTTATGAATGACCCATGAGATTTGACGTCTCGAGTAATTATATTGGGGTTATATTTTCTGTTTGATTGTTTTCAACGTCGCACTAAAAAGGGGACAAATTAAGTATGAGAGGAACTGAGATAGAAAGGGGATGGTCCGGTGATTCTGGAAACAAACAGAAGCCTTACATTGTTTTGTTTGATTGCTCTGTATATAATCGAGTCTGGACCAGACCATCCGCTAGTACTGATCAACAGCATAAGCATCGATCTACACAACTGGAATACGATGACGTGTCAACTAAGTCATCGAGTCTGACCACCCGACCCCATTAGTCGCCTCTTATGACAAGCATGGGTGAATGAAGACCGTTTGTAACCCGGATCTTCGTTAGTCATTTCCTGCAGTAGTAGTGGTAGTAGTAGCAGTAGTAGTAGTAGTAGTAGCAGCAGCAGCAGCAGCAGCAGCAGCAGCAGCAGCAGCAGTAGGAGCAGCAGCAGCAGTAGTAGTAGTAGTAGCAGTAGTAGTAGTAGTAGTAGTAACAAGCACAGCAGCATGTCTGTGGGATGCATGTTGTAAAAGTATATCATGTCCAATACATTTCCAAAATGTAATTAGGAAAATAACAATTTCATTGCGTCTGAGGTACAATGAAATGGAGTAAACTCCGTGTGCGTGCTTATATGTGTGTACTTGCGAGTGTGTTTACTTTTGTTAATGTAGATGGTCAACGCTGCATGTCAAGAATCGTATCCCGAAAGTACCAAGGCCACGTCTATCACATGTTAGTGGTTGATCATGCAACCTTTCAACGGTAGTATCTCACTTCACACAAAGATAACAAAAAAGACGTCGACATTGCGGGACACTGAGTACTTGCGGGCACTTAATGGATGCTCTGTCCATGCAAAACAAACCATCAGCACTCTCATACACACCTCGAGTCACTGCCCCAAGGGTGTTTAGGGGCCACTTCAACCACCATTCCCAGAGTCCGTTTGGCTCAAAAGCGTACCGCTGAATTGCAATCTAGATCGAACACAAATAAACATATTGAAACACTGATCATAATCAAAACATCATACCATGTTTGTGAGATTTTTACATTTCATGTCATAAAAATTAAAATGTTGTATCACAAAGTATCATTAAAATATTGACACAGTTCGCTGTTTGTTATGAGGGAGGAGTGCAGAGAAAGGGACAGCCAGGTGTTCGAGAAAGCATGGAGACAGCACAGTACAGGTTAATGAATCAGTAATTTTGTCGGCACTTTGCGCGTTCTTCTCGTACACCTGGCTGTCCCTTTCTCTGCACTCCCCCTCGTGACAAATACAGTGCATGTTGTCCAAACCGGCCTCTGTCCATTCCGGTAAGCTGTCAACACCGGCATAAAATATCCGGGTGGCTTTTACATTTATCATCGGCTCGCCAATCCGGCAAGTTATCTAAGCTGGATTATTTCTTCAGTCCCGATGACTGCCGGCTTCCCCTGTAGTATTGAGTATTACATGTTTACATGTTTATTAGCTTTTGAGTTAGATTTCAATTCATCTGTCTGGCTTTTGAACCAAACGGACTATAACATGTAATATAAACCCCAGGTGTCAAATTTGTGTCGTTTAGGAGGTTATTTGTTTGCTAAATTAAACCGCCATTCTGGGCCATATACAATATTCCAGGGACATTCTATACAATACTCCATACTTAGCCCTGAAAGTAGGTTTTCACGAAATGTTTTGTTCTTTCATAAAGAAAGTCAAACTGTGGTTTTATTTCTTTCAATGACATTTTAAGAAATATTGAAACTGACGACGACCATCGTCTTCGCAGTCGATTTCGATTTCTCGTTTCCTGAACATGTCTCTCACATAGCCAAAGAGGGTTTTGGTTCACTAGGGTTAGTGTTATCACAACACTTTGTCCACATGAGCTATAGTCTGTATCAACAAAATCCCCAGCAGGTGAGATTAGTTAAATTTGTAGTAAAGTGAGATGCATGTACATTGCTATGGTATTATTTGAGATTTTGGGGAGGATTTGAGGAAATGTTCAAATGGTGGCATTAGTGACATATGTATCAAAGTGAGGCACATTGATTGAATTAATTTGGGCAGAGACCATATAACAGATTATATGGTCTCTGATTTTGGATTATTTCAGGGAATGCTCAACTAGCGATACCACTGACATGATTTAAATAGTGTAAGATTATTTGATATGCAAAAATAATTATTATTCCATGCACAAACATTTAGGTCTCTGATTTCAAAAAGACAAATTGGGATGCACAGGTGAAGTCTGTACTTGATAAAGTTTCACCAACGATAAATTGTTGAAGAAGTTGCAAAAACTTATTATCAAGAAAGATCATTTTTGTCAGTACTATTGAACTGTGGAATTCTTTGCCCGAAGAACATATACGATCACCAAGTGAATTCATGAATAAGATTACATCATATTATGACATCCAATAACTACTTGTGGAGCTGCCTTCAAGGACACCCGTCATTAATTGTGCCTAGAGGCGCTTGACTGTTGCTTGTAGAGTATTGTGGCCGACGGCGTTCGTACGAACCAACTTTCGTCATCAGGCTTGGCATGAGGAGTGAAATAGAGGTAAAGGATTAAACACGATCCTGAGGTTTTGGTTGACAATGTAAGCATGAGGGCGAGGGAGTACCCGACCCCGAATGATTACATTTTCAACCAAAACCTCGGGGTCGTGTGATATCTGTTATATAAATGGAAAGGAAAGACGACACATTTATCAAAATCGGTCATAAACCATGAAATATATTTCGTATGAAAAGGACAATGGCATATCGATTAAACGTGCAGAACACTGAAAAAGTATCGCACAAACGCAGCCATTCACCCGCCAGTTACGTACATAACAGCACGTTCTGCACCTGGAAAATGTATCGGCGAAATGTGCGCGCACGTGCTAATCGGAATGCCATCGTCCATTTCATAGAAAATATATCTCATGATTTATGACATATTTTGATCGGTCTTTATTTTCTTTCGATTTATTTGACAGATTTAACACCCTCACGTTTACACAGACAGGAGTAACGTCGTGGAAATAGTTTTACACCCCAACCGCTGAATATATCACTGTTAAATATATCTACAATCCAGTGATCAACATCATGAGCATCGGTCAATGCAAATGGATACAATTAAATTTGCCAACCAAGTCAGCGAACCTGACCTTCGAATCCCGTTAGTCGTATCATCCAACAAACATGGTCACGGGTCTATTTGTAGTGTTCTGACTAGACGCAAAATAACGACAGACCTTTATTAATATCTTTGTGAATGAGGATTTGTCACTGTACTTCCTTTCGTGTCTGATTGAGAAATGAAACCACAGCTCATGATCAGTGCGGTGTTCAAATGTCAAGGAAGCACACTTACAGTATAGACTCAAACACTTGCCTACAGTCCAGGGGGGATAACTCGTCCTTCAGTGTGATTCATGTCCATTACATTAGTCCCACAAGGATCCTTATCTCCTGAAGCTGACATCAGCTGACCCTAATCTTTGCTTCTGCAGCAGCACGTCTCTCACTTTCAGTTTTTATTTTAAGTTTCAGTAGAGACAGTACAGTAATGAGTGAGTGAGTGAGTGAGTTTAGTTTTACGCCGCACTTAGCAATATTCCAGCTATATGGCGACGGTCTGTAAATATTCGAGTCTGGACCAGACAATCCAGTGATCAACAACATCAGCATCGATCTGCGCAATTGGGAACCGATGACATGTGCTAACCAAGTCTGACCACCCGATCCCGTTAGTCGCCTCTTACGACAAGTTGAGTCTCCTTTTATGGCAAACATGGGTTGCTGAAAGCCTATTCTACCCAGGGACCTTCATGGGTCCTGATACATGTGTACTGAAAGGTGTACTGTTGTGGTTTCAATGCAGTTGTAAATCAGAGGTTGTGAAATACATCAGTGAAGACGTTAAGTTGTATTTTGGTACTTAAAGGTCTTTTGAAGTGGTTTTGTGTTAAACAGACATGAAACCAACTTATGTTTAGCCCTGTGCAAAACTGTCTTGTCTGGATGCTGTGACAAAAACCTAACCTTTCTATCTCGGAGTGTGTTTCTGAAATAATGGCACTATCTTCTCTGATTAAGTATAAATCAGAAATTGTTTGGTCGTCGTCGTTCTGATACAATTGTTTTGAAAGATTTATAGCTGTTTAATACGTGTGTAAATCAGAAATTGTATCTGTCGGGTTTCTGATTTGTATTGTAATTTGTACACATATACATTTGTATTGAAAGATGATCAATAGTTGTCGCACTATACAGTTTTTTAACTAAAAGTCGTTAAATCAAAAACACCCCAACAAAACATAAAATTAAAAAGTAAAATAAAAGAATCAGTAATCCGGCGAATAAGATAAATCATATTTCAATGCCTTAAGGTCTGTTGGCAAGGGCCCCTTGCCCGAACTCGTTCCAAAGGTTTCAGAATGAAGTATTGCGAGTAAACAATTAAATCTTAAGTCGTGGTTTTGATACAGTTATAAATCAAACATTGTTAGTCATTCTGGTACATTTAATTTAAAAGATATATAGTTATGGTTTAAATACGGTTGTAAATAAGAAATTGTTGGTTTCCCTGTCACATTTGCGATTAAGGGATTAATTTTATGCTTTTGGTTTAAGAAGATGTAAATCAGAAGTTGTACAGTAGAGTTTCTGGTCTATTTGTTTTGAAAGATTTATACCTGTACATTTAATACAGTTATAAATCAGCAAATGTTTAATTGGAAAAATATAATACAGTGAACACGATAAGTTTTTTCAATACTTAAAGACATTTTGAAGTGGCGCTGAGTTGAACAGATTAAAACAGACTTGTGCTCATCCCTAAGTTTGCAAAAATGGCTTGTCTTTCTATCTAATCTTTCTATCTGAGATACCACAGCACAATAGTCTACCATATGCTGGTAATGCAGCACGTGTTTAAACCATGCAACGTGCAGTTATCAGTACTAAGCGTGCCTTGACCCAGCCCTTGAGCAATTGGAGCCCTCGATGAAACAATGCCACTATCCAATTCACATTCTTTTCAGATTTTGTATTCCTCGGAAATATTAAGAATTGTATCATTGTTAACGGAAACCAATCTAGGCGTCAACGGTTTACAATGGGCAGACAGCGCAGTTTCAGTGTATCCTTAGTGTAGTTTCGATAACGCTTTTCATTGACAATATAAATCCTGCATAGGAAAATACGGGAGTATTCACCGTTAAGTGCCACATGAGTGTGTGAATAATTAAGGTCTTGCGCCACATTTAGCAATATCCCAGCAACATCACGACTGGGGGACACCAGAAATGGGCTTCAAACGTTGTATCCTTGTAGGGAATAGAACCCGGGTCGTAGGCGTGAGGACCGAAAGCTTTAACCACTTGGCTGTACAACCGCCACCTTCAAGTGGGAAATAATACAGGGACATTTATCAAAAAAACATGTGGGGTACATCATTTTGTAGCCTTTTGTCAAAGAATGACTTCTAATTTTTGCGAGTGACTGAGTTGGGTTTTACGCCGCTTTTAGCAATATTTCAGCAATAAAACATTGGGGGTCAGATGAAATGGGCTTTCATTGCTAGGCTTCCCCTCCGCCCGATCTTTATTTTTATTATTTCTCTATAGGTCATTGACACTGGTTTATATGCTTTGAAATAAGATACTTATTGAAGCGAATGAACTATATTTAGCTATTCCCGAAGATTAGGAAACCTTTGATAATGAACTAATTACCGTTTCCTCAAAAATGAATTACTGTAATTCGAATCAAAATTGTTTCCCATTTTTCCTTTGTTAAAGGTGATCCGGAATTTGAAGTGGTTTGTTCCGATATAATTAGTGCACATGAAGCATGTAAGTTGATATTTCCATAAGGAATTCCTCTATTATAGCGACCGGCATAAATATCGAAAAAAACGGTTTCCCATCAGATTGGTCTGCACATTCATTTAACTACGGGCTTAATTAATCAACTTGATTAATTTCAACCAGAAATGAAATTGTTAACAATCACAAGCAATATTTTTAGTTTTTAAAAGTTTTCATAAACTGTGATTAGTTCTTTAAATACTACTATCGGTTAATATATTGCTAATATTATTGATATATAAATTCATAAATAAGTATGATTTTGCTCTTTTGAGGAATGGACCCGTGAAGGTCCCGGGGAAGAATAGGCTTTTAGCAACCCATGCTTGCCATGAAAGGCGACTATGCTTGTCGTAAGAGGCGACTAATGGGATCAGGTGGTCAGACTCGCTGACTTGGTTGACACATGTCATCGGTTCCCAATTGCGCAGATCGATGCTGATGTTGTTGATCACTGGATTGTCTGGTCCAGACTCGAATATTTACAGATCGTCGCCATATAGCTGGAATATTGCTACGTGCGGCGTAAACCTGAACTCACTCACTCACTCATTTCACAAGGTATGCATTGCGCTGTGGATGACATTCTGGGAATGAGTAAAGGAGCACTTCTACTTCCATGTCTTCCTTTATTCGTGTCCATGAGAGTATACAATTGTGTGTTAGCAATGTCGTGGGACAGTTGTATATGGTAGTGATGTATCACTAGGTCTTCAACAGCCCATGCTTGTCATAAGAGGCGACTGATGCGATCGGGTGGTCAGGCTCACTAACTTGGTTGACGGATGTCATTATATTTCAGCTAGCTACAAAGATCCCCATTCTGTTGATTTCTGGTTTGTCTGGTCCAGACATAATTTATAGACCGTCGCCATATAGCTGAGATATTGCTGATACTGATAATACGGTGGTGTATCATAGTGTTGTAATAAAAGGATGTATCATAATATTGTAATATTATAGAGTACCATGATGCTGTGAGAAAATGGTGTATCACAAAGTTGGAATGGTGTATCATCACGATGGAATACAATGGTATTCCTTCTTGCTGTAATGCAATGGTGTATTGTAATGTTATGATACAATGGCGTATCATAGTGTTCTGATACAATGATATATCATAATGTTGCAAAGCTATGATACAATAGAGTACCATGATGTAAGGATACAAGCTTGTTAGGAACCTTCACATCCTCGAAAAGTTCTTGGTGTGATCGACAAGGCGACGCCCTTTTGGTTTGCTTGTTTGCAAACACACTCGGAGATATTCCAGCTATATAGCGGCAGACTGTGTATAGTCGAGTCTTGACCCAATAGTCAAGTGTTCAGAATCATGAGCACTGATCTACATAAATTGGGTACGATTACATGTGTCAAAGATATCAGCAAGGCTGACCACCAAATCCCATTAACTGCTTCTCACTACAAACACACAGTAATTTTCAGAGACGGATTTTCGTCTGAGATCAGGAAATATTTCTATGAATGACTTTGAGTGCATTCATTGTGTTTCAAAAATAAATAGAAATAGTTTTGTTTCTCATACCATTTTTCAAGAAAATGGCACATTATTTTCTTCCCACAATGTGACGCTTCATTTTCACATGATGCTCGCAATTGGGAACCGGTGACATGTGTCAACCAAGTCAGCCAGCCTGACCACCTGATCCCGTTAGTCGCCACTTACGACAAGCATAGTCGCCTTTTGTGGCAAGCATGGGTTGCTGAAGGCCTATTCTAGCCAGGGACCTTCACGGGTGTCATACCTTGTGAAGAAATCCGGAAAAGAATAGAGAAACACTTATACTTGGATGTGTTCCCTTATTCGTTTCAATGAGTATAATGCCTTTATGATGTACACTTTTGAATACAACCTTACGATATGCCATGCTCAATATCTTAACATATTGTAATATGTTGTTATGACGTAATGGTGTTGCACATTATTATGATACAGCAATAGGATACCTCTTTAAAGTCCAAACCAATAGTGAATGAGCGAGTTTAGCTTTTCGCCGAATGCAGCAATATTCCAGCTATATGGCGGCGGTCTGTAAATAATCGAGTCTGGACCAGACAATCCAGTGATCAACAACATCAGCATCGATCTGCGCAATTGGGAACCGATGACAGGTGTCAACCAAGTCAGCGAGTCTGACCACCTGATCCCGTTTGTCGCCTCTTACGACAAGCACAGTTGCCTTTTACGTCAAACATGGGTTGCTGAAGGCCTATTCTTCCCCGGGACCTTCAGATGTCTCCAAACCAATAAGACTGCACCCTTATCATAAAAAAAGAAAAATGAAAACTATAATTATCAAATATATTTGTCATACTTTCAGGTACAGACGTGTCGCAGGAAAATGTATAAACTTGGCGTGAATGAATGCTAAACATTAAACAACGAAGTAAAGAATAATCAAAGAAGACGGCCTACTTCAACTCAGCTCAGCATAAAACTAAAACAACCCGCCACAAAACAATCCAAGCTACGGATTATTAATCAAGTGTTGACATTTCCACGCTCTTAGTGAGGAAATATTTACAAAGCATGGTGCTTCTTTATTTCCGTGGATTTGTTTTCAATATTTATCTTCAGAAAACCTTCCGGTCAACTTATGTATGCAAATATATTCAAAAACACACTCCAACCTATCAGTAACATATATTGGCATACCACGTGACTGATATTCAAAACACTAGAACGGCGACCAATCAGATGTGACATGACAGCTCACAAAGGTAACGTTCAGATATCGCGATCGTGCCTTCTGTTGATATCTTCTTGAATGCGTAATGTCAACTATTGTTTGGACACGTGCCAGGTTTATGTACGTTATTAGACGATTGTTCACAGACGTATGTTGAAGTTATAAACTAGCTGCAGTTGTGTAAAAGCAGTTGACATTGTTTGCATTAAAATAAACAATATACAGGAAGGAGGAAGGAAAGTGTGTGTGTGTGTGTGTTTGTTTGTGTGTGTGTGTGTGTTTGTGTGTTTGTGTGTGTATTACTTTTTGTGAATCCACTGTCCTAAAGGAGGTAGGAGGATCTAAAATCGAGAAACATTTAAAGACAGATTTTATATAGACAAATTCTGCTCTTTACAGCACCAATAAGACAACCCAGCTGTCAGGTACATGCATCAGCCAACGTGTATGCAAAGAATAACGGATTCAAATTATAATGTATTGATTAAAATCTTTCGCACAAAGTCAGGTAAAATTAATTAAAATTAAAAATTTAAACTAAAATTAAACTGCACAAAATTAAAATACACATCCATCTGAGTTTATTTGCATGATGGCAAGCACAGTTCTCCAACAAAAAATAATTACAGAAATATTTGGCAAGAAGAAGAAGAAGAAGAAAAAGAAGAAGAAGAAGAAGAAGAAGAAGAAGAAGTTTAGTGCATTCAATGCCCTCGGCACTCATACAGAGTACGCAAAATATTCAGCCACTAATACAAAGATGACGATGTCGATGATGACGACGATGACGACGGCGACGAAGGTAGTGCTGGTTATATGCAGAGGGTATTCTGCACATATTCCGACACATATGCACATATTTTTGTACTAACAAAAATGTAGCGATAACACGGCTTCACATTATCAGCTTAAACAATGCAATTGTTATATCATAAATCATTCGGTGTAACTGTCAATTTTTATGTAAAACCTTCCATAGGATTATTGTCGTTAGTTATAAATTAAGCATGAATTATGAAAATCTCGGGTTATATGCATGGCGATAGTGCATGCACATGCACTTCCTCGGGAATTGCTGCACTTTAAAGTACCTGCAGACACGAACAAAATTTCTCGAGGAAAGTCGTCCATCAGTAAATATTGAACCTTCCATATGTTTTCCTTTCCCCAGAATGCACCCCTCTCAACGTATTCCGGAAAACTGTATAAACTCCATATTGCCTATATATTGCCACCCGTTGCTGAAATATATTTTAATATATTTAGTCTTTCTGATTTAGAATATGGTTGAAATTGTTCGCATCATGAATTTGGACCTCTCTTGAAATTCAGGTACTTATATTGGTTTAATATTACTTTCCACCGTGCTACATTTAGAAGAATTAGACATTTCTTCATGTTATTTCTGAAGTTCACATTTCAATACTTGATTTATTTTAGCTGTACCTTAATCCTGATTTTATTAATACTTCGAATATCGTACTTTGATGTAGAAACTCTGAGCTAATTTCATTACTTTTCGCACAAGTAAACCATAAATTTTATTCATTTACGTCTCATAAATTTATCTGTAAAAATACGAAAATAATGATTGTGATAATTTTATTTATACACTTAATTCATTCTTCCTCGTTTTTTCGAATATGTATAATTTTGACGTTGATTTAGTGAATGGGATTTAGTTAACAGAGATTATTCAAGTTTTCAGGATGCATCAAA
This sequence comes from Haliotis asinina, assembly GCF_037392515.1. Taxonomy (NCBI): domain Eukaryota; kingdom Metazoa; phylum Mollusca; class Gastropoda; order Lepetellida; family Haliotidae; genus Haliotis; species Haliotis asinina. The sequence continues at coordinate 31,610,911 of NC_090293.1, read as the reverse complement.
TTGTTGTTTATATGTACAGATATCCTAACCATTACCGCTCGCTGATGAAATTACAGTTATTGATATATACAATTAATAGAAACTTGGGCCTTTCCTCAATGCATATTATCTGATTTGTATATTTATATACTTTCTTTCCAGTTTACTTTCAATCTATTTTATGTGAAGTAAAACGTAAGTTGAACTATCTCGTTCTTTTTGGATAGTTAGTGTTGAAGCATAATCCGTAAAATAACAGGAATTAAAGTATGAAATAACGTTGTTACTGTTTCAGTAGGAATATATATATATACAATTATATATATCTATATCTATCTATCTATCTATCTATCTATCTATCTATCTATATCTATCTATCTATCTATCTATCTATATCTATCTATCTATCTATCTATCTATCTATATCTATCTATCTATCTATATATATATATATATATAATTTGGTATCAAACGAGTTTTATTGGTGTGTAAGATTGATTTAAACATCACCTTTTTCAATTACAAGCTTCTTTGCTTTTGTTTTGATCGCAAGGTGTTCATAGTGTTAGAGTTAAAGGTTTTAGTATGGTGATGAGTATCGTATCGCCACCCTCATATCGGGATTCGTATCGTATCGCAGCTGAAGTGCACAATACTTTGGCAATATATCGTCGTGACTAAACATCTAGTGTATCGTATCACAGGTTGTATGATAATATCAGCTCTGACGTTTGTACATGCTCATTGCATTTAGACCAGACTGCGGCACCCGTGGAATCTACAGAACAGGATAGGTCGTTAAAACTGACTCGTACTATGCCCTGTCCTTTTATGGATGTCATAATTTCAAAGCTGCTGCTGTTCGTATGTTCTTGAAGGCAAGTGACACGACACGTTCTGCCACCTAGGTTGAAATAATTGGTTTGACCCCGAGTTGTTAATCAATGCAGGACCCAATGCAGGTTTTCCTGTTAAACGTTTTGTTGACTGAGAATTTCGCGATCAGAGAAGAGCGTAACCCGGCAAGATCTGTGAGTGCGTTGCAAGCCGGAAATCGCATAGAGTCAGCAAATGAATCACATATTCTGGGATTGCAACAGCCCAGAGCGTTTCTCACGCTTCAAAAAATGGTGGAGCGATTATCGTTTGCTTATCTGGCCCTAATAAACAACGTAGCAGAATAGTCTCGATGACGAGTGATGAATTTGATTGTTGATGAGTACAATGAACCTGTGGAAATATAAGCTGTCTTTGCCAATTTGCCAGACGGACAATTCTTGTTCAGCCGTCAAATTCAAATTTCTCTAAGCCGCCATTTTGGTTTAAGAACCAAGCAACCCCTTCCAACGATTGGTGCGAATGGAAGCGGCTGAAAGTCGGATGACACGCTGTTAACGCAGTGGTTTTTGAAAAATGAGAACGACGAAGCCAAGAGTAGGAAGGTGGGAAACATCAGAGAAAAAAGAAAAAGATGAGGGAAAAAAAGAATGGCCACAGAGATTGGAATTTTTTTCTTTCTTTGTTGCATAACGCCACAGCCAGTAATATTCAAGCTATATGGCGGCGGTATGTATATACACGAGTCTAGACAAGACAATGCAGTGATTACCACGATGAGCATCGTTACACGCATTTGCAGTACGATTACAACATGTATCAACCAAGTAGGCGAGTCTGACCACCCGAACCTTTTAACGCAAGCGTGGGTTGAAGATCAGTTCTAACCAAGATTTCTGCGGTACTAGTCGAATTTCAAATGGATGAAATTTCATACTTCTGGGAATCTCATCTTTTGAAAACCACTCTTTCGCACAGGAGAGAGGAAATGTATCTTCCAATTTGTTTTCGAGACCAGTATAGCTGCTTTCCCAAAGTAATATAATGAAACACATTGTGTACAGCTGAATCGTTTCATCGTTAAGATTGACACAGTTCCATGTGTCTAACGAATATTTCCATTCCGAGTAACCGCCCCTTCTTCGTTGTTATCTTTGCAAGATTTGGAAACCTGACATGTCTATCAAGTGTGTGTGAAAAAATAAAGGGAGTGCAAAGGCACTTTTGTCAAGGAAAATATAAGAAAGAGATGAACCAATTTTTTCTTAAAATTTTCTCTTCATGTCTTAAATGTATTTATTACCAACTAGTACGAATATCACTGCAGCTGAAATGTTTGTTCGTGTTCACGTATCAGAAAAACTTCCTTAAAATAATCTTTAATGTGGGGTTTCCAGAACAAAATTAACCATATGATGATGTTTTGGTATCTATAAATCAATAATATACAAACACGAAAAACTGTTGAAATTAAAAAACAACAACATCTATTTCATTCACATGTGAAGATTTGCACAACACTTTTGCTGTACACGTACATGTGCATGCATTATGCAGACCTAGTCACTTTCATGGCCCTCTTCTTAAATGAAATATTCTGTCATTCAAGTCGTTATGGCTTACTTTGGTTGTACATTGTAGTGGTACATGTTATGTGTGTTTTGCGACGTAGAAGTCACATTTGTAGACGGAATGGGAAGGAAGTATGTATTCCTCATCAGATACCCACATACAAATGACTTATTGCTTCCTGGTCGTTGGGGTCATTTCCTCTTTAATCTACAATTAGAATCAGACCACCGTCCATTCATTCATGACTCGTAGTAAACACTCGTAAATATGGGACATAATTTCCTTTAGATAGCGTCGTGTGATTTCAACGAAAACGCAGTGAAGCGACATGATGGTGTTTGTTGGCATCGTTTAAAGCGTCCCAGTAGCGTACACTAAAACCCGCCGACTCATGTATACTGAACAGAAAAAGAACCGCAACTCTATAGCTTGTCAAGTTTATAGATAGAACACAAGCATGAACGCTTACTTTTTGAGATTTTTAAAAAAATAACTGCGTTCATTTGTTGTACAGTATAGATGCTCAAAATATTATAAATTTAAATAATATGATATAGAGACATTTGAACACACCAGAATCGTCTTTGCTGTGCGACATAATTTTCTCGCATTTCAATGGGAATCAATATTATCTGCACATATATGTGTGTGTTATGCCGCGGAATGGTGAAGTTGAACAACGCTGTGTTTTTCAAGAAGAATCTTCTTTTCTTCTTTATGTGAAGATTGTAGGCCCATAAATCTGATATTTCTTTAATACATAGTATGATATAGACACGTATAATTTGAACACACTGCAAGTGTCCTGCCTTTGCTCTGTGGCGCAATTTGCTCACATTTCATTTGCAGTTAATATTATTTTTACGATTTCCAAATTTGAAACTTTGTAATTAATTTTATTCACAAACATACATGATACTGTTTTGTTCCTAAACATTCATTTTCACAGGTAACACTTGCTTCTCTTTTCAGGCCCTTACTTATTAATTTCTAAGGATTAGCATTCGCCTTTTCTAATTTGTATACTGAACAAAAGAAACGCAACTCTGTAGTTTGTGCAGTTTTTAAATGGAAGATATAAAATGAACTTTTACTTTTATGTGATTTAGTTTTTTAAACTTGCGTTTCTTTTTGCTGTACGGTATATACAAGCAATTGCTTTCTTTTAGATGTGGGCTTATAACATAATCATGTTGTATTGCTACAATATGTGTATAAAAACTGTTTTAGATTGTTTTTCCAATTTGTATATTTGTGAACCTGGTCTCATCGCCGTATGGATGAAACAGACCTAATACGATATTAAAATTTTAACTCACTCATTCTGCACGTATGACTCAAGTACTAGAGATTTCCTCTGAAATCCAAATATTACATCAGATTCCATAACGACAATACTAACATTCTTAAAGACTACGTATAATTCTCTTTCGTAGAATAAAAATAGCAGCGGACTTAGCATGCCGCATTGCTATACTCCTCTAACATGTGTTTGACGGACAAATAATTAATTGTGGATGCCTGACAACCAGTTAAATAAAGAAGGCCTTGTGCTGTTTGCCCTGTAATGTTTTTAAAATAAATAAAGCAGTTCTAACTTTCTCTCTCTTCTTCTGTTCAATTGCAGTATACACAACGGCACAAGAAATAGAAAGCTCGGAGAGTGGGTGTTTTACTATTTGTCATGGAGAGATGTTTCGATCAATTATAAAAACGATACCAACGGCTCCACGTTGCTTAACTTTCAATACAAATTACAGTGCACGGTCTTTTGGGCACACCGATTATGCGTAAACGCTCGGAAAGTGTTGTCTGCGTTGTCAGATGTGAATTTATTAATGAGAACTTGGTTCGTTTCAAGTGCTTCCTTCTTTTGATAAACACTCATATTAAATTCTATCCATTTGCATGATTTAGAGGTCTCCTGGAGGTTTATATATTTGAACATAAGGAAATATTTAACACAATGTATTATCCTTATTAGAACAAATAAAGACATTAAAACAAATTGAAAAAGTTTGTGATACGGTCATGTTCACAGGCAAGTTTCATTTTTGAGTAAAACATTTGAGTCACTTTTAGCAATAGTCGTGTGTTATTGGTGTGCCAGAAACTTGAGGACGCGGCAGTTTAGTAGTGCTTGGAAGTGAATAGATTTGGTTTACCGGGTGGTCAGGATTGCTGGCTTGTTTGACACACGTCATCGTATCCGAAAAGTGTACTTCAATACTCATACTTTTGATCGATTATTTTGAATGCCGCCATGTTGCTGGAATATTTACTGAGGGACGTTAAAGAACAAACAAAACAATCTTTTACATCCGCTTTAAACTTTTTAATCATTCGTGTCCATTAGAAAGCTACATGTCCCGTGTTTTGCAAGATTGGTTCTCAGTTGAATGACATAATGTTTCATTATACACTAGGTCATACTAACACCGAGACGACGATAGTGATACTCTTGATTTCCTTACAGTTACAAATGTTAGTGTTTTTTCAAAGTAAAATGTTGTTTCCACAGAGAATACTAATACGAAGATTTTCTTGTTTGAATATTCCATGTCCATTCTGGCTGACAATCCTTACATCAGTTATGTTGAACAATCGATATAAAGCACTACCATTCCCACTCACTAACCAATTCACGAGTTTCCACCAATATGAGATACCCAATATATAACGATGCCGAATGTGTTTGGTATCATCCGCATTCGCCTTGTACAAAATCACTGGATGTGGATGTGGACGCCAGAAAACATGTACATGCTTTGAACTGTAAACCTTGAAAACCACAGAAAACCGCAGAACCATACAATAGGATTGGCAGAATTTAAGTGTCAAAGCTTTAAAAACTAGTTGTTATGAGATATTTACAAACTTAAACAAACACCCCAAACAGTTATGAGTTATGAGTTGGTTTATAGATGCCTGTCAAATGAGGCTTCTAGTAATGGCATACAGTTGTGAAGGTCCATTTAACCGTTAGAGATAGAGAGATTGATAGATAGAGAGTGTGTGTGAGAGAGAGAGGGGGGGGGGGGCTGAGGATATTAGTATGTTGTATGAGAGAGAGGGGGACAGAAAGGGAGACAGAGAGAGAGGGGAGAAGGCTAGAGAGAGACTGAGAATATTCGTATGTTTAAACAGAAAACGGAGTGAGAGACAGAAAGAGATAGAGGGTGAGGTAGACGGATAGAGAGGTGAGAGGGAGAACGAGAGGACTGAAAATATTAAAATGTATAAAAAGAGAAAAAGGAAAGAGAGAGGAGGCAGGGAGAGAAAGGAGAGAGGGATTGATAAGAGAAGAAATAAAACGTGGGATGCAAGCGAAATAGTATAGAAAGGAAAAGGGAGTTAAACGATCCTATGTTTTGTTTGACTTTCAAGAATGTTACTAAATCGCAGATCATCATTTGACTGAGCTAAGGCTATGTTAACAGACTTCATTCAAATTACATATTATTTCAACACTAAAATGCAATGTTGTGAAAATAGAAAAACATCAAATTAATATATACTGAATATGGTGAGTGTCTATTCAAATGATCATTGGAGAGAGACTTGTGTTTGTTGAATTACGATTGCATGTACGTGTTTACAAGCATCCACCAAATAGTTAAGTTCAGACACAGGGACATTTACTGGAGTGTGGTGGCTCTTTCCTTTCATCTATAAATAACGCTTATCTACAAAGGCCTGCACAGATGTCCTCTGCTTGACCTACTTGCATTGAGTCACTGGGATTCCCCGAAGCTACGCATCTGTTCTTACAATGAGATAATTGTGGAAAAGATGAACCACGCGGAACACATCCAGGTAGCGCAAATGCAACATCTCGGGGAATCACATTTGACAGGCCTATATTCACTTTGATAGTTACACGGGAATAGGCACATGCCAGACCAGACGCTCCTGAATCATTTGTGCATGGCGAGTTTAATACTTTGCGGTCTGAAAGGGGAATCTGGGGTGTTTGTTACAGACCGATGCTGGTGATAATAAGTGTTTCACTCTGCTAATTTTGGGGCCAGGTGAAAAAACAAACAAACAAACAAACAAAAAAAAAGAAAGCATGCCGTGATCAGGACTTCAAACACAAACGCAAACGTCGTTTAATTCATTCGGAAGTCGTCGCTAATGATACCCCAAGCCTTGCGCCTTGTTAATATCAACGACTTCGCTGCAAACGGTACAGACGTAATATCAATGCTTCACAGCATATACCAATTGGTATTGAGTAATAATTATTATTACATATGTTGCAAAAATCCCAAGGAGTGCATACAAATATATCACTGACTGGCTGAGTTTATTTTCATCTCAGCAATAAACCCCACATTTCCCTCTGCACATAGGAATGACCGTGAAACCCCATATCTCTGCGTATACGAGAGGTTGCCTCCGAGATCCAGATATTGCATCAGATAGACGACTGACATCATTAGCAGGTATAATTAGCACTATTTCTGATATACTATCTGGAAACAGATACTTTCCTTCACTCTATTTCTTAAATTTTCTACATGTTATTTAATTTAGCTTTTATCCGCTTTTCCCTTATTAAATAACGGCAAGGAACACCGGAACGAAGAGAAACATTCCTATACGTTTATCATCTGGATGAAATCCATGAATATGGGAAACAAACCAGAAACAATCAGAGCAAATCTGGCATACGAAAGAACTATCATAGCATCCTGGTGCGCCAAGGGCACGCAACTACATGGGTCACACATGCCTCCCTGTTGTGTACACCATGTTTCGTGAATCGTCAATGAGAGTACGGAACACCTGAACGGACAACGGATGGTCTGTGTTACTTGGACGTCCATAACATAACAGGTGTTAAGTTTTGCCAGGGCGGGCATGTTAGGTTCAAGTAAGATGGATTAAAGATGTAGTGTCCGTTTATCAACAAGGGTGAGTAAGTTTTGTTTTACGTCGCTCTTAGAACTATTCCCGCAATATCAAAGCGGGGGACACCAGAAATGGGCTTCACAAACCGTGCCCTTGTGGGGAGTCGAATCCAGGTCTTCAGCGCGACGAGCAAACACTTAGACCACTAGCTTGGGTTACCCCAACACTCCATATCAACAATGGGCTAGGGTGATATTGATACTAGTTGAACCCATTTTTGATCCATATGTTGCGGGTTATATATTCATAAAGAAACTATGAACTATAAGACAAAGTTAAAACGCATAACGCAGTTCAGGGGATTGCAGTTGAATTTTAAAAAAAATGAACTGTTTCAAATCTTCACCAAATACACCCAAACAACCAAAGATCGTGAGAGAGAGCAGTTTGTTATAAATTAATGTTTTGGCAGGTCGGGAGGGCACGTGGTAATCAGTGTTGTCGGTACATACACGTTCAGGTTTCTAGATATATATACAACACATATACCTGTTGTGAGTTACCGGAAAACATTCTAAACCGGTGACATCATAATCTGTTGAAAAGGCATGAAGACATCATATAATAAATATTTAGGTAGCAAGCTATTTAAATTGACCTACTTGTATTTTCGCTTTGCAGGTACTCCGTGACGTCAAGTAGGTCACTAATGTCACGCTGACCTAGGAGCGGTGGGGAGCTACACGTCGTTTCGGCGACCCCTTAAGTCTTTTGTTGATAAGGTGCCCGTTGTTAAGTGCTTCTTTGAGGAGCTTTTTTAGATACATGGTAGCAAACGTGATGTAGGGGTGGTGGGGTAGCCTAATGGTTTAAGCATTCGATTCCCCACGCGTTTACAACTGTGAAGAACATTTCTCGTGTCCCTCACACAACCCACATGGTATTTAGGACACAATCAAGATTCGAACCAACTACCGTAAGATCGTAAACATCCAAAGGGTGCAACTCTGCATTGGCTGCCTCAAATGAACTAGCAACCGGAAACTGAAATAATCTCTTTAAATTGTTTCTTTACTCGGTATTTTCGATTATTTTCAGTGCCAAATGTACTGAAGCTTTAAGGTCAGTTATGGTGTCTTCGCTGAAAAGACGTGACATGTGTCACATCATTTTGTTATCTTCCCTTGTTGAACCTTGTTTAAACGGAAAAATAACAAGTTCACGTGAGATTTTTGCATTTATCGATGAAATATCGACAGGTGAAAAGTGTCAGATAGTGTAAAATTGAGTTCAGATGAGATTTATTAGCTTAACGCCGATGTTGAAGGAATCACATGTTAAGGCCATAATGGGGTCTTCCTTTCATTTCCTTGTATTGTTTTGTTTTGTTTTTTTATCAAGATATTTCTTGTCAAATTCTAACTTGAGTAGACCGAAGTATTATCAAAATATGTGGCCCATTTTATTTTTTTTATTTGATGTCGATCACGTGGGAGTATTCGGTAAAACATAATACTACAGCTTGTTCAGCTCGACCTGATCAAGTGAATGCATTGAAAGCACATGATTCTCACCATGTCCGAACAGCCGAGACAAGGCTGCCGTTTGGCATCACAGTGTCCAGAAATGTCCTAACTTTCTTTTAAGAAGACGTTACAGATGGTTTAATGTCACCGATGTACGCATTCCTCGCACGAAAGCAACATTTATAACATCTCTGTTCCCCTATATAATGAAGTAACTCGACCTATCGTTTGTGCCATTTGCCCTCCGGGGCCATGCATATGTAGAGTAGCTCAGGTCAAGCTGAAGAAGCTGTAGTTATATGCAGGTTTTTTATAGTTTTCAGACCCGCGAGGATCCGGTTTAGAATTCATCTTCATCAACCCATTCTTGTCGTAAGAGGCGTCTGACGTGGTCAGCTCAGTGCGTATATCGATGCTCATGTTTTTGATCACTGGACTGTTCTGTCAAGACTCGATTATTTACAGACCGCCGCCATATAGCTGGAATGGCGCTAAGTGCGGCGAAAAAGTAAACTCACTCACAAAAAGCGTCACTACGTCAACATGCTGTATATCAACTTCTTGTGTTATATTTTTCCTAGTTGCGTATTCTGTCTCTCATGTACTTGTTAAGGGTGTCCATAACTACACCGCAAAGTCGTCTGTTGTAATAAAGAAGTTGTACGTCTATCCCTAAACGTGTTTTCCTATTCAGTTCCGTTTACATAACATCGTATACCGATACTCCCCAACACGTATTTGGCTTTTTCATTGACACAATATGCATTTATATACTTCTTCCCTGAGCAGTTTCATAAGTCGTGTAGGTGAAAACCCCCAAAGAAGCCAAGACGTTTTAGGTCTCTCATTGTGTCGCCTTCTTAACAACACTAGCGTGGCAGAAGCTGTTGCAAGTCACAAAGCTGTAAGGCCCCGATTGGGTCAATGTCAACTTGTTCTATGACTAGTCACTTCAACAGGCTCTAAAATGCACCCAATAGCAGGCAGTCGGCGTCTTTTGAGATACATTTCATGGCGCATTTTAAGGGCGACTAAAACCCGGTTTCTTGGCAAGCCTCTTTTGCATTACGTAAATGACCGAGTGGGTCCGAATGAAACGGCAGGTGTAGGTATTGTAGCTTTAATGAATGTTTTCATCGACAGTCGACAGATTTGTGTGTGCTATTGTACACGCCAATAGACACGCTGTCAGCCCCCAAAATCTCCCCAGATAGGAGTGAACGCAAAGCGGAAGTCTCAGCGAATCAACCAATCAGGTGACAGCATAAGGACGGTGTTTACAATTTGGTCTGTGACCTACAAAAGCAGGTCAAAGGTTGATCTCTGATCTCAGAATTGTTGCAAGCAAAGAGTTCTGTTGTTGTGCAACTAATGCGCCTTGCTACTGAGCATTATGCACAGTCACACCAAGGAAAAGAAGACTTCCCGAAAAACTCCAGTGCTCGTTATCTGGGGGAAAGAGATATTTTCGGAAGTCGGGGATAAGTGCATTTAAGATTTGATTGTGACGCTTTTCTCACCTTTTATGTGTTAATACATTTCAGAAGAAGAATTCTGCTTGCCCCCTCTGTCCATTGTTAAACATCAGCCTAGATTCTCGGAAACAGAATTGAGAACAAATATCATTTCATATACACATCTTTGGACAATGTATGTATGTATGTATGTATGTATGTATGTATGTATGTATGTATGTATGTATGCATGCATACGCACACACGCACGCACGCACGCACGCATGCGTATGTCACGTCAAAACGTACGTACGTATGTCACGTCAAAACATTGATTACTGTCTCGTTTTTTGCTAACAGGGTTCCGTCCTACTGTACAGCTTACTATGACTCTTTCAACTACATACATAAATATCAACCAACATTATTTAAAACATCTAATCATAAAAATGTTCTTCATAAACGCAAAGAACACATAACAGGCGTAGCCAGTGAGCCAGGTGAATTGTGAATCATTGTACGACCTCTTCCAACAGGTTCAGAGAGATACAAAGAGGATGGAACTGGCCCAAAAGGAACCCACCAATATCAAGGCCGCAGGTGAATAACATTCAAGATACTGAATGCACAATGAAAACAACGAATTCGAACTGCGCGTCTAATTGGTCTGTTAATGCTGCACATACAAAGAAGCACTCCTCTAATACTAAATCCATGGACTGTCTACTCCAGGAAGACAAACTGGAGGAAATTTACAGCTGATCACTTAAAATGGAGTCCAAATCACTGTTGCCATTCCCTTGGAATAGTAATTAAGTTAATTTCACGGTTGATCATCAGCAGTTAGTTCGCATATATTTTAGTTCAAAACATTATGTAAAGATGCCAAAATTTAAACAAAGAACCCTTTAAACCTTTTTAAAAAACTTTAAAAATGGGTAAAACATAGCAGGGAGCAATAATGTTTAATACAAAAATGCAGCTGGTTCCCGGCTCCGCAGACATGCATATATTCAAGAACCAGTTCTGGTTCCAAATTGCGCGAAAGCCAAATATGACTTTACTAGACCGGACCAAGTGTTCACCCATACTCAGCTGTTACAACTGTTGATAGCCTAATAGTTGGCTAATTTAAACTTGGGTATGGTGAGATCGGAGAAATTTGTTATTCCGACAAGGATCATAGAGTTCCTTACAGTCAGCTGACAACCATGACACCATTCGAAAAGGTATGAAACGTTGTTTGTGACCGGACGTACTTAGTCAATGCAAAGCTCCATTTAACAGAGGTTGTGGGGTTTTTTTATATACGAACTGTGTGTGTTCAGAGACGAAAAACAACATCAGGAACGACCTGTTTGTTAACAGGTGTTTACCGATTCTTCTTTTTTCATCATATGTGTTATTTCACACATACCGTTGATTTTAAATCTGTTTTACACAGTATGGAATACGTCAGTGCTTCCTGACGTACAATTTTCTATTCAAATAGAGAAACGTAACCTAGTCTTATCAACACAATGAACTGCTTATAACCGTATCCATCCCATTGAAAAGAGTTTCAAGATTGTCTTCTGGAACAGTTTTGTCTTAAAACATGAAACTATCTGTCCTGCAACGCTACAGTGGCGAAATACCATCAGGTATAGTTATTATATAGTTATAGTTATCATATAGTTATAGTTATTAAACAGTTATAGCTGTAGATAGTAGTTATAGTTATTATATAGTTATAGATAGTAGTTATAGTATTATATAGTTATAGTTATCATATAGTTATAGTTATTATATAGTTATAGTTATAGATAGTAGTTATAGTTATTATATAGTTAGAGATAGTAGTTATAGTATTATATAGTTATAGTTATCATATAGTTATAGTTTTTTTATAGTTATAGTTATAGATAGTAGTTATAGTTATTATATAGTTAGAGATAGTAGTTATAGTATTATATAGCTATAGTTATCATATAGTTATAGTTTTTATATAGTTATAGTTACAGATAGTAGTTATAGTACTATAGTTATAGTTATATAGTTATAGTTATAATATAGTTATAGTTATAGATAGTAGTTATAGTTATTATATGGTTTTAGGTATAGATAGTAGTTATAGCGTTATATAGTTATAGTTATTATGTAGGTATAGTTATTATATAGTTATAGTTATAGATAGTAGTTTTAGTTATGTGATGCATGGTTGTTGTGCTTTGTGTAACTAGACAGGTGCTTGCTTTAAGTGGTGCAGTTCTGTGGGGTAGCCTAGTGGTTCCAACGTTCGCCCGGAGACCCTCGTTCGATTCCCCACATGGGTACAATTTGTGAATCCCATATCTGGTTTATAAAAGTGATTTAAAACTAAACTCACGCGCTTATTCAATCTAAGAGGTGCAGAGCTATTGTTTAAACGATGGGATTGTGGTGTAACTGATTGGTTACAGCGTTCGCTGGACACGTCGAGGATCAGGGTTCGAGTCCCTTCATGTGTACTATATGTGGTGCCCATTTGTGATATCCTCGCGAAATTACTGGAATATTGCAAAAAGCGGCATAAAACCATACTCACTCTTTCAACTTTACCGGTATGTGCATCAAGGGCTGCCCTCCATGTATGATCTGCGCTTCTGGAAAATTTAACGTTTTGTAACCCGTATTATTACAAGAAGGTCGTTGATACTCAAAGGGGCGCAAAACAGGTCCATGTTGCAGTCATTCATATCTCCTTTTGCTCCTGTAACGGAACAACCCAGGTCATTACTAAAACGATTTCTGATTTGATTCAAACATATGGTATTAATTGAAGAAAATGATAGGGCACAAGTTATCCAACTTAATAACGCCCTCTCCCAATTTCTGTAGTGTTGGGGAAGAAACTATTCCATGACTGAAACAACACTTGTGAAACATGTTGTTTTGTTCTCGGATAAAGGATGCGCTCTTGAACACATTCCAGGCGTGAGGTTTCTAACGGAGACGTATCAGAGGTCAAGTGGAATCATGGAAATAACACGTCTCCCTTCAAAGAGGGTGTCATGTGCTGTTAAGTTAGCTATATACCTATTGAAAATGATCACTGAACGATCATTTTCAACTGGAGGAACATTTGCTTTTTGAAACAGTTGGACAACAGATCAGCAGTGCTAATGTCTCTGCTTGAGACCATGAGACTTGAGATTTCTGAAAAGATAAATTGATAAGAGTTTGAGTGGTGACAAAGCTAGATGTTTCCTGTTGAATAGCAATCACACCCTACCGGGTACCCCTCAATAAAAGGGAGAGGGTGAGTTCAGCTCTACTTCCATTTTAGCAACATTCCAGAAGTATCATGGCGGGGAACACCAGAAATGGGCTCCAAACATTGTCCTTATGGGGATCGAACGTGACGAACAGACTCTTAAGCCATTAATCTATCCCACCTCCCTTATGGGTAAGAGGAAGAAGATGACATAGAACATCCTACACGGCACAAGAAATCCCTAAAGGCTGTCCCGCTGAACCTAAGACGAAACGAATATTGATAGTCACGGGATATTGGAGAAGAACAGACAGAAACTAAACTTCTAAAACGATTTTATACAATACGTTGTGGTGGACTGCGAGCCGTCATGATTATGAAAACTGCTAACATCAAATGTTAGAAACATACGTACGCCCTAAAGTATTGAATTCTGTAAAGCTGGCAGCGACTGGCGGGCAAGTTTGTTGTGAGTGACTGTGTATGGTTTTATGAGGCCTTTAGCAATATTCCAGCACTATCACGGCGGGGGACACATGAAATGATTTCCAGACATTAAACACACGTGGGGAATTGAACTCGGGTCCTCGGTGTGGCGAGTGGACGCTTTAATCACTCGGCTACACGCCGCTTTCGTGGTATACAGACATACACGTCTAGTTTCGAAGACATTGTGAAATGAGTCAGCTTCGGGTGCTTCCCCCAAACATTATTTGAGTCAGTGTATCACTGTGTCACTATGTCACGGTCCCAGTGAGTCACCCGGTCAATTAGGACCCAGATCCGAACGCAAATTCTTTTTAATGAGGAAATATTTCGTCATGGTTTAGTCATGTACTTACAGCCTTTTCTTCTCCGATGACTCGCAACATATATATGTCATTTTCTGTCGTCTCTATTTATTCACGACTATTACGTCAGGTATTTCAGGAAATAATTCCCAAAATGCCTCAGGACATGTCCTGTGGCAGGGTGGCAGGGTGGCAGGGTGCAGGTGAACTTAAAATTAGTATAGCACTCATTGGCTGTATGAACGGGAGTGAGTGAATAACTGAGCTTTGTTTTACGACGCACTAAGCTTTATCCAGCAAAGTGGCGTCGGATTGTAAATAATCCAGTCTGGATCAGACAATCCAGTGACCAACAACAATTGGGAACCGATTACATGTGTCTGCCTCGTCAGGGAGTCTGGCCACCCGATACTCCCCTCTTCTCGCCTCTTACGATTAATTCTAATCCGAACTTGCATGGGTCTTATGAACGAGAACATATCTAATTTTGTAAGAAGGTTTTGTAATTGTTTGTTCGTAAAGGTTTATGAACAAATTGGCAGCTAAAGCGGCTGTCTGTAAAAAGCGATAAACCTGATAATCCAGTGACTGACATGAGCAGCGAGCTGGGTTTTGGGATTCCAGCACTTGCATCAGTCACAACAAACCTCACAACTTCAGGCGCCCCTCGCGACCAGCATTGGTTGTTAGAGACCAGACTACTCAAAGTAGTTATTCTCGACACATTCTACGAACTTCTTAAGCTCGTTCTTAACACACTGGCTACGATCAAAGTTAAGAATCCTTAGGGCTACGAACGTTCTTAGTCTGATATCTTTACGACCTTCACCTTGAAAAAAATCAGATTAATGCTTTTCAGGATTTTTGTTTCAACATGTTGTTTAATATCTATTTAACCATAATATTTAACACACCCATGTAGTGGACTGTTGCTCACTATGTCAATCACCCCTTCTTTCTGGTAAAGATCATACTACTATATACTAGTATACCACATCACTGCCGGCAGTACTGAACAAAAACGAAAGTAAACAAAAATACTTACATGGACATATTCACTTATGTAATTAGAGACCCAGCGTGAAACGTTCCTGGAAGATATTCCAGCAATTTCACGGCGGGGGACACTGAAATGGAATAATGGGGGAGGGAGAGAGAGAGAGAGAGAGAGAGAGAGAGAGAGAGAGAGAGAGAGAGAGAGAGAGTGTGTGTGTGTGTGTGTGTGTGTGTTGGGGGGGGATTGGAGAAGAAGAAGAGGAGGAGTGAGTGAGTTTAGTTTTACGCCACACTGAGCAATATTCCAGCTATATGGCGTAGAAGAAGGAGGGCTAATTATCTGATTTAATAATCTATTTTCGCCATGTAAAATCTACTGAGTAAAGAACTCTTCTCAAACCTGAAAGAAAAATGCATCACACACATAACACTATCATATAGTCATGGACTGCCCTTCAAAGCGTAAAACAGCTTCACTGACCAAAGAAAGTCTCACCATTAAAAAAATTAAATTAAAAACAAAACAAAACAAAAAAAACCCCCAAAACAAAACCAAACCAAAACAGAACAAAACATACAAAACAAACGAAAACAAACATGAATCAATTGTAAATCTTGAACAAACTTTAAAGAATTCAGTTATTTAAATCGGAGAGGATTCGATATTACAAACCTGTAAGAAAAATGCATGACACACATAACACTAGCATATAGTCATGGACTGCTCTTCAAAGCGTAAACCAGCTTCATTGACCCAAGAAAGGCCCACCATATACAAAACAAAAACAAAACAAAAAAACAAACAAACAAAAAACAAAAAAACAAAAACAAACAAACAAAAAAACACAATAAAAAAACATCAATCGTAAATTTTAAACCAACTTAGAAAATTCAGTTATTTAAATCGGAGAGGATTCGATATTACAAACCTGTAAGAAAAATGCATCACACACATAACTAGCATATAGTCATGGACATAAAACAGCTTCACTGACCCATGAAAGGCTCACCATATTTAAAAACAAAACAAAACAAAACCAAACATGAATCAATTGTAAATCTTTAACAAACTTTAAAGAATTCGGTTACTTAAATCGGAGAGAAATCGACACACATAAAGACAGATAAAAGCATTTTTTAGCAATCACAATGACATGCGTGTGTATGACTCAACTGCCCACAAAATAATTTATAAGAATGCATGGATTCGTAGGCTACATGTAGTGTGACGAATTTGTTTACTATTTCCAGATTTATGGCACCGTCACGGTATTGTCGCTATTTGATATTCTGTGAGGAGAGGAATAAGTGAATACGACTTTATGTCTCTTTTAGCAATTTTGTGACCGACGCCACCAGCACCGCCTACACACCCGTGATTTTAGCTTGTCTGATCCAGACACTAATTGTTACAGGCCACCACCAGGTACCTGGACAGGTGTTGAGTGCAAACAAACACACAAACAAACAAGCTACAAATGTGAGCAAGTTTGAATAATATTTCGACCTCTTCTACCAAGCTTCTGCTGAACAACAATTACTAATGAATATTCTTCACAAAATACAGTATTTGTATCAAACTTAGCACTCCACCTTTCCCATAAACAACGACGCCATCACCCAGATCTGCACAAAGATCCAGTGATTGATTGTAAAGTTCTTGTTTGAACAAAATTGAGATATTTTCTGTAGATCAAGAGGATTTTTTATTAGTTGTGATAATTCTTTACAGATTAAAATATCAAAAGATAACTTTGAACTGTAGCACATTTCCTAAAGACATGGAAGGTGATCCACAAATGTAAAAAGCGATCCAGTGAAATGTGTTCAAGTTATTTAGTGAGCAGAAAATCCCATGTTTTGTTTAAAATGTCGAAGTCTGGGGACTGACGCATCTTTAGAGCATTAGGAATTGCAACGAAAAATTGCTCTTCACCTCTCCTTTAGACAAAGACGCCACCAGTATAGACGTTTCAAATATTCAAAATGATTTAAGTTTTAAATTCTTAAAAAAGACCCTACGCATTTGCAGTGCATCTCAAATAAGGTGGCCCCCAAATTTGTAAAAAATCAAACCAATAGTTTTCAAGGTCTTCGGTCGATTAGACTAATGTCCTTGGTATAACCATGTACCTCGACCTCTTTAGGCTGGTCAATAGCCATACACAAATGCCCCAGTTTCGATCAGATAATCAACTGATAGGCCTTTGTTTATTTTCTTCTTTCTCTGTCAACTGCCAATACGTCGAATGGTTTCATGAATGGAACGCGAATACACTAGACGGAAGTGTTTCTCGATACGTATTGTCTCTTGGTTTGAGTCATTGTGAGACCACCTAACATAAAACTCAGTTCACTTCTTTGTTTCCCGGTTGTCTTTACCAATCTGGGATAGTTACAGGACGAAGATAAAATAAAACAAAGGAACAATCGTTGCAGTGGAAGGAAGCAACTTCCTGAAGAGACATATGAATCAGAAAGAGTACCTCGCACAAGTGGAAAAAAAACGTCAAGGCTTAAGTTTTGGGTGATGACCATCTTAATGTCATGCAAAAAAAGTTTACATCGGAAACAAACATGTTTAAAAGAGAAATATACATAGTAAAATCGTCTTTATGTTGATAGAGGTGTTAGTAGCCAGGTTTTGATGAATGGACTAATGAATGTTTGTTACTAAATATTTATTACATACACAGAACTTGTAAACATTTGAACTTTTTTGAAGTGTTGTTACTAAATATATTTCATGTTTTCTTCTACAAATCGAAGAAAGGCGAAAAATGGTAAGATGAAAATGTCTGGTAAAAATATAGAAAGATTCAAATTATTCAAGATCGCATTCTGGAGAACCGTCATGTGAGACGATAGTGTACATTTTACTGGTTGTATCTTTTAGGCATCAAATACGTTCAAAACACATTTTAGGTATGGTGTTATGTCAAACGTTTTTGAGCTGAAATAAATACTAAGACCCATGTGGTAAAGCGAGATTTACCATTAAAAACGTTCGTGACAACCTTAACTTAGCTCTATAGCATTCTGACAAACATCGTTAAGCAGAAATACATTTTGTATTTTTAAAACCTTAAACACATTAAATTTTCACGTGTGCAAATTAAACGAAGGTGTTGCTTGTTAAATATTGTAAGTTGTAGGTCGGAAAGAAAGGTTGTATCAATGTATGCGTTCAATGCAAGACATGAATATTACAAAATGTATGTTGGAAAAATTGTTTGTATGATTGTGTATCAGTAAATATTTGATGTAAGTGTAAGTGATGTAAGACGTGGACATACAATATATATGTTAGGAATATTTATGTATGCATTTAATGTGAGACACGAATATTAAAATAAACTCAGCAAAAACAAAAACTTGACACTCATTATTTTTCAAATAGTGTTTTGAAACCTTTCTTGAAAGAGTTCTTGTTGTGATTATGGTTAAATGCATTGTCAAGGGCATTACGTCACACATTCCTTCTACTGGTCGGGTCTACGTAGCAAAGGGGAGAGCACTGCACGCTAAAATCACGTTTCCACGTGCCACAAGTCACGGGGACCTATTAATGCACGTGCCATTGATCTCACGGTAGCAGAGAACAATTTCATCTCAGAAAAACACGGTTTTATGGTTAATTATTCGTTAATTTGCAATGCCACGATTGTCAAACTATCAGCGTGAAAGTTTTTGTTTTTGTTTTAGTTTATATATGTTAGGAGTACTTATATTTATTTTTGTATTAAATGTGACACCGGAATATTACAATATGTATGTTAGGAATATTTATGTATGTATTAAATCTGAGACATGAATATTAAAAAATGTATGTTAGGAGTATTTATATTTATACATGTATTTAATGTGAGACACGAATATGACAATATGTATGTTAGGAATATTTATGTAGGCATTTAATGTGAGACACGAATATTACAAAATGCAAGTTAGGCATTTTTATGTATGTATTTAATGTGAGGTATGAATATTACAATATATTTATTAGGAATATTTATGCATGCTTTTGATGTGAGACACGAATATTACAATATGTATGTTAGGAATACTAATGCACGAATTTAGTGTGAGACACGAATATTACAAAATGTAAGTTAGGCAAATCTATGTATGTATTTAATATGAGGCGTGAATATTACAAAATGTATGTCGGGAAAATTGTTTTAATGCGTTTAATGTGTGACGTCGCATGTCACATGTTGAATGTTACAAAACGTGCGCCGGGAATAGTGAACATGAACATCAACAGAAAAAGACAACAACAAAAAAGACAACAACAACAAAACAACCCAAAAACACCCCCAAAAAACAATACAGATCCACAAGAAGAGCAGTATAATGTCCATTTGCAACAGCCAAACAATACGACATGTCCTAGCATTATTTATTACGTTCCATAAATATTGAGAGATTTTGAAAAGTACACATATTATACACTGTTATATTTTGCCACATTTTGTTTTTTAATTAATGAGTAGACATGGGATTATGCGCGAAATATTCGTAATTTTACTGCAGAACATTCTGGCAGACGTTGACGTTGCGTACAATTTGCTTGAGTGAAATTCCCAAGTGTTAGAGAAATGAAGCAGGAAGTTTTTAGACATCTGAAATCAGATGGACCCAAGAACCCATGCATCCCTTTTCAGACATTCCTTATCGATGCACGTAGAGAGGTCATGCATCAGAGTAAAGATACCCCGTGCATTTGAGATTTCTATGAAACTGGTGCTCCAGGCCGTGATATTCCTGGAATATTGCTGGAATGTTGCTGACAGCTGCTTAAAACTGTCACTAATGGCTTTCTGTTCAGTTCGTCCACACGCCGTGTCGTGACTACTTGACTCAAAGTATTGCAGAATATTTCCTTGTCGTACAAAAAGGACAATTGTATCATGAATAATCATAATTTCTCTCTGTCATTTACATTTCAAATTAATTCAAATGAAAGTGATAAAACAGAATTTATTAGTTCAAATTAGACGATGTTCTCACATTGACGGTGGTTAAATTATAGGAAGGTAAAATTAGGACTATTTGGTGTAAGTCTCTTGAAATGACCGAGCAGTGTTACGCTCTGCGCTTTTCGCTTGTTTTGTGACAAAGGCAGCATCGATATCCTTTCGAGGATTCCATGATGTGACACCACAAATACAAAGCGGTACGCTTTAGTCATATCGGGAATCGAACATGATTAGCGAACACGTTTACCGTAGGACAAGCTAAATGTTTGATTGTTGTTTAACGACAGCACCTCAGCCCCAAAATAAACCAAAAGGAAACGTGAACAATGACTACAAAAGGAAAATAAAGCAAAATAAAACAAAGCCACCCCCAAACACAAATACCTCAAACACCAAGAAAATTAACATACACACACACACACACACACACCCCACACACACACACACACCACCAACAACAAAAATACCCAACGAAATAATACAAAACAAATCAAAGAATAAAAACAAACAAAGATTAAATAGAAAAAATAAATAAAATACACACACGCATGCAATGCTAAACTTTGTTTTGTTCGTCTTAATTTGTTTTGATTTTGTCTTTCATTATCCCCAATTTTATCTTCATTTGTACTTCTACCTTGTCTCAATTAAAAGCAACATCTATCCAAACAGTTGAATATGAAAGGAGGCGTCATTTTTTTTTGTATTCCTTTGATGAAACTCGTGTCCATGTTTTCTAAATTTTGGACCTTTCTACCAAACTTTGTCTAAACCTCCCCTTACATCTTAACGTGATGTTAACTTAGTTCTTTTTTATTTTCCTTTTTTTTCTTTCCTTTTTTCTCGTTCAAGTAATAATATTCTTCATACGCATATTGAAATCTCGTCGCACACGAAGCAATGCACACGTTGTCATAAACGTTTCAAATGACACTCGCATAGCCCCTCCCCCTTGTTTCAGTTTCGACAGAAACGTCCTTGAAATCTGACACAAACAGTTTCAGTCCTTTACACGTGGTTCAGAGAGGTATTGACATTTAGTTTAATTAGCACAAAGATATACGAAATAATTTTGGACAGGATTTCAGTCATGTTATAATTCTGAACACTGCATCCAATGATGATATCCTGAAGGCAGTATAACGGAAACTTTTCTTTGAATATTATTTTGCACATTCGGAACAGCGCTTTGTCAAGCCACAACACAAACATGTTATTAGTATGTTAGCAGTCAAATAAAGTTGAGTCATGTTTTACCGTTAGATGTATCAGTAATTCTTTCATCTTCCTTAGATGTAACAACAAAGCACTGTAACCATTTTTTATTTGTCAGTACATTATTTATGAGATACTGTGTGTTCTAAAAGGAAACATAGCAAGGAAATTACAATCACCTAACACATATTAACATAACGATTTAATGGGTAAATGAAACACTAGAGTCCTCTTTCCTGTTGATTAAATATCAAATATAAATTTTACATTATTTATGAACATATTCAATTTTGACAAAGTGATTTAAAAATATCCTTTAGGTTTATCCTCTGTTCAAAGAGATAACGACAGTTACAACAGTCATGTCACAACTATATCAACGATTTTATCAGCATTCTTCTCATAAACATTAATGGAATGATGTGTGTTGAAAGTATAATCGATGGTTATAATCTGTATATCCATGAATGCATTAACATATCACATTTTTCGCCTCACTCTGTTCATATCAGTCTTTGGCATGTTTTGAATTCGTTTTGCTATTTGTTCAGAAAATAAATAGAAAGGATTGGAGTTGAAGTTAATTAGGGTGCCTTGTAGGTTGTGATGATTGAGAGGTTTGGAGAGAGGCGTTGACAGAAGGAATAAGAAAGAATTGGCAGCTAGAGTAAAACCATAATTAATAGTAACATTTCTTTTGATTGTTTGCGTTTATTATGATACTAATTCGTATTTATATTTATTATTTACGTGTAACTTTAAAACTACATATACAAATTAATTCCTTATTGAATGCTGAAATGAATCATAAATTTCAGTGGTGAATGCGAATATATCAAATGCACATTTACTAAAAATGCTTCTGGGGTGAATATATACATCCATAGAGCCACTCATGTTAATTAAAGGATCTCTTCACGTATCGAAACCAGAGCATTAATCATTTATACATAAACACGTGCACGGTGTAATTGCTGAGCGATATTCAACGGCTGTAAATCTGTGTGGTGTCTGAAAGAAGCACTGCGTATTTTACTGTAATGTGGTCTCGGTGGTGCTTAGAATGACAATATGCGCTAAAGAAAAGACAGTAAGGACAACTTGATTGTTTCATATTGCTGTACTTGTCCTTTGAGTGAGTGAGTGAGTAAGTAAGTGAGTTTAGTTTTACACCACATTCAGCAATATTCCAGCTGTATGGCGTGTGTTGACGGACTCAATGAGCCTGACCACCCGATAACAAAGGTTACTGAAGATCAGTTCTAATACGGATCTTCATGGTCATGCCATGAGAGATTACCTGTACTAATGTGAAAACATCTGGTTGTTCTTACCTTCTTTTGAGTAGTATATTATCAGAAAACCAACAGAGGTTAAAAGTCGCTATTTGTTCTTTCCCTGCCTTGCCTTTAGCTTAAAGTGTTGCATGTTCGTGTGTTCAATAATCATGAATACGACGTTAAACCCCATTTCCTTACCACGTAACCGGAATATCACTGAGTGAGGCGTTAAGAACATATAGAACAAATAAACAATACAAGTGATACTTTCTTCAGGGGTGTGGCTATTTGTCGTGTGTTCAAAGTATTCGCTTGTCACGCCGCACAACCAATTTAGACACCCCATATGAGTAATGTGTGAAGCCCATTTCTGGTGTCCCCCGCTATGATATTGCTGGAATGGTAACAAACAGGATCTAAGTATCACAGATACACTCGTTTTAGCTTTCTCGAACAACGGAGACAGGTATCTTAGAATTTAAACGCAATCCAATATCTATAAAGTGTTCATATAGACAAAGTATTTTGACGCCTTATTTTGTCGAGAGAAACTAATATCAATAAATGTTGACAGAGCTACTTTAATATTTGTGTTTGAAATAAGGAAAAGGAAAGTAGGATCTTTTTATACTCATTTAAGGAATGCATAATTCATTTTGGCTGTAAATGTTAATACAGAAAGTACTGAAAATATTGAAGTTGGCACCCATTAGTTTTGGCCTTTATGTGTAATCACTTCTACTTGCTGTTCAAAGGCTTCAAAGATTTGAACACTAATGGTACGTGGACCTTTTACTTACGCTGACTGATTTAATTTATGAACATTTTAATACAGTTTCGGTTTAAAGACTTTTCACTGTGATCTTTCAAACGCGCGTTATATTTCGCTTTGTCGGTGTTCAATATGACCTCATGACAGTGATTGGGACATGTGCAACATTCAATTCGATTCAGCTTGAAAGAAAGACTTTGGAATATTATAAGGAAGTGTTTTTTGTTTTTTTTGTTTTTTGTTTTTCGTTTGTTTTTTTGTTTCAGTGCACTAAATTAAAAGAGTGTGAGTTTTCGAGGAAAACTCATAATGATGATTAAATTCAAAACAGCTCCAGTACTTGACCAAACTGTTTCTGCATTTTATTTACATAAATAGTGTAGATACATCGTGTTAGCCCTCTAAATTCCGTTACATTAATCAACAATATTCAAGCAATAATATAGTGGCGGTTTGTAAATGATCGTGTCTTGACCAGACAATCCAGGGATCAACAGCATGAACATCGCTCTACATAATTAGAATACGATGTCCGTTTCGGAACGATCCCTTGGAGAAAGGCAATATAGATTCATCATCATCATCATCATCATCATCATCATCATCATCATCATCACTGCTATTACGACATAGATTATATAACCAATTTACAATCACAATCACAAAAGTTTGCGTCAGATACTTCACATATGCATTGACGTTGCCAAATTGACATATTATTTATTTATGTTCACACTGAATTAATCATGAATTATGAAATCACATTTAGAACATGTCAGAACATGAACATGAACATGAACATATATATATATATATATATATAGAATCAACGAAACAATGAGAACTGACATGTTCTAAATGTGATTTCATAATTCATGATTAATTCAGTGTGAACATAAATAAATAATATGTCAATTTGGCAACGTCAATGCATCACTTCTGTCATAGATGCATCTGTGTACATATATAGGAATTGCCTTCAAGCAATCAACACATCATACCAGATACTAATAATGAGGTTAAGTCAAATTTGGGCTGAGCGGGCCTTTTTTCTGATTTGCATATCAAGTCAACACTTTGGGGTAATTTTCGGGGAATCTAAACACCGGGGTCGATTGTACCAGAATGCCACAACTTCCTCCGACTTCAAGGCCACCCGTCCTCTTGAGGATGTGGAAACTGGTACAACAGTATTCCAAACTGAAATTATCAACTGTCACGAGACAGCGATAAAACATAACGGTAAAAGGGGCAGAAACATAATTTACTTGACACCGTTTTATTTGAGAATATTTGCCTTCTTTGTTCTTTGGGTTTTTTTTTTGTTTGTGTGTGTGTGTGTGTGGGGGGGGGGGGGGGGGGGAGGGGGGGGGTTGTAGTTTTTGTTTGTTTTGGGTTGTTGTTTTCATTGTTTGGGTTTTGTTTTCAAGATATGCGTATTTTTCTCACGAAATATAGAAAATAAAATGAATGACTAATACCACCTCAGTGTATTTGCCGGTATTTCCCTCTGCATGTACTAGATCAACAATGGATGCTCTTACAATGTCATCACGTAGACAGTCGAATAAATGTAAAGGAAATATTTCATAATTTGCTATCCTAATATAGAAAGATACCATATTTGGTTTTATTTCAAAATCCATTCGTTACTGTATGCTTGTAAAGGAAACAGCAACCTTAAAACATACGTTGCAAATTTACAAGATGAGTTTTAAGTTTTGTACTTTTTTATTAAAATGTTCAACTGGTGAAATGTAAATGTCTTTTCGCATTTTTCATATGTGCTTTTATTTCTCATTTATATTGTATGCTTTATGTTGTGTTTTTTTCTGGTGAAGATTTGAATAACCTTTGCATGTGTTTGTGACCAGTGCTAACTGTATTTAGGATAGACTTGTCTTTTCGCGAACAACTCGTGCACAACTGATTTATTTATTTATTTATTTATTTATTTATTCATTTATTTACTTACTTACTTACTTACTTACTTACTTACTTACTTATTTATTTATTTATTTATTTATTTATTTATTTATATAACAACGAATGGATCATAGAGGTGTTCATGACAATGAGGCATAATGACAGTCGAGCAAAGAAAAAGGACAGCATATTAATTTATCAGTGTGCATAATGGACATCATTATATAGTAAATAAAAGAGACACTATCCTTGCTATAATCATATTAAGATATCTGTGTACAAGTTAGTCCATTGTTTGACTCCTGCTATACCATAAGTGACCATTCGATATAAGCTGGAGTGGATAATTAAAAACAAAAAAACTCTAAAACCACATTGCTTATGAATATAAATAATATCAAATACATAAAAGGGCGTACAGCAGTGCTCACTTATCCACCAACCTTTAACAAAGCAAAATAATATAAACAATATACAAAACAAAACAAACTCTGCTGATATCAGCATCAAGGACAACGTATATGGGGTTTTAGTCATAAGTTGTTTCTCAGTGTTTCACTGTTTCTAGGAAATTCAAGGATTGTTTAATATTTCCGTACTTTCCTCTTTGTCTGAGAGGGGGAAGGAGGCTACCCATACTGAAGTATGACAACTTGTAATGGTCACATGAGGTGAACATTTGGAGCCATTGGGGATTATTAAAATCGAATACAATAAAAGACATGTTCTCATTGTTTGAAAATATAACTGCGAACAGGACATGACGAATGACAACTGCTTCTCAAAAAGGAAAACTCTAGTTATCATATATCTGATAACACATTATACACACAATAGCAGTCAAGTTTGTTAGTCATTTCTGTAAAGAGGGTGCTTGTAAACATAGAATTCAAACTGATTAAAATGAAGAGTTTCGAGGATTTCAGCAGTTTGTGATAAAATTCGTTTTTCAGCCATATTCATTACTTACATTCACCAGTATTGTTACTAACTGCATCATAGAAGCAGTCTGCAAATGAATGCATAGTTTGGTGTGTCGAAATGTTTACGGAATTTCTAAATGCCATAATGCAAGAAAGAAAATAATCACCGAGTGATGTTGATATTACAATGTCCTCCAAAGAAACACCCCAGTCAGGATAATCACGATGCCTCTTGAATGTAAGGGTGTTTCAGATGAACAAGTGTCTAGTCTTTGCATGCGTTTATCCCGTATGGGTGCCGTCATCTTTTCGGGAGCACCCGGTGTCACCACTATTTTGACATAGTGCCGGGATGCATAGATATTGAAAGGGTATTGTCGCTTTTAAACACATGACTTTTGTTGATATAACAGTATTTTCCGTGGGATACCACGGCACGAAGGGGTATTTGGCAGACACGGTGTGCACTGTACATTAACAAAAAGGATTAGCATAGAATGAGTGTGTCGATGTTACAATACTACCAGATTTACATATTTGGCAGACACGGTGTGCACTGTACATTAACAAAAAGGATTAGCATAGAATGAGTGTGTCGATGTTACAATTCTACCAGATTTACATATTTGGCATATGCTTACTGTATGCATTAATATAGGCATAAACACACTAGTTATATGTTCATACCATTACGTCTTTCGTAGAGATGCCGTTGACAAGATAGACAGGTGGTACACATTCTGAATCTTGTATACTTCACGTCACTTTAATATAAGCATTAACACACTAATTCTATGTTACATGGTCTTGATATTATGATATCTTTCTTAGACAAGATAGACAGGTGGTACACATTCTGAATCCTGTATACTTCACGTCACTTTAATATAAGCATTAACACACTAATTCTATGTTACATGGTCTTGATATTATGATATCTTTCTTAGACAAAATAGACAGGTGGTACCCGTTCTGAATCCTGTATACTTTATGTCACATTAATGTAAACATTAACACATTAATTCTATGTAACATGATGTTGATATTATGATATTTCTTAGACAAGATAGATAGGTCGTACACGTTCTGTATCTCGTACACATCATGTCACATTAATATAAGGATGAGCAAGCTAATTCTATGTTGATAATGTGATGTCCTTCCCAAAAGTACGGCTGACAATATGGACATTTAGTCTCTGAATACGTATAAATGTGATAGCAACAAATAAACCCATTTAAATCGAAAAAGAGCCCCACTGAGATGGGAGATTCACAATCTGAGGAATCTACACTCGCATTATTGAGGTCTTAAGCATTGCAGGGAGGCCCAAAGAGTAGGGAGAATAATGTGGTTCAAGGACTGTGAGACAAATTGGTGTACGTGCGGTGTTGCATGCCAACATAATGTCACATCAATATACAGATAAGCACAGGAGTTAGAGATACAGTAGACAGTGGATACATAGTGTGTCCGTTGTGCGTAATAAACAATGAAAACAATGCATTGATTTCAACCGTGTCGATTGATTTCCAAGTTTTGCAAGCCAAGGCTATTAGCCTTCAGAATAGTCCATAATTTTGAATGTAGAAACATAATTTTAATTACAAAAATAGATGAGAATAAGATGTTGTCGGCATGACATGGGTTTCAGCATTAAGCTGTTACGATAATGATCGTATTTATCAAGCCGAATCTTGCGTAATTCAAACATGTGTTGTAACTTAATGAGTCGGAAATAGTGAATCAGATGTATTTGCAAAATTACCCGCGCCAGTGACTGTGGAGATTTCTTGCATGTTTGCTCGCTACGGACTATTTCACACACTGTTAATGTCTTCCTTCGAGATCCTGTTCGCGGTGTAACAACGGGATTATAAGGAGAATTGGGATGGTTCTGTTTTGACATTGCAATATGTTTCCTAGAGATACAATAGGCAGGCTGGGATGTTAGCACACATGGTTTCCCATTTCAGCAAAAGTGTATATAAGGATAAGAACAATGGATTTATGTCTGCCCTGCACATGGTGTCCACGCTTTCAGCAATATGATCATAAAATGGAACACCCGTGGATATCACAGATAGTGTACAGAGCTACTTGACGACACATAAACTGCGGTTTGATTTATTCTCCTGATGGCTTTCATTTTAAAACTATTTTCAGCAATTGGTTTCAGTGTTGTTTTCCGTGATTGCCTGAGAGACAGCCAGATGTTGCAAGGGAGGTCATGACCTGAATTGATGAGAGGGCTGCTGACCTGGGCTCCATAATCTTGAATTGAACACCTGCAACGTCACTGATATTAACTGATTACAAACCGATGCTGTATACATTTGAAGGTCATACCACAGATGCGTTCCAACAATTGGTC
The DNA here is from genome assembly GCF_037392515.1 of Haliotis asinina. NCBI lineage: Eukaryota > Metazoa > Mollusca > Gastropoda > Lepetellida > Haliotidae > Haliotis > Haliotis asinina. The sequence goes on along the minus strand of NC_090293.1, from coordinate 31,582,192 downwards.
TAGTGTTAACCAATCGTTAGGCAGCATTGGGGCAACTTTATTGAACTGCTTCCGGATACAAATACATCGACTTTCATTTTCCGTCTTTTTTCAATAATTTTTAAATTCATTAAATAATGCCGAACCGTGCTTAAATATTTGGAGAGTTAAGACGTCACGGCCATACCATTCCATTTCAGTTAATTTAGATAAGGTCATGAAAATAATCTAAAATTCATCCTAGCAATTACACAAATTTTGATACATGCTTGCAGCAGGAAGGGTTCCCGTGGTCTGTCATACTAGTGAGGCTGGTCACCAACTCTGGCACCATGGCCTCTTTCATACATTCCATGATCAAATTTTCATTCCAGGCATCAAATTGGACTTGACCCACGAAACCATGACGAACGAACCCACCAAGAACGTTTCGAAGAATATGAAGATCCCTTATCACTGCAGCAATCTGCATTAGTCTGAGGGTTAGAAGGACTTTGCACCTGAATGCAAACCTAAGTACTCTCTCAATGTCAGTCAAGATGTAGGGAGATACCAAACCAAAGGGACCCGTGAAGGTTCGGGATGGAATAGGCCTTCAGAAACCCATGACTGCCATAAAAGGCGACTATGCTTGTCGTTAGACGCGACAAACAGGATCGGGTGGTCAGGCTCGCTGACTCGGTTGACACATGTCATCGGTTCCCAGTTACGCAGATCGATGCTTATGTTGTTGATCACTGAATTGTCTGGTCCAGACCCTCTTTACAGACCGCCGCCATAGAGCTGGAATATTTGCTGAGAGCGGTGTAAAACAAAGCTCACTCACTCACTCACTCACTCACTCACACACTCACTTCACAAACCAAAGGGACTAGGAGAAATATCGTAGAAAACTTGGTACTTGGAATGAATCTGTTCAAATATTGTAAATGCCATGGTATAATTGAAATCGCGTTCAAAGTGACTATCAGGAGGATGTACTCCTCCAAATTAAGCTATTCATGGCTTCGCAAGTAAAACTGATCAGAGAGGCGGGTCCTACAGCTATGTCAAACTATGGTCACCTCTTTCACGAACATCCGGCACCGCCAATTATTTACACTGATCGTTGAAACACTTACATTATTTTCCTCATTTACGTAATGCGTGCGTTTTGTTGCGTAACTACGCATTCAGCAATATTCCACCTACATGACTGCGTCCTGTAAATACTCGACTCCGGAGCAAACAACCCAGTGATCAGCAGCATGAGCTTTTTCTCTGGCGTTGACTTTTTAAATTGCTTCTGAACTGATTATTGGATTCAAGTATGACCATGGGTGTATATTTACAGTGCACCCTGCTTACAACACCCCTGTGTATAACGCTTTCCTTGATATAATGCCATGTTTTTGCCACAGCGGATTTCCTCTCTATGTATTCTTTTTTTGTAATATATTCATAAAGAACGGTCTGGTTGCATTTCAATTCCTATTTACAAGCTCATATCCTTTAACTATAAACAGAACAACAGCATGATTGGTGTTCATTTTTTAAACCATTTTATCGAATACTGATACAGAATATTAAAGTATTCAAAACCTTATTTTCATAAAAAAGCAAACAAACCATGTTGTTGCATACGTCATCTGAACTTTCACAAATATACGTATCAAGGCCATATGTGTCTTGCCGAGACATCTGGAGACAACCTTCTTCCTAACTTAAACAATAATGCACAATGAGATGGCTTGAGTGTGGAGGCAAGTATGTACGTGAGTGAGTTGGGTTTTACGCCGCTTTTAGCAATATTCCAGCAATATCACGGAGAGACACAACAGAAAATGGGATTGATACATTGTACCAGGAATCGAACCCGGGTCTTGACCTCTAGACTACCCTTCCACCCCATGAAGGAACGTGAAACTAGCACATACCACTACAAACTTTAATCCCGGAAAAAGCTGTTTTGTCAGCTTTTGTGTCACACAACCTGACAGGTTGGCTTTTGTAAGGGATCCAAGTCTAGTTGTATTTCTTGCTCAGACTCAACGACATTAACAAACTGAAAAGGACTATATATTAATGTGTATTATTCCATTTCGTTAACCATAATATTTTTTCAATGAAATGAGTGTAAAGCAGGTCTCGAATTATAATTCTGAACATGTATTCGTTAAATGATTCATTTGTGTAAGAATATGTGACAGGAAGGAATACGAAAACAATCACGTTTTGGTTCTAATAGGACAACTTGTTTTTTACTTAACCATTGATTTATGATCGTTCACATTGTCCGCAGGTAAAATATACTTTTAAATGCTTGATGAAAATGGCGGAACGTAAGATAGTACGATGTGAAAAAACCCACAGAAATAACATTTTTAAAAAATCGACCACGACCGATTATTCGTATTTAGAATGATTTTTTAGGCGAGTTATACCTTCTTCACTGATTTCGTTTCTGGGTTATGAACATAAACAATATTATTTGCAGAATGGCCATTTTCAAACAGAAAATAATCCTTGGCTTGAACCGTGAAGAATTTTCGCACGTGAAAAAGACACTTTCATTTATCGTAAGTCCCGGTAAGCTTTAATAGCTCCTTCTCTAAAACAGATGTTTTCTTGCTCGAGGGAGTAATTCTATTGGTCAGTTCTGCCTTTCTGGAACCTAGCTGAAAATCTCCTGTAGTGTTTGGCTCCTTAGTAGTTCGGACAATATTACGTAGTTATGACACCCTGGTGAATCGAGGATGTTACTTGCAATGAAATCAACTTGAATGAAAGTTAAGCACAGTTAACCACGTCTGTAACGAACACAATTATAGCGAACAGACATATATATCGAAAAGACGGACACAGCGAACTGACGGATATAAGGAACTGTCTTCGAGGCCCATGGTTTAACTAGAGTGAATATAACGATAAACAGTCATAACTAATTAGGAATGCAAAGTCAAACAAACGCATGTGCAAAAACACTCTCTACTCAATATGCGCGTATGTATGTTTTCCAATATAGGCGAAAATACAAAGTTAAACTGTTTTCTTCACAACCATTTACATATAAAAAGCCTTCTCTCCTCATCATGCGAATCACAAAGTCCTTAAACCACAATCTGCGTATCCCAAACCCATCTCTTCCAAGAATATTAATACTTACAAAACCGCTTTGTTCTCAACATGCTCATATAGAAAGCCCTTCTCCAAACCGTTAATATATACAAATGCCCTATCCTAACACGTATACAGAATGCCTCTCTTTCCAAAACGTTCATTTACCAAGTATGATTCTCTTCAACCTTAAAGGCATAATGTCACCCATTTTGACAATATATCGGGATATATTTAATATACTATTTGCTTCCTACTGATGTAATAAAATACCTACTGTTACGACGTGATTAAAATCGGTAACTGAACAGCTTCCAAACACGGAATGTAAACAATTGCTCCGTACATCTAAAATTGTCGGACGCAGTGTTGGCGGTGCATTCATTCACTTTTGATTTATTATTATGATCTAAATGCGCATTTTTTTTTTGTTTAAAAAAAATGATTTGGTTGCCTCCTTGGGGGCTGGTAGTTATCATTTTTGAGAAAAATTCATTATGTATTTTTAGCGAAATGTGATGTGACATTGTGCTTTTAAACTATCCCAAGCTCTTTTTTCTCAACATGGATATATACAAAATACCCATCTCTTCATGAAACATGCACTTTTACATCTCGAAGAGGCGGAAGAGTTTCTTACACTGTGAACATGGTAACGAAGAAGAATGCTGTATGTGTAAACGTGTGGGCGACAGAGGCTATTCGGAATATGAAAGTATTTTCTGAAAACAGAAACATGACCCAGTATGGTTTTGCTATTAAATATCAAACATACGGAAATTATTTAAAATGCATTTCAAAATATATGCAATTCAAAGTTAGCTTGCACCATTAAAATGACGATATTATAAATAATGCTACCTGTATAATGCTCAAAACAATACTCATTTTCACAGTTTGGGATATCGTTTTGTTCCTGTCTGTGGTGATGTTTACATTTATTTATTCATTTTTATTATTTCATTACTTGTTAAACGGGGTACAACATTTCATACAAATTTGAAAGGTCGGCATATCTGTAATATATACTGAGAGAAAATATAAGAGATCACACGAAAGGGCAAGTGTTCCTTTATTTTTTCCAATATATCGCATAGCTTGTGCAGAAACCTAGAAAAAATAAAGGAACACTCGTGCTATCATGTGATCCCTTATTTTCCCCCAGTATATAAAACAAGCATAAAGTACAATCATTATGTGTGTGGATGGACTTGTCTAAGACAACCAAAACGACACAAAGTGTCATATTTGCAGTGAGGGTAAGCATTGGTGATAGTAATTCAATTTTGGTGTCACACCAGCGGGAGAAGATAAAACATTTGCTCCTTTCTAGAATAGATGTAGTTTTTCGTTAAAATAAAAATGAAATTCAGTAAATGATTTTTTATCTCTTTGAATTCAAGAATAATTTTATTATTCTTTTATTTCAAATGTGCGTCTGTTTAATTTTCAGTCCATTCTAGCTGATCTTGCCACAGCCTTTTGACAAATTCGCATGCACAATGCAGATGAATGATCAATTCTATTTCAACATCACAAAATGTACATTACTAAAATTTTGTTTCTCAGTGTGTTGTTTAAACCAAAACATACAAAGTATTGATGTTCTTTTGACTCCAGTCACTTTGTTGAATAACTGAGTAATGTGATGTAATGCAAATATAATGCCTCATAAAAATCTAGGCTCGAGTGAATGTAACAAATGTTTAACGAGTCGACAAAACACATTTGATCTATCGAAGTTTCGCATAACGGTGAGAATCAACAACGACCTGAATATTTATAACCTCAGATTGACACTTGATTCACCCAGCAATCTAAACTTGACTTCCTTAAAAGAGTTTTTTTTCGCTGGTTTTGAAACAGAGGCATTGTCGTTTTGTTTGGGTGACCCGCGAGACCCTTCCTCTACTTCCTCTCCTTAAGAACGACGCTGCGGTCTCAGACAATGAAGTAGGGGATACTCAAACTGACTTTATATTTTTCAGAAATCTAGGACTTGCACGTGTATCGGTAAGACTTCCGGGGATGCGGGAAGTGCATGGCCGAACAGCTTCGTCTGTGACTCCATTCCTAGTGTCTTACGTCTTTATATAAAGAATAAAATGAATTTAACATTTTCAGGACGATTAAATTTTATACAAAGGTTATTTGGTTATTTTGAAGAAAAATGGCTTTTTGCCGTCTTTCTTAGAAAGTTTTCATTTCGAAGTTTATGTTTATATATATATAAATATATATATGTGTGTGTGTGTGTGTGTGTGTGTGTGTGTGTTTACAAAGGCAAATAATGTCTTGAGGGTGATATGTAAAAAAAACGTCTCAACTGAGGTCCAGTAAAATCGGACACATGGTTTGTCTATACCACCAACACTTGGTTTGTCTACACTCGGTTTGTCTACACCGGTTTGTCTATACACGTTTGGCTACACCCGGTCTGTCTACATACGGTTTGTCGATACACGGTTTGTCTACACACGGTTTATCTATAGACAGTTATTTTCTCTACACTCGGTTTGTCTACAGTCATCTGTTCAGACACTGTTTGTCTACATACGGCTTGTGTAGGCATGGTTTGGCTACACACGGTTTGTCTACACACGGTCTGTCTACATACAGTTTGTTCACTCAGGGTTTCTCTACACATGGTCTGCCTACACTCGCTTTGTCTAAACCAGTTTGTCTACACACGGTTTTTCTACACACGGTTTGTCTACACAAGTATGTCTAAGCACTTTTTGTCTACACACAGTTTGTCTACACACGGTTTCTCTACACCGGTTTGTCAACACACGGTTTGTCTACACACGGTTTGTCTACTCTAGTTTGTCTACACACGGTTTCTCTACACCGGTTTGTATACACACTTTTTGTCTACACACGATTTGTGTACACCCGTTTGTCTCCTCTCGGTTTGTCTACACACGGTTTGTCTACACCAGTTTGTCTACACACAGTTTGTCTAGACATGGTTTGTCTACACGCGGTTTGCCTACTCTCAGTTTTTCAACAAAATATAGGATAACAATAAGGTGGTTTCAACTGAGGCAAGTGAGTTTGTTGAAAATAACCTCTGATCGCCCAGCAGAAAATGGGTACCTGGTGAAATAGATCACTTCAAGCGCCAAGCAGACAGCTTGGGTTATCCAGGCAATCATTGATCAGGTTGTGCGCCTTGAACAGGTTATCTACCCCAGAAAAAATGGGTTAAAATATTCATATTACTATCAGCAACAACACGAAATAGATCTAAATAGTTTTTGTGAGTGTGGTTGTTTGTTATGAGTGAGTGAGTGAGTGAGTGAGTGAGCGAGTGATTTCAGTTTTACGCCGCTTTTAGCACATATCAGTAATATCATGGTAACAGGTACCGACATATTGTGTCAATGTGGGAAATCGAACCCGAGTCTTCGACGTGACGAGAGAACACTCTGACCATCCGGCTACCCCACTGTCAGTTTGTTATGAAACTAATGCTACATGCTACGTGCTTTTGGCACTGGTTAAGATGGATAACGAGGAAAGTTACAACTCAAGCAAACAATTACTTTCAGATGTTGATTGTTACTTTCTGTAATCTGGACATTGTCGGTCTATCAGGAACTTGAAGGATGGGGATGCAGTATACGCCTTCAGAGCTTGCTAGGATGCAGGAGTTCTTCAAAACACGTGGTAAGTTTACAGCATTAATCTGATTTTATTATGTAAACATCCAGGCGTTTAATAGTCCAGACTGGCGCTGTAGGTAAAAATATAACAAAATGTTTCCAAAAGTGCCATACACTTTCTTTTTAACAGAAAATACATTTAGCGTTTGAAACAAAAGAAGAAGCGTATTTGAGACGATCAGTGGAGTCGTTGAATCTGAGCGTCGATCCTCCTGACCAAGAGTCTTTGTCCATGTAACTGAGCTATTCTGGTTGCGACATGTAACAATATTCACTCATGAACGTTCTATAGATGTTAGGGTTGGTGGGGTAGTTTAGTGTTTAAACCATCCGTTCGTCACGGCTCGTCACCCGGGTTCGATTTTCAACAGGGGTAAACGTGCGAATAAAGTGATATAGCGGGAATTTTACTGAAATGGCATAAAACCATACTCACTCATGGATGACAGTCACGTGTTGCGGATAACAGATATATGGTTAGGTGATGTGGTTAGGAGATGTGTGGCGAATACATAGAGTCATCGTCAAAACTGTACAATGCTTTCAATTTTTGGTCAATATTTAAAAACGAATATCAATCTGAATATACCTGGTACGTTGATAATCATTGACGCTCCCCCTTTAATATGTTTAGCGACAGCTCGTAGCGCCGACGAGGGTATATGTCACACTCTGTAAATCAGTCACATTTAACTGACTCTCGATTCGCCATCAGCAGTGCACATTCACAGCACATTTTGACTAAAATTGACTAAAAGCAAGTCCGCTGCAATTCCATATTTCTTGCAGCGTTACTTATTTCCAGATGAACATTAAGTTGCCTTTGCATGTGTTTGTGACGGGTGTTGTGGGACTACGTACGCTTAGCGTTTATGCAAAAACCTTACATGTAATTGAGAAAAGGATACCAGCATACCACTAGCTAAAGCCAAAGCATACAAGAATAGGTAATATATGTACATCGATGAAACAGTTCCAAAGACACAGAATAAATTGTCACATTTTCCCTTAATTTCTCTTCATCATCTGTTTCTTCACTGGCTTCATCATTTTATCAAGCTTGTTAATGCAATATCCTCATTGTTTTGAATGGTATATCAACACTGATAATGTTTCATTCACGTAGTCAGGATTGTAGAGCGGAAAGGAATCGGGGACAGTTTTTTTCCAATAATTTTGGAGTGAGTGAGTTTATTTGTAGGCCATTTTTAGCAATATCACAGTAGTATCATGTGGGGGGACACCAGAAATGGACTTCACACACTCTACCCATGTGCGGAATTTGTTATCTGAACAATACTACGTGTTTGAATGGTGTTCAGGAGGGGAAAGGAAGGGAGGAAGTGTGGAAATGTCCACATGTTACTTTATAAGTTAGTATCGTGATAATCCGTGTTAATCATGATACACGCTGTACCATTTTCCTCGAAGGAAAGTAATTTCTGATCATAAACACAGTTGGTGAACGTGTCTATATTATTGGTATCAGATAAATGGATTTACCTGATTATAAATTATACATTAATATCCATGCTGTGAAGGGAGGGAGTGGGGGGGGGGGGAGTAAGTGATCAGGAAACTGTTCGGAGTTTACGTAAAGGGTGGGATGCGGATTGAATGATGACTGGAGGACTCTCTCTCTTTCTCTCTCTCTCTCTCTCTCTCTCTCTCTGTGGTGTGTGTGTGTGTGTGTGTGTGTGTGTGTGTGTGTGTGTGTGTGGTCTGTGTGTGTCCCGGTCAGTGTGAGTTAGTGAGTTTAGTTTTACACCGCTTTTGGCAATATTCCATGGGCGTCACACGTTGCACCCATGTAGGGATTCGAACTCGGCTCTTCATGTGACGAGCAACCGCTTTAGCCAGTAGGCCGCCTCATTGGGGTCCTCGGGCAGCATACAGGTCTACCTGTCCTCAGTGAGTGAATGAGTTTAGCTTTACGCCACAAGCAGCAATATTCCAGCTATATGATGACGATCTATAAATAGTAGAGTCTGAATTAGACAATCTAGTGATCAACAGCTTGAGCCCCGATCCACGCAAATGGGATACAATGACAGGTGTCAACCAAGTCGGCGGGCCTGATCATCCGATCCCTTTACTCGACTCTTACGACAAGCATGGGCTACTGCAGATAAAGTCTAACCCGAGCCTTCATGGGCACATCTGCGCAGAACATGACCTTTGTGATACTGACATTGGTTTACTTGGAACATTTGTCAATATCCAGTATTGCAAAGAAACAGGCTTTGCCTTTCTTTCACCAGCTGATAATATGAAAACTGTTGGGGAAAACCTTCCCAAGCACAACAGTATTAATCGTGATGAATTCAGTACCATTGAATCACCATTCTTATAGTCACCAAAACACCTGAAACTACACTCTCTTTTGTCCGGTACTGTGTAGATCTTAAACCCCAATGCTGCTAATAGATCAAGTAATAGGAACCGTCAGAAGACAGGTATTTACACGGTTAGGTATCAGTGTCAGAAAGAACGCCTTTAAACACAAACAGAAAACAATACTAAAAAAATTGCAGATATATCTTGACATTACAATACCTTAAAATTTCAAATATATTTTAAAAACAGTAACTAGCTCCTTGATATATATTAACAAATTGTTATTTTTAGATGAGCTATAAAGGTCAAGCTCTGTAGAACAATCACTGAACAATCCAAAATCTTATTCGACCTTGAGAACAATGTCCCAGGTTTTCTTCCGCGTACAAAAGGAAGTTAATAGTCTATATGGTGATTCCATACCCAACACCAAAATATGAAACTGAAAGCTATAGACAAATAAAGTATTGTACTTTTTAAAAATCTGACCAATAGACGCACATTATGCATTGATATTACTTTATATGGAGATCAGGCGATTGCTCCTTTTTGAGGGATATTTCCTGCTTTTGTCCGTTTTGTGAAATAATTCCATATTTTGCTCTGAAATTGAAAAAGCAATCGCGCAGGAACAGAGTGACATAAATTCACGAGAAAATACTTTACATCGAAAAATTGTTTTACAGAAATGTTTGAAAACAGAATGTATCAAGTTAACATATGTCATATTTGGGATTTCACTTTCTTAGTAAAGTACAAATTCTAGTACTTTTTCGGTTGAGTCCCATCCGGGATTCGAACCCGCACCCTCAGAGTTGTGTGCTGGCGATTAGGTGCCTGACTCTGAGGGTGCGGGTTCGAATCCCGGATGGGACTCAACCGAAAAAGTACTAGAATTTGTACTTTACTAAGAAAGTGAAATCCCAAATATGACATATGTTGCATTTGACCACTTTCTAAATGGCATCGTGTAATCGTATCAAGTTAACATAATTTGTTGCATTTGCAATCATTACAATATCTTGTTATGTTTGGAAGGCGTTAACAAACTTCCATCTATTTAGGTATTATTATTTCACTTTGCCAGGCGTTAACAAACTTCCATCTATTTAGGTATTATCATTTCACTTTGCCAGGCGTTAAGAAACTTCCATCTATTTAGGTATTATTATTTCACTTTGCCAGGCGTTAACAAACTTCCATCTATTTAGGTATTATTATTTCACTTTGCCAGGCGTTAACAAACTTCCATCTATTTAGGTATTATTATTTCACTTTGCCAGGCGTTAAGAATCTTCCATCTATTTAGGTATTATTATTTCACTTTGCCAGGCGTTAACAAACTTCCATCTATTTAGGTATTATTATTTCACTTTGCCAGGCGTTAAGAAACTTCCATCTATTTAGGTATTATTATTTCACTTTGCCAGGCGTTAAGAAACTTCCATCTATTTAGGTATTATTATTTCACTTTGCCAGGCGTTAACAAACTTCCATCTATTTAGGTATTATTATTTCACTTTGCCAGGCGTTAAGAAACTTCCATCTATTTAGGTATTATTATTTCACTTTGCCAGGCGTTAACAAACTTCCATCTATTTAGGTATTATTATTTCACTTTGCCAGGCGTTAAGAAACTTCCATCTATTTAGGTATTATTATTTCACTTTGCCAGGCGTTAACAAACTTCCATCTATTTAGGTATTATTATTTCACTTTGCCAGGCGTTAAGAAACTTCCATCTATTTAGGTATTATTATTTCACTTTGCCAGGCGTTAAGAAACTTCCATCTATTTAGGTATTATTATTTCACTTTGCCAGGCGTTAAGAAACTTCCATCTATTTAGGTATTATTATTTCACTTTGCCAGGCGTTAACAAACTTCCATCTATTTAGGTATTATTATTTCACTTTGCCAGGCGTTAAGAAACTTCCATCTATTTAGGTATTATTATTTCACTTTGCCAGGCGTTAACAAACTTCCATCTATTTAGGTATTATTATTTCACTTTGCCAGGCGTTAAGAAACTTCCATCTATTTAGGTATTATTATTTCACTTTGCCAGGCGTTAACAAACTTCCATCTATTTAGGTATTATTATTTCACTTTGCCAGGCGTTAACAAACTTCCATCTATTTAGGTATTATTATTTCACTTTGCCAGGCGTTAAGAAACTTCCATCTATTTAGGTATTATTATTTCACTTTGCCAGGCGTTAAGAAACTTCCATCTATTTAGGTATCATTATTTCACTTTGCCAGGCGTTAACAAACTTCCATCCATTTAGGTATTATTATTTCACTTTGCCAGGCGTTAACAAACTTCCATCTATTTAGGTATTATTATTTCACTTTGCCAGGCGTTAAGAAACTTCCATCTATTTAGGTATTATTATTTCACTTTGCCAGGCGTTAAGAAACTTCCATCTATTTAGGTATTATTATTTCACTTTGCCAGGCGTTAAGAAACTTCCATCTATTTAGGTATTATTATTTCACTTTGCCAGGCGTTAAGAAACTTCCATCTATTTAGGTATTATTATTTCACTTTGCCAGGCGTTAAGAAACTTCCATCTATTTAGGTATTATTATTTCACTTTGCCAGGCGTTAAGAAACTTCCATCTATTTAGGTATTATTATTTCACTTTGCCAGGCGTTAAGAAACTTCCATCTATTTAGGTATTATTATTTCACTTTGCCAGGCGTTAAGAAACTTCCATCTATTTAGGTATTATTATTTCACTTTGCCAGGCGTTAAGAAACTTCCATCTATTTAGGTATTATTATTTCACTTTGCCAGGCGTTAAGAAACTTCCATCTATTTAGGTATTATTATTTCACTTTGCCAGGCGTTAAGAAACTTCCATCTATTTAGGTATTATTATTTCACTTTGCCAGGCGTTAACAAACTTCCATCTATTTAGGTATTATTATTTCACTTTGCCAGGCGTTAACAAACTTCCATCTATTTAGGTATTATTATTTCACTTTGCCAGGCGTTAAGAAACTTCCATCTATTTAGGTATTATTATTTCACTTTGCCAGGCGTTAAGAAACTTCCATCTATTTAGGTATTATTATTTCACTTTGCCAGGCGTTAAGAAACTTCCATCTATTTAGGTATTATTATTTCACTTTGCCAGGCGTTAAGAAACTTCCATCTATTTAGGTATCATTATTTCACTTTGCCAGGCGTTAAGAAACTTCCATCTATTTAGGTATCATTATTTCACTTTGCCAGGCGTTAACAAACTTCCATCCATTTAGGTATTATTATTTCACTTTGCCAGGCGTTAAGAAACTTCCATCTATTTAGGTATTATTATTTCACTTTGCCAGGCGTTAAGAAACTTCCATCTATTTAGGTATTATTATTTCACTTTGCCAGGCGTTAAGAAACTTCCATCTATTTAGGTATTATTATTTCACTTTGCCAGGCGTTAAGAAACTTCCATCTATTTAGGTATTATTATTTCACTTTGCCAGGCGTTAACAAACTTCCATCTATTTAGGTATTATTATTTCACTTTGCCAGGCGTTAAGAAACTTCCATCTATTTAGGTATTATTATTTCACTTTGCCAGGCGTTAAGAAACTTCCATCTATTTAGGTATTATTATTTCACTTTGCCAGGCGTTAAGAAACTTCCATCTATTTAGGTATTATTATTTCATTTTGCCAGGCGTTAAGAAACTTCCATCTATTTAGGTATTATTATTTCACTTTGCCAGGCGTTAACAAACTTCCATCTATTTAGGTATTATTATTTCACTTTGCCAGGCGTTAAGAAACTTCCATCTATTTAGGTATTATTATTTCACTTTGCCAGGCGTTAAGAAACTTCCATCTATTTAGGTATTATTATTTCACTTTGCCAGGCGTTAAGAAACTTCCATCTATTTAGGTATTATTATTTCACTTTGCCAGGCGTTAAGAAACTTCCATCTATTTAGGTATTATTATTTCACTTTGCCAGGCGTTAAGAAACTTCCATCTATTTAGGTATTATTATTTCACTTTGCCAGGCGTTAAGAAACTTCCATCTATTTAGGTATTATTATTTCACTTTGCCAGGCGTTAACAAACTTCCATCTATTTAGGTATTATTATTTCACTTTGCCAGGCGTTAACAAACTTCCATCTATTTAGGTATTATAATTTCACTTTGCCAGGCGTTAAGAAACTTCCATCTATTTAGGTATTATAATTTCACTTTGCCAGGCGTTAACAAACTTCCATTTATTTAGATATTATAATTTCACTTTGCCAGGCGTTAACAAACTTCCATTTATTTATGTATTATAATTTCACTTTGCCAGGTATTAACAAACCTTCATTCATTCAGGCATTACCATTTTACTTTGCCAGGCGTTAACAAACTTCCATTTATTTAGGTGTTAGAATTTTACTTATCAGGTGTTAACTAACGTTCTTTTATCCAGGTATATTACTTTCACTTTGCCGTGTGAAAGCAACTTTTCATATATCCAGACATTACAAACTTTCGTCCATTCAGATGATAAAAAACATACTTATCAAAATATTAACAAATTATTCTTATCAAGGTGAAAACAAATCTTCACTTTACCACATGTTGATAAACTTTCTTTAATCAAGGTACGGAAAAATTTCATTTATCCAGGCGCCAAGTAACATTTATCCATATTGCCATATTTTAACAAACCAACTCCACGTGTGTACAAATGACGAATGACCCACAAGCTGACAAACGGAAATGTATCCAGTTATCTATCTATTATCTCAGGGAACGTCAATGACCCTTTGTAGCTTCTATGGTTACCCGTTGTTCTAAGCGTTATATTCCCCTAAAGAACGCGCAGCCAACAAAGAGAAATACCTTTCAAAACATCCAAAAAAACAGGGTTAATGGTCACGGGGAAACAGACACAATCCGATAATGCTGTAACAAAGTTGTTGCTTCACCTTCCTGCTCACGAAATATCTTGGGGGTACAACCCGGCCTAAAACCCTAGAATTGATATCTGAAGTACCGTTTACATGGTGGTTTGAGGGTACGGGTTCGATTGGTATTCAGTTAACCATGCTTGTAGTAAGACTCGCTGACTTGCTTGACAAATGTCATCGTTTCCAACTGTGTAGATCGATTCTCGTGCTGCTGATCACTGGACTGTCTGGTCCAGGCTTCATTATTTACAGAACGCCGCCATATAGCTGGAATATTGCAGAGTGCGTAAAATATACGCAGTTTGCTAATATTTTGATAAAACGCGGCTGGTTTGTGGCCATCAGAAACACTGTGCACATAAACATGTCAAACTGATAATGGATCTAACCAGCATACAGATCACTGAACTAACCACAAGGCTAAACATGCATGTAAGCTGTCAGTCGGTAAATACGTGATTTAAAGCTTTACATGATTGCACAGATGAATACCTAACGCCAAAAAGCAGTGTTGATGAATTCTTCGGGTAGCATTCGGAAGCTGGCATGATGAACGGGTATGATTTATGGGTAAACCACTTCATTATTGTAAAGGATGGTTCGATGTAGATGCTAACACCGTTATCAAGTGAGTGTTAAACAGTTTCCACTGGGCGAACTAGCAGAAAAAAAGGTATATAAATGGGTGAGATATATTCTGAAAATGGGAGGCATATATGGTACGAGTATCTATAGCACCCTCTGCTGATTCAGTTCGCCTTTCATCATGCCGCGGGACCCGTGAAGATCAGGGTTAGGTATCAGGTGTCAGAATCGCTGACTTGGTTGATACATGGCATTGTATCTCATCTGCGTAAATCGATGCTTATGCTGTTGATCACTGGATTGTCTGGTCTAGAGTCGATTATTAACAGACCGCCGTCATATAGCTGGAATATTATCAAGTGCAGCTTTAAACAACAAACAAAATATGACACTGTGGCATGTGATCAAACAGCCAGAAGAATCAGAGAACGGATTAACATATTGACCTCTTTTCTGATTTTCTTGAAACTGAATAGTGTTGTGTTGATTTTGAATAACATCTGTTTGACCAAGTCATGTGTATATAGCGATGCTTAATTTAGCTTGGAGATGTTAGTCGACACATTTAGCTCAATGAAAAGAAGAAGAATTCGAATACATGCATGCTGCATTTTTTCAAACACACTGATAAATTTTGAAATTTATCTTAAAATCTACTTAATGTCATGTAAAAGTCATAATGACTTTCTGCAGGAGTATTGGGTACATGTGTTGTGTCACAACTCATGTTTCATGTGATTTTTGAACAAATAGCCACTTGCAGCGAGTTAGAAATAAACACTGGAACAGTCCAAATATTATGAAACCCATCAGTCACTTCTACCATAGGTCGTGTATAAAGAAAGGATTTCTGTTTACTTTCGCATTTAGATGGAATGCGAAAGTGTTCCTGCTGCTAATTATTGCATTACTCTGTCTTAATGTCTTGCAATTCCTTAGGAGTACTTTCTCGAGATGGCAGCGCGAGGAAAATCATGGGTGGATGGGTGGGTGAGTGGGTGAGTGGGTGAGTGGGTGGTGGTAGTGAGAGGGTTTGGGCACATGTCAGTTTTTAGCATCATCACGAAGGGGACATCTGAAATAGGGTTTACACAATGTACTCATGTGGGCAATCGAACCCATATACTGAGCAACAAAAGAAACGCAACTCTTGCTTTCTTGTCAAGCCTTTAAATAGACATGAACATTTATTTTTGTGATATTTCATTAATATTATTGAAAACTTGCGTTTGTTTTTAAGGAAAACCAGGTTCTGTGGATAGTCAACATGGATAGTACGATGTTTCTATGTAGGTATGGAGCAAGTGGTGTTATCTACATCGAAACGTCGCACCCACCGCAATAAAGAAGTTGACTATCCATAGAACTTGAAATGCCTTTCAAAAAAGTTGCTTTTCTTTGCTGTTCGGTCGTGTCTTTTAGGATGATTTTTTTTAAAACATGAATATTTATAATAACAGTATAAAAAACATATTTGTTAAAAAAGGTCAGTCAGTGACCTGTCATCTTAGATTAGATTACGATTCTAGTCATTCGGCACCACTCCCATATTCGTGCATTTTCACACCAGGTGTACGCGGCTCAATACAACCGTACGATGAATCCTGAGGGATGGTGATTAACATATATTGTCAAGTCTTTAAAGAGGAAATATGAACATAAACACTTATTTTTATGATATCGATTTCTTTTTTCTCTCTTGAAATCTGCGTTTCTTTTGATGTTCAGTATATATCCGGATGAATGAATCTCAGGGGTGGGGGTTACAGAAATCATATGGTAGTACATGTGTAGTGTACACGTAGATTAACGACATACAGGTAACACAGGTGTGAGTGAGTGATTTCGTTTTACGCCAGTTTTAGCAATATCCCAGCTATATCACGACGGGGGACACCAGAAATGGGCTTCGAACATTGTACCCATGTGCGTAATCGAACCCATGACTTCGGCGTGACGATCGAACGCTGTAACCACTAGGCTACCCGACCGGTCCAGGTAATACGGAAGCCAGCAGACCTGGATACAATCTGCAAAATTTAGATAAAACACAATGCATGTTATATAAAGTACAGAAATGATACGGGTAGCATACGGGTAGAATATATGAAGTACATTGTTAGTGCATGAAATTCAGAAAGTATCTACGATGCGGGACATGTAATGATCAGATGGGCATACATGAATAGCACTTGGTAATTATTTCAGACAGCACATGGGTAGCACATGGTTGATATTTCAGAGAGCACTCGAGTAGCACTAGGTTACGATTTTAGAGAGCACATGGGTAGCACATGGTTGATATTTCAGAGAGCACTCGAGTAGCACTTGGTAACGATTTTAGAGAGCACATGAGTGGCACATGGTTGATATTTCAGAGAGCACTCGAGTAGCACTTTGGAAATGATTTTAGAGAGGACTTGGGTAGCACATGGTTATTATTTCAGAGAGCACATGGGCAGCACACGATTATCATTTCAGGCAGCGCATGGATAGCACACAATAATCGCTTCAGAGAGCACTCGAGTAGCACTTGGTAACGATTGTAGAGAGCACATGAGTGGCACATGGTTGATATTTCAGAGAGCACTCGAGTAGCACTTTGGAAATGATTTTAGAGAGGACTTGGGTAGCACATGGTTATTATTTCAGAGAGCACATGGACAGCACACGATTATCTTTTATCATTATAGATTACTCAGAGAGCACGTGAGTAGCACGTGGTTATGCTTTCACGGTGCACATGGCTATAATATTGTAGAGCACACGAGTAGAGCATGGTATACTTAAGAAACACTTAGGTAGCACACAGACAGATCAGTGTTAAAGAACAGACAGCGTATTACAGGTCAGTGCCAGAACAGAACAGTAAGTAGCAGGCTGGTAGAATACAGATGTAGCAAAGGAGACCTGGTAGAACACAGTAGCAAGCTGATCGGAATCGGGTAGAATGCAGGTTGCGGGTAGAATACAGGTTACATACGGGCAGAGTAGACGCATAGCGGGTAGAATACACACAAGTAATCCAATTATACGCGGGTCGTCATATCAGGCGTATTGTGTCGCTATGGGGGTAAAATGTGATAACTCATATTGGAGGATTATCAGTAGGGAAACTTCGTGATCATTTAACACGCGCTTGTTTATCTTTGGCTGTAGGACATTTATCTTGTGTTTGTTCGTTTTCAGTGGTTTTAATGCATGGAGATTTTATGAGAAAGCATTGAGTCATTTGGAGTGAATAAATAGGTCTACGTGCAGATTTGCAGATTGTTAAGGAAATTCTTGTAAAGAGTGAGTGAGTGAGTGGGCAGTGATAAAGGTATTAAACATTTTCCACTCTGAGGTGCCTCCCTCGTGTCTGGTGCTTACAAATCAAGAATAATATTCACTTCGAATATCTAAATTTAAAGCATGATGTATGTATCGTTAGAACTGAGGTGTATAGCTTAGGTGTCCCCCGCCTTGATAATGCTGGAATATCGCTAGAAGCGGCGTAAAACTAAACTCACTCACTCACTTTTCTGAGACGAGTGGGCCATTCGTGTACCCTACTACCCAAGGATAAATTACTGTAAATATTGATTAGGCTGTTTTCGCCGCGGAACTTTAAACTCGGTAATCGAATACCAGATTCCCGAAAAATATGTGTTGGAAAAATTAACGATCTATAAGGTAAAATGAAACAAGTAGAGAGAAATATTTCCTGAATACTTGTTTGCATGCAAAATACATGTACTTGACCTTCTCAAGTCTTCAAGTCAAGAAGTCATTTGTACCGCGAGTGAAAGTCAATATAGTAGTGAGTTATAATATGGAAACGAACTCAGCTGTTTACGTCTTTTAATTACTGGGTTATAAACTGAGATGGACTAGGGGTTTGATTTCTCACGTGAGTAAAATGTGAGAAGCCCAGTTCTAGGGCAACATTTTATTACGTGCAAGTTTATGTTGCCCATACACTTGCTATTAAACTCTTTCCTTTTTCAAATTGGTGGTTTGTCGTTTCATAATATGAACGATTTTGGTATGGTTTCTTGCTCGTTAGTTTATTTGCAGTTATCACTCGGAATGGACCTAGCTGATCTTATCTGATACTTACTTACTGGGCCTCCTTCGCAAAGCACTAAGGTGATCTTAAGTCACTAAGGTAACCTTAGTGCAATGTCAAAGAATGGAAGTCGAGGTTAACCTTTGTAAAGACTGCTTCGTAAAAGGACCCTCTGGATGTTAACATTGCAGTCAAGATACTTTTATGTGAAAGACAAGAACCGTATATTGTACATTGTGTAATAAGAACAATTTTTTGATTACAGCACAGGCGTTTTAGATTACTTTGCATTGCTTGTGTTCGAAAAGGGAAATAACTCCGCCTATTTTAGCGTTTAGTCTCTTCAGTGCTGAATGGTATGTTCGAACCCTCCTCTACACGACTAACAACGTCATTACGATGTGTGTGTGTGTGTGTGTGTGTGTGTGTGTGGCGGGGTGGGGGTGTGTGTGTATATTTGGGCTGAAAGAGAAATGGTTGTTAAAAAGCGACCTTGTCAAAGACAGTGAAGGGAGATAATGTGTGTCTGCTGTTATACTGTTGGAAACATTCCAGTTATTTGACGAGATTTGCAAATATTGTGGGCGAGGCTAGACAATCCAATGATATGACATCATGAGCGATGATCCCGGTTGAGATAAAATTAGTTCCTTCGCCCAAGTCAGTTACTATGACATTCTGATCCTGATAGTTGCATCTTTCGACAGTCTTCACGCAGTCAATAGACTATAGATATGCACATGCACAAACAGATGGTATATTCAGTCATTTCAATGTGATACAGAAAAGTGGAATGACGGCTGATGTTGACCATTTCAACAGGGTTTCGGGGGCGTTTGCACGGGACGTTATCAACCAATGACGTCGTGAAAGGAACAACATATTCAGCTTTACATTGGTTATTCACGTTTCACAAGAATTATTATATTTCAAGTATATGTTTAGGAGACAGACCAGGGCCCGTATGCTCAAAGCGATGTTGGCGCTACGTAAATCCCAAACCCTGAAATAGGCTTGAGGGAGTTGTGGAGCTAAGATTTTTTATGTAAGTGGGCTCAGTCTAGTTAGCACGTCGCATAATCCCGTGTTCGATTCTCTAACAACTTCAGATCAGAACGTTGCTGACAACTCCCACTTAGGACGTTTGCTGACAACTCCCACTTAGGACGTTTGCTGACAACTCCCACTTAGGACGTTTGCTGACAATGCCCAGGTAGAGCGTTGCTGCAATGTTGCTACAAGTGACGTCGATTTAATGACTATACACTTACGAGATTCGTAGAGCTAAGATAGTATTGTGTAAGTAGACCCAGCCCAGTTATTACGTCGCTTAATAGTGGC
Source organism: Haliotis asinina (assembly GCF_037392515.1). NCBI lineage: Eukaryota > Metazoa > Mollusca > Gastropoda > Lepetellida > Haliotidae > Haliotis > Haliotis asinina. The sequence continues at coordinate 31,562,207 of NC_090293.1, read as the reverse complement.
TTTGATTCTCTGACGAGTTCCACTCTCCCTTAGTTTGGACATTAGTGTTCTTGCAAGCGACGTCCATTTAATGACTTTGTTCTTGAACATATGGCGAGTATCATGATAGTATAGTATGGATTGCTGGTCTGACATTTGTAACATTGTATTGTACTGTTTATATCAGATCTACACATTATAACATTATAACATCATTTTTAGTGATATATTCATACAATTGGCACCATTATTTCTCTGTAAAGTCCAATGGAATGGGCATCGTCCAATAATCCAGACTGGTTATTTTCGGGCATTGACGTTTATTGTAATCGTGTGCAATGCATTTCGTAATGACTCACGAAATAAACTGGTCATCGTTGATGCTTTGAGATATTGTGGAGAACTGTATCTTATATAGTAAGATTAGGTTTTATCATAGCGTTATGACTTAACTTATGCTATGTCTTTATCTGATGAGCATGATTCACACCTTAAAATAGTCTGTTATGGTTAACACTTGACGCGTGTCTCCATCTGAGCATTCAAATCCTTACCTTGTCACCCTTGCTGACGGCAACAGAGTCACATCTCTTTGTCTCGAACTCTGGATAACTTGAGAACATATCTATAATCCAAATTTCGCAATCAGAGGCTCCATTTTTAGCTGTCTGTTCGTATATGCTTCATGATAGTGATATGTTCCTTGGAACTTATCACAGTCCTAGCGATCGACAACAGATAGTGGTTTACACAGACATTGATCAGCATCGCCACGCCTTTGTTCAACAGTGCTACAATTCTGTTAAGTATTCATCCAATATGCGAGTCCGGATCCAGAGCCATGATTCGTGTCTCAAGGGGTTCAAACCATCGTGCTACCCCGATGACATTGGTCACTGCACTTCCTTTGTCCAGTCCACACCATAATGTCCACGTCTCCCTGTCGGAATCATGCAGCTTTGCATTTTTCGAAGAAATCGAAAATATATATTCCATCTGCGCACCGATCGGTTCCATTTTCAGCTGAAGGTTGATTTATACGGATGAATGTCAGAAGGTACAGTATTGGTATTGGCTGTCGTAACTTTTGTGCTGGTTGAAATCGGAATGTAGTCTAGCTGAAATGTGCATGATACCACGACTTTCCTTTTATTGAGGACATTCAGAGTATCGAAAACTTTTATCAACATCAACGTCGAAACGCCTGTTTCATGTAGTCATTTTCCCCTTAATTATTGCCATAACAACGTGTCCTGTTTATCATTTTATCAGGGCACAATTAAAGCCAGGATAATTTACAAAGCACATGCAAATTAATTAATGCAATCTAAACAACACCGCAATCATATCAAGATGGGTCAGTGTAATCTGAGTGTGTTCTGGAGGATTGGTGTTTAAGTGACAGAGACACAGTGTGAGTGTGTGTGTGTGTCCGTGTGTGTGTGTTTGCTCGTGTGCTCTTGGAAGTGAGTCTGGTACGGTGGAAAGGTGGAGGTATGAGACTAACTGACAGTGGGCGCTTATGGCTTTCATATATCATAACTCTTTCAGATTCGCTTTAAAGACCTGTATTGTATTTATTATATAAAGAAAAAAGAATTCGTGTTGTTGAAATAGAGCCTATTGCGACTATGGACACTAGATCCCAACTCATTTATAAATGAGATATTAAATATCGTTATGACAAATCAATCTTCAGGCGAAAGGAGTAAGTTTGTTTTATCACAATTTCTGGCGTGTCCGTATATTTTGAGTCCGGCCATGGTGAGAGTGACCAAGGACATTAAAATCAAAGCAAATACAAATACAAATATTTGTAGCATGATTCATATTATTAATATATACTGAGGGAACATCGTCGGCATATATAATCCTATTAAGAAAGAAAATTATTTATCTCACAAACAAAACGATAAATGGTGTCATTTTTAGAAGCACAGCTCATATCTTTAAATTAAACTCTCTAACAAAAGTCATGTACAGACATGGTTGAACTCACAATTCCCAAAATACTATATTTGCTTATGCCCTCACACATATATCTTTCTCCTGAATGTTACAATTGGTTTTTTTTTCGATATGTATGGCTAGACATATTTATGCAGATATTTACTTGTCTCTTGTCCCATCCAGTTCCAGTTTATAACTGATATATACATCATTTTTGTAATAGCATTAACAGATTATTTAAAGACAAAGATCCTGGGAAATAGAATTCCCGGAAACAAAATTTATCATTTTTTATATTTAGGAATATGAAACCACTTCTTGAACAGTGCGTAGGGCCTTAGTCACCCGCTACCGACATGAGGTCAAAGTCACCCACCTCGCAAACACACTGACAAGAAAATGTTTGTCCTTATACACAAATGACAAAGATAAGGAATCGTGACATTCTCTTCTTTACTGGCAGATAGGTTTTTTGTCCTTAATTTTACCGAATTTGTACGATATACAGAGCACATGCAATGGCGACCTATCATTTGAACGTTTCAGTCCTGGTTTTAATGGTTGGTTGATTGGCTGGTTGGCTGGTTGGCTGGTTGGTTGATTGTGTAACTCGGCACTCAGCAATGCTCGGCGGTCTGTGTGGACCAGACAATCCACTGCTTACAGTGCATGGATCTACGTAAATAGGATGCGATGACATGTGTTAATTAAGTCAGCGAGTCTGACCAACCGATCCCGTTAGGTACCTCTTCCAACAAGGATGGGTTTCTGAGGACCAGTTCAAACCCTCATCTTCACGTGTCTGGTTTTCATGAAAGCACCATTAATATCTTTGCTGAAAACATTCCGTTGTCCGATCCCGACTATAATGTGTGTATTAATTGTTATCAAATAGAGACTGGTACATGTGTGCGGATTTCCATGGACGACACCCGTCTCAAACATAAGCAAAAGCCAAGTCAACTTCTCACCTCCACAAACATGAGAATATAGCTTCTGTCTGTGAAAAATCGCGTATCGAGCAGACAATCCAGTGTTCAACAGCATGAGCATATATGTACGCATGTGAGATATGTGGAATAATAGACCAATTGACAGTCATGTCATACAATCTTTGAAATAGGTTTCAGTTACGTGAATATGGATACATACGTCTAAAACAAACTATAATCTCTTGTATCTAAATTCTGGCAGGTAGATCATAAAAAGGTATTTGGCTACCTTTGTAATGTGCAACGGTGTAAAGAGCGTAGGTTTCAAATTTATTTCTATGAGTCTGCGAATCTCATCAGAAATTTTGACTCGCATGACTGAAGAAAAATGACCAGCAAGAGGCGAGTCCTCTCCGTGCCCCCGCGTGTCACATCCCCAACTTTAACACAGACGTTGTCTATAAGGAAGTCTAGAATTACACATGAACTTCAGATGATATTTCATTTAATTTTTGGTAATTTCCCGAACGTTCCAATGCGTCTTTATTGTGAAATCGCCGCAAATGCTGCATGAGCTGTTGACCAGCTTCCCGGACCTGACACTATAAAGTATAAGATTTAATATAAGGAAGGGGGAAGAATTAATACTTTGTTTGCAAGAGTTTTGAACCACAGGGGTTAGATTTATCGATATGCACTGTGATTCAGACAGAACAAGGGACCCGATGTCAATAAATCATAACATAGAATCTGACAGTTACATAGGCGCGGATGCAAGTAGTTAGAAAGGCAAGGTTTAGTGGTGTGGTGGTGGTGATGTGTTTGTGCGTGCATGGGTTTGTGTGTGTGTGTGTGTGTGTGTGTGTGTGTGTGTGTGTGTGTGTGTGTGTGTTTTTATTGTGAACGAGGTGAAATTGAGAACAGTTATTCTGAAAAGAGGAGGGTGCGCGTAAATGTCTTCCGCTCTCACCGCGCCTGTTCCGTTCAGTCTGATATGTTTTTCAATTTTCCTGAAAATGCCATGCTTTTAGACAAACGCGGACCAAACAAGGCATGCCAATTTCCATAGGAGGAATATACGCTAAATTGACGAAAACGACTTCGGAAGCGCTTGCCTTACAAATGTTCTTCACTTCTTTTGTTACATAAATGAGAGAACAGTTATAGAGTTTGAGAGAGAGTGGGTGTGTGAGTGTTAGTGTTAGTGTATGTGTGTGAGTGTGTGTGTGTGAGAGAGGGAGAGAGAGAGAGAGAGAGAGAGAAAGAGGGAGAAAGTTTTGGAGAGGTAGGGATTTATCAAATTTGTACAAATGTACATGTATTTGGGACTGTCCGGAATTCTGTTTAAAATAAATATTAAAAATTAATGGGGTGGGGGCATTAATTTTGTACATGACATGCAGGGGAGTCATTTACTTAGCGCATGACTTTCAGGAGTAGGAGGTCAATCATATTGTACATGGTTCCCCATGAAAATCATCACTACCCCACTATACTGAACGCCCACCAAACGCAGGCTCCACGCAGTCTAGCCACCTCCCTTGTTCTCTTCAGTTACTGTCGACCAAATCAGCAGTCAACAACAACCGTAAATACTTTGCTCAGGGCGAGTGTCATTTACTGTTATGGCGTTCTCATTCAAGCATGCTGTAACACTTAAGTGACCCAGTTAATTTGTAGCGTTGAATGTGCAGTGCAATACAGGGATTCGCGCATGCGCATACATCATTCCGATGTATATAAATACATCTGGGGAATACATTTAGTATTCTCGAGAAACCGGGCTTACTTGTAGCGTGTAAAGCGTCAAAACACTCACCAAGTTAGACGTGAATGCTCAGTACTCCAGATCACTATATTTGACTCCCACGCTAGTAGACAGGTGAGTTGAAAATTTGACTTGAATTTTTGAACTACGGGTAATGTTTGAGCGTGTATTTCATCTTGCAGAATCATAGAACATTCTATTTCGTGTGTTTTTATAACATCCATACATTCATGTTCATGATATGTTTGCATCCGTAAGTAATGCAAGTAGTCGATGTTGTTTTGAAGTTCGTCATAAGACAAAAATCTTACCGTTGGCAAGTCAAGCAATACATGCAAATACACTGTGTTAAATGTGTTTTAGCTCTTACCTTCGCAAAAAATAGATCCATTTCCATGTAACGTTTAATAACGCTTCTTTCATTTATAAGTTTGTTTTTTGTAAATGTTAACAGAATCGAGGTTAATATGGAGAAGAATAGCTGAAGTAGTGATTCAATTCATTTTCACTGTAATATCACTCTTTTGCCTCTATGCGGTTTGTGCCCGACGGCTTATCTATGTTATGTGTCATTATTGCCTTAAAGAGCTTGCTTGTAATATTTTTTAAATTTTTTTTATGAAAAAGGCATATCATACGTAATACAATACACGAATAAGGATATTGCAATGCTTTTTTAAAATACATATTCATTGTGAATTACATAATAGTAATGCCTCGATACTCAGAATTAAAACCGATGTATACCTATTAATTTAACAAGGTGGCTATTATAGGCATGTGACAAGGAGGATATGGGGCGATTACACGAGCTGAACGCGTGTGTTATCTATGGATAAAGTAAGACTACTATGTGTTCTCGGGGTACCGTGCAAACAAAAGCCATGAGATAACGCCGTTATAGTTGATGTGCGTGACATTATCGCTGTGATAAGAGAGGATCTTGAACATATTTTGACCCGAACATTTTGGTACATTTCCTTTCATGTATCTTAAAGCAAAGAATTATTTATAGTTCAGCGTTATATAACACTGGTGCTCTTAAGCGTTGCTTGGTTAAAAGAGTACAGTTCTCATATCCCGTAAAGGATCAGTGTTAGATTCTTTAAACTAATACAGTGTCACTGTGTAATAAAAGGGGCGGTGGGGTAGCCTTGTGGTTTTTCGTTCGCCGAACACCCGGGTTTGATTCCCCACATGGGTTCAATATGAGAAGCCCATTTCTGGTGTACCCCACCTTATTGTTGAAATATTGTTGAAAGAGGCCTGAACCTAATGTCTCTCAATCGGCATGTGTAATTATGATAATGATTATAATTATGATTATAATTATTGGACTGGCAGAATTTACAAACATAATGCACCAGTGTTGCTTTGACTAAAGGTTTCAATTAAGATTTCAGGTCCTCCTTTGTTTCAATGACGTTTCAGTGACGAAGCTTTTGTTAAGTAACTCTTAGTATCTGTACTGGATCCTGTCTTTGGGTGAGTAGGTATGGTTTTACCTCGCGTTTAGCAGTGAACTAGAAATTATGGGGACATCAGAAATGATCTTCACACATTGTACCCATTTGAGGAATCGAACCGAGGTCTTTGGTCTAACCGCCGAGCTACCCTGCCGCACTCGTCGCTTGGGAAAAAGACGTTGAAAACAGACTAAAACGTCACTGATGCTGCAACTTTGAAACTACGACTTTAACGTATTGCTAGCATTCCAACAGGATCTGCCCTCTGCTCTCACAATCCGATAGTAATTTCGACCCTCATGTCACCCAGTGTCTATAAATGCATTTAAACTAATGGCTGGGGACGGCGGGGTTGGGGGAATTGGCAGCTATTGACTCTAGCATTTCGTTACTATCTGTTCGCACCAATAACAGGTACGGCTTGTACCTCGACTGCAGAAATAGACTGTGACTTAATGCTAATACGCCGTAAATCAATGCTCACTGAGGTCACCCGACAAGCACACACACTCACAAAGAGAACATGTAGTGGTAGCGGGTTACATCGACCCGAAAGGTCCACATAGTTGAAGTTGGAAGCAGCATTGTAATGCATTCGGTGGTTAAACTGTTTTTTGTTTATAACGTTGACTAAACCCTGATGGCGGCGGTGTCCATTGTAGCACGTTAAAACTCAATCATATGCCAAGTATAAACACGAGGCAAAACGTGAGCCTAATGTACAATGTCCATGTCAGTTGGATATATGCATCAACGAATGACTAGCTTGCATAGCTTCCTTTGTGCGGAAGGGAAATTGTCGTTGAGTCCGTTTACAGGTCGGTGATATATGCACAGAGACAAATCTTAGTAATTTTGGCTTAATGCACCAAACAGTATATCAGTTAGCACCGTTCTGCCAAAGTTAGGGGCAAAGTGATTCCAGTTTGGTAACGCGCTCGATCGTCTCGCCAAAGACGTGATTTCCCACATTGGTACAGTTTGTAAAGCCCACTTCTGGCGTCCCCTGCCTTGATACTGCTGTAATATTGCTAAACGGCGTAAAACTAAACTCACTCATTCTGCAAAAGCGAGACATGTCATCGTGGAGAATATAAGGTTCGAGCCCGTGTTCATGGGTTTAGTTCGCCATAGCAAACACAAAGCTGATAAACGATCTGTTGCGCCTCTTAATCATGTTTGCAAACTTAAAAAAAACAAAACAAAAAACAAAAAAAACCCAAAAAAACCAAACGATAGACAGATACTACGCCTCGGTGGCGTGGGTTGTATGGTGTACTATTAAGACGCGGTGTAGGGTGTCGCGGCGTCTTATAATGCCGTGCACGGCTTGAATCAGGAAGTGGGTGCCCCCTTATCTGGGTGACCCTCGGGTTAATGCTTGCACCAAATGGGGACATTGCCGGATATGACATCCCAGGATTTCGCGTAGACCATGAACTTTGTTTGGGGCCCCGCTTATCGTATCGAGCCATGCGCTGGTCCCGACGCGTGGTGTTTCCTGTGTGTGATGGAATTGTGTTTTGAAACTGTCACCTCGTTCTGTTCATCACCGAAACACTGAAAATTATGCAAATTAAAGCAAATAATTAGTACAAGAGTTTCAAATGTTTTGAGCTAAAGAAGGGTTTAATGTGTTGAGTATGTTACTGTTACTCTCTGCAATATTCCATCAATATGGCTGCGGTCTGTAATAATCGAGACAAGAGAATCCAGACAATCCAGTGATCGACATCATGAGTGTCGATCTACACAGCTGGGATACGATGACATGTACTGACCAAGTCAGCCAGCCTGCCTACCCGACCTCGTTAGTCGTCTCTTACGACAAGCATGGGTTACTGAAGATCAATTCTTCACGACTGTTCTGCCGAGACACAATATACCCGGGTGCTATTCCTAACATGGGTAAAGTGTGTGAAGCTATTTCTGGTTTCACACACACACACACATTATTATTGCAGGAATATTTCTAAAAAACTAAATCTGCCGCCTCTTTATTACCTTGAGAATATTAAGTGAGTATGTAGTTATTTACGAATGGTTGACGTCGCAATATTTCAGCTACTTACTACTGAGAACATTTAGCAAGTAAATACTGGATTATGACTGCATCATTGCAACCAATCCCAATCCAGTATTTGCACCATTGCAACCAATCACAATCCAGTATTTGCACCATTGATGCCAATCACAATCCAGTATTTGTGTTTATCCCTTCCTTGGCCAAGGAAAATGAGACCGGCCTCAACGACCCAAGCGGAGAAGGGACATTGAAACGCTATCGGGCATATCACTGAATACCATTTGGGATGACCAGGGGATAATAACGGTGGCAATTCACCACGGTTAAACTTGAAAATATCTTAGCTATGTCTGTTTCACGAGACAATTTCCGAAAGAACTAATGTTTCTTGTCCCACAAACTTTATAGTGACTGTCTTAAAAAAAGTTTTAAAAAAATTAAAACTCATAACGGCAGTATTTCAGCCTTGTCGTGACTATGACATTCGTAAATTTGTAAATGAATAAAAACAAAGGAAATGACTATACTTACAAAGGACAACCATAAGAAGTCTATCACAGATTTCCTGTTAACACCGGCATATAACCATAACACATTATTGCTTGTCTGCAACAGTATAGACATAGGCGATAGGATGCCAAGAGATGAAGGTAGATCACCTAGGGACCATGGGGATTTACAACACTTTTGTTACGTGCATGGACCCCAGGTGAATTTACACACACACACACACATACACGCTCACACACACGCGCGCGCACACACACATACACACAACAGACTACGATTAAAAACGTGGTCAGATTGAACATACTTTGAACATACCTATTTGATTACTTCAGATAGGTTCTCGGAGTTATGTCTATTATAGAAGTTCATCGTCTCTGCTCCAAGTAACTGAATTCAAAGAGGGCACCGTAAACTTTAACAATCGACGTAATCCCCGTTTAGGGCACAGGCTGTAAAAGAACAATGGCCCTCGTGGTGCATATATATATTTGTGGTAGATATCCGGGAGAATATTTCACTCAGTGGGGTTTTGCAACTGATTTACAATGGACATCATTCACCAGCAGTAAAGTCTTGTTTTGTGACCATGTAAGGCAATAAGGGCGCGGTCCTGTGTCCATCCAGTTCTCGAGGAATTGGTGCGTCCGTGAGGACAGGGTGTTTGGGTTAACTCCAAGCATATATTCACAAGCCTCCCACTATCTCCTCTCCCTTTCTCTCTTTGTCATCATACAAATATACATATCGCTCCTACTCTCTCTCTCTACATACACATTCCTTAATTCCGCTCCTTTCTATCTCTCGGTGTCTTTCACTCACCCCTATGCAAATATACGTATCTTTCCTATCTGTTTCCCCCGTCTCTCACTCCCCGTACTCTTATACATATCCCTCTTTCTCTCTCTCCCTCTCTCTCATGTCTTTGTCTTTCTCAGCATAAAATATACATATCGCTCCTCCCCCAACTCTCTCTTTCGACATATACATGTAGATATATACATATACTTTCCGCTCTCCCACTGTCTCTCTTTCTCTCTGTCCATACATATAACATATCACGTCGACTCTCTCTCCTCCTCCTCATCATCTGGACCATGGGATCACCTTCACGTGTCATGTCACATGTTTTCGATTCATACAGTAGAGATTATGTGGTCTTGGTTTTTCCAGCCTACACGCAAGTCCCGGGGTGGCCCGTAAACAGGGCTCGCGTGATGAAATCCAGTAACATCGTTTATTCACCAAACCTAAATATCGTATGTCCTTGAATCTATTACTTATCGTCACACTGTGCCCCTACATGCTGGTATCTAAACTGGTTCTGAGAAACACCGCCTCCTGAACAACCCGTCATTCGCCGACGCTCACCCCATAAAGGAAGTTATATTTAGATTCGGAATTCCCGTGCAAGAAACCCAGCGTCACCACTAAACCCTTGACCTTCAGCAATACGTGTGTCACTGGAGGTGAATGCGTGTATCTCGTAACAGACAAATACTGCGAACCGTCACGCCAGTAAGATATCCAGTCAATGGAAATGCCCCGTACAATGCGCACCTGAGCCGATACGTTGGTTTCTTAGAATATATATTATCGACTCTTCCCGCGTTATTTGAAGGTAAGGATGAGGTGAGGTGACATGGGCTTTAACATCTTTCGCTCAAATGACGACGTGCATGCGTGGGTATTAATGCATGCGTGGGTATTAATGCATGCGTGGCATGCCCAGACTTAAACTGGTTTTATTGTGCTGGCTTACTGAGATACCATGCCGCAGTTAAGCATGAATACCCTTCTCAGACACATTATACTGACTCAGAGCCAATGAGCCCATGTTGTACCGATTAATGGCGAGGCACGGAACAATAAGTACAGGTCCTTTGATATACCGCGGCCGGGGTTTGAACCTGTGACCTACCGCTCTCCGGGCGGACCCTCTTAGCACAACGGAGGCGATCTGAAGGCACGGGTAATCTCAACATGCTAGTTTACGATATGATGTCTGTGGCGTTTGTTTCAGGTGCATCGAAGATCTCAGAATGACAGCGCTAACAGCTCCTGTAAGTATACATTTCAAATATTTAAGTCGTAGTGCAATTTGGGTTGCGTATTGTACTCAATAAAAATCCCATTTACTCGATTAATTACAAATCCGTGAGTACAGAAAACGCATAAGAATGACTCAATAGGTCCATAACACCTCTACTTCACTCACTTAACTAAATTGGCTTGAGTATGATAATTCATCGCGGATCCGGGGCCAGAACTCTACAACAGCGCTAGCAAAGGCTACTTCATGCCTATATACACACATACTGTTATGGTCGTAGCCACTGTCTGGAGTTTAATGTAGTAGTCACGTGACTTCCATGTCGAGTGTTTAAAAAGTGGCTGCAGACCTTTTGACAACATAAGAATTACTAAAATCTAAAAGGTTTGTTGCTAGGTATTTATACTTATATATTTAGAGGTGTTAATTACCCATCAAGGAAAAGAGACTATGTAAAAGTACTAAATTCTTTCAACTAGAGGGAGTGTACAAACTGTTAGTTATTCCTCAAAACATGCAATTACTCATACATAAACAGACATGGTAGTATACACCCAGTTGCTTGAAAAATTCTCTGGAGCCGTGAACACAGTTTCAAGATTTACGGTTCAGTCACAGTTTGACATCGTGAATGTGTTGGAAAGCCTGAATGAGTGAGTGTGTATGGTTTTGCGCCGCTTTTAGCACTGTTTCAGCAATATCAACGTTGGGGATACCAGAATCGGTCTTCGTACAAGGTACCCATGGCTTTCTGGTTAAAACGTTTGCTCGTCGAAGATTTGGGTACGACTCCTCACATTGTGTTCCCTGACGTAATATTGCTGAAATTTGCTAAAGTGAGTGAATGAGTTAAGTCGATGCAGCTCACCGTCATTCAGGTGGAGTATTGCTGAGTTCGGCCTCATATCATTGAGAATGGGTATAAGATTACGTCTCTTTAAGCACATTTCGAGCTGTGAAGGCCCCGAGTACAATAGGCCTTCAGCAAGCCATGCTTGCCATAAAGGGCGACTGTGCTTGTCATAAGAGGCGACTAACGGGATCGAGTGGCCAGGGTCGCTGGTTGACACATGTCATCGTTCCCCAAATGATCACTGCAATTCCTGGTCCAGTGTCAAATATTTAAAGTCTGCCGCCAAATGGCTGAAATATTGCTAGTATTGCAAAACTAGACGTATTCACTCATTCACACATTTGTGGGACGATGGGGTGATTATATATACATCGATTATCCAGGCCTTTTTCCTTACACGAACTCGGCGTTTACTTGGCTATATCCCGTACGTTATATATAAATGGGCGAAGGGTGGCTTTGTGGTTAAAGCGTCCGCTCGTCACGCCGAAGATCTGTGTTCGATTCCCCACATGGGTACCATGTGTGCGCCCATTTCTGGTGTCCCCTGCTAAACATATAATAACTATACGTAGTCTGTTTTATTTAGAGCTAGGATCACGGCAGTGACAGATACCTTGATGTCATTTTCTTTCGTTACAAACCTCTGTCCTCACATCTTGAAACGATGTATCAATTTTACGAAGTTAGATACAAGTACAAATTAATTTTATTATCAGGATACCCTAGCGACAAAGACAATAATACCTCATGTAATTCTATTAAGTATGACGCGGCTTTGTATACAGGGATAAGTCAGCTCCAGTTTCCCATAACATATATAATTAGCATATTAAACATCCACCGTGCTTCCGCCAACATGCCAGTCTCCCCACGGCATATAGTGAGCTACTGTAATGTAACCTTTACCCCATATTGTGCATATCGGACATACGGACATCCGGTTGAAAAGTCGATTCTAACTAAGAATGAATCAGTATATTGCCTTTTTCTGAACGTAACCCAAAATGGATGCGCTGTAACGTTATCTAGTCAGAAGGCGGTTCACCAAGCAAAGTTTAGAGTCATGAGGGCGGTGGGGTAGCCTAGTGGGTAAAGCGTAAACTCGTCACACCGAAGAGACGGGTTTGATTCGCTACATGGTTAGAATGTGTGAAGCTCATTTCTGGTGTCCCCCGCCATGATATTGCTGACACATTGCTAACAGCGGCATAAAAATAAACTCACTCACTCACTCCGAGCCATGGACCTCCCAGTCGGTGTTTATACACTTACTTTCTGTTGTAATGAACACCCATAATGAACAATGATAACGCGGTGTAGAGTTACATAGTTTATTAATGTTGGTTAGCTACGGTGAAATTGAATATGCAAAGATAACAGCTTACCCAATCCGTTGCTGCAGATATTCAGATATTAAGTTACGTTTGTAGCAAGTTAGTCTCTTGAGTAGAGACTGTAAGCGTCTACTATGATGATGAAGATGATGATGATGGAGACATTTGCAATAATAATATAATGTATGATTCATAAGGCGCTGTATCCATCCATCTGCAAGGTGCATGCTCAGAGCGATGCGAATCGCTTTAACCATTAGCGTACCCCACCGCCCCTGATGGTACTAGTGGACTGAAATATACTTGTAGCGAAGAACTTTCTGAATAAATCTACAGAAGTCGTTACGCGGACAAAATTTAATGTCTGGAGTACCTTGACAAGCAGCAGATGCTGCAGCAAAGCTTTTCTCGTTTGTCTATGTTTGTATATTTGTTGTCAGTTCCCGCACACGGCTCTGCCCGAGTTTAGTCAGACATTCGGCCACTATCAGAGCCACATGCCGCCGATGATAAACGACGCTGAAGCGACATTAGAAGACCTTGCTGCAGCCATTAGAGGTAAGGAAACCGATTGCTTCCGATATTTTCCGACAGTTTGTCTTTAAGTTAAAGGCGCACTCCGCATTAGTCCTGCTATATGACGGCAGTCTGTAAACAGTCTGGGTCTGGGCCGTAAAATACAGTGATCACCATCATGAGCATCAACCCGATGTGAGTTATTGGGATACAATGACATGTGTCAACCCAGTCAGCAGGCCTGGCCACCCGAACCCGTTGGTCGGCTTTTAAAGGCGGGCTGTGGACAGCAACATCAGTTACACTTCAGCAGACGGTGGTCATATCAGTTGTCGATATTAGTTCGATACATGTATTACGTAGGATTGATAACTGAAACACGCGAACTGTAATACAACCATTTGTCGTTGAAAGCGAATTGATTAAACGTCTGGGCACGTACGACTATTTGTTTTCAGAAGGAAAGAGTGATAACCGTATCTATTCAAATTACACCCTTTGTGAAGTGAGACTGGACAGACCGCATACAATTAACAGTGGTCGTTAATTTGTCATATTGATACAACATGTAAGGAAAATCCCAACAGAAACATTTTGGGTTGATAACAGTGCATATTTGTAGTGTAATCTTTGAAAAGGCATATAAGGCGACAAGTTTAATTTAATACGATCATTACGCCTTCAGAGTCAATGCAACCAGGTGGCGGGTGTGTCGAGTCTGGACTGGGCTCCGGCTACCCCGAGATGTCTGAGTATCAGATGCATCCCACCTACACCATACTAGCAGCTAGCGACGAGAGATATATCAGCGGTAAGTTTAATGACTTCATATGAAGTCCGTAAAGATTAAGGTTATCTTACAAATACCATCAGTGAGGATAACAGGTGACAGATAATCAGTTAACATTATTTACTTAGGCTCGCTGAAATAATGCGACGAAATAATGCGACGTAAAAACTCACTGCGTAATGTATGTAAAATGTAAAAGCCACTTTTTGATTTACCTAGTAAGTTTATTCACTGCGTCGCTCCATCAGCTGGAGTCGAAAAGACACGTGCCAGGCTGCTTTTGAACAAAAAAAAAAACTAATTTATCCTTAGACTTTCAAACACAACCCAAAGGTAGTGATTGTCAGTTATAGGAAAGTTTAATGGAAAGTGTGAATAGCGATGTGTTGCCAAGATTTAACCGAGAATAAGCCGTTATTTTAACCCATGAAGGACATTTGACAATAACTAACAACAAAAAAGCGTCGGGGGTTTTGTGACGTAGCCAGAATGAATTACATTACCAAGGGAAGCCTTCCACATTCGCGAAGCAAGACGGGTGGTTGTTAGGAAACCAACATTTCATGTGTATGAGGTCACATGGGCTGTCAGAACAGCTCTCAATATTAAAGCGGAGCTGTCATTTTTCATGATTGATCTTTCTTTGATCAGTGTCACCGGGAAATCGGTGATACTTTGTAACAAAATAGTAGGACAGAACGTAAGTTTTTGCCAGAAATACGTGCGAATGTTTTCCTGTAACATCTGAAGACTTCCTATGTGGGACCGTCGATGTATTGGCAGGCTGTAAAGGAAATGATTTGCAATTTGAAACTTGAAATGCAAATGGGATCTGTTGCATCAAAAATAGATTAAACAGACTGGCAAATCATACGACCTTCTACCAGCAATGTGGCAAGAAATCATAAAATTGCAAATGAACGAGAGAGAGATCAATAAAACTCAAAACGTTTTTGTTAAATGTTAATTACATTTCTCGTATTGCAGAAAATAGCGTGAACGTAGTTGCTAAAACACTTTGTCTGAAATGTGAGACAAAAGCTCATTTCAAGGTCATTACATACGTGTCAACGTTATATTTCTGGTTGACAATGACAAAATTACCAGATCTATAGACTTTGGGGAAATAATCAAACTTCCGAAATTTCAGAATGGATGACAGACCTTCCCGAGGTGCCTCAAGTCTCGGCTGATAACGAAGATGACAATCAAAGCGGTAAGTGTTTCCTTGGCGACGTTTTCCGCCGACAGCGTCCTCGTGCCTTTGTCTCAGAAATGATGTCCCTTAATTAGGAGACTAGGACGCATCAATATTGTCTTTACGGAATACTGTTTCCTTATTCTGGTCAGTATTTCCTTATAGTGTCCGTCATTCTTCCCTCGTTTACATCTAGAGGGAAATGAGCCATTGACATGTCGGAGAGATAGGTCACCTATTGTCTGCCTCGTCCAGAGTAAATAAACTTACTCGTGGGGTGGGATGGTTGAGGGAGGGAGGATTCGTCAGTTATCTTGAGCCAACCCTCCACCCTCTACACCGCCATTTAAATATATGTTTGAAAAACTGAACCTGCTTCATTTGTTTTCTCGACGACGCTACCCTCACTCCCCTATAGTGTCTCCATCCTGTCGTTGTCATGACACCCCACAGATCTCATGCCCTCGCCTTTAACGTTACAGTTACTGCGACTTTTAGTTTTTTCGCCGCTTTTAGCAATATTCCAGGCATATCATTTTGGGGGACAACAGAAATGGGCTTCTAACATTGTAGTCATAGTTGGAATCTAACCCTGGTCTTCGACGTGACACGCGAACGCTTTAACCACTAAGCTACCTCGCCGCCCCTTTACGGTTATTTACATACTGCTGTGAGATCTCTTACCTGATTTAAAACAATTCAGTCCTCATTGACCATATCTGTTGTTGTTGCAGTTGTTCTCGAGTTGGAGGATTTGTCGTTCCTGGACGAGATTGTTGGCACAGACTGCAACAGTGACGGCGAAACAAGCATCCGCAGCAGCCTCAGCGACGGTGCTCCGAGCCCGACGTCCTTCGAACAATCAGGTAGGCGCATGTTATGGTTGTTTTGCCATTTTTGCTCATGATTTCAATCACTGGATGTCCAGACTGGACCAGCTACAGACTGTCGTCATATTGCTCGAATGTTGTGGTGTGTTACATACCAAATGGCATGGTCAGGTTCGCTGACTTGGTTTACTCATGTCATCGTATCCCAAATGCGTATGTAGATCGATGATCATGTTGTTGATCACTGGATTGTCTGGTTCTTGCTGGATCATTAACGCCACCCTATAGCTGGAATATTGACAAGTGCGACGTGAAACATTACTCACTCATTCACATACCAAATAACATTCGCTGTCACACTGATGTGTTGTTTATCTTAACAGAGTACAAGTCATCTCTTCCTATGTTTGACCATATTTGGACAAAACAGAAAGCGGAACTAGCCATGATGGAGGAATCGGACGAGGAGGACTACGTAAAACCATACTGCAAAAGTCGACGAGGTGAGCATCATTGCCTTATCTGACGTTATCTAGTCGACTAGATTTGCCTGCACTAAGTCTCTCCTGGTATCAGAACAAGCAACGCGTTCAGGAAAGAACATGTTCACGATAAGGGATGATGTCTGAATATTATTTGGCTTAACGTTAAGTGGCTTGTTCTGATCGCCTGTTAATGATTGTGAGTGGGTGAGTGTAGATTTACGCCGCATTCAGCAATATTCCAGCTCTATGGCAGTGGTCAGTAAATAATGAATGAGTCTGGACCAGACAATCCAGTGTTCAACAGCATGATCGATTTACGCAATTTTTGCAGGGTAGCTTAGTGATTAGGGCATTGGTTACAATGTGTGAAGCCCATTTCTGGTGTCCCTTGCTGTGATATTGCTGGAACATTGCTAAAACGGCGTAAGATTAAACTAACTCACTCATAACGATACTCATTAATAATTTCTCCTATGGACGATATTTCCGACAATCGGTCATTGTAGTCAGCTGTAGTGATTAAGGTCGCTTATTTCGTTGATGCACGTCATGGTATTTTAATAGGGTAGATCGATGCTAAGGATGTTAATCACTGACAATTTTGCTACGGTGTTACTGAGGTATTGAAATCAAAACTAAAGACTCTTTCGTTTTGTGCCCACTGCAACAAAATATAAATGGACAGCGTTTTTGAGCAGTGCTGGACTGGATATGTTATTATTCAACAACTCAACTTACTGAAAACCACGACAAACACGTTGTGGGATAACCAGAGATGGAATAATCCTCGAAAGTTGCCCCTAGGAATAGAAGTTCTGTAACTTGCCATTTTCTCTGCAGGCGCCAAAAATGTGTTGCTGTGGAAGTTCATCCTGCAAGTCTTGGAGAACCGACCAGACCTAGCAAAGTGGGTAAACAGAAGCGAGGGCACGTTCAAGTTCGTGGACACCACCGTGATGAGTCGAATGTGGGGAGAGAAGAAACGAAAGAGGGACATGACCTTTGAGAAACTCAGTCGTGGCATCAGGTGAGTAGTTGATAGAGTTACAGATGTTGAGGGAGTCGTATCCTCGTGTGCGCGTCGCAGTGTGTGTGTGTGTTTGTGTGTGCGCGTTTGTGTGTGCGCGTGGGTACGGGTGTGCGTAAACTCCGACCGTCCGCTTTCTGAGCAGACAGTCAGTCCACTGGTCCACGTAGTAGTAGTAGTAGTAGTAGTAGTAGTAGTAGTGGTGGTGGTGACTGAATTTAGTATTATGTTGCGTTCTTCAGTATTCCAGCAAGATCTCGAGCAGCGAGTCTATCCACTGGTCCACGTAGTAGTAGTAGTAGTAGTAGTAGTAGTAGTAGTAGTAGTAGTAGTAGTAGTAGTAGTAGTAGTAGTAGTAGTAGTAGTAGTAATGGCTGTTGGAAAAATATAGAAAATATACTGTTTCTTCACAGGCACTACTATAAGTCAGGCTTGATGTCCAGGATTGAAGGCACACGCTTAGTTTACAAGTTCAACTGGCCCCAAGTGCCAAAGCCCTACAGGAAGAACTGAGTCTCAGCCATGTCTGTGAACAAAGCACAGAAACACCACACCGCCAATATGAATTAGCAGATGTTCCGAGTCACAGACAGGAAAAGAAAATGGGCCATTATGGATGACGTCATGATGGTGTCATCGGAAGCCACACTCAGACTAGATTTATGAATGTAAGTGACGTATTGAAAACAATCTAGTTATTAAAGATATCACTGTTAAAATTGCGATGGTATTCCACATTGTGAAACACGTATTACACTGAAGGTCGTTTAGTATCCTCTGTATCTCACACCGATTACGCCTTGAAAATAATAATCTGTGGGTTAATGTTAGTATTTCACGTGTGTTTGTTGAAGAACGACGCTTTTATGATCTTGAAAAGATTTTTAAAGTTGTCACGGGTGCGAAATGGCGAAATCGTTTTCGAAGAGGGATTGAAATACATCTAAAATGATCGCTAAAATGATCACGAAAATGTGCGATCTCCATAAATCCGTCCAAGTCATTCCAAAATAAACAGATATAATCTCATTTATTCTAATCAACTCTTGACATTGTACAGTAGCATTACATGTTATCATCGAATGGTGTTTATCCCACAAGAAGATAAACATGACCCTGGTAGGTGTAACTCGGGGGTTGTGTGCAGAAAGCGAATTCCAAAGTGGCGTTTTTGGTCACGCGATGCATTAGGACCGCCAGCCTTTGGGCACTGGTCAATGACTTCCTTTAAAAGGAAAAAAAATACCGTTCATGCTTAGATGGTACAACCAGATGGTGTTCATTGTCTCATCTTGAAAACTCTTCCATTCTATGTGGTATAACCTTTGTCTTGCGCCCATGTGTTCATCCGTGTTGTTAATGTAATACAATACCTGATGTAATACAATAGCATTTTCAATTACTTAATTTAATTCGTTTATGATATCTCCTTTTCAAGCTAGAGTTAAAGTATTTAAGTTGAATAACATATGACTGTTGATTAAAACAATTCAGGTTGAGGTACACAGGAATTTAAGTTCTCATACGGTAAATTATATGAAAGTTTGGACGTAGCATGAAAAGATATAGTCTAAAATATAAAAGAATTCACAGTATTCTTGAATTGTTTTTTTGGTCCGGGTCCTTTGATAATTGTTAAGTATCAATATTGATGAGTATTAAGATTAGCAATTATCTAAAACAGAAATTATAAAACAAATATAACTTAGATAATGTCGTTACCAGGCAGCGTCCTTTGACTTTTTAAAAATGTATTCAGTGCCATGTGTGAGATGAGTTGTGGTTTTAAAACTGAACTACATCGGAATTGTAATATATTTTATTCAGTTTGACCATCTTGCATTTGAATTTGAATAGCAGCTAATTTGCCGAGCTTCGAGAGTCTTTAATGTACCTTCATATGCTGTTCGTCAGTGTATGTAAATCATGACTATTAACCGTTATTATCATATTTCATGTTCATTTGTTAAAATTGATAAAGTGCTTGTGCCAAACATTCGATTATTAATTATTGAAGTAAATGCACTAGCCATCATATGGCCAAATTTGATCTCGACATGACCTGTCATTCTAAATCGCTAAATTTACAAACAGAAATTTGTGTCTCATACTATGAGTATGATTATTATTATTTTTTCCATTGTATGTTGCTACTTTGGGGAAAACATTACGGGAAAGGGCGTAAAAATAGTATGGCGATTTTAAAAGATCCCAGCATAGAGAAATATTATACTTTTAGCCAACGAATTTACGAAGCGTCCACCAGGGAATGTGTTCAATCTTTTGTATTTATTATCTCTTGTATTTGATGTGCCATATTTACAATTTTAATATTTCTGTGCATTATGTATCATTGTTTGTATATATTTACACCCAAGCGCGCGCGCGCTTTCGTGTGCCAATGTCACGTTGTGTAAGTTTACTCATATGTTACTCAAAGTATCATCAAGAATCACTTAACGTGATGTGAGGGTATTAGGCTATCTGTTTGTATAATTCCCTTTTTGCTAAAAAAAAGTTGATATCTCGGATAGGAAAAAATGATTCCTGTTCATTTTGTCGAAATACTCTTACTGCAAAGAGTGTTTACGTTTGCTAAATACAAAATCGTTTTGTTATTTGTTAAAGATTTGTTATTTTTCTCCTCCGCTTTTCTCGAATTCCATTGATTTGTATTTTTCTTCTTTGATAAACCCGAATTCGTCTTGAGTATACAAACAGTCACAATTCGGGCTATTTAATCACATCAACCCGACAAACTCGAACACAGCTGCTACATTGTTCCGGCCTTAAAGTCATTCTCTCACACTCTCTTCATTTTTCACGAATGCAAATTTCATATTTACACGAACCTACACGAAGATATCACAATCAGGACATCAATTCGTGTTCTTTTATTTTAGGTTTCATGAAATTGGTAGACTATTTCTTTAGTATTCTCTGTTTTATTATTGTGTGTTATTGACTTGAACCGGTGATTTACATTATGCGTCTCAAGGAGCTGGAAAGGAATTCAATTCGTAAATGCCCCTTGTTAATCAAGAAACGTGTACAGATAGTGTGTTATCGTCCGGGTTGTCCTCCCCTACCCCCACCCCACACATTCCATCCGTTACTGCCTCCCACATACAGTTAGGAAATAAAGACCCGTGATGATCCGGGTTAAAATTGATCATCAGTAACCCATGCTTGTCGTATGAGGCGACTAACGGGATCGAGTGGTTGACAAATGTCATCGTATCCCATTTGAGTAGATCGATGCTCATGCTGTTGACCACTGGATTGTCTGGTCCAGACATGATTATTTCCAGACCGCCACCATATAGCTGGAATATTGCTGAATGCGGCGTAAAACTAAACTCACTCACCCTATGACTAAAACAGAGTACACCCAGATCGATATTAGAATTTGACGTCAGACGTCATGCAATCATCATCTTTTAATTACAGTTTGCTCACTATTATATCTTTATAAATGTTAATATTATAAATTGTTAGTTTAAAAAATATGTCCCTGTTGACTGTAAAATCCTCATTTTCTGTAAAATGTTGTTGCATTTAAGCTATCGCGTGGTCATACAGAGGTTTTTGAAATGTCACGTTAATGTTACGAAGTATTTTTGATGTTTTTAAAGTATATTTTATGAACAACTATACGTTATGTTTCGAGAAGTTTATTTACAGGAGCCATGTTCATCGTGGAATATTGTTAGCTGTGCCATTTACACTGTAATTAGCTGATACTGTATATATTGTATGTCTACATGCCTCTTTTTGTATATACATATTTTTATGAACTAAATAAAAAGCTATTTTTATGAGAAACCCACTTTCTGTAATTTTTGTTATGCTATTGCGTGAGTGAGTTTTAGCAAGAGTTTTAGCAATATCACGGCGATGTGGTATCACAAATCGGCTTCACACATAGTACCCATGTTGGGAATCGAACCCGGGTCTTCGGCGTGTAGAAGCGCTTTAACCACTGGGCTACCCCCACCGCCCCACTGAGTAGCGAATGGTAAGGCTAAATGCGTGCAAGTGATTGTTTGTTTGTTGTTAAACGCCGCTCTTACAACGGCGGCCTGTCTGGACCATGCAATCTAGTGATTGATATTATGAGCCACGATCCACACCGTCTGTGTACGTCGACACAGTGAGCCAGGCTGACTTGAAGGTGTCATAAGGCGTCAGTTCGTTCTGCAAAGTTTTATCCCTTGACGACACCAACATGTTGTGATCGGGGCTTCGATCCGTGCCTATGTCTGCAACTGTTGCAGAGTTCATGAGTCTCGCCAAATTGGTAAACGCGCTGGGCATGCATCGCCACATCTTCCATCTCACATCACGTGACGTGTAATGCAGTTGGAATAACGTTAAACCAAACTCACTCATTCACTGAAACAACCAGGAGCTGTGAGGCAGCCTTGTGTTTACATCGCTCTCTCGTCACGATCTTGGTTCGATTCCCCACATGTGTACAATGTGTGAAGCCAGTTTCTGGTGTCTTCCATAGAGATATTGCTTGAAGTTTGCTAAATATGGCATAAAACGAAACGCACTCATTTTACACAAACCATCCACATTCTTGTATATTTACAGATTGTCGAAATTGATAAAAAATGTTTAAATTTTTAATTGAACACATAAAGAATCTCACCATGTGTCTACTGATATCAATTATATCAACACGAGTTGATAAAGTTACAAATATTTGTTTTTACTTTTATCACCGAATATTGATATATTTGATATCAGAAGACACGAGGGTGAAACTCAATTTATAATAAAAAATGAATCTTCATTAGTTTTCAGTGAAAAATGTACGTACATCTCTAAACAGGGTAAGTGTCATTAGGCTTGCAGTGCTGTGATATCATAGCATCATGACGTCATGGCATTTTAGGTCATTGTCTCGTTTATTCCACAGAAGCGATCTCCCCAGTGGAAGTTTTGGATGATAAAGACATTATTACAGAGTTAAAGTATTTTAAACAATCAAGTTTCATGAGTGACTGTTTCTTTGTACAAGTCTGAACAACACTGTATTTGATGGTGCCAGTTACACATTTTGAGACTTTGTAATACTCGTTTAAGTCATAATAAGGCCATAAAAACACAAATTAGTATTTTGGGGTTATACTGTGGACTTTATGGATATATTACGTGTAAATATGATACGAGTGCGTGTGCGTGCGTGCGTGCGTGCGTGCGTGCGTGCGTGCGTGCGTGCTAAATGTAATGTAGTCACGTGACAAGAGGTCCATCTCGATCGGGACATCACAATTCTTGGCTTAAAAGTTCGGTAAGTTCTATTTTTAATTTTTCACTCAGATCTCATTCATTTGTTTTCTATCGTCACGCTGCACACTGTGTGAAGCGTATGTCTGGTGTTCCTCGCGTAAAACTAAACTCACTCACTCATTCATTTATCTCTATTTAGATATTGTCAAGTTCTGATGTCAGATTGCTCTTATTAAATTATCGGTTTGATTTTATTTACTTACAATAATAACTTAATAAGATAATTTTCATTTTCTTTCCCGGATTTTATCAGCTTTCATTAACAATTCAATTGTTACATTTTCTGGAAAAGCATTCTTTATTCAGATCAGTTTTCACATTGACATAATTAAGATGACTGATCACTGTCCATAGGTATTGATGAAATGAAGTATTTTGTACAACATATCATTGTTTTGTTTTCATTTTCACTAATAATAACGGATTACATGATGAACAAATTTACTTATGGGTGTCCATATATTGGACAGGATTCAAAACAGGGTCGGTAAACTAACTAGCTGGTATTTACGATATCTCTACAATCGCAAGACATTCAACTCAAACGTTTCTGAAACGTTTTCGAAACCCCAATAAAACGTTTCGAAAACGTTTCAGATAGTTTTTAATGTTTCTCGACAACGTTTCGTCAAAACATTTTTTAAAACGTAAAAAAGATCCACAAAATTTTTAACGTTTATAAAACCGTACGGAATCGTTTTCAAAACGTTTCTGCTAGCTGGGGCGGTGGGGGTAGCTTCACAGTTACAGCGAAGGTCGGGGTTGGGCTGTGGATACCTGTATCACTCACTCTCTCACTCCATGCCACCACCACTGAACACCTTTCTCGTCTGGGAGGGTTTGCACTTCCTATTTGCGGGTGTTGCAATCAATCAAGGCATTTTGATCTGTTTGAACACACTCTCTGACAACACAATCTCCATCTTGAGATCATATATATCACCGACAGCATTTCAAAGGAAGGGAGACAACTGCGGGAAACGGACTGATTGACCCGATCGAAGAGAAGACCCTTGAAACATGTACCACCCAATGTAGTCGTTTCTTTACCATTATAACATTGGAAGGCCTTCCAGCCTTGTTTACCCAAGATACACTTGAATACACAAGCTTCATTTTGACATAACGTACAAACGACAGAATATCAATGGAAGGGAGGCAAACTCTGGAAAATAGACCCGCCGACCAGAATTTGAAGCGGAGAGACTTTAAACATGTACGTGTAATCCAAGATACTATTTTCTTTCACCATCTGTACACTACTTGTGCTCGGTCTCAAAACCCAGATGATCTAGGTGAACCTGTATAGATCGTTGTTTTACCCAAGATAATGATTGATTGTGTGAGCGAGTTTAGTTTTACGTCGCCCTCAGCAACAGCCCCGCTATATGGCGACGGTCTCTCAGTAATCACGTCAGGACCAGACAAGCCAGTGATTAACAGCATGAGCATTGATCTACACAAATGGGATAAAATGCCTTGTGCCAACCATATCACCAAGCTTAAAGGGGCATGATTTAACCGCCTTATCTTGCCTCTATCGACAAGTATGGGAAACAGAATATGAATTCTAACCTGGATCTTCACGGGTTTACCCAAGATAAACGTGTCTGTTTGAACAAGTTAACTGATTTACGACATACTCGAGTAGACTTAGGTCTACCATACCCACTGAACCTCTGGAGAACTCTGGCTAGCTAAACACAAGTGGCTTCATTACACCTGGGTATTTTCCTTTGTTTATTCAGTCACTATGTAGAGCGGATGCTTCAATGAACATAATCCGGTATGTGTGAGGGAAATATTACTTTCTTGTCGTTCTTCTCTGTCGGGCTTGTGTACACCACCGATCGTTTTACATGTATAAATCAGACTTGTTACAATGACAACTGTGTCAAGCAATGTTGCACTTGTTAACCTCTCCTAGCTGAGTGTTAAAACAATCCATATATACGTGTTCCGTTTCACCATCTCCTGGTAGCAATTTTGTCGAAGATATAAGGTCGCACATAGACTAGCATCAGCCTCTAAAGTTTTTATTAATAGTTTAAATGAAAATTTCCATAGAATATGAAAAAAAAGATCCCTCCCTCCCATCATTGTATACCAGTCTCAACGACACATTATATTATCAATCTCAACTCCCCGGGAATCATGCAATATTTTCAGTTAGACCTGAGCTACACAAACGGCAGGTTGAGTACACTTCAGAAAGTATGGCAGCAGAGAATGTTGCGTCCGTGCGATGCATGCATCGGAAACATTAGAGAAATAAAGCTGGGAGGGTTTTTGACAATTTTGACGATTTCTCGACACTGAGATGTCAAACGGCAACCTTGTCTCGGCTGTTCGGACATGTTGACAATCAACTGACGAAGGTGCACCCCTTCTCAATGATAGACCAGTTGTGACAGTTGTGGCAAGATCACGTAATGTATTAGTATTCACTTGATCAGGGCCCACGTGCACAAAGAAATCTTAACGCTACGACTATCTTAAGTTTATATTCGAGAATGGAATCATTGTAGCGTTATGGTCGCTTTGTGCAAGTGAGCCCTGGTCATGCTTGACAAGCTAAACAACGAGGTAC
Organism: Haliotis asinina; assembly: GCF_037392515.1. Classification (NCBI taxonomy): domain Eukaryota; kingdom Metazoa; phylum Mollusca; class Gastropoda; order Lepetellida; family Haliotidae; genus Haliotis; species Haliotis asinina. Next base: position 31,536,599 of record NC_090293.1, on the reverse strand, counting down.
CCATTCACACCTGGCAATGTCAAGGTGTTGGTGCGTATTCATGTGGTCACCATCTGGTCATATACCAACGGTATATGTTACCGATTTTTCGTGGGTTCTCTTAAGTGTACAGGGTTGTGTACTGACACTAGCGACTGTGAAAACACCGAAAGTGTCTGCACATAAAGCTGACACCGCAAGCTCGCAGGATCACTAGCCTGGCGCGTTAGACACCTCGCCCACCGCGCCCCCATTATGCGTTTTATCTGCATTGGCTATTGCTCAGAAATATTCTTGGCGACCATATACGGTTCCTAACCATGTGTTACCTTATCTCAGTTGTTTCATAAAATTCAACTTATAACAACCAAACATCGACAGTTCGAAAGGTCAAAATCACTTTTGAAGCTCACATAAAATCCTTATGGAACACTTCTTCGCTCAGGTTTCTTGTGGACTTTGTAATTGTAGTTGCCAGTTTGATTGCATGTTTCTAGAATTAGTTTTCGTATTTGCAAATATGTTGTTTTTCTTGTAAAACTGCAACATGTATTTGTAAAATTCGGTTCTCTTTTGAACGCGAACTGATAAATGGGACTATGATAAGACAGCTGCAACAACTACTACCACGACCACTACCTGATACAGTACTATCACTACCTGATACGGTACACCACGACTACTACCTGATACGGTACACCACTACCAGTACGTGATACGGTACTACCACTACCTGATACGGTACTATCACTACCTGATACGGTACACCACGACCACTACCTGATACGGTACACCATTACCACTACCTGATACAGTACACCACGACCACTACCAGATACGGTACACCACTACCTGATACGGTACACCACTACCTAATTCGGTACTACCACGATCACTACCTGATGTGGTACTACCACTACCACTAACTGATATGGTACTACCACTACCACTAACTGATACAGTATTACCACTACCACTACCTGATGTGGTACTACAGCTACCACTACCTGATATGGTACTACAACTACCACTACCTGATATGGTACACAATTACCACTACCTGATACGTTACCCCACTACCGCTACCTGACACGATACTACCACTACCATTACCTGATGAGGTACTACTACCACCACTACAAGTACCATTACCACTACCTGACAAGGTACTACCACTATCTCTGACAACGTACTACCACTACCACTAACTGCATGACAAGGTACTACTACTACCACTACCTGACACGGTAATACCACCACCACTATCTAACACGTTACTACAGCTACCACTCTCTGATATGGTCCTACCACTACGACTACCTGATACGGCACTACCACTACCACTACCTGACTCAATACTACCACTAACACCACCTGACCAGGTACCACCACTACCACTACATGACACGATACTACCACCACCTATGTCTCTCTCTCCGTGTCGGAGTGTTTGTGTGTATGTGTGTGAATCTTACAGGTTATAATTCACATTTGTTGGCTGTAGCGTTAAACAAAATGCACTCACTGTCTTTGTCAAGGGCATCAAGTAATCCAAGGCATCCAATCTGAGTCCTTCATGGGTAGTCCCCAAGCTACCCCAAACACCGAAACCCCGACCCCAACATCAACAAACCGCTCCTCAAGCTCTATTGACGCCTACTCCATATAGGTCAACACATGTTGTAAATGTCTGTGTATGTTTGTCATTAACGTGTAGATGGACGTGTCGTGATAATTTATAATTCCAACCTGTACTCGGATGTAAATTATCAAGGACCAGAACCGAGGTCAGCACCGAGGTCAACAATGAGGTCATTGTTCTGTTGTAATACAATAATGCACTACAGCCTTGTTTGCAGATAAAGTGTCGCTCCAAGTGCAAAGCGTCCTTGACCAGCAAGAATTCGGCCTTAATAAGATCGCTGGCCTTTCAGCAACAGATCCATGCCGAACATGTAGCCTTAAAGTGCAATGAGCTTAAACGAAATTTAAGTTTGGTTTGTTGTTTAAGGCGGACCAGACAACCCAGTGATCAGCATCATAAGCATCGATATACGTAATTATGGTACGATGACATGTGTGAAGCAAGTCAGAGAGCCTGACCACCCGATCCCGTTAGTCGCCTTATGACAAGCGTGTGTTGCTGACCTCTACGATCTTGACGTATCGAGACGTTAAAGGACATTTTGTACTCTGGGTTTCATGAACATGGTTAAAATGTTACACATTGTGCCATTTGTGAATAATGCCATTTGACCACTGATACATGCTTATGTTAAATTTCCGCTGTATGAGCAAAAAGCCACAGTAAGAATATGAAATCTGCATCATGTCATGGCAACCGCAATTGTCGTAAACTTAGATTTGTGTCACCTGTTCGCTTACTTCAATTCGCTGAAGGAATGGGACCACGGGACCATACGCCGGATTTTACACAACTGAAACAAGAGCAAACATTCAGCTGGAAATGACCGGATTTTCGTATGTTTCCTAATATTTGATAAATGTATATGAAGCTACACATTTAAAACATTTGACCATCATATATTGCCACATGCACTGCTTACGACCGGATTCAGATTTTCAAACAATGAATGAGTGACTTAAGTTTTATGTCGCTTTTAGCAATATTCCTGCAATATTACGGCTGTTAAGCAATAAATTCAAACGTTGATACATCAGCGACTACAGTGTTATTCATAGTGGACACACTTCCATAAGCATAATGCCTTGAGATTGAAACAACGATTGTGATATCCTTAAGGCTGGGTACTTCCACGGAAGTATAGTTACCTTTTTTTCAAAAAGAGTACATGCAGGTGCTGCAAATATCACCACACGTGTAGGTTTCAGGTTTGTAAAGGTCCGAAATCCGTGTTTCTGTTGGAAATAAAGAAAAGTCAAAGCAAGCATTGTGGGTGTGTTTCACTTTTGGGCTGGAAGTGGCGTTAAACATACCTGTGCATTGTGGACATCACCGAGTAGGACTAAAGCTATTTGTAAAGCTTAAACATAAAATGATAACCCTGAATTAACTTTGGCACTGACTGTTGAATATTTGAATAGCTGGGCGTCGCGGATCTCGGGGCTTGGATGATTTGTATGGTCATGGCATACTAACGTAAACTAAAAGCGTTTTCTTAAACAATCATATTATTTGACCGTAATGCAACTGTTCAATCATTACATTATTTACGGTATGGCACCAAATATAACCGATATAGACATAAACGTGTTGGTGAATGTATTCCACACACTGTATTACTTATTATATGCAAATATGAAACAACAACTGAAGTGTTTCTACGAACCTGATTGATGGAAACAACCGTCTATGAAAATAATCGCGGAATAAGTCTGGTGCTGCAGAAACATACACCACACTCTGTGTACCCTACTCACATTGGGGCAAACACAGAATTCTGGGAAAGAAATACTTTAACTATTATAAAGTATATTCAAACTGGGACAAATACCCACTCTCTCGTGTTTCACAATACGTGATAGTTGTGAACAGTTTTGTAGTTCACGCATGTTACCTGTTTCCAAATACTGTGAGGGGCGTTATGCACGAAGACGAATGAAATACGATTGGCATTTGGGTCTCAGTCCACCACATGGTTTGGCATGCATCAGATGCGTATCAAGCCATTTTTGTGTAAGCCCGATAGGTTGCAAAGCTTCATATTTCGATATTATTGAGGACTTACCGAACTTTTATATTAACTTCCTAAGCCGTGCTTCAGCTATTCCCATGTGTATCCGCGATTCAGTATTTCCTACTTGAATTCAAGTGAAGTTATCCCTTGAAGGCCGGAAAAGGTATGCGAAAATGCAATAACGTTCCTTCCAGCTGATGTATGGGTTGAAGATGAAAACTGAAGGGAACTGATGAAAACTGATTTACCATACACAAGGAATGACTTGTCTCATAATTTTTCAGCAAAGCCTCATTATATGTGCTAAAATGCTCACTTCACTACCTCTGTAGTCAGTATTTGAAATATCCGCACTTTCTACAGTTTCATCTTCCGAAAACTGACATAATAAATACTTAAGCATCATAGGAGCATATGATTTTAGGTTTAATAGTAAGCAAAATATGTGTCCTTGAAATGGGAAATGAGACATAATGAAAAAGAGAGCGCGGTTTATTTTATTGTAAACTTGGCTGGAACTATCAGATACTGGGCCCTGTTTCACAAAACTCTCGTAAGCCTAAGATCTTGTTACTTTTCTCGTAGCATTCGTACCTGCTATACTGTAACATAGGACGTAGGAATGCTACGAAAAAGTTACGAGGCCTTAGGCTTACGAGAGCTTTGTGATACGACGCCCTGGTTCTACATTAACTGTAATGTGGCAGGCTCTGTCATGAAAATGGTGTCTCTATAACAAATGGTGTCTCTTTAACAAATGGTGTCTCTGTAACAAATGGTGTCTCTATGACAAATGGTGCTCTATAACAAATGGTGTCTCTATAACACAATGAAACTGGTAACATATCTGTTTCCTGAAACTAGAATTAACTTCCAGACAGAAAGTATTAATACGGGTCCGATTTAGAACTGATCATCAGTAGCCCATTCTTGGTTTACGAGGTTCGGGTTGTCAGGCTCGTTGACACATGTCATCGTATCCTATTTGAGTAGACGGATACCCATGCTGTTGATCACTAGATTGTTTGAACCAGGCTCGAGTATCTACATACCGCCTATATAGATGGAATACTGGTGAGTGCGACGTTAACCAACCAACCAACAAAATTCAATCTTACAACTGATTTGGGGTCCCTTCACTGCTTGCAACTATATTTTGTTCTTGACTAAAAGGTGTGAATATAGTTCAGCAATTACCCCGAACTGTCGGAACAGAGGGGATATTTTCGGAAAAAATTATTGTCATAAGTAACTCTTTAATATCGATTCAAATCTAGACATATGTCTATATGTCACGAGAAATTAAACGCTGTGAAAACTTACAGATCAGAGGCACCTGGATATATGCCATTCCAAAACAGTTCATTCGAATTTAACATGCCTCTCTTATTCATTCAGGTATGCATGAACAGGTGCAATTTCCCTGTTCATATGGCCTATCACAAGCGCTAGTATCACGTGACCTAGAGCATTGTTCACTCAACACATGTGTGTCCGGACTGACTGTGAACCTGTCTCGTACCAGATGCGTGTTTCTCGTAAGAGTTCAAATCGTGTGATGTAATGCAAACTATGTACTTCGAGGTGTGATCTTTTCTCGTTTCAATACTCTGGATTCCCTCGGTTGTGGACAGACCTGACCGTGGATATGGCGCAAAACACAAGGCTGCCAGGGTGGTGTTCTAGAATAATCAGAAGGAATCTTCTTGTCATCCTCACGTTCGTTGGGGTGACCGTCGGTTTTGTTTTAGGATACTGTGTTCGTCTTGCGAATCCATCACAAGATGCCCTTATATGGATCGGTAAGTTGTCGTTATTGTTTTCATGAAATAATTAACTATCTTGCAAGTTTTAAGAGAAAATTATTGGAATTCAATGATTTTGTTAGAATGGTTTTGACGAATTCATCCTTTTGCGGTGGATTCTAAGGTACACACATACCACATTTGTTGAAACTCATGTGGAAAACATGTCATCGTATCCTAGTTGCTTAGATTGATGCGTATGATGTCAATCACCGGGGTTAACAAACAAACATGCACTAGCAATATAAAATACTGTCCATTGACATTGTTAGCTCATGGCTCCAGATAAGGACCGCATCGGCGTATGTACGGATAAAAAGCATGCACGATACTCGGTGAAAAAAATCAGAAAACGTAACCGATACGCAGCACAACACTTGTGAATGGTCATAGAATCACTTACGAACATATTTATCTGAAATAAATATTAGTTTTATTATTTATTGACCTGTTTACACAAGAGTAGCAATATGAAACGAAACACGAGATCACTTACACGCGATTAAATTCCATTCAGTACTCTTAACTTTTCCTAGTACTCAAATATTGAACAAAAAAGGCGTACGTACTCCTCATGTTGAAAAGTTACCTGCAGCAAGCCTGTGGTGCCGGGATCGAACCCACCTGTGACCAGGCGTAGAAACCTTGGAGTCAACTTTGTGTGCAGACTCTGTCGGTGTCATCACAGCCCCTAGTGTACAGTACACAGCCCTGTGCACTTAAACGATCTCACGAATCCGTTGATAAATGGCCAGATGGTGATCGCATGAATGCCTCAACAACTAGTTGCGGGTACAGCAACGTGCAGTATTCTTGGGCAAAGTCCACCTAGCTGTGGACGGGTACCTCGTAAGGATAGGAAAGGTAGCTGTGGACAGGTACATCGTAAGGATAGGAAATGTAGATGTGGACAGGTACATCGTAAGGATAGGAAAGGTAGCTGTGGACAGGTACATCGTAAGGATAGTAAAGCCTCATTAAGTCGGTGCACCTGATGGCTGCACGAGTCTTATGATCCCCCAATGAGTTGACATTGAAAATACGACATGACGTTAAGCTTCACGTCCAGGAATTGATGTGAAAAACAAAGCGCCTTTGAGCTGGATAATAGCGCTATACAATATTAGTTTGAAGTATGATAAACCACCCCGCATCAACCACCCCGCGGGATGATCCAAAATCTGCTCAACTAGATTCTTACAATGACATCAGCAGCAGCGATGGGTGCTTATCGGGTATATCGACTGGCTGTTTCCTGTCTTTCATTAAATGGGAAGTATACATGAAAACTAAATATTCAATGTGAAATAGAGTGAAATATTTTGATTAGTTAATATCAAGGTTTGAAAATATTCGCTCATTGTTTCTTACAATGAAAGTGTAACCTCCAAAATAAGTGCTGAAATGTTATGCCATCATGATGCCTTTTTAGCCGAGGTAAACAGGCCAGAGTTACCGTCCTTTGATTATGACGTAATTGGTGCCACGTGATTTTAGACTGGTCTACTGTCTAGTCTCAAATACTAAAAATAGTAATAAAATTAATCACGTAAAAATAATTTGTAAAATACGAGAGAAGGACAAGAGCTGAAAATGTAAGCAGCAGGACAGATTGATCGTATGTATTTTCATTCATGAATAACCTCGTCATATACATAATTTTGAGAATGTCAAATATGTATTACAAAATTGTTTACGTACAACACCGCCCAAACGCACACTGTATTACTTATTATATGCAAATATGAAACAACAACTGAAGTGTTTCTACGAACCTGATTGATGGAAACAACCGTCTATGAAAATAATCGCGGAATAAGTCTGGTGCTGCAGAAACATACACCACACTCTGTGTACCCTACTCACATTGGGGCAAACACAGAATTCTGGGAAAGAAATACTTTAACTATTATAAAGTATATTCAAACTGGGACAAATACCCACTCTCTCGTGTTTCACAATACGTGATAGTTGTGAACAGTTTTGTAGTTCACGCATGTTACCTGTTTCCAAATACTGTGAGGGGCGTTATGCACGAAGACGAATGAAATACGATTGGCATTTGGGTCTCAGTCCACCACATGGTTTGGCATGCATCAGATGCGTATCAAGCCATTTTTGTGTAAGCCCGATAGGTTGCAAAGCTTCATATTTCGATATTATTGAGGACTTACCGAACTTTTATATTAACTTCCTAAGCCGTGCTTCAGCTATTCCCATGTGTATCCGCGATTCAGTATTTCCTACTTGAATTCAAGTGAAGTTATCCCTTGAAGGCCGGAAAAGGTATGCGAAAATGCAATAACGTTCCTTTCCAGCTGATGTATGGGTTGAAGATGAAAACTGAAGGGAACTGATGAAAACTGATTTACCATACACAAGGAATGACTTGTCTCATAATTTTTCAGCAAAGCCTCATTATATGTGCTAAAATGCTCACTTCACTACCTCTGTAGTCAGTATTTGAAATATCCGCACTTTCTACAGTTTCATCTTCCGAAAACTGACATAATAAATACTTAAGCATCATAGGAGCATATGATTTTAGGTTTAATAGTAAGCAAAATATGTGTCCTTGAAATGGGAAATGAGACATAATGAAAAAGAGAGCGCGGTTTATTTTATTGTAAACTTGGCTGGAACTATCAGATACTGGGCCCTGTTTCACAAAACTCTCGTAAGCCTAAGATCTTGTTACTTTTCTCGTAGCATTCGTACCTGCTATACTGTAACATAGGACGTAGGAATGCTACGAAAAAGTTACGAGGCCTTAGGCTTACGAGAGCTTTGTGATACGACGCCCTGGTTCTACATTAACTGTAATGTGGCAGGCTCTGTCATGAAAATGGTGTCTCTATAACAAATGGTGTCTCTTTAACAAATGGTGTCTCTGTAACAAATGGTGTCTCTATGACAAATGGTGCTCTATAACAAATGGTGTCTCTATAACACAATGAAACTGGTAACATATCTGTTTCCTGAAACTAGAATTAACTTCCAGACAGAAAGTATTAATACGGGTCCGATTTAGAACTGATCATCAGTAGCCCATTCTTGGTTTACGAGGTTCGGGTTGTCAGGCTCGTTGACACATGTCATCGTATCCTATTTGAGTAGACGGATACCCATGCTGTTGATCACTAGATTGTTTGAACCAGGCTCGAGTATCTACATACCGCCTATATAGATGGAATACTGGTGAGTGCGACGTTAACCAACCAACCAACAAAATTCAATCTTACAACTGATTTGGGGTCCCTTCACTGCTTGCAACTATATTTTGTTCTTGACTAAAAGGTGTGAATATAGTTCAGCAATTACCCCGAACTGTCGGAACAGAGGGGATATTTTCGGAAAAAATTATTGTCATAAGTAACTCTTTAATATCGATTCAAATCTAGACATATGTCTATATGTCACGAGAAATTAAACGCTGTGAAAACTTACAGATCAGAGGCACCTGGATATATGCCATTCCAAAACAGTTCATTCGAATTTAACATGCCTCTCTTATTCATTCAGGTATGCATGAACAGGTGCAATTTCCCTGTTCATATGGCCTATCACAAGCGCTAGTATCACGTGACCTAGAGCATTGTTCACTCAACACATGTGTGTCCGGACTGACTGTGAACCTGTCTCGTACCAGATGCGTGTTTCTCGTAAGAGTTCAAATCGTGTGATGTAATGCAAACTATGTACTTCGAGGTGTGATCTTTTCTCGTTTCAATACTCTGGATTCCCTCGGTTGTGGACAGACCTGACCGTGGATATGGCGCAAAACACAAGGCTGCCAGGGTGGTGTTCTAGAATAATCAGAAGGAATCTTCTTGTCATCCTCACGTTCGTTGGGGTGACCGTCGGTTTTGTTTTAGGATACTGTGTTCGTCTTGCGAATCCATCACAAGATGCCCTTATATGGATCGGTAAGTTGTCGTTATTGTTTTCATGAAATAATTAACTATCTTGCAAGTTTTAAGAGAAAATTATTGGAATTCAATGATTTTGTTAGAATGGTTTTGACGAATTCATCCTTTTGCGGTGGATTCTAAGGTACACACATACCACATTTGTTGAAACTCATGTGGAAAACATGTCATCGTATCCTAGTTGCTTAGATTGATGCGTATGATGTCAATCACCGGGGTTAACCAACAAACATGCACTAGCAATATAAAATACTGTCCATTGACATTGTTAGCTCATGGCTCCAGATAAGGACCGCATCGGCGTATGTACGGATAAAAAGCATGCACGATACTCGGTGAAAAAAATCAGAAAACGTAACCGATACGCAGCACAACACTTGTGAATGGTCATAGAATCACTTACGAACATATTTATCTGAAATAAATATTAGTTTTATTATTTATTGACCTGTTTACACAAGAGTAGCAATATGAAACGAAACACGAGATCACTTACACGCGATTAAATTCCATTCAGTACTCTTAACTTTTCCTAGTACTCAAATATTGAACAAAAAAGGCGTACGTACTCCTCATGTTGAAAAGTTACCTGCAGCAAGCCTGTGGTGCCGGGATCGAACCCACCTGTGACCAGGCGTAGAAACCTTGGAGTCAACTTTGTGTGCAGACTCTGTCGGTGTCATCACAGCCCCTAGTGTACAGTACACAGCCCTGTGCACTTAAACGATCTCACGAATCCGTTGATAAATGGCCAGATGGTGATCGCATGAATGCCTCAACAACTAGTTGCGGGTACAGCAACGTGCAGTATTCTTGGGCAAAGTCCACCTAGCTGTGGACGGGTACCTCGTAAGGATAGGAAAGGTAGCTGTGGACAGGTACATCGTAAGGATAGGAAATGTAGATGTGGACAGGTACATCGTAAGGATAGGAAAGGTAGCTGTGGACAGGTACATCGTAAGGATAGTAAAGCCTCATTAAGTCGGTGCACCTGATGGCTGCACGAGTCTTATGATCCCCCAATGAGTTGACATTGAAAATACGACATGACGTTAAGCTTCACGTCCAGGAATTGATGTGAAAAACAAAGCGCCTTTGAGCTGGATAATAGCGCTATACAATATTAGTTTGAAGTATGATAAACCACCCCGCATCAACCACCCCGCGGGATGATCCAAAATCTGCTCAACTAGATTCTTACAATGACATCAGCAGCAGCGATGGGTGCTTATCGGGTATATCGACTGGCTGTTTCCTGTCTTTCATTAAATGGGAAGTATACATGAAAACTAAATATTCAATGTGAAATAGAGTGAAATATTTTGATTAGTTAATATCAAGGTTTGAAAATATTCGCTCATTGTTTCTTACAATGAAAGTGTAACCTCCAAAATAAGTGCTGAAATGTTATGCCATCATGATGCCTTTTTAGCCGAGGTAAACAGGCCAGAGTTACCGTCCTTTGATTATGACGTAATTGGTGCCACGTGATTTTAGACTGGTCTACTGTCTAGTCTCAAATACTAAAAATAGTAATAAAATTAATCACGTAAAAATAATTTGTAAAATACGAGAGAAGGACAAGAGCTGAAAATGTAAGCAGCAGGACAGATTGATCGTATGTATTTTCATTCATGAATAACCTCGTCATATACATAATTTTGAGAATGTCAAATATGTATTACAAAATTGTTTACGTACAACACCGCCCAAACGCAACTCTTTACCACTTTGGACGAAAAACAACAACATGCACGTCTTGTGCATGTAAGGGTACAAGGCACGTGCATGTACGGTATAAAACCACCCCACAGTGCCGAGCAGATCGCACTTCAAAAGAAAAACACTTAACAATGCCAGTGTTAACGCCAGAAGAGCGAGAAAGGGATTATCATCAGAATGTTGCAGATGGGCGTCACTACGGGTGACGTTGCAAGAACGTGCCACTGTACTGTCGTTACCGTCAGGAACCTTCGTCGGTGTTATCGACAGACTGGCCAGACCTCGGACAAACTCAGGACAGGCAGACCAAGGGTGACAACTGCGCAGGGAGATAACCATCTGAGGCTATTGCACCTGAGAAACCGCTTGCTGGCAGTGACGTAGTCAGCGGCAACGGCTCTTGGTCACCCAGTCAGTCGACGGACAGTAACAAGAAGACTACGTGCCCATGGTACTGACCGTACCGAGGAACGTTGCAGAATGACAGACATCGTCATCTGAGGGTGCAGTGGTGGACAAGAGTTAGACCCATGTCAACCAAAATAAGTCAAAGTTTCTGTTAAAGCTGATTCTTTTTTGTACTGAACATGTGCCAATGTCATTGCTTAACAGATTACAACATTCATATTTCACTTCGTTCTTGTTGGTTTCTTAAAGCTGCCAAATTGCACCAGGGGAAGTTTCTTTTGCCCGTCAGTTTATATATGTTGTGATGAATCTAAGAAATCATTGGAATACTTGTATTTTATTTACCTATCACTTGGCACAACACCTTGCCTATGCACGGTCTAAACTAATGAACATGTATATGCAATAAATGTAGGCGAGCGGATACACAGTGTGAAATCTGAGATAAGCTTCGTTTACATTTCAAACAAATGGTCCTTTCCCAGTGTAGTTTCTTATGTATACTGTATATTTCGTTAGATTTCACTGACACTCTTGGTATTGGTGACAAAGACAATTTGTCATCTTATTTTGAAGTATACTAAGAATTCAGGGATTCGTGTAAGGAAGATGGCATTGACTTACACAGTTGATTTTATGGGTGAAACGTATGTGTGACGTGATTTTATCGACACTTGGCATTATGACTGAAACTGTTGACTGCACTTACGTATTTTTCAAACAATATCCGCGATTTTCTCTTCATCGACGATGTGTTAGTACGAGCATTGGTGACTCGATCAAACAACAACAAAAATATGGCTGATCGATCATGCTGATACGTATTTTATTTTAAATTCCATTCTCCCCGTAAAAGTGGGACATTTGAATTTTCATAGACTAGCCTTTACTTTTTCTATGGTATTATAATCCAAAGCATTGATATTGCCAGCGTGCATCAACCATGTCAGTGACGTACTTGGTATTTGGTAGCGTATTGCATGGGGATCCACTTTGCCATACACGTTTAAAGTTTCTTATATATGTATATTGTCTTTCGTAACCTAGTCTTCATCAAAGCATGGAATTAAATTGATATTAAATTTTAATTGAACAAAGACTCACAGACATGATAATGTAAAATTGAATGCACAAAGCTGAACGTATAGGCACACTCACCAACACGTTTATGATCACAGGGGTTGTATTTGAACTCATTATTTCCAATGGTTATACAGATATGTTATTAGCAAATATAATTGAAGTGATTCAGATGCGAATATTTCCATCATCATAAATATAATCGAAGCCCCGACATCAGACAGCCAACACACCATATCCGACCCCCTAGAATATTTCATATGTTGGGCAATACCGGTAATACTTAATGTGTGCAAGCATTATTGCTCTTGGCCAGTTGAATATTATAAACTGAAAAAAGATTGTGTTTCTTTTCCAATACGATTAAAATATCAAAAAAACTTTTGATGACGTGTTTAGGTTAAGCCTTTGTTTTTCATTTACAACAAACTACAAATAGACATTTCACCTCTTAATGTGTGGCTTGGCACGACATGGCTTGTGGTGTAGTAAAACTGTACTTTTGCTTAGTGTTGTGAAGTGTGGTGTAACCTAGTGTAGCCAAATGTAGTGTAGTGTAGTGTAGTGTAGTGTAGTGTAGTGTAGTGTAGTGTAGTGTAGTGTAGTGTAGTGTAGTGTAGTGTAGTGTAGTGTAGTGTAGTGTAGTGTAGTGAAGTGTAGTGTAGTGTTGGTGTGGTGTGGTGTGGTGTGGTGTGGTGTGGTGTGGTGTGGTGTGGTGTGGTGTGGTGTGGTGTAGTGTAGTGTAGTGTTTGTAGGTGCATTATACCATTATCCCTGTTGAAATTCTTGGCGTTTAATATGTTATGAAAGTAGGCGAACACTTGCTTTACAGCTCATTGACCTAGATACACTTCACGAGTACTACCAGTGATAAAAGAGCCAAGTTGTATTGATATATAGCTGTGGTATATCAATGCTCACACATGTGTCAGATCAGGTTATGTCAGCACTGGCGATAGGTGATTTAAGTTTGGGTTTTTTTGTATTGCACAGATCAAGGCCAGGGTAGTAATTCCTTAGTGCACGAATGAACAGTATTTCATGTTTCATCAGTGAGTGAAGAGCGAATGGGGCTAACATGAGTGTAATTTAATTGAAAGTGGCTGGAGTGAGTGAGTGACGGTGATGAGTCCAATATCTATGGCGCACACTAAATGTATGCCCATAGCTTCAGGTGGAACTGTCGAAAGAGACATGTTTTAACTGAGATTTGAAAAGCGAGAGTGTTTCGAGTTCTTTCAGTTTAGTTTGAAGTTTGTTCCATAGAACGACCCGTGAAGGTCCCGGGGTAGAATAGGCCTTCAGCAACCCATGCTTGCCATAAAAGGCGACTGTGCTTGTCGTAAGAGGCGACTAACGGGATCGGGTGGTCAGGCTCGCCGACTTGGTTGACGCATGTCATCGGTTCCCAATTGCGCAGATCGATGCTCATGTTGTTGATCACTGGATTGTCTGGTCCAGACTGGATTATTTACAGACCGCCGCCATATAGCTGTAATATTGCTGAGTGCGGCGTAAAACTAAACTCACTCACTCATGTTCCATATAACTGCGACATTATATTTGAAAGATCTTTTACCAAATCGTTTCAAATTTTGGGATGTGGAAGAGATGCTGGTCTGTAGAACGAAGGACTCTCGACGTTTTATACACTTGTGTGAGACATGATGGGGCTGATACGTAGTAGCATGGGTATGTACCAATAGCTTGACCTGCACACGTGCTTGCACAGGGAGCCAGTGTAAACTGGTGAGCACAGGTGTTATGTGCGTGGATTTCTTCGTCCTGAACACAGTCCTTGCCGCCATCTTCTGTATCCTCTGTAGCCTGGAGAACTGTTTCCATGAGATGACTAGCAGGCTATTACAGTAGTACAGTTTCTGTAGGACTGGGTTTCTCACCAACATGTGAGCGGCGTTAGTGGTGAGGAGATGTCTGATGCTGCCAGTATTTGTCAGATGAAAATAGCTTGTTTTGCAGATCATACTAACATGATGCTCTATTGAAAGATCCCTGTCAAAAAGGACTCCCAGGTTCCTGACACAGTCTGATACTTGGACATGAGACTTCCCAATACCTATCGTTGATATATTTGCTGATGTAGATGTAGTGCCTCTTGGAAGAGACAAATGGTCATTTAAAAGTATTCAACTTAATGTAGTGGTGAGGCCGAAGTGATGCTAACTTCAGACGTTTACTTCTTCAGTTGAACGCGTGGGAATGACGCTATAATAACTGACTATATAATGTTAATAAATTCATATCAGAATTTGTTTGTATGTTAAGAGCAAAATAAAAACAAGAATGACACGCATCGCTCGTAAATAGACCTAAATCTTCACTTTGTTCTTGCTTTATAGTAGCATTTGATGTTGAATTTTACATATACATGTTTCAAAATTCAGATCGGCAATCGTTAAATTCAGATGTTTTCACACCGCCTCCAAACGGAAACCGATATATCAATCCAGATCAAATAGATTATAATTTGCATGTAAAGATAACTTTGTTCAAAAGTTATATCCTTTTATGTTGGTATGTAAATGTTATCAAAATCTATTTACTTTATACATTCTATTCAAGGTCCACTACTTATAAGGTTGATATAAAATCGTGCCCCGTTTATCCCAACATTTGTGTTTTAATTGAAATTATTATCCGGATAAGCGAATTTTGGGATATCTGAACCACGAGCCATATGTACAAAGAAACGTACAAAGAAACGAACATAGTAGGCATCAGACGTAATCTTTATTAATTACACATAAATAAATATTAGTGCATACATAAAATGTCTCATACCTGTTCATGCAGTAATGCTCGCTTGAAGAAATCATCTCGACCCTTAAACACAGATTCTTTGTCAGCACTGGCCGCTTCACCTTCATATTTTCTGCTTGATACACAATGTCTAGACTTAAACTGTGTTAACCAACCTCTAGAATAAGCAAAGTCTGTGATACCCATGCCATCGCCAAAAGCACGTGCTTTTTCAATTAACATTTCATCAAATTTCGACTGTTCACATCAGAAATACAAAGATAAACTGCTTCATCCATCTTTTAATGTTTAGCATTGCGAGCACGTGGTAACTCCGATTAGCTTTCGGGAATTTCTAGCCACTCTGATTTGTCTTTTAGAATGTCGCTGATTGTTGACTTGCCAATGGTGTGACCAAATTCTGTGCCAAAATGTTAAGTAAGGGTTTCTAGGCTTGCTGAGGGATACTGTTCCTTGTATCTACAATTTTCTCTCTTTCCCCTCGCTGAAATGGCATGGCGTTTACATTTGTTTGGTTGACTTGCCATTTTGATCGACTGACAAATGTTTCTCAGAGTAATTATAGTGACCTACAAATTGATACGCCTCAAAATTACTCAGTATCACCTTGCTACTCAGGGGTAGACAATCTTCTCACGCCTCAAAGACTACCGACGTTTTTCATGTTAGGGCACGCGAGGCCCTCGGTAATCGCGTGTGTAAACATACGGCTGCTCAGCCATCCGGATATACAAGATAAAAAATGCACATAATTTAGTGTTTTGTATGTGGAAACGACTGTACTCATGTCAACTCTAAATCAAGATACCATGATAGTATTGTTGAATTCCTAGCTATTTATATAGACAAGGTAATGAAACGTTTCACTCCTATGCCTATAATATCATATTTACTTTTGTATGTTTTGTAAATGAACTTATTATCTCGTGAACTATATACATGTATACACATTTCGCTCGTTTTCAGGTCACGGATAGTCAAGGCCCTCATGTCATGTTTATGTGCTTGGGGAACTATTTACTCAATGTCACTCCAGTGAAACTGAATTGTTTATTTGTACAGTAAATGAGTGAGTCAGTTTGTTTTGCGAAATTTCCAGCTACGCCTGATTATATATATATATATAATCTCGTGGATGAAATTAATGCTCAGAGACTCGGTGTCGCGACTGACGGCTCCATGTTCAGTTGTTTATTATATGCAGACGACATCGCTCTGATATCCCCGAATGAGGAGAGTTTACAGCGACTGCTAAACTGTGTGTCAAGTTGGTGTTCGCGCTGGCGTCTTTCCGTTAACATTAAGAAAACCAAGGTAGTTCATTTTAGACCTAAAAGTTTTCCCTAGATCTGAGTATCATTTCAACTTCTACGGCAATACGGTTGAATATAGCCCCGCGTATAAATATCTTGGCCTGTGGTTTCAGGAACATTTAGATCTACAGTGTACTGCATCGGAACTCGCGAAATGGGCTAGTCGTGCACCCGGTATCATCATTTGTAAGTTCAAGGCTTTTGGTGGACGAGCATGTGATGTCTATAACACCTTATATGAAAACCTCGTTCAGCCGATTTTATCATACGGCGCCGCCATATGGGGCACTCGTGAGTTTTCCTGTATTAACGCTGTTCAAAACCGGGCTTGTCGTTTTTATCTCCGGTTGGTAACAAACCCCCAAACCTAGCGGTAAGAGGCGAAATGGGCTGGTCATCGACGCTGACCAAACAACGAATAGAAATTCTAAGATTTTGGCGTAAACTCCAACTTGTTAACCAAGGCAGAATCAGTAATACTATCAATATTTGGTCTCAGCGCTTTGATAAATCGTGGTTCAATAAAATTACGCGTTGTGTTCAAGCTTGGCAGTTGCCTAAATCGGACATATCTAATATCTCGGATACAGAATTTCGGCTATCGATTGACCATTTATTATTATTAGACCACTGGGACTGGTTAACCCAACTTTGGGACTATAAAGGACAACAAAACGGCAATAAACTCCGCACGTACCGTCTGATCAAACGTACTCTAGAGGTTGAACCATATGTAAACAATATTAGAGACCGATATAATCGTAGCCATTTAAGTAAACTAAGATGTGGTACTCTTCCCTTGCAAGTTGAACTTGGTAGATTCGCCCACCCCAAAGTTCCCCTTGAAGACAGAATCTGTCAATGTTGTAATTTAAACGTAGTTGAAGACGAAGTTCATTTCCTAAAAACTTGCCCCCTGTATTCCGATTTGAGATATGAACATTGGGTTACTGAGATCTCCAAACATAATCGTTTCATCCAATCAACCCCAGCAGACCAGTTCATCACATTTATTACCGATAACGATATTTATAATGCGCTAAGTTGCCCAATTACAAAAATGTTCAGACGTAGACACCAGCACTGCCCTTTGCGATAATCGCCCTTTAATATCGATCATTTTAACTTTACGTATTTTAATGTCCTGTTAGTGTCTCATAGGCCTACTAGACCGGATGCTCTATTTTAATGTCTTATTTTATATGTTATACCCGTATTTTATGAGCATGTGACACTTATATAAAATATTTCTTCTTCTTCTTCTTCTTCTTCTTCTTCTTCTTCTTCTTCTTTAACCACTAGGCTATCCCATCTCACCTGTACAGCGAGTGGGGAGCGGACAGGGCGCATTAACATGTGTGATTACAGCATGCGAGTGTGATTTGTTTCACAAAAACATTAGAAGTGTGCAAAACAAGCCATCGCTATATCATTTCAGCTCGTACGGCTAGGGATGATTTGTCTCTATTTTCCACTGTATACCGAAATAGGGTGATTATTTTTTGCACTGGTTCCAATGTGTTGTAAATCATGTTATCCTTCAGAAAAATTGTTTTATTCAGCAATCGTTCAGCAAGGTACATAGATATGCGAAAACGATTATTTAGATGCACAACAACACAATAACGTCAGAAGAGTGAGTGAGTTTTGTTTTACGCCGCACTCAGCAATATTTCAGCTATATGGCGATGGTCTGTAAATAATCGAATCTGGACCAAACAATCCAGTGATCGACAACATGAGCATCGACGTGCGCAATTGAGGACCGATGACACGTGTCAACCAAGTCAGCCATACGATCCCATTAGTCGCCTCTTACCACAAGCATAGTCGCCTTTTGTGGCAAGCATGGGTTGCTGAAGACCGATTCTACCCCGGGACCTTCACGGTCAACGTGAGAAGAACATGAATGAGTATGACATACATTCATTCCATAAACAGAACAAACGAGTGTTGGGGGTCAAGTAATGCCATTTTAGTACGACGTGTCCGTTGAATGATAGAGAAATGCAGCTAACGATCCATTTTACAAAACGATCGTACAGCTGCGATTGTCGTAAGTCTGTTCAAGTTACGATTGACGTATACAACTTTGGCTAAACTCACGTGCATGAATTGGATCAACAAACCTGGACCTATAATCAGTGTGAGTCAGGAGTTCAAACCCACGATCATAGGGGTGTTGCAAGTCTAAAGGGGGCATACTCAAGACGACAAGACCTGATGACATTTTACCGCTGTTACACCTTACATGCAACGCATAACACAACCTTGTAGAATTGGATGAACTTACAGAAACAAGAAATTATCAAAAATGCAAATTCAGCTTCTAAAGTTAAACAATTACGCGGTGACAAAAATCCCACAAAATCGGAGTTCAATGGATTCACTTTAAAAACAGCTGGGGTGAAAACTGGTTCCAGCAGCTGTGCTGCGCAGCCCACATAGCACATGCTGAATGAAAATGTTCGCGCACGCTCCCAACAACTGTACACACACGCACACGCACCTGAGCCTATCGGCCAAACATCTAGTCATTGAAAGTCTTTGTTAGACTTAAGTGCACGCATACCCACTCTCACTGGGTTCGGTATTCCGGGTGCTTCGTTTCGACGCTAGTAATCCCAAGAATAAAATATTACACCTTTGATTTCCGATTGTACGCTTTTAAGTTTGTTTACTTGTTTTTTACAATCAGCAATGTGTGTTATACAGTATGGTTCAAAATTATTGAGAATAGCTAAAGCATTTCATATTATTAAACGAGAACAAATCAGATAAAATTGAATGTATTGTGAAAGTGAACTGACCTTTTCATGTTGTGTAGGTAACAATTTAATATTGTATTAAGTCTCCTTGAGCTTCACGGCACAGTCTAAGACGGGTAGGCATACTTCCTATCAGAGAGGTTAGTGTCTCGTGAGTTATGCTGTCCAAGTATCGGACCACTTCTCTCTTCATGTCTTCAATTTTTGTCAACCCCTTTTGATTCACACATTCCTTCATCATCCCCCAAATGTTCTCAATGGGATTTAAGTCAGGACTATATGCAGGAAATGGTAATGCAGTCACATTTTTCTCCTGAAACCACTGTCATTTCCATAAAACACATGTGCACTTGGAAGGAGAAAATTATCTAATATGTTAGTGTAGCGTTGACTTTTCAGATTTCCCTCAAACACACACAGCGGGGTCGTTCCTAATAAGGATATCCCTCCCCATACATGAAACTTTGGGCTGTATTTAGGTCGTCGATACAACGGTGCTGACGCAGACTTTGTCCCTATTTTCACATTATTGGGATATACCCATATTGAGCTTTCATCAGTAAAAATCACATTTTCCCAGTCAAAGTTTTCATGTGCCAAACACTACTCAACACGCCTCTCTTTATGTTATTGTTTCATGAGAGGAGAAGGAATTCCAGTCTTTTTCTCCCATCCAAGATCAATCATATTTCTTCTAACTGTAGATTTTGATACAACTGTTGATCTCCTTTCTATCATTTCATACCTGATGTTGGAGATGCTTGCCCTTTGCTCTTTAGACGCTAAAATTCCCAGCCAGACGCGATCTGAGAAGTCCAATTTTCTGGGTCTCCCTGCTCCTTTCTGGTGCCCAAAATCCTTTCCCTCTTTAAAATTCTTCCTAATCCTATACACAGTAGAAAGAGGAGTTCCTGTTCTCTCTGCCAATGTATTTACGTCATCAATTCCTTGATTACACAGCTCAAAAATCAACCTTCTTTTATCTTCAGCAGACATTGTTGACAGTGCTGAGGAAAATGACGTCTGCTACAAATTCAGGGGAGGTAACTCTAATTGTACTATACTCAGTAGGCCAAGATGAGTTACCTCCCTTATACCATTACTTAGTTTTAAGTATCAGTGAATCAGTTGAGGTGTTAGGATAGCTCAAAGTAAGAAGAAAAATTCTCAATAATTATGAACCTGACTATATGTCATGAATAAATGATAATTGTGTTTTAATTTTTATTTTTTTTGCTTACATCTAACCGTTAATATTAAGTACATTATAATGTGTTGTGTTGTTCATTCATGTATGCTTAGTCCTCGTTAAGTACTACAATGGAAGCTGTCAAAACTGGCATCTGTCCAGTCCGGCAAGTTGTCAACACCAGCATAAAATCTCAGTCCTGTCTGTGGGTTGTACATTTATCATCAGCTCTACAACCCGGTAAATGTCTAAACAGGATTATTTCTTCAGTCCCAATGAGTGCCGGTTTAGACAGCTTCCACTGTATAGCGTGTATATTATGATGACGCCAAAAAGGTGAGTCTGTGAACGTCGTCTGTTGCCAGGATTACCAGGCGAGATGTACATGAGGATGCTGAAGATGATGATTTTACCACTCATAATATGCAGTGTCATCGCAGGTTCGTTGTTCTAAAAAGGAGCGGTGAGGTAGCATGGCGGGACAAGCTTCTCTCGTCACACCGAAGTTCCGGGTTTTGTTCCCCTGATGAATGCAATGTGTGACACCTGGTGTCCTTGCCGTAATATTGGTGGAATATTGCTAAGAACGGCGTAAAGGTCAACTAACTTGCACTTTTGAAAACAAATTATAAGATAGAGATACTTCATTAAAACCGATGAGCATGGTGTGGTGCTGGAAGAGTATCAATTGAGAAAGTTCTGAGATTGAAACCAGCAAAAAGTGAGTTTGACATAACAATGGATAAAAAAATCAACGCGTACATATCAAGATTGAGACAAAGTTTCACAAATGTGGAATAAAAGTACAATATCATAATTTCATTTCCTTACTTACCGACAATACCTTTTAGAGGAAATATACTGACAGCAAAAGAAACGCAACTGTTTGTGATGTTAAATACAAGACATACACATGAACGCTTACTTTTTTTGAGAGTTCATTATAAACTTGTGTTTCATTTGCTGTGCTGTATATTACTATACATGTTCAGTATTTATCATATGGTCCACCAACCGGGTACACATAATTATGTCAAAGATGGTTTCTCAACTTTGCAGGTACAGCATCATTGGATCCCAAGTGTAACGGTAGAGTGAGTCTCATCTCTCTGTTCTACATCATCATCACCAACGCCATCCCTGCTCTCGTCTCCATCGCCTTAATCGTCGCCATCAAACCAGGTAAGAAGGCCGACAGGATAGCTGAGAGGTAAAAACCCTGGCTACCGACCATGGTTCGATTCCAGATATCGGTGAAATATTTGAAGTCTCTCCCTGGTGTTCATGATGAAAAACAGAGCGAGAAAACCTGAGCTTACTTAAACTGGGTATGACGACATGGATAAAATCTTTTGGACATAAGAAAATAAAGACACATATGTTTCATCTTCTTGTTATGTTTCATTCTCATTCGTGTGTCATTCCATGTTTGTTTTTCGAACACTTTGGCAGTTCTATGTTGTGCTTGTATTTTGACTTCTACCATTCAAGTAAAAAATAATATCTTCAAAACCAAATACGCATTACTTCATGGATAAGCAAACTGATTCCAATAGTAACAAAGTGTAGAATGAAGTAGTTGCTTGTCTAATTATTGGTATACGTATATACCATACAGCTTTCTTGGTCATTACATATTATATATACGATGATCAAACGCTTAGAATTAATCAAGGTCCAGCAATATGATCTTTGACAGACGGCACACGTGACTATTTTTTGCAAGGCAATGGCGTGGATCTTACTTCCGGCAGCAAGAAGACCATCACACAGGTTATGGAAACACAGGATATATTTGCTGATCTCATTAGGTAACTACCAGAACATTAATGTCCAACAGCTTCAAAGGGCCCACAACTCGTAATGGATGCAAAACAGTTTTTAAGCAGAATAGATGGAATACTGCTGGTGCAGTTGCAAGTGGAAATCATTCATTTTGCGGTAATTTTGTTTCTGAGAGATTCAGAATTCCGAAAACTGCGAGACATGGAAGCTCGATGTGATTTGTCCTTTCGTATTCAATTTCAGAAATCTGTTCCCTGACAACGTCGTCACAGCTTGTTTTAAACAGGTGAGTATTACTGCAACCGATGTTGTAGAATGTTGTAAGGACGTTTTTGTTTTAGGAAATTGCGTCAGTCGTAGAACCATTTTCTTTCTTACAGGAATTCGAGGGCTGAATGGCACTTTGCTGGTGTGATCCATGTTTATGTCATTAGCATGGATACACACAAACATACAGAGAGAGAGAGAGAGAGAGAGAGAGAGAGAGAGAGAGAGAGAGAGAGAGAGAGAGAGAGAGAGAGAGAGAGAGAGAGAGAGAGAGAGAGAGAGAGAGAGAGAGAGAGAGAGAGAGAGAGAGAGAGAGAGAGAGAGAGTATCTTCTACTTTTGGTATACATTCTGACTGGTTTGTTGGTTTCGCTCATTACATGGATCCACTGGGGAACGAGTATTCACGAAGGACGCTGGAAAGAGCGAGTGATAATATATGTATGAAAACAATGTTGTCATTGGTCATTATGCCTACAGCGCAGTATGTTTTAAACTAGCAGTTGCAAGGTATGAAAACGTGTATTTTAGGTTCTTTTTGACAAATGGTGTAAAATATCTCGGCGATTGTTAAACACGATATCATTCCAGCAACGTATTCGTATAAATGTTCCGATCTAATTGGAACATGACATGTATAGTAATAAGCTGAATAGTAAAAGAAACGCAAGTTTCGAAAAAAATGAAATCTCATGAAAGTTAGCGTTCGTGTATGTCTTTTGTTGAAAAACTTGACAGAAATGCGTATCTTTTGCAGTTCAACATATGATGTTTAACATCTTGCGATGTTTCAGGCTCAGACAAAATACCTGGTGACAGAGAGGGTCGTAACCGTCAACGAGAGTGGCGGCATAATCAACAACACCATTGTCGATGTCGTGAAGACAGTTGGCTCTGCCGAATCCACTAATGTGTTAGGTAATTTTATTGCAGAAACAAAAACAGGGTCACCATAGAAACTGATAGTTTTGTTCATTAGTTTTCTCATTTTGTAATTTCAAAACTAGTATTGCCGGTTTGTAGACACAGGGAAAGAAGTCATCTCAGTCGATACTCGGAGGGATTCTTGTAAGCACTAGTGATTTGGCGATTCATCGATACGTATCGATGCATGGGACGCCGATGCAGTTCATTGATGCAAAGTTTAACATTGTCGTATACTACGATACGAAACTTCAAATGGGTAATGACGTTTAACTTAGAATATTGCCGAGTGTCATGGCACCAAGAAACTTATCAACGGCCACCCTGTGTGGGTTAGCAGGATGGTTGTGGGCTCTGGTGATGAGTCAATGATGGGTATTCAGTGTTGCTGTACAACCTCTAATACAACACCTCCAGTATACTCGGTCTGCTTTCCTAGTCGTAACTCTGAACTTGTACCCTTCATACACTAAGTTTTCACCACCTTGAGAATTGGGAATATACTCGATGTCTACTTGTACGTTTGCCATGATGCAATATGCCAAACTGACACTCATGTATCCTTATACATACAGAATAGTATATACTGAATACAGTTCATCTTGTCAAATGTAACGATATGTTTTTAATGCATCACATGAGTGTGTAATAATTAAAATATTTTTTTCTAATAGTCCCTGACATCTGTCCACTAATCATAAGTTTGATTATTGATTCAAATACAGCTTACATCATGTTGGATACAGTTCATCTTGTCAAATGTAACGATATGTTTTTAATGCATCACATGAGTGTGTAATAATTAAAATATTTTTTTCTAATAGTCCCTGACATCTGTTCACTAATCATAAGTTTGATTATTGATTCAAATACAGCTTACATCATGTTGGATAGGTGAACTGCAGCTCACTTGTCAGGAGGCATGAAATTCCCTTCCTAGTTGGGCCCCAGTATTTCTCGTTTCCGAATAAACATAGAACAACGTTGGCGGAATTTGAGGAAGTACTTTAAAATGGTTTTGTTTTGATGTTACGGTGTTTTACAGTTGGTGTTAGATTTACAGATGTTAATATCGTGATACGTATCGTATCGCCACCCTTACGTCGGGATTCGTAGCTTAAGTCCACAATACTTTGGCAATATAGCACCGTGACTTAAAGTTTTGTATCGTGGTGTTTCGCATCGCTTGTTATATGGCAATACCAGCGCTAGTAAGCACACATTCTCAGCACTCTTTCAAAAGCAGAATACGTTGGACGAGATCATTAAACGTGATTACGCAGGAAGAAAATCATCTGCTGGGTCATTTCATTGTGTCATAGTTTTGAGAAATAATCTCTTTGTTTAAATGTAAAATCTTGCTGAAATCTAATTGCGAAGGGAAGCTAAATAGACCCAAAAAAATCCCAATACTGTCGAACCCCGTATATTCGGACCCCGCTTATCCGGAAACCCTCTTTCGGCACGATTTTTGTGTGCAACGAAACTTACGTTCAGTAATTGTACTCGCCAAACCCTGCGCTTCCAGACCCGGACGGTGATTTTCTAAACAATTCTATATTGAAAACCTGACGGAAAGATCTGTACACACGTGCATGTGCACTCTGACACTGCAAAAACATTTGTCCCTTATGGGTACCATTACTCACATGTTTAAAGCAACGGAAACTGACCTGGTATTTTAGAAGTTGGGAAGTAAAATACAGAACGATCTTTATGGATAACTTCTTTGTTTCCTGAGTGCGACGTTTCGATACAGATTCTTGTCAAGTTACTTTTGCCCATGAGTATAATCTCCCTTTCCCACCCCCACTAGGACTGGTCATCTGCTGCATGATATTCGGGATGGCGACCACCGCGTCGGGAGATGTCGGCAAACCCTTCTTCATCTTCTTCCACTCCACCAGTGAAATTATTATGAAAATTCTGCGCTGGCTCATCTGGTGAGGAGACTAACTGGTCCGGAAGTGGAACGTTCTAGAACAGTTTGATCTCCACTATATATCCACTGTAAAATATCTTAACTCATATGAAACACTTCCTTAATATTGATGAATTCCATGTTTATAACATGGTACATATGTACATTTAAGAAGATTCTAAGTTTATAGCTTCACATTGACTCTTGTCTTGCTGACGATACTACGATTAGAGAGGCTGGAAGGTTTTGCTCATGTAATATTGTCACCAATAAATGAGAGACGAGCATAAAAGAAACCCACAGGCTGACTTTAAAAAGAGGCTGTTCATTGAAATATACGTATGAAACTTGCTACACATGAAACGATCGCGTTTTGTTTGGTTATAATGACTGGTCCTCTCTGCATTTTGTTTTGAAAACTAAGTCAACAAACCAACATTATCACTATATCCCTTGCGAGTTTAATAAATTATTCTTTCTAAGAGTGTACACAAGCAATAACAATGTGACACCTATCAAACTGTGTAGTTTAATTGAACTCTAGTTGAACTCGGATGAAAGAACGTGCGTTTTATTGATTGATATAATGGTTACGTTTTAATAACTGTTTCGGTGATTGCTTTGATTGTCGACGTTCAGTGGTTTAACGGTAGATACTTTGCACAAAAGGTAATTACTGCTCATTCGTTAATGGAGCAGATTCGTGGATAAAACGAATGAAAAAAACGTTAACTGGTTTTGTGTTGAAGGTTCACACCAATAGGAGTGGCCAGTCTTATAGCAGAAGCACTAGCAAGAGCAGGGAACCTGTCCGGTACTTTCCGATCTCTGGGCATGTTCGCGTTAGTGATCTGTGCAGGGTTAGCGGCCTATCAGCTCATCGTACATCCCATCCTGTTCTTCCTTATTACAAAGATTAACCCCTATCGCCGTCTCATTACGCTTGGAAGACCATGGATGGTCACCTTCGCCACGGCGAGTTCGTATGTATGGGTTGAATTATGCTTTGTAATTTTTATAGAATGTAAGTGTTGACGTCTGCGTGTAATGAATTGATATGCCCATGAACTGATCAATGTGAATAGGAAATACTCGTACACTTGGGTCAGAGGTCAGTATTCCCATAATCAGGTGAATTCTCCTACACTCCTACAAGTCAATGGACAATACCCCAATGTGCAGGTCAATGAGCATTTCAAACAAGATGCATACAAGACCCTATAAACACCACCACAACAAAAAAAGTAAATGTTTCTCGGCACAGTTTTTTAAAAGTTTTGTTTTAACAACTGGCGAGGATGGTAGGACTTTTTAAAAATTTTCATACAAAAAAAAATGACGGGAGAAGCACACGTTTTTTCTCTCTCAGAAATACAGTTGGGAAAGTTTAGCACGTGTTAATGAGTTGTAGATTCAGTCACACTCGTTCTTACTGAACCTAATTCTTATCGTGGACAAATGGATGATCGGGACGCGGCAAAGTCAAAATTATATACTTTAATGGCGATAAAAAAATGTTAAAGTGACAAATAAAAGTGACGCGCCGGTGCCCGAGAACTGTTTCACATTTTTGTATGTAGCCTAACGGTTTCAGGGCTATCGCCATTCCCGAGATGCTCACCATTCTCGAAGGGAAGGAGAACAAGGTTGACAAGCGTATTGCGCGTTTCGTCGTCCCCTTTGCTGCCAGCATCAACAGGGACGGCAGTGTCATCTACATCAGCGCTGCCTGCATCTTCATTGGCCAGCTCACCGACGTGGACATGGACGCCACCAAGATTCTCCTTATATGGTGAGTTCCGTGGAAGGGAATGGTGGGGCTCAGACACTGGAATTAGACGGCATGGCCTCTAGAGAGGACAACTGTATCAGATTATCTTCACAGACGCTCACCGTTCGATCTTCGCTCAGGCTTCGCATGGACTCCGCACGAGCTCCGCATGATGTCTGTGCAGTAGCTGCAGAAACCGCAAGCACTCCGTACAATTTCCGTTATAATCTTCATTTCTGTGCAGCCTCCGTTTAGGTTTGCCCTGGTCTGTCCCCTAGGGAATTCTAAAACAATGTGAACACAAAGGTTGAACCCTGTCCTTGTATCACAATTACGTAGATCGATGCTCAAACTCTTGATCATTGGAGTTTCTGGACTTTGTTATTTACAGACCAAACAGCTGGAATATTGCTGAGTCGGCATTAAACAACAACCATTGTTAGTAGATACACGGAACAAAAATATTCTAAATGCCGCGCGCTTTTGCAAATGGCCATACAGAAGTAGAGTAGATTACCATTCTGCCAGTAGGGTCAGAGAAGCAGAGTAGGTTTTAATGCCTCCCGTGTTATGTTAAACAAAGTAACAAGTTGAAAGCCTCACCCTTCTGTCAGAAAACAGTCGGGGGTAGAAACGGTTTTGATCGCTTCACGCTCATCTACATGATGATTTATGGGCCGAATGATCCTGTTCATGGCTATACTAAGAACGAACTATGACAACCTGTACAACAGACCTCTGCGTACCCATTTAATGGCGATTCCTCGTCAAGGAATAGCATTCATTATTATTTGTTTTGCAGTAACTATCAGGGCTTCAGTGTAAAAGGAGGTTACTATATCGTTCCAGGATGTTGACCCTCGTCATTTCCGTGGCCATCCCGTCAGTGCCCAGTGCTAGCATAGTGGCCGTCTTGATCAACCTCACAGCTCTTGGTATCCCTTCAGACAGTATCGGCCTTCTCTTTGCCATGGAGTGGATTCTGTAAGTCCTGACCCAAATACGAATCAGATTTTAGTGCCCCTAAGCTGGTTACAGCACTTCACGAGACACTAGTACTTCCGATGACAAACCTTTTCGAATGGTGTCATTGTCAGCTGACAGTAAGTAACCGATAACTCTTGCAGGATTAAACAAATTTCCGATCTAACCATCACCAAAATTAGCCAACTACTACGACTGGCAACAGTTGTGACGGCCAAGCATGGTTGTTCACGTGGGTTCATATTTGGCGGTCACGTAATTTGGAACCAGAACTGATCTTTGCGTATGCTCTTGACACCGGAAATAGGTTGGGACCCGTCTCGCATATCGCAAGTTGGTGCGCGCAAATGGAGGCTGGAACCAGCTTAGTACCGGAAGTAACGCGTATGTCCCCTATACTTGTCTCCCTGTTCCGGAAAAGGTTGTCTGTAACCGTGCCTCCAACAGGCTTCCAATCTCCAGTACAACAATGTCTTCGTGAAGATTCTGGGCCTAAGCAGAGGACCACAATACAATGGTCCCTAGCATACCCTCATTTGTTTCCAGCAAAGATTAGACTCCATTAGCTATGTTCTGGCTGATGGGCACAGGTGAGATTAATAAATATCAGGAACAGACATCTGGAGTGAGTCAGTGTGTGAGTGAGTGAAAGAGGAAAATATTTTCTAAAAGCAGAGTCGGATGTAAAATCAGTATCATGAAACTGTGCTTGTTTGCCACTGCATTCTGAATACCCAGTTCCAAATGTAATGAAAGTAGTGTGTGAGTGAGTATGGTTTTACGTCGCTTTTAAAACTATTACAGCAATATCGCTGCAGGGAACCAGAAATTTCGGTTTCACACATCGAACAGAATCGAACCCGGGTCTTCAGCTCTGCGAGCGAGAGCTTTAATCATTCGGCTACCCCAACGCCAATGTAATTAAAGTAAGTTAAACGAGATATGTCCATTATTTCCTATCTTTCATTGCAGAGATCGTCTACGATCTGCGTCGAATGCACTAAGTCATGCATTTTGTGCGATACTGACGCATCATTTCTGCAAGAATGTGTTGCCAGCGGACGAAACAGACAGAGAGACAGAGAGAGATACAGATGCTGCCATTAAGCCCTTGGATGAGTGCAATTCGAAAAGTCAATGTATCACTTGCAACAACGGCAAAACAATGGAAATAGATGACGTACTTTCAATGTAGCCGGATCATCCTCGTATATGCAGGGTATTATAATTAAATACCTTCGATGCACTGGCAAAAGGGGAATGATAATACAAAATCAACTAAATCTCCAAACCAGGTCACTTTAAGCCGTATAATCGTCTAGTTCGAAACATTTGATTTCTTGGAATGTATTTAAACAGGAATTCCTACGCGCATTTCAGTTAACAAATGATACATGGATGGACCCATTGTTTCGTTTCGTTTTAGTCTTAATTAAGTTTTAATTAAGACTTATCTAGTATGTTAACTCAGATGATCATTCGTGGCATTATTACACAGTCCGAGAAAATCATGTGCCTGACAGCAACGTGCCATCTATGCTGATTTATGATATACAAATGAATGCATTCCACGGTTTACATTTTAACGGTAAACATCCATTTCACTCTTAGTTGAGTTCAATGAAGTTGTACATATCATGCTGGCACCTAATACTTGTACCATTTTGTATTGCTTCTCGTAAAAGTGTAAAACAATTATAAATTTTGTGTCAACTAAAAAGAAAGTATCTGTACTTAATTCAAAGAGTTTTGGAAGAGTTGGAAGAAGGACTGCAGGATGAATGAGTTGGGTGAACAGGGGCGTGAAGCGATCAAAACCGTTCCTGCCTTTAAATCTCCACTAACAGAAAGTGAGGCTTTCAACTTCTTTATTATGCTCGACATGAAAGTGAGGCACTGGAACCTACCCTGCCTCTCTGATCCTACTGACAGAACAGTGACACATCTGTTCCAGCTATATGGCGGTGGTCTGTAAATAATCGAGTCTGGACCAGACAATCCAATGATCAACAGCATGAGCATCGATCTGCGCAATTGGGAACCGATGACGTGTCAACCAAGTCAGCGAGCCTGACCACCCGATCCCGTTACGTAGCGTAGTTGCCTTTACGGCAAGCATAGGTTGCTGAAGGCCTATTCTATCCCGGACCTTCAGGGGTCTGTTAGTGACGAACTAACATATTCGAATCTTCAAAGAGGACGATTTTCGTAATCATAATCCAATCATTTATAAGGATTCATAGTAATTACCCTGATTCTCGAACGAGCTAGTCCTTGCTGGTCCGAAACCCATTTTGTTGGATGGCTGTCCCAAATATCATCCGGTGATTACGCAGGTTAAAATGGCACCGGGTGGACTACTAAACGCTTTGTTTCCTTTAACCTGAAAGGCTGTATTCTAATTGCACTTTGAGGTCCTTTGGGTGCATTCGGCAACAAACAATTCATCATCCCATAAGTCTGATTAAAGGAAAAAAGAATAATTATTTCTAACTCGATAGTTCATTAACTCCAAACGCACCTGACTTGTTACTTGAACATATTGATCATTTTTCAATACATGATGTGTACATTGTAATTTATATACATGAAATATTTTTTTAATGATCAGCCATCATCACCATATGTATATACAGGATTACGGAACATTGCACATAAGAAACCAGTACAAGTAACCAATTTTTAAAGGAATTTTTCTTGCACTGGAATTTTTTCGTCATGTTATCTCATTGTATCACAGCCACCTGATTCTCTGAATTACCTGATTATGAGTTGAAAGAGAATCCGTTTTGAGAAAACTGTTTGGCCAACACACGCATCGCCGTGGCAATCATCCGGAATATAGCAGGGTTTGGTTTCTAATGGCAATGTATACACAACTATCAAAAATGGTGTGTTTCATAGTGTTGAGCCATCGTTGCCATAACTGTGACAATCATCGTGAATGGCAGGGATTGGCACTGCTGGACCAAGGTTGTCATGACAACCTTAACGCAACTATCGGAAACAGAAAGATTCGGTTCAGAATTGGCCATCAGCAACACATGCTTGTCCTTAGTGGCATGGCAGGTCAGATTCAGGAACTTGGTTAACATGTCATCACATCATAGTGGAGTACATTGATGCAAGGTGGGGTCAGTGTGCACAGCAGCCACTGCCCGCTAACCCGTGACTTGTAAAATTCCAGTTCGGCCAGTAATTCACCACAGTCACATAAATATATTACTCTCTCTGACTTGTTTAGTTATCAAACACTTTTATATCATGCAATATTATGGCTTGATAAAAATGTTCATCATATTAGCAGCATAATGAAAACCTGTGATACATTCCAATTTCAGGCTAGTGAATTATTTTGTAAACCGGCATTAGCACTTTGACGTCATAACTCTGAACCCTTATGACGTCATACATATAGTGGTATTACACTAGTGTAATATTGTCGTAAAAATACGTTATCATTATCGTGTTATCGTGCAGTATCATGACGGGAAACCAGAAATGGGTTTCACATTGTACCCATGAGGGGAATCGAACCGGGACCTTTGGGGTTCAAGACAACACTTTTGCCACTGATTTACCCTACCGCCAATGGAGACACATGAAATTTGGTCATTTATTGTAACCATGTAGGTGTAACAAGCACAGGGTTCAAACACTAGGCTACTATAAACTGAGTTTCATCCTTGCAGGGGTGGTTGGGTATACTTGTGGTTAATGCCTCCATAAAACCCGGTTCTATTCACCACATGGGTACAATGTGTGAAGTCCATTTCTGGTGACCTTGCTGTAACTATTGCTGTAGTACTGAAAAATACCCCCCCCAAAAAAAACCCCAAAAAAACGGCATAAAACCATACTCACTCATTCATCGTTCACTTCATTGAAACCCATTGTTTCTGTTTATAGCTGAAAAATGACCAAAATTAACTTTTCACATGGCAGTGTGATCAAGACTATTTTAATCCAAAGAAGCAAAAGCAATATTTACAATAATTACAAGAAATGATGGATCAGAAACATGTTCATATGAGTAAAATATTTTCTGAAATACCACATGGTAATGATAGGAAATAACCTCAAAATGTAGGAAAGCTTCCAACACCTTGCCATCATGTTCGAATAGTCACCAACACATGGTTTTCATGTGTAACTATATATTCCTTCCAACAGATGGTCAGCACATGGCCACAACCGCTAAAGCTTTGCAATAAATGGTCCCTGTTTACCAACACACTCACATAAATGATCATGAAGGGAAATTCTCCCCGACTCTCAACACTCTCAATCACATTGTCATTGTGTGTCATATACTCTCCAACACATTGTCAGTGTTGTTATATACTCTCGAACAAATGTTGTCATTGTTGTCATATTCTCTCCAACACCTTGTCTTTGTTGTCTAAAACCCTCCAACACT
This sequence comes from Haliotis asinina, assembly GCF_037392515.1. Classification (NCBI taxonomy): domain Eukaryota; kingdom Metazoa; phylum Mollusca; class Gastropoda; order Lepetellida; family Haliotidae; genus Haliotis; species Haliotis asinina. The sequence continues at coordinate 31,503,895 of NC_090293.1, read as the reverse complement.
TTGTCTTTATTGTCAAACACTCTTCATCAAATTCTTATTGTTGTCATAAACTCTCCAACACTTTGTCTTTATTGGCAAATACTCTCCAATACTTTGTCGTTGCTGTCATTTACTCTCCAACACAATGTCATTGTTGCCGTATACTCTCCAATACATTGTCATTGTTTTCAAGTACCCTCCAACACATTGCCGTTGTTGTCAAATACTCTGCAACACTTTGTCAGTTTTGTCAAATACTTTCCAACACACTGACTTCGTTGTGCAACATCACGGCTGGGGTAACCAGAAATGGACTTCACACACTGTACCCATGTGGGGAATAGAACCTGGATCTAAGGCATGATGAGGGAATGATCATTGTTTCAAATACTCTCAAACACATGGTCATGACTGAAAATCGGAATCACTACTATCATCCACCAAGATGGCTTTCTCTGATTGTGAACTGGCACCATTAGTCATAGGTGACTCCAGTGTTTCACACTTAAAAACTTTCTTCTTTGCTGGAACAACTATATCATCATCAAACTCAAGGCCATCAAGACTATCTTCATCACTGTCAATAATCACAGGTTTACGCTTTTTTGTCAAAGACGTATGTTTCTTGACTGTTTGGTTATCCCCACCAGAATTAACATGCCCCAAACTTTTCACAATAACCAGTTTTGGTTTGGTTTGTCCTTTCTTATTTGCTGGTGATGGTTCCTCTGATGATGATGGTGTAGCAGAGTTATCCCCTTTTCCTTGAGAACTGCTGGAGTTGTTTCTCACAACTTTTGTCTCAAATTCCATTGCAATAGTTGAGATTCCACTTCGCAGTTGACCTGCCTTGACACCTGAAGAGATATATATCCCATTGCTAGGTAACCAACATACTTGGAGCAATCCAAATACAGACAGTAAATCTATAGAAGAAACTGTGAGTTACTTACTCTTTGATCATATTTTGAAATGAAGGTTAAGTCAGACCAATTATATTTCTTGTTTTATGGACTTTTGCCTCTGAAAATGTAGGTGTGTGTTGGGGGGTTGGGAGTGGGGGAGTGGGAGGGGAATATAAATTATAATCACCAGTGAAAGTAATATTCCTTTTGAACACAAAGTATTTACTGTTGGCAATTTATGACATGTACATGGGGCAAAAAACAATCGGGAAAACATTTTCTTGTGAGTTTAAATTTGTGACCACTAAAAATATGTGGATTTTATTTTTGGTGTGGCAAAAATTAATTTTTATTCTCTTTCTTATTCTTGAAAAAAATACAAAAAAAACTAGAAATCAGATCCTTCAGATCATTCTGTAAAAATATAATTGTTTGAGGAACTGCTGGAACTTGCTCCAAATAATTATTTGACTCCTCTTCTTTAAGCAGCATGATTATAGAAAGATTGTACTTCTTGACACATCTTCCATTGTCACAAGCATTGTCTCAGCAATAGAAAGACCTGCCTGTGCGACCAACCAGGATGAATTGTTTTCAACATTGACTGCCAGATTCTCAAATTCACCTGCCCGATGGTCAGGTTCAAATTAAGACATGTATATGAAAATATCCATCATATTTCAAAGTAATAAATCATTATTAATTTGCCACAAAAAATAAATGACGCATTTCAATTGGATAATATACTATGGCGAATTTCAGATGTAAATTATTTGTGGGCAGGTAAATTTTAGTCAGGGTGGAAAGTTTTACATCTAACCAGCCCTTTGGTCTGGTTGAAGGTTTTGGGAGTTTCGTACCCTGTTAATCAGTATTTAGATCACTTCTCTATATTAACTACACATAATTATGAATATGCACAGATAAGAGGCTGATAAACATATCACAGAATGGCTGGTGAGAGATGTGCTTTCAGCATTTTCATCTTCATTGACCAAAATAGAGAGAAAATGTCTTGAGCAATATTTCATGTATTGTCTCCAAAAATTTATTTTCATACATTGCGGCTGTAAGAACTATGAGGTTCAAGACAAATGATAAGCTTAAAACAGAAAAAGACAAGGTATCAGAACACAACCTTGTATCATTCTTTAGTCAGGATGAGTTAGAACTAATGAATGTGTGTTGGATGTTTAAAGCTGCAACTACCAATATTCCAGTCAAACATCAAGATTACAAGGGTGCTTTGTGCAAAGCTATCTCAGTGCTAGGGTGACTGAAACTCCCATATTGCAGCTTGACTTAAGTGAGTCTTTGCACTAAGGTTGTTTTGTACAATAGCACCATGGCCTCTGTTCCATATAGCAAATCATAATGCTATGACCCACGTAAAACTAAACTCACTCACGTACTTAATGTTTCGACTATCGAGGACCTAGGCTATAAGTGAGAGAGTAACAAACATCTGACTCTAAGATTGCATTGTGAGACAGGGTCACGCATAATAAACCAATGGCTGGCATAATGTGAAATATTCTACATTGTCCATGTGAAAAAATAGAGTCAGAAAATATGGGGATGTGCATACTCAGCTGTAGAGTAGTGTTGTTGTCAGGTTGCATATAATGGGCAAACAAGGGCAAGTTGAACAACAACATTTGACCCATAATTGCATGTATGAGTACCACCAGGTGCTTGGCATTGTGAGTGAAGAGGCCCTGGGCTGTCTGTGATCAAGTGCAGTGCGATGGGTGAAGCAGTGGCCTGTCTCACCAAACCTCTACGCTCAGAATCAATTTCACTGTCATGCACTGCACATACACTTGCCTACATCTGATATCCCTTCCACAAACTAAATGGGTTTGCTCACTGCCATCCATCACCTAATTCTCATAACGATTTCTATGTGCCAGACCAACTTGTCCTTGGTTGCCAGTAAGTTTATGATGCAGATGTTGCTAATGTTGCTGTTTACCTGGAAGGAGGTAGCTGATGGTGGAGTAGGGTGTGAAGTGGAAATCTTCCCTCAGGTAAGCGTGCAGCAGCATGTAGGCCACAATCCTCTCCGCCTTCTCTCGTGATATTGACATGGTATCAAGGCCTTTCACCTTCAGTGACCCCTGACCCTTGCCATATAAGGCATCAATGAGTTTGATGGCTGTGACCCTTTGGTCTGTACATGCTGCTTGGTCTAGGATCTTCAGGATGTTCTGTGCATGACGGGTTACGTCACGTTTGTTGGATGTCACTGAAACAGAACACAAATCACAATCGGACCTTCACGAAAATTGTTTTTCAGTAATATGAAAATGTAAACAAGTGTCATGAGATGATAACAAATCTGGAAACGACATCAACAACCCCTTTTTGGGACTAATTCAAAATTATTTCCAAGGAAAACCACAAAAATAAAACCTTAAGTTCTGTTATATATATTTACCAGTTTGTTGAAAGATACTGAAGCATTTTGGTTATGCTCCAGAAACAAAATGATTATGAAAGAACAGACAGATGGAGTGTTGTTTTGTTTATATCCCACCAAATTATATGCAAGGAGCATAAAAACAAGCTCAAGTAGTATTGATATCATATGTGAATTTGAAGATGCTACTTGAAATTTACTGCAGATGAATAGACAGACCATCAAACATAGACAGCAGGTGAATAGACAGACATCAAACATAGAATAGCAGATGAATACACAGACCATCAAACATAAATAGCAGATGAACATCCAAAATGAAAATTCATGTTGATAATCCAAATGAGTTCAAAATCCATCCTTAGCTCAGCAAGTTCTATAGGTGAGAATTCTGTCACATGTTATTCCTTGTGTGACATACCTGTCCGTGTTGGGTCACAGTGGTCACATTTACTGTCACACTGTGATGCGTCCCATACTTCACCGAAGTGCCTGGCGATCATCGACCGCCGACATCTGGAAAGAAAGATCAAATTCAAGGCTGCATCTTTCAAACAGTTTCCTCTTGTAGCATGTACAAATCCTCATAAATGTAATGGGTTCTCATTCAGAAGTTAACATATTAAGGTGTACTTTGACCAAATTAAGGTCATTTCATCAACAAGGTGTATTATGTCCATCTGTGTATGAAATAGGGCCTGCCCAGCCTGCCTGATGGTCTGGATGTTCCATACATCTGGGTAAATTCACCATATCTTAAATATTTTCCAAATTGAGTATTACATTTAGACTTGACAATTACTGTTTAAACATTGCACTGTCATATTGCAAGCATGCACATTGTACCTAAAGAATGAGGATTGTCTGGTCTGGTTAAATCCATTTTTGGCTGGTAACATTTAGAAGTTGGCTTTTTGGCTTATTTCATACACTGGTTCAATGTACTACCAAAGTACTACCTGCTGGTGTTGATACAGTATCCCACTATTCCATACAGGTTGTCGAGCCCAGTCTGTTCTGTGAACACCATGGTACTCTGTCTGAATACATCAGCCAAGCGAAAGAACACAATACAGTGTGACAGTTTGTCGTCTCTTCCTGAAACATTTTTGTTACAAAACAGTTAGATCTTACCATTAACGAAAGGTGAACATAAACAACCTGTATGGTTTCTTCATACATTACAACTGAAAAACACTCTCACCCTGGACAACCCCACTCTTTTAAGCACAAAATGCTTTTTTTCCCCTGAAAATAAGCATTACTCACTACATTCCTCAGGGTACATGCTGGATCTCTTCTCGCTAACCAGACCCATGAAGGTGTGGATTAGTATTGATCTTCGGCAGGCCATGCTTGACGTAAGAGGCGACTCACGGGTTCAGGGAGTCAGACTCGCTGACTTGGTTGACATGTGTCATTGGTTCCTAATTGCTCAGATTGATGCTTATGATGTTGATCACTGGATACAGCATAAAACTACATTTACTCGCTCACTTCCCGTAAGGAAGTCTTACCAACTACTCTCCTCAGCATAGACACTGCTTTTCCATTTTCTGTAACCACCTGTTGGTGACTCCACCACTTTCAAGTCCAGGCCCCTGGATCATGAAAGTCCACATAAAATTGGGACTTGAGACGAAACTGTGTCTTAAATTGGGGATCATGAAGCTTGATCTTTGAGAAAATAAAAATTCTAAGACCAAATTTGATCTTAAGTCCTACATTTTCATGACCACAGAGCCGTGCTTGTTACCCCCTCACTGTAACCACCCCTTGTCGACTCAAGTACATGCTGAATCTATTCTGGCTGTAAACCATTGCTGTAGATACACCTCGGGGTTCATAATTAATCTTTTGCTGAAGCCAAACCTTGCTGACTCCGCCACTTAACACTACATGCATCTACTCTCCCTGTTACCAGCCTTTGGCGACCAAACTCCTCATAGTACATACTAGATGTCCTCTCGCTGTAACAAACACACTATACTCAGTGTGCAAGAGAGGCACTGGCCTGCTAGCACGTTGCTAGTTAAAATCCATTCAGGCCAGTGAATCACCACAAGTAATGCCCGACTGGCTGCTGAATTTTCATATGTCCCTTTTGTAAATATATCACTCTCAGGCCCCCCTATGTAATTGAAGGAATTACAGCAAATTTGAAGGAATTGCATCTCAAATGTAAACAAACGCAGCCCACTCGCAAAACAGTTGCAGCGATATCGGTAGTTTAGCGGTAATAACAGAAACACATCGGCCCTATCGGAAGCAATGTCGGTAATACTGGAAACACGCTCGGCCATCTTCGGAGATTTTTCGGTCACGAGTGGAAACTCACGCAGCAAAACATGGCGTCGTTGGAAGAAACACCCGTCACCAAGTTGTGTTTTTAGTTCCTACTATTACATTTTTATACTTATCCATCTTTGACCACCCGTGTTGAATGCGTTTAGGTATGAGGTGTTGTCGGGGCAATAGCTTATGTTTTTAGGAAAAGATAGTCACTCTAGAAGAGTGTCACAAGTCATGCCCCTGGAGGTTGTTTACATCTGAACATCGAAGTCGTGCCGATGATTACGAACGTGCGCTAGATATAACATCATTTTTTTTGTAAAATATGTTTATGTTTGTCAATTGCACTTCAAAGAAAGAAAAATTATGGCTCATATACTTCTTCATGGCGCATGTTCATGATGTTCGTAATCATCGGCACGACTTCGATGTTCAGGTGTAAACAATCTCCAGGGGCATGACTTGTGACACTGTTCTGCAGTGACAATGTTTTCCTAAAAACATAAGCTATTGTCCCGGCAACACCTCATACCTAAACGCATTCAACACGGGTGGTCAAAGATGGATAAGTATAAAAATGTAACAGTAGGAACTAAAAACACAACTCACCGAGACGGGTGTTTCTTCCAACGACGCCATGTTTTGCTGCGTGAGTTTCCGCTCGCGACCGAAAAATCTCCGAAGATGGCCGAGCGTGTTTCCAGTATTACCGACATTGCTTCCGATAGGGCCGATGTGTTTCTGTTATTACCGTTAAACTACCGATATTGCTGCAATTGTTTTGCGAGTGGGCTGCGTTTGTTTACATTTGAGATGCAATTCCTTCAATTTTGTTGTAATTCCTTCAATTACTTAGGGGGGCCTGACTCTCTAGACTTGTTAATTTATGATACGCTTTTAAATCAAGCAAGATTATGGCCTGGTAAAAATGTTCACTTCGTTAGCAGCTTAATGATGAAACCAGTGTTATGTTGACAATGTCTCATTCTCATCTATGTTTGTAATTCTACATTCAAATTTCGGGCTAATGAATGAATTTGTGGGCTACTAACTTGAAGGCATGGTTAGCAAAATTTAGAAAGCTTTTCACACACAGACTATACTACAAGGCAACTGTGAGGGTACTTGATAATGGAGGACCAAGGTGGATTCAAACCTGAAATGTATTCTACACTGCTAGCACTCACCTGCTCGTCCACTCTCCTGGTACAGGTTCTCCATTGATTTGCTCAGTGAGTGATGGATGACAAACCTCACGTCAGGTTTGTCTATGCCCATGCCAAAGGCTACTGTTGCTACGACAACCTGCAACACGAGAACAGTGATAATACTGGATTGAGAGCAGATTCGATTCTCAGGTTCTGATTTTTCTTAAGAGATTATATATACCTTTGTTTGTGCACATACAGTATGTGATAGGATGTGACAGTAGAAGAGTGCATTTATGTTACGTAGTTATCTCCCTTGACCTTTTTTTCTTACAACACTTGGTGATATTTTGGCCACACTAGCATTTATTCAGCGGTAAACCTGGGCAAGAGTTATCTCCCCCTATCACATTTAATTAGGATCTGCTGTTTTAATTGGAGATAATGTTGATACCCATTGGTAACATACTTTTTTTTATTTATGAATATTTATCTTGTGTGAACTTACCAAATAAATATTCATTTGATTCAAAAGGTCCTGTTATTATAAAAATCTTTATATACTGGATGAATCAATATATTCCTTTTTTTTAATTTCTATTTTTGTAGAAGTTAATTAATGTGTCAAATACTACAAACTGCCAAGAAAATTGATTTTCCTGCTTTATTTCATATTTATACTGTTTATCTTTATAAAAAAAAAACACACATATTGAATAATAAGAGTAACAATTTACTTTCAAGAGAACTTTTATAAACATATTATTTTCTACACATCGGGGTGCCACAAATGCCACAGTGACTACCTATTTTTGTTACATAATTAGACATGGGGCACATTTTTCTACAAAATGATACCAAATTTAGCAATTTCTTGACGGTTTTCTATTTTGTATTCAACCTCCTTAAGTTTGTTCAACAACAGGAACTACAGAGAGGGAATGAAAGGAATTTTGCCCTCAGCAATATTGCTGAAACTAAACCCCTGGCAGCATGAAACCTGATCTCAATACACTAGACCCATGTGAGAACACAAACTACGGTCAAGGCCATAGCAACTGACACCTGGTCCACTCTGCTCCCAATATTGAGGAAATCTTAAAAATCAAAAGACTTACATGAATCTGACTGGCTGTCCACAGTTTATGCACACGGCTCCTCTCTTTGGAAGACAGGTCACCATGGTAACACCCTGCCTTGATGCCACGTTTCTGCAGCTCCATGGTAACCTCCTCGGCATCCTTCCTGGAGAAACAGTACACGATTCCTGGAAAGTATTTACCAATTTTCAAATTAGGAACAGTTCACACAATCTCAATATAATCAATCCTTTACTATAATACAATGATTTATGTATATGTATTGCATCATATGGAATAGGCTTGATTTTATTGAATACATAATGCCATTTAGCAAGTGGTCCAGGGTAACATCGCACTTTCCCTGTGTAATATACAAAATCTGGTGCTCTTGGGGGTTGAGGCCAATCCAGGATTTAAAGCAAGCACTTAATCTCCAGTTTCCTGTTGTACAAAGATATCATAGCAATAGGGTGACCGTAACTCCCACACCTTGTGGTCAATTGGAACATTATTTTTGGGATAACACTGTTATCACTAAACTATCGATACATAACACATACTACATTTCATGTTACATTTGTGGTGAACACATGTTGAGAACACATAAGAATGAAAGTTTACTAAAGCAATTTTACAACTTTCAGTACAGAAAGTAGGCCAACAGACAGGAATTTGATCCATTTAGCAGGCTTTTTTCTCCATAATATGTTCCTGGGATTGTAACCTTGACTCCCTGCTAGATGTTCCCACATTAGCTGGGCACACATTAAAGAGTGAGTGAGTGAGTTTAGTTTTATGCTGCAATCAGGTATATTCCACATGTATGGCAAGTGTCTGTAAATAATCAAATCCAATCTTGTTTGCTGCCTCTCACAAGCATGGGTTGCTGAAGATAAATTCTAACCTGGATATTCACAGTTCCTGGATTAAACTGGGTTGATGTGTAGGAGGGGCACTCACCTGACTGGCCACCAAACCTTGATTTGATCAAGTCCTGTATTTCATCCATAGAGTCTTTCTGTGCAGCTGGCTTGGGTCGAACCTTCATTATAAAGACATTAAATTAACCATACTTACTAGAAACTATTCACCAGGTCCTAGTTGGCATATTTATATGTTGCCATGGAAACAGTGTTGAAATTATTCACCTGGGGCTAGCTGGCATATTTACATGTTGCCATGGAAACAGTAATGAAACTATTCACCAGGTCCTACAGCTGGCATATTTATATGTTGCCACAGTAATACTGATTATACTATTCACAGCTCCTAGTTGGCTGATTTATATGTTCCCATGGAAAGAATTATAATAGAATTCATCAGGACCTAGTTGGCAGATTTACATGTTGCCATTGAAACAGTGAGGATACTCTTTGCCAGGCACGGGTCAGTTACCATGAAAACAGTGAATACTTACCTCATAATAGAGATTGGGCCTGTTGAAAGACGCTCGGAAGAGATGGCAGTTGGGGATAGCAAGAATCTTTTTGACGTCCTGCAGGACCTTTGTTGTTGCTGTTGCCGTCAGTCCCAGGATTGGCACCTCCGGAAACTGCCGCTTCATGATGCCGAGGAATTTGTAGTCTGCATCATACCATTGTTACAGATACAATACACAAAATAAATTTTCTTGTATTTGTGCATAAAATCTGATTTGTGGATTAAAAACATAAACAAATTAAAACACATTTTACATTTGTTTAAAGAAAGCTATTTAAAACATTGTCAGGTGTACGCCATTCAACTGTTGTCTTCAGCTTGAACACAATAGGCTGCATTTGGTGCAATCATAGCTTTTCATAATGGCTAAACCAACTACATCTGTTTAATATGAAATAGATGTTAATTACTGAAGTTTTTGGCATTGAGAAATGTAAAGAGCGAGTGAGTACATACTTCTTACGACATTTAGAAATATCCCCCTCCCCACCAAATGGCTGCCTCAAGAAATATACTGAAGTGAGATGTTTTCGTGCACAATAAAAACATGTGGTTTTAAATGCCGTGGCTGAGGAGAAAATATCTAGTCTCAACATAAAATCCCAGCTCACCCATCCCCAAACCCTTCAACCACAATGTCAGCTGATCAGTCCCTTAATGAGTGAGTGACTGAGTTTAGTTTTGTGCCACTTTTAGCAAAATTTAGTAGTATCATAATGGGGAACACCGAGAATGGGCTTTACACATTGTATCCATGAGGCAAATTGAACCTGGGTCTTCGGCATGATGAGCGAACATTTTAACCACTAGGCTACCCTTTCCCTTGATGAAAGACAAACATCCACCCACCAGGCCTGAAGTCATGGCCCCACTGAGAACAACAATGAACCTCATCAATGACAAGTCTCGCAAACCGCCCAAGCTGATACATCTTTTCCAGTCGGTTCATGAAGCGTTTACTCTTGGCCAGTTTCTCAGGGGTCACATACACCATTTTCAAGGTCGCCTTCTTGTCAATCATGGCATCCTGAACATATTTCACATGTTCTTTTGTGGCGGTGGCGTTCAACATAGCTGCCTCAACACCCAGCTGTTCCAGAGCCATCATTTGGTCCTCCATTAAAGATACCAAAGGGGAGACAACCAAGGTTATACCTGTTAAGAGAGTGTGAATGTGTGAGTTTATCACTTCTTTGTATTTCAGTCATATCTGAACATCTAAACTTAATGAGCAGGTATGAGATGTTATAACTTTGGTGAAACACAATCAAAAGAGCAATCTGAGATTTAAAAAAACATTAAACTCTGCACAGTGAATTGGCATGCTTTTGCTGCCTTGATCACAAGTATCTCTATATAATAGTTAGAGAGGGTCTGCATGGTTTTACGCTACTTTTAGCAATATTTAAGCAATACCATGGCAGGGAACAGCGGAAATGGGATTCATGCATCATATCCACATGGGGAATTCAACTTTAGTCATTAAGCATGAAGCAAATACTAAAACCGTAAATTTCATTGGTTTCCCTCCATGAAATGAGAAAATTACGAAGTAACATCAGAAGGGGCATAATGAAATATCTTACCTCACACATAAATGTCATTTTCTGATTGGCTGAGCCAATTAATGTAGCGCACTTAAAAGAGAGTAACATTTACTATGTTACCCGCGGAAAATGCCAAACAACGGGAGTTTGTTTGATCTTTCATGTTAATAGTGTGTTAATAGTGTTTTGATTGTTGCCTTAATCAGGTAATCCTTATTATGATTCAATCCCCATGCTACAAACAGTTCAAAATTAACATGAAATTTGTTGTTCACTGGTCCTTCGGGGTCCATGGGTTGAAGTATCCCCTATGTTTGTTTTTGTTCCCTGAACCTGTAGGGTACATCAACCCTTATTTTACCTCACAGATAAATGTCACTGTCTGATTTGCTGAATGCTCTCTGTTATTTTCAATGTACCCCATGTACAAGCGACGTTCACTGTAATACACCCTGCTCCCAATAGCAACTCATTTGGTACTTTGTGGTGGTTACTTTTCTATCTCGATTAGGCCAGACCAATTTAGTTCTTGTTTTACCGTTCCTCCTGCAGCATTTTTTCAAGAAAAAAAAAAATTAATTTTCCCGCTCAAAAAATAATATCCTCATGTTTTTATTGGCTAAAAATGTAAACTCACAAGAAAATAGATTTAGGTTGGTTATTTTTCACCCCTATTCATTTCATAAACTGCCAAAAGTACAACACTTTGAATATTTAGTAGAAATATTTGACTGGAAATTTTATTTGTATTTTTTTTTCGCCTGCCTTTAGGTTTTCAGAGGACAAAAATCTGTAAAACAAGAAATACAATTGGTCTGGCCTTAACATTAAACGATGCATGATGCACGGAAAATACCAATGTTTTGCGAATGGAAATTGATGGAAGGGATGTTTATTCTGTGTTGCCCGCAAAATCTAGCGATCACTGCAAAAACATTTGACTCTCTCTCCAAAAAATTAATTTTGACAAAATGTTCAAATGTAGTCCCTGTGAATATTAAAAAGGTAAATTACATGGCTGTGACTATACTAAGACAATATGCTGGATTCAAATCGTTTGATCCACACAGGTTGTCTGAAGTGCATGATCCAATACCCATGGATACCCATGGATACAGTTCAAAATTAACACTAAGGTGTTTGGTAAGATAAATACACTGTTCATAGGTCCCCCCTTTGAACATGAAAAAACATCAAGGGTACCTCAACCCATGGTCTCCAAGGAACTAATGAACAACTTAAAATGTCCCTCCATGACCAGTGAAAAATTTATATTGCCATGTCGCTCCCAGGAATTCAAAATTTCTGCTTTATTCAAATTTTTCTCAATTTTTAACCACCAACCCAATATTAACAAATCAAGTAATTTAAACAAAACAAAACGTTTCTTTAAAACAATATCCATGTCACCTTTTGATATAACAGCTGGGAGCTGAAAACAGAGACTCTTGCCTCCGCCAGTCGGCATAATGAGCATGCAGTCCTTCCCTGACATGGTGACGTTCATCGTCTGTAGCTGCATCGGACGCAGCGCTCGGATCCCAAACACTGAGGTCATATTCTCCTCCAACTCCTTTGACCAGGCAAAATCTGAATTGTAGTACATCATCATCATCATCATCATCATCATCGTCATCATCGTCGTCATCGTCACCGATAATCATGCTGTTGATACTGGACAGTCAGGTGCATACTCAAATAAATATAGATTCCAGACATAAAGCTGTGGTGTGTGGTGTAAAACTGAACTCAGCCTCTCATGATTGTACATAATAATCATAGTCATAATCATCATTTCAACATTACTTTCAACTTAGGGCTTTCACTACACTATAGTGCAAATGGCATGTAGAGAATCATACTGGCATACTGGCTTGTCATACTGATTAAAAATCACCAGGACAGCCATAAGTCCAAAACAGTCCATTGTATTTGAAAAGTCTAGATTACTGAAGTTTTAGCGTTGCTCTTTTTTAACAATATTTTCTTAAGATGATTTAAGAACTGTTCTTTTTTCGGTTTTTTGAAAACATGTTTTCTCCTGTAGTTATTAGAAGGTCCATCATTATTGTCATGTCATAATGTTTCTTCCAGAATCCACCATATGTTTTGAAGTGAAATATTGTTTTACATTTCCTCTTTCATTTTAATCTTATGAATATTGATATCTCTATCCTCTTGCATTTTCAAGGGAAAATATTTTAATTGTGCCAGTTTACCTAGTAACCAATCTCTAAAATGAACATTTCCATTAAAACTTGCTTTCACTGTTTCCATTTTTTAAAATTTATTTGCAAATTATGACCCATCCTTGATATCTCCAAGGAATACATTCCGATAACTCTCCACTATACTCTGGATGATTTTATTATCTCCCTTTGCTCGCTCTTCATCCAATCTGTTGTCTATGCTGGGAAGTTGTGCTTACCAATCACAACACATTTTCACTCTTTAAATGTTTTATCTAACCGATTAAAACGGGCAACACAAATGATGCAGAGGTACTCTGAAAGAGGTAGAAGGAGCTCTTACATATTTTCTTTAAAAGTTTCAGACCTGTCAGTTTGTCTGTATGATTTCCCTCAAAATCTGAGTCGCACTGCAAACAAACCATCGTGGCTGTGACTGCTATTTTTGTTGACAATAGCAAGCTCAGTTGTAACAGTGACTTAGCTGATTGGCTGCAATGAGAATCTGGAGCCAGCACAGGTACGTAATAGATGCATCCAGGGTATAGTGGAGAGTTATCTGAAGATATTCCCTTAAGATATCGAGGATGAGTATAACCATGATTAGTAAATTTGAGGGCTCACAGACCCATTGTCTGCCTTTCTATTGAAAATGCATGAATATTCAGTATTTGCAATACTTTAATTTAGCAGTTGGTCATTGGGGCCTACTGCTGCCTACAGGCTATAAAATATGAAGGCCCAGAATGAAATCTGCAGGGCCAACTGTGTTGAAGTCAAACCAATAAAACACTACACTGTACACAGTTTCACTCAGTTTCTACAAAATCGGCTAGCAAGCCCTGTGATGCAGGCGTTTTTATTTGTTAAGGAGTGGTGCTGACATTCACACATGCCAAGCACCGAAGTAACAGAAAGTAAAACTGTAAGTTATCATTACATGATGGACCATGGATGATTTCCGCATGTTAATAAAGGGAATAAACAAGGGAAAGATTCCAGCTGTGAAAAAAAGACAGACAATTTACTGAAGGCCACAAGGGCCTGCAGATATTTGAAACTGCCTGCCCGATGCAGTAACAACCAGCGCTGGGCCTCCTGTGCGGCGACTATTTCCAAAGTTGGGAATATTACTTTGGCTTGTAACATTTCACTTGGTATGGCCTAACTTAATTACTTCTACGTATTTATCTAGTTGTCCACCACATAAGCACATAAACTGGCAACACAGATCACAGATAAGGATATACTGGCAGGGGTATAGCTCCTATTATAAGAAATGGCCCTGACTTACACAAGATTATTGCTGAAAAGGTTGTGCAATACTATCTGGATAAAAAGCTTTGGAACCTCTCGGGCTTACAGAAAAGAGTTGCCTAGCTACGCACTTGACTGGGAGAGTAAAATTCAAACCCAATATCAGTAGAGTTGTTCACATACAAGAGGCAAAACTGCACAGTGAGATTCACAACCAGTGGCCAAAGGGTTCTGAATACCTTACAAGAAATACAAAAGGCTTAAAGTAACCTTTGGTCTCCCATTTCTTGTCGTCCACCTGGTTTGACTGCTCTGACTGTTGTTTCACGATGGCTTCAAGGTCCCTCTTCCTCTCTGCTAGCTGATGTTGTCTGTCCAACAGAATCTGAAGCTGCCCTTCAACTTCTGACAGCTCCTTCTTCACACTGGCTAACTCATGGCGATAATCTGAATAAAGACAGGGGCTCCATGTTACCTTATGGCTCCACAGGTGTTTGCGCCATAGGGGCTCAAATCTCTGATTCGACAATAATTTTTGTGTATGTTATGTAATGAGTGTAGCAGTATTGGCATTCTGTTTCTTTGGTAAACATAAGAGGAAACTTAAAGATAATTAAACCCTTATCACTTTTTTTAACTTCATCAGTAAAATGTCCCATAACTTACATATTACCAAGTTCAAGTTCAGAAGTTATCAACTGTCTCATTCCCTATCAATCTGCTGTAGCAGAAACACTCAAATATTCACACAATCATAATTATTCTAGGTTACTGTGATACGTAGGCCTAAATATATATTATTTCATGAATGGCATTGTACATGCAACTACATAAAATTATCATCACCCCTCCTAAGAAATAAATTATATACAGTCAATTTAAAGTTCTACATCTCCTATGGTCATGACAAAATATTTAGTATAATCAGAGACGATCTATTTTATGGCCTGGTATAATTGCAAAGCGTAGATGGCATAACAATATTAACGCTGAAGGGGTCGTCGTCGACACAGGTACTGCAGAAATGTACCCCATGTACCATTCTATATACTGAGTTGTATATCCTAGCCAAAGTAAATGTTCAGAATCGTACACTAGGACGATCCCTTTCTGCATCGCGATCAACGCTGAACCGGTTTTTCGAACACGTACTTGTATTCATGTCAAACCGCGGAAAAAAACAGTGCGCGTTCGTCAGGAATAACAATATACAATCTACCTTCCTTCGGCTGTCAGTTGTAAAGTGTCAGCTCCATATTCGATTGCGTTAGAATACAACTTCTACAAGGCGAATAAAACGATTTTTGATGCCCAGAAAGCGCTCAAAGGCAGGCGACTAGGAACAACACCACAAACTAGTTTCGGTTTTGGCTTGAGAAAAGTGGGCTCGTCTGCCGTTTAGGGTACCGTGTAAATTTCTGTTCATTTCCTTTGGCTAGGAGACATGGGGTGCATTTCTGTGGTATCTGTGCCGACAACGACCCCTTCAGCAACAATAACAGAGACTGTTCGTCCCAAGCGTTAGGTTAGGGCCGATCGCATTCTAGATGTACAGATGCTCCACTACAGAAATCAACGATGTTGTCACTTGCGTCGATGCGGTGTGCGGCACCGAGTCATGACTCGAACCACTTTGCGTCGTGTCAGTAGCATTCAGAATAGTCATGTTGTGTTTCATTTCATTCTTTTAGAACATCCACAGTTCTCACCATCCATTCTGTTTGTCGTCTGGTAATCACTCGTGGTTTGGCGAAGCAAGACTTATATCTGAGCGAAATACAATGCACTGCCAGAGCTTTCCTGGGCGCAGCCATATTGGAAAAGCCCGTACGTTCATTCTGTATTTAGCCAATGACTAATGGCCGTTCTTTATTTAGCTATAAATTTCCCTTCACCTTCATGTCCCAGGTGGTCTAGTGGTTAGGATTTGGCGCTCTCACCGCCACGGCCGGGGTTCGATTCCCCGTCTGGGAAATGCTTTTTGTTTTTTTCTCTTTTGAAATTGTTTGCATTTACACACACTAAACAACAGACAACAAATGCTAAATGAACTTGGAAATACAAATACCAGGAAATGTTTCCCATTACACATAAGCAGAATACGAGGTGTGAATATTATAACGATATTTTTTATGGTATCTTTAGCTCGAAACCAACGAACCTACATTCATTTTCTCTCATTTAAGTAACGGTATCGCAAAAAGAGTCTAACAATATTTCGTTCCTGTAAAATATAACATTGTCATATTGCTAGTTCGTATGGCGACATAATCAGCACATTTCTAGCTACGGTCTGTGAATAATCCAGTCTGGACTAGACAAGCCAGTGATCAACATCATGAGCATGGTTCTAAGCAAGCGGGACACGATGACATGCGTCGACTGAGTGAACGGGGCTAACCACCCGTTAGTGGACCTTCTCTCGAAACAGTTATGGGTTGCTGAAGGTCAAAGCTAACCCGGATCTTCATTGTTAGTGCCAATGAGAGTATCCCGTGAAGCATTACTACTGTGACGTCATGAGAGATGACGTATATAGAGGATATTTTGTTGTCATCAGTATTTACAGTATTTCACTCTTAAAAATATAATAAAACATTTTTACTCACGTGATCAACGTATGGGTAGCTGCATACCAATCTCGTACGCCACACGAGTGTAGCATCGCGTTGACAGGTGTCTATCGACTTGGCCTGAAATTCTAACGATTTGATTGGATGACCGATGACCTCTAAAATAGGTCACGTTATGACGGAACTATTTTTTAATTAATCACAAACACGTGAATTCCTTCATTCTGTTACTTGTATGCATTATTGGAATGTTAACATTGCGAACTTTGCCGTGTCGCTGTTTAATTGTGAGTCGAACTGTGACATTATATCCGTCGGAAAAGATAAACTCAATGTCTCCACCAGTTATATGTAAGCCGAGTGAAGCAACTACAAAGTAAGAAACGGGTGCTGCGGAGTAATAACTGTAGGCAGCTGTACGAGACGATGACAACTGACATGCATAGTTACGTCAGTCGCCAAGGGGGCAGGTGCAGTGACGTCATTACAAATTCAAGCACGACACTGTGAGATTCTCGATTCTGATTGGTTGACTGCTGCATGTGACCGTCCTTAAACCTAAATCAAAGGACCGCTAATATTACACGTCGACCGCTTCACCTGCGTATGAATACATAGCACTCGCTGACCTAACGCGTTCGGCTTTAAATGACATTTACCGGTCTTAAATCAACAGATAAAGGACCGCAAAAATGAAAACAGAATGCCTTTATCTCCTAAGTGAAGTCATGGAAAAAGTGTACATCACTAAAAAATTCTTCTGCAACCTCTTTATGGAACCGGTTTCGATGTGAAACCACAGAAATCATAAAATTACGCCATTTTGTCAATTTAATGCATGTGAGACGTGGGTAATAAATAATACCGCACTCGGTCTCATTACATGCGAATTATTCGAAACTCGTGACCTCCTTATGGTTTCTGACCTCGCTTTCAGATACCATAGCAACGACACTCGTTTCGTATAATTCGCATGAAATGAGACCCCACGTAGTATTCTCTATGTACCGTCTGCATTACATATCGCGGGGAATAATCATCACATGCGCGCTAGTAGTCCTGTCAACATTTTTTTCTTTTCTGTTTCAGTTATAATGTCAAATTTGGGCCATTGTGACGACCGAGCAACCGGGACTTAACTATGACTAACATTTATGATGACGTATCCCCAGCGTTTGGTCTTCTCAAGAGCTCTTTGTTGAGCGATAACAACTTAATAGATGATCAACATTTTCCATATTCACAAGAGCGACATTTCGGTATAGCTTCTAAGAAGTTGGTCATCCATAAAGTTTGTCATAAAAAACAGTTTGGGGTAACTAGGATTAGAAAATGCACCTGTGTTCTTATAATGAACCTGACTCACTGCTCATTGCCATACTAATCTTGATCAACGTATCGGCAGGTAATGCACGAGATGCAACCTGAATGAGAACCAGAGAAAAGATAGATGAAAGATGCGCTCGTAAATGAGCAGAGAAATACGATGCAAGGGATACGGAGTGTGTTGGGAATACATCTGGCGACATTTAGTCTCTTATTGTTATATATTCAATCGTTTATAGGAGAGGTGCACGTGATTATCTTGAAACCACATTGATTTCGCACGAGAAAATTGAATCTGTCCAGTTGTAGGCGACAACCTGTTTCATTCATTTTTCAAGTGGAATGTTCTGGAGGGCCTTCCAATATATGCAAATTGGGGTCATTTGGCAGGTCGTGGCTCATCTAATACTTCTCAAGCAGTAGATCGACATATGTTTTGTTTTCTTTTTTAACATTCTCCTACGCCTCGAAACTGTCGAACTTGATAAACGTATATCTGTAATATTTCTGACAATAATATATTTTAGATTCCATAATACATTTCATACACCAAAATACACCAAAATACACATTATACCTCAGACAAGACTCTTGCTATTTAGTTTCATCTTTTCAATCATAACGGGACTTTCTTCATTAAGCTATGGAAATCTAGTCTTACTACACTTTCTATACCTGTGTGGGCTTACTTGGATATTTGATTAATAATCAGTATGACTACAGGGTCACAATTGGGCAATGTCAACGACCTGTGCCATTTCAGAACTTCCGCCCAGGGAACACGATGCGTCGCACCAAATTCACTTTCTGTGTCTATGGCAAAACGCCTCAGGAAAATGATACTCGCCAGCAGTCTAAGTAAACTTATCCTCAGTACTTTTCGATACACTCCACTACAGAGACTCAGTGGTGGAATCTATAACGAGATACACTGAGACTTAGTTTACTTGGAGTGTGTTCACCAAGCTCTTGAAAACCATCCGTAGAAAATAGAACAGTGGTGCAGCGATTTATCTAACCAAAAGGGGAGATAACTGCAATTGGCAATGTATAATGACAAAGAACTACCGTTTCAGCACGTGGTCATACAAAACAAACCTCACAAGAAATATTTTCTCCTGAAGATTACAAAAAAAGTTGTTTCCGGGCAAAATTCTTTTTCAGGATCAACAAGAATGTCCTCATCCCTAACACAATACGTGACAGATTTACAGAAGAGGTCATGAAACTTCCCTCAAGAAACACACAGTTTTCGTACCGAGATCCCAGGTGGTCAGTTCATTCATTCACGTTTCATTCAGTTCAGCCGGAATTTCACTTTGCCTCTTTTTTCGCAAGAAAACTAAGCCCAAACACTGTCACTGTAAAGGACGTCCACACAGTTCTTATATACAATTAACACTTGCACATCAT
Source organism: Haliotis asinina (assembly GCF_037392515.1). Taxonomy (NCBI): domain Eukaryota; kingdom Metazoa; phylum Mollusca; class Gastropoda; order Lepetellida; family Haliotidae; genus Haliotis; species Haliotis asinina. Next base: position 31,484,322 of record NC_090293.1, on the reverse strand, counting down.
AAGTATATATTTGTGTACATCCTTACTTTCGACAATGTGTAGACTCATTCTTATCTTGTCTGTCATTGTTGTACTGTTCTGTGTAGACTTTATGTTGTGTGTCATTCTTTTACTGATTTATCAATGAACATTTTGTAAATATACCTATGTGCATGTGTATAGTAAGTGAGTGCGTATTTCCTACATGCAAGGTAAACAACATTGCTGTCAATGTATATAAAATACTAAGTAAATGTCATATATGCGAGAGTGCGCCTTGTTATTAGATAGGACAAATTGTATGGATAACTTGTTGGAGTGGCATGTTATTAGATGACTAAAAGTCTAAATCATTCTTCATTTCAATGTAAGGCGAAGAGACTTATACTCTTCACTGTCGTTGTTTCAAAGGGGCAGTTCTGTTCCATTTATGGATGTGACCTTGCCCTGATTTTCGAAGAGACATGTCAATCTTATGTCCATCAGTGTCCCAGGTGGTCTAGTGGTTAGGATTTGGCGCTCTCACCGCCACGGCCGGGGTTCGATTCCCCGTCTGGGAAGTAACTTTTTTCCATTTTAAGATTTGGGAATAATTTGGCTGGAGTCAGCCACAACGCCTTAATTGCTCTACATTGTGTGTATTGCCCTCACTCTACAACATACGTAACAACACACCTAAATACTACTTTGCTATCTAGTTCCATTGGAGAAAAGGTGTACTGTTCACATACTTCACTTCGCTATAAACACAAAAAAGCATCTCGGCACTCCGATTGTCCCATAAATAAGTGAAAAGGCATATTTGAGACTCACCAATATTGAAGAATATTTCAGCATCAATTGCTGTACGTGTCATACTACAAAATGAAATCCTCCGAATAAAATCCATGCCTTCTCTGCCCTGGACAAGAGTAGACTCGGCGGGTTCCTTGCTTAATTTGGCACATGCAACATGAGTGTCTCATGGCAATGTGGAGGCCACAGCTATTATTCATTCCAAGGGTGAACTGCACCCAAGCCTTCCTCTACAATTAATTCATTTACGATTGAAACTATATTGGAAGTAAGAAAAGAGAGACAGAAGGAAGCGTGCATGGGTAAGTGTCATCTAGAAAATATCACGTTGTGGCAACATGATCCTACTTGAACCAATACCTTGCTCCATCCCTAAGACTGCAAGGTCCCAGGTGGTCTAGTGGTTAGGATTTGGCGCTCTCACCGCCACGGCCGGGGTTCGATTCCCCGTCTGAGAAGTACATTTTTCGCATATTTTTTCTCGGTATTTATCAACTCCTCCTCCTCACGTTTCATTCAGTTCAGCCGGAATTTCACTTTGCCTCTTTTTTCGCAAGAAAACTAAGCCCAAACACTGTCACTGTAAAGGACGTCCACACAGTTCTTATATACAATTAACACTTGCACATCATAAGTATATATTTGTGTACATCCTTACTTTCGACAATGTGTAGACTCATTCTTATCTTGTCTGTCATTGTTGTACTGTTCTGTGTAGACTTTATGTTGTGTGTCATTGTTTTACAGATTCATCAATGGACATTTTGTAAATATACCTATGTGCATGTGTATAGTAAGTGAGTGCGTATTTCCTACATGCAAGGTAAACAACATTGCTGTCAATGTATATAAAATACTAAGTAAATGTCATATATGCGAGAGTGCGCCTTGTTATTAGATAGGACAAATTGTATGGATAACTTGTTGGAGTGGCATGTTATTAGATGACTAAAAGTCTAAATCATTCTTCATTTCAATGTAAGGCGAAGACACATATACTCTTCACTGTCGTTGTTTCAAAGGGGGAGTTCTGTTCCATTTATGGATGTGACCTTGCCCTGATTTTCGAAGAGACATGTCAATCTTATGTCCAGATATACCATCAGTGTCCCAGGTGGTCTAGTGGTTAGGATTTGGCGCTCTCACCGCCACGGCCGGGGTTCGATTCCCCGTCTGGGAAGTAACTTTTTTCCATTTTAAGATTTGGGAATAATTTGTCTGGAGTCAGCCACAACGCCTTAATTGCTCTACATTGTGTGTGTAATGCCATCACTCTACAACATACGTAACAACACACCTAAATACTACTTTGCTATCTAGTTCCATTGGAGAAAAGGTGTACTGTTCACATACTTCACTTCGCTATAAACACAAAAAAGCATCTCGGCACTCCGATTGTCCCATAAATAAGTGAAAAGGCATATTTGAGACTCACCAATATTGAAGAATATTTCAGCATCAATTGCTGTACGCGTCATACTACAAAATGAAATCCTCCGAATAAAATCCATGCCTTCTCTGCCCTGGACAAGAGTAGACTCGGCGGGTTCCTTGCTTAATTTGGCACATGCAACATGAGTGTCTCATGGCAATGTGGAGGCCACAGCTATTATTCATTCCAAGGGTGAACTGCACCCAAGCCTTCCTCTACAATTAATTCATTTACGATTGAAACTATATTGGAAGTAAGAAAAGAGAGACAGAAGGAAGCGTGAATGGGTAAGTGTCATCTAGGAAATATCACGTTGTGGCAACATGTTCCTACTTGAACCAATACCTTGCTCCATCCCGAAGATTGCAGGGTCCCAGGTGGTCTAGTGGTTAGGATTTGGTGCTCTCACCGCCACGGCCAGGGTTCGATTCCCCGTCTGGGAAGTACATTTTTCGCATATTTTTTTCTCGGTATTTATCAACTCCTCCTCACGTTTCATTCAGTTCAGCCGGAAATTCACTTTGCCTCTTTTTTCGCAAGAAAACTAAGCCCTGGACAAGAGTAGACTCGGCGGGTTCCTTGCTTAATTTGGCACATGCAACATGAGTGTCTCATGGCAATGTGGAAGCCACAGCTATTATTCATTCCAAGGGTGAACTGCACCCAAGCCTTCCTCTACAATTAATTCATTTACGATTGAAACTATATTGGAAGTAAGAAAAGAGAGACAGAAGGAAGCGTGCATGGGTAAGTGTCATCTAGGAAATATCACGTTGTGGCAACATGTTCCTACTTGGAGCAATACCTTGCTCCATCCCTAAGATTGCAAGGTCCCAGGTGGTCTAGTGGTTAGGATTTGGCGCTCTCACCGCCACGGCCGGGGTTCGATTCCCCGTCTGGGAAGTACATTTTTCGCATATTTTTTTCTCGGTATTTATCAACTCCTCCTCACGTTTCATTCAGTTCAGCCGGAATTTCACTTTGCCTCTTTTTTCGCAAGAAAACTAAGCCCTGGACAAGAGTAGACTCGGCGGGTTCCTTGCTTAATTTGGCACATGCAACATGAGTGTCTCATGGCAATGTGGAAGCCACAGCTATTATTCATTCCAAGGGTGAACTGCACCCAAGCCTTCCTCTACAATTAATTCATTTACGATTGAAACTATATTGGAAGTAAGAAAAGAGAGACAGAAGGAAGCGTGCATGGGTAAGTGTCATCTAGGAAATATCACGTTGTGGCAACATGTTCCTACTTGGAGCAATACCTTGCTCCATCCCTAAGATTGCAAGGTCCCAGGTGGTCTAGTGGTTAGGATTTGGCGCTCTCACCGCCACGGCCGGGGTTCGATTCCCCGTCTGGGAAGTACATTTTTCGCATATTTTTTTCTCGGTATTTATCAACTCCTCCTGACGTTTCATTCAGTTCAGCCGGAATTTCACTTTGCCTCTTTTTTCGCAAGAAAACTAAGCCCTGGACAAGAGTAGACTCGGCGGGTTCCTTGCTTAATTTGGCACATGCAACATGAGTGTCTCATGGCAATGTGGAGGCCACAGCTATTATTCATTCCAAGGGTGAACTGCACCCAAGCCTTCCTCTACAATTAATTCATTTACGATTGAAACTATATTGGAAGTAAGAAAAGAGAGACAGAAGGAAGCGTGCATGGGTAAGTGTCATCTAGGAAATATCACGTTGTGGCAACATGTTCCTACTTGAACCAATACCTTGCTCCATCCCTAAGATTGCAAGGTCCCAGGTGGTCTAGTGGTTAGGATTTGGCGCTCTCACCGCCACGGCCGGGGTTCGATTCCCCGTCTGGGAAGTACATTTTTCGCATATTTTTTTCTCGGTATTTATCAACTCCTCCTCACGTTTCATTCAGTTCAGCCGGAATTTCACTTTGCCTCTTTTTTCGCAAGAAAACTAAGCCCAAACACTGTCACTGTAAAGGACGTCCACACAGTTCTTATATACAATTAACACTTGCACATCATAAGTATATGTTTGTGTACATCCTTACTTTCGACAATGTGTAGACTCATTCTTATCTTGTCTGTCATTGTTGTACTGTTCTGTGTAGACTTTATGTTGTGTGTCATTGTTTTACTGATTTATCAATGGACATTTTGTAAATATACCTATGTGCATGTGTATAGTAAGTGAGTGCGTATTTCCTACATGCAAGGTAAACAACATTGCTGTCAATGTATATAAAATACTAAGTAAATGTCATATATGCGAGAGTGCGCCTTGTTATTAGATAGGACAAATTGTATGGATAACTTGTTGGAGTGGCATGTTATTAGATGACTAAAAGTCTAAATCATTCTTCATTTCAATGTAAGGCGAAGACACATATACTCTTCACTGTCGTTGTTTCAAAGGGGGAGTTCTGTTCCATTTATGGATGTGACCTTGCCCTGATTTTCGAAGAGACATGTCAATCTTATGTCCAGATATACCATCAGTGTCCCAGGTGGTCTAGTGGTTAGGATTTGGCGCTCTCACCGCCACGGCCGGGGTTCGATTCCGCGTCTGGGAAGTAACTTTTTTCCATTTTAAGATTTGGGAATAATTTGGCTGGAGTCAGCCACAACGCCTTAATTGCTCTACATTGTGTGTGTAATGCCATCACTCTACAACATACGTAACAACACACCTAAATACTACTTTGCTATCTAGTTCCATTGGAGAAAAGGTGTACTGTTCACATACTTCACTTCGCTATAAACACAAAAAAGCATCTCGGCACTCCGATTGTCCCATAAATAAGTGAAAAGGCATATTTGAGACTCACCAATATTGAAGAATATTTCAGCATCAATTGCTGTACGCGTCATACTACAAAATGAAATCCTCCGAATAAAATCCATGCCTTCTCTGCCCTGGACAAGAGTAGACTCGGCGGGTTCCTTGCTTAATTTGGCACATGCAACATGAGTGTCTCATGGCAATGTGGAGGCCACAGCTATTATTCATTCCAAGGGTGAACTGCACCCAAGCCTTCCTCTACAATTAATTCATTTACGATTGAAACTATATTGGAAGTAAGAAAAGAGAGACAGAAGGAAGCGTGCATGGGTAAGTGTCATCTAGGAAATATCACGTTGTGGCAACATGTTCCTACTTGAACCAATACCTTGCTCCATCCCTAAGATTGCAAGGTCCCAGGTGGTCTAGTGGTTAGGATTTGGCGCTCTCACCGCCACGGCCGGGGTTCGATTCCCCGTCTGGGAAGTACATTTTTCGCATATTTTTTTCTCGGTATTTATCAACTCCTCCTCACGTTTCATTCAGTTCAGCCGGAATTTCACTTTGCCTCTTTTTTCGCAAGAAAACTAAGCCCAAACACTGTCACTGTAAAGGACGTCCACACAGTTCTTATATACAATTAACACTTGCACATCATAAGTATATGTTTGTGTACATCCTTACTTTCGACAATGTGTAGACTCATTCTTATCTTGTCTGTCATTGTTGTACTGTTCTGTGTAGACTTTATGTTGTGTGTCATTGTTTTACTGATTTATCAATGGACATTTTGTAAATATACCTATGTGCATGTGTATAGTAAGTGAGTGCGTATTTCCTACATGCAAGGTAAACAACATTGCTGTCAATGTATATAAAATACTAAGTAAATGTCATATATGCGAGAGTGCGCCTTGTTATTAGATAGGACAAATTGTATGGATAACTTGTTGGAGTGGCATGTTATTAGATGACTAAAAGTCTAAATCATTCTTCATTTCAATGTAAGGCGAAGACACATATACTCTTCACTGTCGTTGTTTCAAAGGGGGAGTTCTGTTCCATTTATGGATGTGACCTTGCCCTGATTTTCGAAGAGACATGTCAATCTTATGTCCAGATATACCATCAGTGTCCCAGGTGGTCTAGTGGTTAGGATTTGGCGCTCTCACCGCCACGGCCGGGGTTCGATTCCGCGTCTGGGAAGTAACTTTTTTCCATTTTAAGATTTGGGAATAATTTGGCTGGAGTCAGCCACAACGCCTTAATTGCTCTACATTGTGTGTGTAATGCCATCACTCTACAACATACGTAACAACACACCTAAATACTACTTTGCTATCTAGTTCCATTGGAGAAAAGGTGTACTGTTCACATACTTCACTTCGCTATAAACACCAAAAAGCATCTCGGCACTCCGATTGTCCCATAAATAAGTGAAAAGGCATATTTGAGACTCACCAATATTGAAGAATATTTCAGCATCAATTGCTGTACGCGTCATACTACAAAATGAAATCCTCCGAATAAAATCCATGCCTTCTCTGCCCTGGACAAGAGTAGACTCAGCGGGTTCCTTGCTTAATTTGGCACATGCAACATGAGTGTCTCATGGCAATGTGGAGGCCACAGCTATTATTCATTCCAAGGGTGAACTGCACCCAAGCCTTCCTCTACAATTAATTCATTTACGATTGAAACTATATTGGAAGTAAGAAAAGAGAGACAGAAGGAAGCGTGCATGGGTAAGTGTCATCTAGGAAATATCACGTTGTGGCAACATGTTCCTACTTGAACCAATACCTTGCTCCATCCCTAAGATTGCAAGGTCCCAGGTGGTCTAGTGGTTAGGATTTGGCGCTCTCACCGCCACGGCCGGGGTTCGATTCCCCGTCTGGGAAGTACATTTTTCGCATATTTTTTTCTCGGTATTTATCAACTCCTCCTCACGTTTCATTCAGTTCAGCCGGAATTTCACTTTGCCTCTTTTTTCGCAAGAAAACTAAGCCCTGGACAAGAGTAGACTCGGCGGGTTCCTTGCTTAATTTGGCACATGCAACATGAGTGTCTCATGGCAATGTGGAGGCCACAGCTATTATTCATTCCAAGGGTGAACTGCACCCAAGCCTTCCTCTACAATTAATTCATTTACGATTGAAACTATATTGGAAGTAAGGAAAGAGAGACAGAAGGAAGCGTGCATGGGTAAGTGTCATCTAGGAAATATCACGTTGTGGCAACATGTTCCTACTTGGAGCAATACCTTGCTCCATCCCTAAGATTGCAAGGTCCCAGGTGGTCTAGTGGTTAGGATTTGGCGCTCTCACCGCCACGGCCGGGGTTCGATTCCCCGTTTGGGAAGTACATTTTTCGCATATTTTTTTCTCGGTATTTATCAACTCCTCCTCACGTTTCATTCAGTTCAGCCGGAATTTCACTTTGCCTCTTTTTTCGCAAGAAAACTAAGCCCAAACACTGTCACTGTAAAGGACGTCCACACAGTTCTTATATACAATTAACACTTGCACATCATAAGTATATGTTTGTGTACATCCTTACTTTCGACAATGTGTAGACTCATTCTTATCTTGTCTGTCATTGTTGTACTGTTCTGTGTAGACTTTATGTTGTGTGTCATTGTTTTACTGATTTATCAATGGACATTTTGTAAATATACCTATGTGCATGTGTATAGTAAGTGAGTGCGTATTTCCTACATGCAAGGTAAACAACATTGCTGTCAATGTATATAAAATACTAAGTAAATGTCATATATGCGAGAGTGCGCCTTGTTATTAGATAGGACAAATTGTATGGATAACTTGTTGGAGTGGCATGTTATTAGATGACTAAAAGTCTAAATCATTCTTCATTTCAATGTAAGGCGAAGACACATATACTCTTCACTGTCGTTGTTTCAAAGGGGGAGTTCTGTTCCATTTATGGATGTGACCTTGCCCTGATTTTCGAAGAGACATGTCAATCTTATGTCCAGATATACCATCAGTGTCCCAGGTGGTCTAGTGGTTAGGATTTGGCGCTCTCACCGCCACGGCCGGGGTTCGATTCCCCGTCTGGGAAGTAACTTTTTTCCATTTTAAGATTTGGGAATAATTTGGCTGGAGTCAGCCACAACGCCTTAATTGCTCTACATTGTGTGTATTGCCCTCACTCTACAACATACGTAACAACACACCTAAATACTACTTTGCTATCTAGTTCCATTGGAGAAAAGGTGTACTGTTCACATACTTCACTTCGCTATAAACACAAAAAAGCATCTCGGCACTCCGATTGTCCCATAAATAAGTGAAAAGGCATATTTGAGACTCACCAATATTGAAGAATATTTCAGCATCAATTGCTGTACGCGTCATACTACAAAATGAAATCCTCCGAATAAAATCCATGCCTTCTCTGCCCTGGACAAGAGTAGACTCGGCGGGTTCCTTGCTTAATTTGGCACATGCAACATGAGTGTCTCATGGCAATGTGGAGGCCACAGCTATTATTCATTCCAAGGGTGAACTGCACCCAAGCCTTCCTCTACAATTAATTCATTTACGATTGAAACTATATTGGAAGTAAGAAAAGAGAGACAGAAGGAAGCGTGCATGGGTAAGTGTCATCTAGGAAATATCACGTTGTGGCAACATGTTCCTACTTGAACCAATACCTTGCTCCATCCCTAAGATTGCAAGGTCCCAGGTGGTCTAGTGGTTAGGATTTGGCGCTCTCACCGCCACGGCCGGGGTTCGATTCCCCGTCTGGGAAGTACATTTTTCGCATATTTTTTTCTCGGTATTTATCAACTCCTCCTCACGTTTCATTCAGTTCAGCCGGAATTTCACTTTGCCTCTTTTTTCGCAAGAAAACTAAGCCCTGGACAAGAGTAGACTCGGCGGGTTCCTTGCTTAATTTGGCACATGCAACATGAGTGTCTCATGGCAATGTGGAAGCCACAGCTATTATTCATTCCAAGGGTGAACTGCACCCAAGCCTTCCTCTACAGTTAATTCATTTACGATTGAAACTATATTGGAAGTAAGAAAAGAGAGACAGAAGGAAGCGTGCATGGGTAAGTGTCATCTAGGAAATATCACGTTGTGGCAACATGTTCCTACTTGGAGCAATACCTTGCTCCATCCCTAAGATTGCAAGGTCCCAGGTGGTCTAGTGGTTAGGATTTGGCGCTCTCACCGCCACGGCCGGGGTTCGATTCCCCGTCTGGGAAGTACATTTTTCGCATATTTTTTTCTCGGTATTTATCAACTCCTCCTCACGTTTCATTCAGTTCAGCCGGAATTTCACTTTGCCTCTTTTTTCGCAAGAAAACTAAGCCCAAACACTGTCACTGTAAAGGACGTCCACACAGTTCTTATATACAATTAACACTTGCACATCATAAGTATATGTTTGTGTACATCCTTACTTTCGACAATGTGTAGACTCATTCTTATCTTGTCTGTCATTGTTGTACTGTTCTGTGTAGACTTTATGTTGTGTGTCATTGTTTTACTGATTTATCAATGGACATTTTGTAAATATACCTATGTGCATGTGTATAGTAAGTGAGTGCGTATTTCCTACATGCAAGGTAAACAACATTGCTGTCAATGTATATAAAATACTAAGTAAATGTCATATATGCGAGAGTGCGCCTTGTTATTAGATAGGACAAATTGTATGGATAACTTGTTGGAGTGGCATGTTATTAGATGACTAAAAGTCTAAATCATTCTTCATTTCAATGTAAGGCGAAGACACATATACTCTTCACTGTCGTTGTTTCAAAGGGGGAGTTCTGTTCCATTTATGGATGTGACCTTGCCCTGATTTTCGAAGAGACATGTCAATCTTATGTCCAGATATACCATCAGTGTCCCAGGTGGTCTAGTGGTTAGGATTTGGCGCTCTCACCGCCACGGCCGGGGTTCGATTCCCCGTCTGGGAAGTAACTTTTTTCCATTTTAAGATTTGGGAATAATTTGGCTGGAGTCAGCCACAACGCCTTAATTGCTCTACATTGTGTGTATTGCCCTCACTCTACAACATACGTAACAACACACCTAAATACTACTTTGCTATCTAGTTCCATTGGAGAAAAGGTGTACTGTTCACATACTTCACTTCGCTATAAACACAAAAAAGCATCTCGGCACTCCGATTGTCCCATAAATAAGTGAAAAGGCATATTTGAGACTCACCAATATTGAAGAATATTTCAGCATCAATTGCTGTACGCGTCATACTACAAAATGAAATCCTCCGAATAAAATCCATGCCTTCTCTGCCCTGGACAAGAGTAGACTCGGCGGGTTCCTTGCTTAATTTGGCACATGCAACATGAGTGTCTCATGGCAATGTGGAGGCCACAGCTATTATTCATTCCAAGGGTGAACTGCACCCAAGCCTTCCTCTACAATTAATTCATTTACGATTGAAACTATATTGGAAGTAAGAAAAGAGAGACAGAAGGAAGCGTGCATGGGTAAGTGTCATCTAGGAAATATCACGTTGTGGCAACATGTTCCTACTTGAAGCAATACCTTGCTCCATCCCTAAGATTGCAAGGTCCCAGGTGGTCTAGTGGTTAGGATTTGGCGCTCTCACCGCCACGGCCGGGGTTCGATTCCCCGTCTGGGAAGTACATTTTTCGCATATTTTTTTCTCGGTATTTATCAACTCCTCCTCACGTTTCATTCAGTTCAGCCGGAATTTCACTTTGCCTCTTTTTTCGCAAGAAAACTAAGCCCTGGACAAGAGTAGACTCGGCGGGTTCCTTGCTTAATTTGGCACATGCAACATGAGTGTCTCATGGCAATGTGGAAGCCACAGCTATTATTCATTCCAAGGGTGAACTGCACCCAAGCCTTCCTCTACAATTAATTCATTTACGATTGAAACTATATTGGAAGTAAGAAAAGAGAGACAGAAGGAAGCGTGCATGGGTAAGTGTCATCTAGGAAATATCACGTTGTGGCAACATGTTCCTACTTGGAGCAATACCTTGCTCCATCCCTAAGATTGCAAGGTCCCAGGTGGTCTAGTGGTTAGGATTTGGCGCTCTCACCGCCACGGCCGGGGTTCGATTCCCCGTCTGGGAAGTACATTTTTCGCATATTTTTTTCTCGGTATTTATCAACTCCTCCTCACGTTTCATTCAGTTCAGCCGGAATTTCACTTTGCCTCTTTTTTCGCAAGAAAACTAAGCCCAAACACTGTCACTGTAAAGGACGTCCACACAGTTCTTATATACAATTAACACTTGCACATCATAAGTATATGTTTGTGTACATCCTTACTTTCGACAATGTGTAGACTCATTCTTATCTTGTCTGTCATTGTTGTACTGTTCTGTGTAGACTTTATGTTGTGTGTCATTGTTTTACTGATTTATCAATGGACATTTTGTAAATATACCTATGTGCATGTGTATAGTAAGTGAGTGCGTATTTCCTACATGCAAGGTAAACAACATTGCTGTCAATGTATATAAAATACTAAGTAAATGTCATATATGCGAGAGTGCGCCTTGTTATTAGATAGGACAAATTGTATGGATAACTTGTTGGAGTGGCATGTTATTAGATGACTAAAAGTCTAAATCATTCTTCATTTCAATGTAAGGCGAAGACACATATACTCTTCACTGTCGTTGTTTCAAAGGGGGAGTTCTGTTCCATTTATGGATGTGACCTTGCCCTGATTTTCGAAGAGACATGTCAATCTTATGTCCAGATATACCATCAGTGTCCCAGGTGGTCTAGTGGTTAGGATTTGGCGCTCTCACCGCCACGGCCGGGGTTCGATTCCCCGTCTGGGAAGTAACTTTTTTCCATTTTAAGATTTGGGAATAATTTGGCTGGAGTCAGCCACAACGCCTTAATTGCTCTACATTGTGTGTATTGCCCTCACTCTACAACATACGTAACAACACACCTAAATACTACTTTGCTATCTAGTTCCATTGGAGAAAAGGTGTACTGTTCACATACTTCACTTCGCTATAAACACAAAAAAGCATCTCGGCACTCCGATTGTCCCATAAATAAGTGAAAAGGCATATTTGAGACTCACCAATATTGAAGAATATTTCAGCATCAATTGCTGTACGCGTCATACTACAAAATGAAATCCTCCGAATAAAATCCATGCCTTCTCTGCCCTGGACAAGAGTAGACTCGGCGGGTTCCTTGCTTAATTTGGCACATGCAACATGAGTGTCTCATGGCAATGTGGAGGCCACAGCTATTATTCATTCCAAGGGTGAACTGCACCCAAGCCTTCCTCTACAATTAATTCATTTACGATTGAAACTATATTGGAAGTAAGAAAAGAGAGACAGAAGGAAGCGTGCATGGGTAAGTGTCATCTAGGAAATATCACGTTGTGGCAACATGTTCCTACTTGAACCAATACCTTGCTCCATCCCTAAGATTGCAAGGTCCCAGGTGGTCTAGTGGTTAGGATTTGGCGCTCTCACCGCCACGGCCGGGGTTCGATTCCCCGTCTGGGAAGTACATTTTTCGCATATTTTTTTCTCGGTATTTATCAACTCCTCCTCACGTTTCATTCAGTTCAGCCGGAATTTCACTTTGCCTCTTTTTTCGCAAGAAAACTAAGCCCTGGACAAGAGTAGACTCGGCGGGTTCCTTGCTTAATTTGGCACATGCAACATGAGTGTCTCATGGCAATGTGGAAGCCACAGCTATTATTCATTCCAAGGGTGAACTGCACCCAAGCCTTCCTCTACAATTAATTCATTTACGATTGAAACTATATTGGAAGTAAGAAAAGAGAGACAGAAGGAAGCGTGCATGGGTAAGTGTCATCTAGGAAATATCACGTTGTGGCAACATGTTCCTACTTGGAGCAATACCTTGCTCCATCCCTAAGATTGCAAGGTCCCAGGTGGTCTAGTGGTTAGGATTTGGCGCTCTCACCGCCACGGCCGGGGTTCGATTCCCCGTCTGGGAAGTACATTTTTCGCATATTTTTTTCTCGGTATTTATCAACTCCTCCTGACGTTTCATTCAGTTCAGCCGGAATTTCACTTTGCCTCTTTTTTCGCAAGAAAACTAAGCCCAAACACTGTCACTGTAAAGGACGTCCACACAGTTCTTATATACAATTAACACTTGCACATCATAAGTATATGTTTGTGTACATCCTTACTTTCGACAATGTGTAGACTCATTCTTATCTTGTCTGTCATTGTTGTACTGTTCTGTGTAGACTTTATGTTGTGTGTCATTGTTTTACTGATTTATCAATGGACATTTTGTAAATATACCTATGTGCATGTGTATAGTAAGTGAGTGCGTATTTCCTACATGCAAGGTAAACAACATTGCTGTCAATGTATATAAAATACTAACTAAATGTCATATATGCGAGAGTGCGCCTTGTTATTAGATAGGACAAATTGTATGGATAACTTGTTGGAGTGGCATGTTATTAGATGACTAAAAGTCTAAATCATTCTTCATTTCAATGTAAGGCGAAGACACATATACTCTTCACTGTCGTTGTTTCAAAGGGGGAGTTCTGTTCCATTTATGGATGTGACCTTGCCCTGATTTTCGAAGAGACATGTCAATCTTATGTCCAGATATACCATCAGTGTCCCAGGTGGTCTAGTGGTTAGGATTTGGCGCTCTCACCGCCACGGCCGGGGTTCGATTCCCCGTCTGGGAAGTAACTTTTTTCCATTTTAAGATTTGGGAATAATTTGGCTGGAGTCAGCCACAACGCCTTAATTGCTCTACATTGTGTGTATTGCCCTCACTCTACAACATACGTAACAACACACCTAAATACTACTTTGCTATCTAGTTCCATTGGAGAAAAGGTGTACTGTTCACATACTTCACTTCGCTATAAACACAAAAAAGCATCTCGGCACTCCGATTGTCCCATAAATAAGTGAAAAGGCATATTTGAGACTCACCAATATTGAAGAATATTTCAGCATCAATTGCTGTACGCGTCATACTACAAAATGAAATCCTCCGAATAAAATCCATGCCTTCTCTGCCCTGGACAAGAGTAGACTCGGCGGGTTCCTTGCTTAATTTGGCACATGCAACATGAGTGTCTCATGGCAATGTGGAGGCCACAGCTATTATTCATTCCAAGGGTGAACTGCACCCAAGCCTTCCTCTACAATTAATTCATTTACGATTGAAACTATATTGGAAGTAAGAAAAGAGAGACAGAAGGAAGCGTGCATGGGTAAGTGTCATCTAGGAAATATCACGTTGTGGCAACATGTTCCTACTTGAACCAATACCTTGCTCCATCCCTAAGATTGCAAGGTCCCAGGTGGTCTAGTGGTTAGGATTTGGCGCTCTCACCGCCACGGCCGGGGTTCGATTCCCCGTCTGGGAAGTACATTTTTCGCATATTTTTTTCTCGGTATTTATCAACTCCTCCTCACGTTTCATTCAGTTCAGCCGGAATTTCACTTTGCCTCTTTTTTCGCAAGAAAACTAAGCCCTGGACAAGAGTAGACTCGGCGGGTTCCTTGCTTAATTTGGCACATGCAACATGAGTGTCTCATGGCAATGTGGAAGCCACAGCTATTATTCATTCCAAGGGTGAACTGCACCCAAGCCTTCCTCTACAATTAATTCATTTACGATTGAAACTATATTGGAAGTAAGAAAAGAGAGACAGAAGGAAGCGTGCATGGGTAAGTGTCATCTAGGAAATATCACGTTGTGGCAACATGTTCCTACTTGGAGCAATACCTTGCTCCATCCCTAAGATTGCAAGGTCCCAGGTGGTCTAGTGGTTAGGATTTGGCGCTCTCACCGCCACGGCCGGGGTTCGATTCCCCGTCTGGGAAGTACATTTTTCGCATATTTTTTTCTCGGTATTTATCAACTCCTCCTGACGTTTCATTCAGTTCAGCCGGAATTTCACTTTGCCTCTTTTTTCGCAAGAAAACTAAGCCCAAACACTGTCACTGTAAAGGACGTCCACACAGTTCTTATATACAATTAACACTTGCACATCATAAGTATATGTTTGTGTACATCCTTACTTTCGACAATGTGTAGACTCATTCTTATCTTGTCTGTCATTGTTGTACTGTTCTGTGTAGACTTTATGTTGTGTGTCATTGTTTTACTGATTTATCAATGGACATTTTGTAAATATACCTATGTGCATGTGTATAGTAAGTGAGTGCGTATTTCCTACATGCAAGGTAAACAACATTGCTGTCAATGTATATAAAATACTAAGTAAATGTCATATATGCGAGAGTGCGCCTTGTTATTAGATAGGACAAATTGTATGGATAACTTGTTGGAGTGGCATGTTATTAGATGACTAAAAGTCTAAATCATTCTTCATTTCAATGTAAGGCGAAGACACATATACTCTTCACTGTCGTTGTTTCAAAGGGGGAGTTCTGTTCCATTTATGGATGTGACCTTGCCCTGATTTTCGAAGAGACATGTCAATCTTATGTCCAGATATACCATCAGTGTCCCAGGTGGTCTAGTGGTTAGGATTTGGCGCTCTCACCGCCACGGCCGGGGTTCGATTCCCCGTCTGGGAAGTAACTTTTTTCCATTTTAAGATTTGGGAATAATTTGGCTGGAGTCAGCCACAACGCCTTAATTGCTCTACATTGTGTGTATTGCCCTCACTCTACAACATACGTAACAACACACCTAAATACTACTTTGCTATCTAGTTCCATTGGAGAAAAGGTGTACTGTTCACATACTTCACTTCGCTATAAACACAAAAAAGCATCTCGGCACTCCGATTGTCCCATAAATAAGTGAAAAGGCATATTTGAGACTCACCAATATTGAAGAATATTTCAGCATCAATTGCTGTACGCGTCATACTACAAAATGAAATCCTCCGAATAAAATCCATGCCTTCTCTGCCCTGGACAAGAGTAGACTCGGCGGGTTCCTTGCTTAATTTGGCACATGCAACATGAGTGTCTCATGGCAATGTGGAGGCCACAGCTATTATTCATTCCAAGGGTGAACTACACCCAAGCCTTCCTCTACAATTAATTCATTTACGATTGAAACTATATTGGAAGTAAGAAAAGAGAGACAGAAGGAAGCGTGCATGGGTAAGTGTCATCTAGGAAATATCACGTTGTGGCAACATGTTCCTACTTGAACCAATACCTTGCTCCATCCCTAAGATTGCAAGGTCCCAGGTGGTCTAGTGGTTAGGATTTGGCGCTCTCACCGCCACGGCCGGGGTTCGATTCCCCGTCTGGGAAGTACATTTTTCGCATATTTTTTTCTCGGTATTTATCAACTCCTCCTGACGTTTCATTCAGTTCAGCCGGAATTTCACTTTGCCTCTTTTTTCGCAAGAAAACTAAGCCCTGGACAAGAGTAGACTCGGCGGGTTCCTTGCTTAATTTGGCACATGCAACATGAGTGTCTCATGGCAATGTGGAGGCCACAGCTATTATTCATTCCAAGGGTGAACTGCACCCAAGCCTTCCTCTACAATTAATTCATTTACGATTGAAACTATATTGGAAGTAAGGAAAGAGAGACAGAAGGAAGTGTGCATGGGTAAGTGTCATCTAGGAAATATCACGTTGTGGCAACATGTTCCTACTTGGAGCAATACCTTGCTCCATCCCTAAGATTGCAAGGTCCCAGGTGGTCTAGTGGTTAGGATTTGGCGCTCTCACCGCCACGGCCGGGGTTCGATTCCCCGTCTGGGAAGTACATTTTTCGCATATTTTTTTCTCGGTATTTATCAACTCCTCCTCACGTTTCATTCAGTTCAGCCGGAATTTCACTTTGCCTCTTTTTTCGCAAGAAAACTAAGCCCAAACACTGTCACTGTAAAGGACGTCCACACAGTTCTTATATACAATTAACACTTGCACATCATAAGTATATGTTTGTGTACATCCTTACTTTCGACAATGTGTAGACTCATTCTTATCTTGTCTGTCATTGTTGTACTGTTCTGTGTAGACTTTATGTTGTGTGTCATTGTTTTACTGATTTATCAATGGACATTTTGTAAATATACCTATGTGCATGTGTATAGTAAGTGAGTGCGTATTTCCTACATGCAAGGTAAACAACATTGCTGTCAATGTATATAAAATACTAACTAAATGTCATATATGCGAGAGTGCGCCTTGTTATTAGATAGGACAAATTGTATGGATAACTTGTTGGAGTGGCATGTTATTAGATGACTAAAAGTCTAAATCATTCTTCATTTCAATGTAAGGCGAAGACACATATACTCTTCACTGTCGTTGTTTCAAAGGGGGAGTTCTGTTCCATTTATGGATGTGACCTTGCCCTGATTTTCGAAGAGACATGTCAATCTTATGTCCAGATATACCATCAGTGTCCCAGGTGGTCTAGTGGTTAGGATTTGGCGCTCTCACCGCCACGGCCGGGGTTCGATTCCCCGTCTGGGAAGTAACTTTTTTCCATTTTAAGATTTGGGAATAATTTGGCTGGAGTCAGCCACAACGCCTTAATTGCTCTACATTGTGTGTATTGCCCTCACTCTACAACATACGTAACAACACACCTAAATACTACTTTGCTATCTAGTTCCATTGGAGAAAAGGTGTACTGTTCACATACTTCACTTCGCTATAAACACAAAAAAGCATCTCGGCACTCCGATTGTCCCATAAATAAGTGAAAAGGCATATTTGAGACTCACCAATATTGAAGAATATTTCAGCATCAATTGCTGTACGCGTCATACTACAAAATGAAATCCTCCGAATAAAATCCATGCCTTCTCTGCCCTGGACAAGAGTAGACTCGGCGGGTTCCTTGCTTAATTTGGCACATGCAACATGAGTGTCTCATGGCAATGTGGAGGCCACAGCTATTATTCATTCCAAGGGTGAACTGCACCCAAGCCTTCCTCTACAATTAATTCATTTACGATTGAAACTATATTGGAAGTAAGAAAAGAGAGACAGAAGGAAGCGTGCATGGGTAAGTGTCATCTAGGAAATATCACGTTGTGGCAACATGTTCCTACTTGAACCAATACCTTGCTCCATCCCTAAGATTGCAAGGTCCCAGGTGGTCTAGTGGTTAGGATTTGGCGCTCTCACCGCCACGGCCGGGGTTCGATTCCCCGTCTGGGAAGTACATTTTTCGCATATTTTTTTTCTCGGTATTTATCAACTCCTCCTCACGTTTCATTCAGTTCAGCCGGAATTTCACTTTGCCTCTTTTTTCGCAAGAAAACTAAGCCCTGGACAAGAGTAGACTCGGCGGGTTCCTTGCTTAATTTGGCACATGCAACATGAGTGTCTCATGGCAATGTGGAGGCCACAGCTATTATTCATTCCAAGGGTGAACTGCACCCAAGCCTTCCTCTACAATTAATTCATTTACGATTGAAACTATATTGGAAGTAAGGAAAGAGAGACAGAAGGAAGCGTGCATGGGTAAGTGTCATCTAGGAAATATCACGTTGTGGCAACATGTTCCTACTTGGAGCAATACCTTGCTCCATCCCTAAGATTGCAAGGTCCCAGGTGGTCTAGTGGTTAGGATTTGGCGCTCTCACCGCCACGGCCGGGGTTCGATTCCCCGTCTGGGAAGTACATTTTTCGCATATTTTTTTCTCGGTATTTATCAACTCCTCCTCACGTTTCATTCAGTTCAGCCGGAATTTCACTTTGCCTCTTTTTTCGCAAGAAAACTAAGCCCAAACACTGTCACTGTAAAGGACGTCCACACAGTTCTTATATACAATTAACACTTGCACATCATAAGTATATGTTTGTGTACATCCTTACTTTCGACAATGTGTAGACTCATTCTTATCTTGTCTGTCATTGTTGTACTGTTCTGTGTAGACTTTATGTTGTGTGTCATTGTTTTACTGATTTATCAATGGACATTTTGTAAATATACCTATGTGCATGTGTATAGTAAGTGAGTGCGTATTTCCTACATGCAAGGTAAACAACATTGCTGTCAATGTATATAAAATACTAACTAAATGTCATATATGCGAGAGTGCGCCTTGTTATTAGATAGGACAAATTGTATGGATAACTTGTTGGAGTGGCATGTTATTAGATGACTAAAAGTCTAAATCATTCTTCATTTCAATGTAAGGCGAAGACACATATACTCTTCACTGTCGTTGTTTCAAAGGGGGAGTTCTGTTCCATTTATGGATGTGACCTTGCCCTGATTTTCGAAGAGACATGTCAATCTTATGTCCAGATATACCATCAGTGTCCCAGGTGGTCTAGTGGTTAGGATTTGGCGCTCTCACCGCCACGGCCGGGGTTCGATTCCCCGTCTGGGAAGTAACTTTTTTCCATTTTAAGATTTGGGAATAATTTGGCTGGAGTCAGCCACAACGCCTTAATTGCTCTACATTGTGTGTATTGCCCTCACTCTACAACATACGTAACAACACACCTAAATACTACTTTGCTATCTAGTTCCATTGGAGAAAAGGTGTACTGTTCACATACTTCACTTCGCTATAAACACAAAAAAGCATCTCGGCACTCCGATTGTCCCATAAATAAGTGAAAAGGCATATTTGAGACTCACCAATATTGAAGAATATTTCAGCATCAATTGCTGTACGCGTCATACTACAAAATGAAATCCTCCGAATAAAATCCATGCCTTCTCTGCCCTGGACAAGAGTAGACTCGGCGGGTTCCTTGCTTAATTTGGCACATGCAACATGAGTGTCTCATGGCAATGTGGAGGCCACAGCTATTATTCATTCCAAGGGTGAACTACACCCAAGCCTTCCTCTACAATTAATTCATTTACGATTGAAACTATATTGGAAGTAAGAAAAGAGAGACAGAAGGAAGCGTGCATGGGTAAGTGTCATCTAGGAAATATCACGTTGTGGCAACATGTTCCTACTTGAACCAATACCTTGCTCCATCCCTAAGATTGCAAGGTCCCAGGTGGTCTAGTGGTTAGGATTTGGCGCTCTCACCGCCACGGCCGGGGTTCGATTCCCCGTCTGGGAAGTACATTTTTCGCATATTTTTTTCTCGGTATTTATCAACTCCTCCTGACGTTTCATTCAGTTCAGCCGGAATTTCACTTTGCCTCTTTTTTCGCAAGAAAACTAAGCCCTGGACAAGAGTAGACTCGGCGGGTTCCTTGCTTAATTTGGCACATGCAACATGAGTGTCTCATGGCAATGTGGAGGCCACAGCTATTATTCATTCCAAGGGTGAACTGCACCCAAGCCTTCCTCTACAATTAATTCATTTACGATTGAAACTATATTGGAAGTAAGGAAAGAGAGACAGAAGGAAATGTGCATGGGTAAGTGTCATCTAGGAAATATCACGTTGTGGCAACATGTTCCTACTTGGAGCAATACCTTGCTCCATCCCTAAGATTGCAAGGTCCCAGGTGGTCTAGTGGTTAGGATTTGGCGCTCTCACCGCCACGGCCGGGGTTCGATTCCCCGTCTGGGAAGTACATTTTTCGCATATTTTTTTCTCGGTATTTATCAACTCCTCCTCACGTTTCATTCAGTTCAGCCGGAATTTCACTTTGCCTCTTTTTTCGCAAGAAAACTAAGCCCAAACACTGTCACTGTAAAGGACGTCCACACAGTTCTTATATACAATTAACACTTGCACATCATAAGTATATGTTTGTGTACATCCTTACTTTCGACAATGTGTAGACTCATTCTTATCTTGTCTGTCATTGTTGTACTGTTCTGTGTAGACTTTATGTTGTGTGTCATTGTTTTACTGATTTATCAATGGACATTTTGTAAATATACCTATGTGCATGTGTATAGTAAGTGAGTGCGTATTTCCTACATGCAAGGTAAACAACATTGCTGTCAATGTATATAAAATACTAACTAAATGTCATATATGCGAGAGTGCGCCTTGTTATTAGATAGGACAAATTGTATGGATAACTTGTTGGAGTGGCATGTTATTAGATGACTAAAAGTCTAAATCATTCTTCATTTCAATGTAAGGCGAAGACACATATACTCTTCACTGTCGTTGTTTCAAAGGGGGAGTTCTGTTCCATTTATGGATGTGACCTTGCCCTGATTTTCGAAGAGACATGTCAATCTTATGTCCAGATATACCATCAGTGTCCCAGGTGGTCTAGTGGTTAGGATTTGGCGCTCTCACCGCCACGGCCGGGGTTCGATTCCCCGTCTGGGAAGTAACTTTTTTCCATTTTAAGATTTGGGAATAATTTGGCTGGAGTCAGCCACAACGCCTTAATTGCTCTACATTGTGTGTATTGCCCTCACTCTACAACATACGTAACAACACACCTAAATACTACTTTGCTATCTAGTTCCATTGGAGAAAAGGTGTACTGTTCACATACTTCACTTCGCTATAAACACAAAAAAGCATCTCGGCACTCCGATTGTCCCATAAATAAGTGAAAAGGCATATTTGAGACTCACCAATATTGAAGAATATTTCAGCATCAATTGCTGTACGCGTCATACTACAAAATGAAATCCTCCGAATAAAATCCATGCCTTCTCTGCCCTGGACAAGAGTAGACTCGGCGGGTTCCTTGCTTAATTTGGCACATGCAACATGAGTGTCTCATGGCAATGTGGAGGCCACAGCTATTATTCATTCCAAGGGTGAACTGCACCCAAGCCTTCCTCTACAATTAATTCATTTACGATTGAAACTATATTGGAAGTAAGAAAAGAGAGACAGAAGGAAGCGTGCATGGGTAAGTGTCATCTAGGAAATATCACGTTGTGGCAACATGTTCCTACTTGAACCAATACCTTGCTCCATCCCTAAGATTGCAAGGTCCCAGGTGGTCTAGTGGTTAGGATTTGGCGCTCTCACCGCCACGGCCGGGGTTCGATTCCCCGTCTGGGAAGTACATTTTTCGCATATTTTTTTTCTCGGTATTTATCAACTCCTCCTCACGTTTCATTCAGTTCAGCCGGAATTTCACTTTGCCTCTTTTTTCGCAAGAAAACTAAGCCCTGGACAAGAGTAGACTCGGCGGGTTCCTTGCTTAATTTGGCACATGCAACATGAGTGTCTCATGGCAATGTGGAGGCCACAGCTATTATTCATTCCAAGGGTGAACTGCACCCAAGCCTTCCTCTACAATTAATTCATTTACGATTGAAACTATATTGGAAGTAAGGAAAGAGAGACAGAAGGAAGCGTGCATGGGTAAGTGTCATCTAGGAAATATCACGTTGTGGCAACATGTTCCTACTTGGAGCAATACCTTGCTCCATCCCTAAGATTGCAAGGTCCCAGGTGGTCTAGTGGTTAGGATTTGGCGCTCTCACCGCCACGGCCGGGGTTCGATTCCCCGTCTGGGAAGTACATTTTTCGCATATTTTTTTCTCGGTATTTATCAACTCCTCCTCACGTTTCATTCAGTTCAGCCGGAATTTCACTTTGCCTCTTTTTTCGCAAGAAAACTAAGCCCAAACACTGTCACTGTAAAGGACGTCCACACAGTTCTTATATACAATTAACACTTGCACATCATAAGTATATGTTTGTGTACATCCTTACTTTCGACAATGTGTAGACTCATTCTTATCTTGTCTGTCATTGTTGTACTGTTCTGTGTAGACTTTATGTTGTGTGTCATTGTTTTACTGATTTATCAATGGACATTTTGTAAATATACCTATGTGCATGTGTATAGTAAGTGAGTGCGTATTTCCTACATGCAAGGTAAACAACATTGCTGTCAATGTATATAAAATACTAAGTAAATGTCATATATGCGAGAGTGCGCCTTGTTATTAGATAGGACAAATTGTATGGATAACTTGTTGGAGTGGCATGTTATTAGATGACTAAAAGTCTAAATCATTCTTCATTTCAATGTAAGGCGAAGACACATATACTCTTCACTGTCGTTGTTTCAAAGGGGGAGTTCTGTTCCATTTATGGATGTGACCTTGCCCTGATTTTCGAAGAGACATGTCAATCTTATGTCCAGATATACCATCAGTGTCCCAGGTGGTCTAGTGGTTAGGATTTGGCGCTCTCACCGCCACGGCCGGGGTTCGATTCCCCGTCTGGGAAGTAACTTTTTTCCATTTTAAGATTTGGGAATAATTTGGCTGGAGTCAGCCACAACGCCTTAATTGCTCTACATTGTGTGTATTGCCCTCACTCTACAACATACGTAACAACACACCTAAATACTACTTTGCTATCTAGTTCCATTGGAGAAAAGGTGTACTGTTCACATACTTCACTTCGCTATAAACACAAAAAAGCATCTCGGCACTCCGATTGTCCCATAAATAAGTGAAAAGGCATATTTGAGACTCACCAATATTGAAGAATATTTCAGCATCAATTGCTGTACGCGTCATACTACAAAATGAAATCCTCCGAATAAAATCCATGCCTTCTCTGCCCTGGACAAGAGTAGACTCGGCGGGTTCCTTGCTTAATTTGGCACATGCAACATGAGTGTCTCATGGCAATGTGGAGGCCACAGCTATTATTCATTCCAAGGGTGAACTGCACCCAAGCCTTCCTCTACAATTAATTCATTTACGATTGAAACTATATTGGAAGTAAGAAAAGAGAGACAGAAGGAAGCGTGCATGGGTAAGTGTCATCTAGGAAATATCACGTTGTGGCAACATGTTCCTACTTGAACCAATACCTTGCTCCATCCCTAAGATTGCAAGGTCCCAGGTGGTCTAGTGGTTAGGATTTGGCGCTCTCACCGCCACGGCCGGGGTTCGATTCCCCGTCTGGGAAGTACATTTTTCGCATATTTTTTTCTCGGTATTTATCAACTCCTCCTCACGTTTCATTCAGTTCAGCCGGAATTTCACTTTGCCTCTTTTTTCGCAAGAAAACTAAGCCCTGGACAAGAGTAGACTCGGCGGGTTCCTTGCTTAATTTGGCACATGCAACATGAGTGTCTCATGGCAATGTGGAAGCCACAGCTATTATTCATTCCAAGGGTGAACTGCACCCAAGCCTTCCTCTACAATTAATTCATTTACGATTGAAACTATATTGGAAGTAAGAAAAGAGAGACAGAAGGAAGCGTGCATGGGTAAGTGTCATCTAGGAAATATCACGTTGTGGCAACATGTTCCTACTTGGAGCAATACCTTGCTCCATCCCTAAGATTGCAAGGTCCCAGGTGGTCTAGTGGTTAGGATTTGGCGCTCTCACCGCCACGGCCGGGGTTCGATTCCCCGTCTGGGAAGTACATTTTTCGCATATTTTTTTCTCGGTATTTATCAACTCCTCCTCACGTTTCATTCAGTTCAGCCGGAATTTCACTTTGCCTCTTTTTTCGCAAGAAAACTAAGCCCAAACACTGTCACTGTAAAGGACGTCCACACAGTTCTTATATACAATTAACACTTGCACATCATAAGTATATGTTTGTGTACATCCTTACTTTCGACAATGTGTAGACTCATTCTTATCTTGTCTGTCATTGTTGTACTGTTCTGTGTAGACTTTATGTTGTGTGTCATTGTTTTACTGATTTATCAATGGACATTTTGTAAATATACCTATGTGCATGTGTATAGTAAGTGAGTGCGTATTTCCTACATGCAAGGTAAACAACATTGCTGTCAATGTATATAAAATACTAAGTAAATGTCATATATGCGAGAGTGCGCCTTGTTATTAGATAGGACAAATTGTATGGATAACTTGTTGGAGTGGCATGTTATTAGATGACTAAAAGTCTAAATCATTCTTCATTTCAATGTAAGGCGAAGACACATATACTCTTCACTGTCGTTGTTTCAAAGGGGGAGTTCTGTTCCATTTATGGATGTGACCTTGCCCTGATTTTCGAAGAGACATGTCAATCTTATGTCCAGATATACCATCAGTGTCCCAGGTGGTCTAGTGGTTAGGATTTGGCGCTCTCACCGCCACGGCCGGGGTTCGATTCCCCGTCTGGGAAGTAACTTTTTTCCATTTTAAGATTTGGGAATAATTTGGCTGGAGTCAGCCACAACGCCTTAATTGCTCTACATTGTGTGTATTGCCCTCACTCTACAACATACGTAACAACACACCTAAATACTACTTTGCTATCTAGTTCCATTGGAGAAAAGGTGTACTGTTCACATACTTCACTTCGCTATAAACACAAAAAAGCATCTCGGCACTCCGATTGTCCCATAAATAAGTGAAAAGGCATATTTGAGACTCACCAATATTGAAGAATATTTCAGCATCAATTGCTGTACGCGTCATACTACAAAATGAAATCCTCCGAATAAAATCCATGCCTTCTCTGCCCTGGACAAGAGTAGACTCGGCGGGTTCCTTGCTTAATTTGGCACATGCAACATGAGTGTCTCATGGCAATGTGGAGGCCACAGCTATTATTCATTCCAAGGGTGAACTGCACCCAAGCCTTCCTCTACAATTAATTCATTTACGATTGAAACTATATTGGAAGTAAGAAAAGAGAGACAGAAGGAAGCGTGCATGGGTAAGTGTCATCTAGGAAATATCACGTTGTGGCAACATGTTCCTACTTGAACCAATACCTTGCTCCATCCCTAAGATTGCAAGGTCCCAGGTGGTCTAGTGGTTAGGATTTGGCGCTCTCACCGCCACGGCCGGGGTTCGATTCCCCGTCTGGGAAGTACATTTTTCGCATATTTTTTTCTCGATATTTATCAACTCCTCCTCACGTTTCATTCAGTTCAGCCGGAATTTCACTTTGCCTCTTTTTTCGCAAGAAAACTAAGCCCTGGACAAGAGTAGACTCGGCGGGTTCCTTGCTTAATTTGGCACATGCAACATGAGTGTCTCATGGCAATGTGGAAGCCACAGCTATTATTCATTCCAAGGGTGAACTGCACCCAAGCCTTCCTCTACAATTAATTCATTTACGATTGAAACTATATTGGAAGTAAGAAAAGAGAGACAGAAGGAAGCGTGCATGGGTAAGTGTCATCTAGGAAATATCACGTTGTGGCAACATGTTCCTACTTGGAGCAATACCTTGCTCCATCCCTAAGATTGCAAGGTCCCAGGTGGTCTAGTGGTAAGGATTTGGCGCTCTCACCGCCACGGCCGGGGTTCGATTCCCCGTCTGGGAAGTACATTTTTCGCATATTTTTTTCTCGGTATTTATCAACTCCTCCTCACGTTTCATTCAGTTCAGCCGGAATTTCACTTTGCCTCTTTTTTCGCAAGAAAACTAAGCCCAAACACTGTCACTGTAAAGGACGTCCACACAGTTCTTATATACAATTAACACTTGCACATCATAAGTATATATTTGTGTACATCCTTACTTTCGACAATGTGTAGACTCATTCTTATCTTGTCTGTCATTGTTGTACTGTTCTGTGTAGACTTTATGTTGTGTGTCATTGTTTTACTGATTTATCAATGGACATTTTGTAAATATACCTATGTGCATGTGTATAGTAAGTGAGTGCGTATTTCCTACATGCAAGGTAAACAACATTGCTGTCAATGTATATAAAATACTAAGTAAATGTCATATATGCGAGAGTGCGCCTTGTTATTAGGACAAATTGTATGGATAACTTGTTGGAGTGGCATGTTATTAGATGACTAAAAGTCTAAATCATTCTTCATTTCAATGTAAGGCGAAGAGACATATACTCTTCACTGTCGTTGTTTCAAAGGGGCAGTTCTGTTCCATTTATGGATGTGACCTTGCCCTGATTTTCGAAGAGACATGTCAATCTTATGTCCAGATATACCATCAGTGTCCCAGGTGGTCTAGTGGTTAGGATTTGGCGCTCTCACCGCCACGGCCGGGGTTCGATTCCCCGTGTGGGAAGTAACTTTTTTCCATTTTAAGATTTGGGAATAATTTGGCTGGAGTCAGCCACAACGCCTTAATTGCTCTACATTGTGTGTATTGCCATCACTCTACAACATACGTAACAACACACCTAAATACTACTTTGCTATCTAGTTCCATTGGAGAAAAGGTGTACTGTTCACATACTTCACTTCGCTATAAACACAAAAAAGCATCTCGGCACTCCGATTGTCCCATAAATAAGTGAAAAGGCATATTTGAGACTCACCAATATTGAAGAATATTTCAGCATCAATTGCTGTACGTGTCATACTACAAAATGAAATCCTCCGAATAAAATCCATGCCTTCTCTGCCCTGGACAAGAGTAGACTCGGCGGGTTCCTTGCTTAATTTGGCACATGCAACATGAGTGTCTCATGGCAATGTGGAAGCCACAGCTATTATTCATTCCAAGGGTGAACTGCACCCAAGCCTTCCTCTACAATTAATTCATTTACGATTGAAACTATATTGGAAGTAAGAAAAGAGAGACAGAAGGAAGCGTGCATGGGTAAGTGTCATCTAGGAAATATCACGTTGTGGCAACATGTTCCTACTTGGAGCAATACCTTGCTCCATCCCTAAGATTGCAAGGTCCCAGGTGGTCTAGTGGTTAGGATTTGGCGCTCTCACCGCCACGGCCGGGGTTCGATTCCCCGTCTGGGAAGTACATTTTTCGCATATTTTTTTCTCGGTATTTATCAACTCCTCCTCACGTTTCATTCAGTTCAGCCGGAATTTCACTTTGCCTCTTTTTTCGCAAGAAAACTAAGCCCAAACACTGTCACTGTAAAGGACGTCCACACAGTTCTTATATACAATTAACACTTGCACATCATAAGTATATGTTTGTGTACATCCTTACTTTCGACAATGTGTAGACTCATTCTTATCTTGTCTGTCATTGTTGTACTGTTCTGTGTAGACTTTATGTTGTGTGTCATTGTTTTACTGATTTATCAATGGACATTTTGTAAATATACCTATGTGCATGTGTATAGTAAGTGAGTGCGTATTTCCTACATGCAAGGTAAACAACATTGCTGTCAATGTATATAAAATACTAAGTAAATGTCATATATGCGAGAGTGCGCCTTGTTATTAGGACAAATTGTATGGATAACTTGTTGGAGTGGCATGTTATTAGATGACTAAAAGTCTAAATCATTCTTCATTTCAATGTAAGGCGAAGAGACATATACTCTTCACTGTCGTTGTTTCAAAGGGGCAGTTCTGTTCCATTTATGGATGTGACCTTGCCCTGATTTTCGAAGAGACATGTCAATCTTATGTCCAGATATACCATCAGTGTCCCAGGTGGTCTAGTGGTTAGGATTTGGCGCTCTCACCGCCACGGCCGGGGTTCGATTCCCCGTCTGGGAAGTAACTTTTTTCCATTTTAAGATTTGGGAATAATTTGGCTGGAGTCAGCCACAACGCCTTAATTGCTCTACATTGTGTGTATTGCCATCACTCTACAACATACGTAACAACACACCTAAATACTACTTTGCTATCTAGTTCCATTGGAGAAAAGGTGTACTGTTCACATACTTCACTTCGCTATAAACACAAAAAAGCATCTCGGCACTCCGATTGTCCCATAAATAAGTGAAAAGGCATATTTGAGACTCACCAATATTGAAGAATATTTCAGCATCAATTGCTGTACGTGTCATACTACAAAATGAAATCCTCCGAATAAAATCCATGCCTTCTCTGCCCTGGACAAGAGTAGACTCGGCGGGTTCCTTGCTTAATTTGGCACATGCAACATGAGTGTCTCATGGCAATGTGGAAGCCACAGCTATTATTCATTCCAAGGGTGAACTGCACCCAAGCCTTCCTCTACAATTAATTCATTTACGATTGAAACTATATTGGAAGTAAGAAAAGAGAGACAGAAGGAAGCGTGCATGGGTAAGTGTCATCTAGGAAATATCACGTTGTGGCAACATGTTCCTACTTGGAGCAATACCTTGCTCCATCCCTAAGATTGCAAGGTCCCAGGTGGTCTAGTGGTTAGGATTTGGCGCTCTCACCGCCACGGCCGGGGTTCGATTCCCCGTCTGGGAAGTACATTTTTCGCATATTTTTTTCTCGGTATTTATCAACTCCTCCTCACGTTTCATTCAGTTCAGCCGGAATTTCACTTTGCCTCTTTTTTCGCAAGAAAACTAAGCCCAAACACTGTCACTGTAAAGGACGTCCACACAGTTCTTATATACAATTAACACTTGCACATCATAAGTATATGTTTGTGTACATCCTTACTTTCGACAATGTGTAGACTCATTCTTATCTTGTCTGTCATTGTTGTACTGTTCTGTGTAGACTTTATGTTGTGTGTCATTGTTTTACTGATTTATCAATGGACATTTTGTAAATATACCTATGTGCATGTGTATAGTAAGTGAGTGCGTATTTCCTACATGCAAGGTAAACAACATTGCTGTCAATGTATATAAAATACTAAGTAAATGTCATATATGCGAGAGTGCGCCTTGTTATTAGATAGGACAAATTGTATGGATAACTTGTTGGAGTGGCATGTTATTAGATGACTAAAAGTCTAAATCATTCTTCATTTCAATGTAAGGCGAAGAGACTTATACTCTTCACTGTCGTTGTTTCAAAGGGGCAGTTCTGTTCCATTTATGGATGTGACCTTGCCCTGATTTTCGAAGAGACATGTCAATCTTATGTCCAGATATACCATGAGTGTCCCAGGTGGTCTAGTGGTTAGGATTTGGCGCTCTCACCGCCACGGCCGGGGTTCGATTCCGCGTCTGGGAAGTAACTTTTTTCCATTTTAAGATTTGGGAATAATTTGGCTGGAGTCAGCCACAACGCCTTAATTGCTCTACATTGTGTGTATTGCCCTCACTCTACAACATACGTAACAACACACCTAAATACTACTTTGCTTTCTAGTTCCATTGGAGAAAAGGTGTACTGTTCACATACTTCACTTCGCTATAAACACAAAAAAGCATCTCGGCACTCCGATTGTCCCATAAATAAGTGAAAAGGCATATTTGAGACTCACCAATATTGAAGAATATTTCAGCATCAATTGCTGTACGCGTCATACTACAAAATGAAATCCTCCGAATAAAATCCATGCCTTCTCTGCCCTGGACAAGAGTAGACTCGGCGGGTTCCTTGCTTAATTTGGCACATGCAACATGAGTGTCTCATGGCAATGTGGAGGCCACAGCTATTATTCATTCCAAGGGTGAACTGCACCCAAGCCTTCCTCTACAATTAATTCATTTACGATTGAAACTATATTGGAAGTAAGAAAAGAGAGACAGAAGGAAGCGTGCATGGGTAAGTGTCATCTAGGAAATATCACGTTGTGGCAACATGTTCCTACTTGAACCAATACCTTGCTCCATCCCTAAGATTGCAAGGTCCCAGGTGGTCTAGTGGTTAGGATTTGGCGCTCTCACCGCCACGGCCGGGGTTCGATTCCCCGTCTGGGAAGTACATTTTTCGCATATTTTTTTCTCGATATTTATCAACTCCTCCTCACGTTTCATTCAGTTCAGCCGGAATTTCACTTTGCCTCTTTTTTCGCAAGAAAACTAAGCCCTGGACAAGAGTAGACTCGGCGGGTTCCTTGCTTAATTTGGCACATGCAACATGAGTGTCTCATGGCAATGTGGAAGCCACAGCTATTATTCATTCCAAGGGTGAACTGCACCCAAGCCTTCCTCTACAATTAATTCATTTACGATTGAAACTATATTGGAAGTAAGAAAAGAGAGACAGAAGGAAGCGTGCATGGGTAAGTGTCATCTAGGAAATATCACGTTGTGGCAACATGTTCCTACTTGGAGCAATACCTTGCTCCATCCCTAAGATTGCAAGGTCCCAGGTGGTCTAGTGGTAAGGATTTGGCGCTCTCACCGCCACGGCCGGGGTTCGATTCCCCGTCTGGGAAGTACATTTTTCGCATATTTTTTTCTCGGTATTTATCAACTCCTCCTCACGTTTCATTCAGTTCAGCCGGAATTTCACTTTGCCTCTTTTTTCGCAAGAAAACTAAGCCCAAACACTGTCACTGTAGAGGACGTCCACACAGTTCTTATATACAATTAACACTTGCACATCATAAGTATATATTTGTGTACATCCTTACTTTCGACAATGTGTAGACTCATTCTTATCTTGTCTGTCATTGTTGTACTGTTCTGTGTAGACTTTATGTTGTGTGTCATTGTTTTACTGATTTATCAATGGACATTTTGTAAATATACCTATGTGCATGTGTATAGTAAGTGAGTGCGTATTTCCTACATGCAAGGTAAACAACATTGCTGTCAATGTATATAAAATACTAAGTAAATGTCATATATGCGAGAGTGCGCCTTGTTATTAGGACAAATTGTATGGATAACTTGTTGGAGTGGCATGTTATTAGATGACTAAAAGTCTAAATCATTCTTCATTTCAATGTAAGGCGAAGAGACATATACTCTTCACTGTCGTTGTTTCAAAGGGGGAGTTCTGTTCCATTTATGGATGTGACCTTGCCCTGATTTTCGAAGAGACATGTCAATCTTATGTCCAGATATACCATCAGTGTCCCAGGTGGTCTAGTGGTTAGGATTTGGCGCTCTCACCGCCACGGCCGGGGTTCGATTCCCCGTCTGGGAAGTAACTTTTTTCCATTTTAAGATTTGGGAATAATTTGGCTGGAGTCAGCCACAACGCCTTAATTGCTCTACATTGTGTGTATTGCCATCACTCTACAACATACGTAACAACACACCTAAATACTACTTTGCTATCTAGTTCCATTGGAGAAAAGGTGTACTGTTCACATACTTCACTTCGCTATAAACACAAAAAAGCATCTCGGCACTCCGATTGTCCCATAAATAAGTGAAAAGGCATATTTGAGACTCACCAATATTGAAGAATATTTCAGCATCAATTGCTGTACGTGTCATACTACAAAATGAAATCCTCCGAATAAAATCCATGCCTTCTCTGCCCTGGACAAGAGTAGACTCGGCGGGTTCCTTGCTTAATTTGGCACATGCAACATGAGTGTCTCATGGCAATGTGGAAGCCACAGCTATTATTCATTCCAAGGGTGAACTGCACCCAAGCCTTCCTCTACAATTAATTCATTTACGATTGAAACTATATTGGAAGTAAGAAAAGAGAGACAGAAGGAAGCGTGCATGGGTAAGTGTCATCTAGGAAATATCACGTTGTGGCAACATGTTCCTACTTGGAGCAATACCTTGCTCCATCCCTAAGATTGCAAGGTCCCAGGTGGTCTAGTGGTTAGGATTTGGCACTCTCACCGCCACGGCCAGGGTTCGATTCCCCGTCTGGGAAGTACATTTTTCGCATATTTTTTTCTCGGTATTTATCAACTCCTCCTCACGTTTCATTCAGTTCAGCCGGAATTTCACTTTGCCTCTTTTTTCGCAAGAAAACTAAGCCCAAACACTGTCACTGTAAAGGACGTCTACACAGTTCTTATATACAATTAACACTTGCACATCATAAGTATATATTTGTGTACATCCTTACTTTCGACAATGTGTAGACTCATTCTTATCTTGTCTGTCATTGTTGTACTGTTCTGTGTAGACTTTATGTTGTGTGTCATTGTTTTACTGATTTATCAATGGACATTTTGTAAATATACCTATGTGCATGTGTATAGTAAGTGAGTGCGTATTTCCTACATGCAAGGTAAACAACATTGCTGTCAATGTATATAAAATACTAAGTAAATGTCATATATGCGAGAGTGCGGCTTGTTATTAGGACAAATTGAATCAATAACTTGTTGGAGTGGCATGTTATTAGATGACTAAAAATCTAAATCATTCTTCATTTCAATGTAAGTAGTATATACAAAGGGGGTTCTGGACCACTTTCAAGAAATGTCTCTACAAAGCCTTATTTACTAAATAAGGCTTTGGTTGGGACCTTAGATCTTGCTACTATTACCCCTACTACAAAAAGGTTGGGTGTCTATGAAACAGTTTACCGTGTATTGGTTGGAGGTAACACTGTGCCGTACGGTACGATCAATAATTCTTCTCTTACAAACCCCCTACCTAACTCAAGTAGTACAAGTTAGGTTCGTCGGCTTTCATATCCACTTTATCTATGTTGTAAGTTTTGACTGACCATATAGGATCGGTGGCTCGCTTACGGCTATCGCCCTCGTGTTCCCCTACTACTTAACGTCTGTGCCTATGTCATGTTTATATCGATGAAACAGTTTAACGTGAACCGCCTACGATCTCTTTGGTGTTCATAATAAAGGCTTGCTGGGCTTTTTGTATCCCCTGTTCTATGTACTTTTTTTTCTCGTCCTCGCTGATAGCAGACTTACGAGACTTGGATCGAATATCTTGTTTCATTCCGTTATATTTTTTGAGTTCAGAGAGGATTGAACGAAACTCCTCTTCTGAGATCTTACTATCAGAGAGTGCCGTGGAAATTCGCTCACTCACTGTGTTCAGCTTTGCTTCGGCCAGAACCCTGATCTCGTCATGTTTCAATGCCTTACGATTAAGTCTGCGTGATACTAACTTAAGCGCCAACCCTGCCAACCCTGCCACCCCAGCTGTTATTTCAATACCTAGCACTATAGGTGCGGCCACGATGGTAGCTAACAACCCAACGCCTGCCGCCCCTAGTCCCATGCTGGTTGCCATAAGGGTAGTGTCAGCCCCGTCCACGATATTGAAAGCTCTATTATATTTTTTACATAGTGCTTTCCGCGTGTCACGGTCTTGTTCTAGTTGACGTTTCACATCACATAACTGCCTCAAGTGGAACCCATCTACGGTTTCCAGCGTCTTCGCTACTTCCTCTACGACTGGGTACAGACCCATCTATAATATATATTTTGAAAAATATTTTAATTGGGTTTCAGTTAATATTTCACGAATGAATTTGAAGCCTACAAGGGATAGATCATAATTAATGATAATAGGTGTGAAGCCAATAGACTTTTCTGTTGTAATAAAAACCCCAGGGAGGCTTATTAAGCGGTTTATAGGACCCCCCGGGTTATTCCGTTGTATAACAATACGGCAATATTGACCTACGTGTTCGTTATACCAGTGTATTGTCAACCCGGGTAAAATTTGGCGTCCTTTCGAGGAGTTTTCCTGGTTAAAATACGTAAAGACGACTTCTATGATGATTGTGTAGAGGTAGTTTATTTGATCAAGATGCTCCTTGGGTAAAAAAAACTTACTGCTAAATGTTAATTTACTTTCTGTGTCAGAACTTAACCCACTTTTTTCTCCAATACGAGAATCTATCGAGACTGTTGCTTTATTCTCCGTAATGAAATCCCCGGGCCAGATACCGTTATTCCTAATCTTAGAGATGTGCCCCCACTTTTCTTCTTTTAATGTGATATAAGGTGAGGCGATTGTTAAGTTGAGCAGCCATTTAGGCTCTTTTAAATCTGATAACGACACCCGTCTGTACACGTTGTCTTTGAAGTGCAGGATGTATAATTCATCTTCCTCACCAGGCTGATCGAATCCCTCCGTGTCTCCTAGGTCGTTAAGCGTAGTGTTGGGACGATGACTGGTCATTATTATACTATTACGATATAATTTCCAACTGGTTTTTTGATAATAATTCAGGGGTTAACTTCATACCCATGAAGTGTATGTTGTCAGGCAGGAAGATCTGGGTTAGTGATATCTTGTTTTCCACGATCACGTTGACCCCCTCCATACTGGTGTCGGCTCCAACACCCACCCGCACGTAAACGTTGCAAACTTGATACTGGTGTCGTTTCACCCACCCGAGTTTGATCCCCTTCACGATCTCGACATCATTCACCGATGGTTCCCCTAGGTAGACTTTGATGATCAGTGTTGAGTTTGCCGGTAGACTCTCTAGTATCTTGACCACGCCTTCGAATTCAGACACCAACTGCAATGTCACGTTTTGTATGGCCGGTTTACTCGATAGCATGTGGGCTGCCATAGTGTTGACTGGGCTGACGACTACGCTACGTCTCTGAGTTGGGACATAAGCCACGAGCAGGGTTCCATTGTTCACGACTTTGTTTAGGTGGTTGTCTTTGTTATCCGTAAACACGTAAGGGGAGACGAGTCTAATATTGATAAACCAGTCGTCGTTATCGGGTAACAACACCCACTTGTCATCTTCGGTGAAGACGAGCATATATGGTTTGTTTTGGACGACGGTAGTGCTCTCAACATCGTCTAAGTCGAACAGTTTACCCCCGAACGATGGGTATATTATCCAATTATTATCACCGGTGTTGACAAGGGCGTACTTAGTGTTGACTGTTGCTCTTGTGGTATCTATCATATCACTTAGGGTTCCACCGGAGGGGATTTCAACGCGTTTGTAAATGTTGTTTTTCAGTTGCAAGGCGTACGATTTACCATCTACTCCGGGAGCGTCGAAACCGCGCGTGTCTCCGAGGTCGGAGATCCCGATATTGACGCATTTTTTCACTCCGGGCCCTTGTGCGCTGGTCATTTTACATGAAGCGTTAAGCTGAGGTATCCTATATTCACAGGATTATGATTTATATCTAACACCGATATTGTCAGCTCAGGTATGTTGCCCTGGGTTAATCTCTTATACTGCCGTGGTGAAAACGACTCGGTTCTACCGTCGTTGAATTTCTCAGTTTTCACCGGCACTGCTCTCAGTATAGTGGAAGGGTGACCTCCTTGAATGTTGTACGTTGTGCTCACCTGATCGAGATGAATGTACAGCTCTCGGTACGGTACTAGGTCGGGTAACTTCGTGCCTGTGACGGTTGTTGTTGGTTTTATCTCGTCAGGAGATATACCGAGTATCCTCGCTAATGGTTGGCCGAGCCTCAAGGGGTTTCTTCCATTGTTGATTAACACCACTGTACCGTTTGAGTCGTTCATCTTGAGTTCGGCTCCCAGGGGTTTGAAGACCTCGTCGTTTAGAGAGCACACGCTGTAGTAGCCGTCAGTTATCTGACTGCGAGTTCCACTGACGAACAGCTTATTGTTGCTGGCGTTAATGTTAGTCCATTGCGGTAGGTAGGTGATATCGCAGAGTGCGACTTCGAGTTGACCTGACGTGTTATCGATCGCGTGCGTCAGCTGAACAGCCTCACCGCTCGTTATTCCTGGAAGTGTTATGTACATGTTAGAGTATATATGCTCATTATATAATAGTTTTAAAATGTATTCCCCTGGTGTGTTTTACCCTAAACTGGACGTAGATTTCTCCCCCATGAAGATCGTGGTTGCTCCTGGGTTGTATTTCAATGCCCAGCTTTTAGATGTGTTCGATAAGTATAAGCTTTCGGTGACTAACGTCAAGGCAGTCCACGCTTGGTTCAACAACCCTATGCAGTTCTGGCAGAATCAATTAAACTTTGCCGTGTGGTGCGCTACAACGGGGTGTGGTGTGACATTGACCGACACTCGGCGTGGACCGCTGAGTCAGTCTGTGTTCAAGTTCCACGTGTACTACCAGGTCAGACGTATCCTTAAAGAGATCAGCGCCCCCCTCCCACAGGACAAAGCGTGGGACGCAACAAACAACCCGTACGATAGACGGGTCTATGAACGTATTTGCAATGAATTCGAAATAAACCCGAAGACGGATTGGCGTTTGCCGGGGCCGAACCACGGGTTGGGTATTCCTTATGATGGCGCGCGACCAGTGAAAGAAGTCAGTGATGATTTACTGAAACGAGATATACTACGCCAGGACTTTGCTTTGTCGAGTAATGAATGGAGGGATGATCGTATGAACTTTAAAGGTGGTGTTGCTTTCACAGTCCAGAAAGTGGAGCAGTCAACCGCAGACGGGTGGAAAATGTTCATGCTGGACACGTCGAAAGGATTCACTCGTGCCGGGGTAGTCAGGTTGAACGACTCGATTCGAACGTACGTGTGGGCGCTGTTGGGTGCGCAGTCGCAAACGCGTTCCAACATCATCGGTAAGGGAACAGCTTACGACGCTCAGAAACAGTTCGTTGCCAACGTTGAGGATGCTATCAATTCTCCAGTTGATCTCCCGCGGGCCATCGAACGCTACCAAAACGTGTTAGAATACGCCAGATCGAAAGTCAACTACGTGTTCGGCGTGGGGCTGTACATGTCTCCGAGTGATATGCAACTGAGAGTAAAAAAAGTGGTGGGTTATAACAACAAAATAGTAATAGCCACGGCGAATCAAAAGTTGGGTATCAACCCCGATATTAACACCCCCTATATCCCACACATCCAACCACGTGAAACGGGTATAGTTGCGCCGCCCCCGGAGCCTAAAGTTCAACCAACACCACAGGAGGTGGCCCCCCATATTCAGGCCTCCTATCAGCAGCATATTGATAATAAAACGGCCCTGGTGGTTGGTGGGGTAACTTTGGGACTTATTTGGTTAAAGATTTCTTAGCCGCTACGTACACCAGACCCGCCACGGCGACGATGGCTGCCCACAGGTTTTGACTGAGCCACATGGCAGTTTTAGACAGAGCGCTCAACAACCACGAGACGATGCTACCTAGGATGCCGGGAAGGGCTTCGGCGGCTTTACCAGCCAGTTTAGCTAGGCCTTCCCCGAGTTTTTTTATCCAGTCTTTAACACCCCCACCGCCACTTGGAGTTCCCCCGCCGCCGGCAGGCCCCACAGGGGTTCCTCCCACCAGTGACACCACCAGGGTTGATATGATGAAACCCAATGCAGTTAGAATGCTGACGATGGTGATCCCTTGCTCCCGGAACAATATCCGAATCCTGTTGGCTAAAGTTGTATCCTCATTCAGTATTCTATCGATTGTTTCCCGAATGCGACTGATCTGGGATCGAAGCTGTTCACGATTCGAGGAAGCGGCTTCCAATCGTGTACGTCTCTCGTCTTCTAAATCACGTATTCGTTCATTGATACGACGCTTCATATCATCGTTTTCAGTTTCGTTGAGTTTGGTTTTTTCCTTAGCGATGTGCTCGTCGATTTCGTTCAGTTTCCCCATGTTGTTCACGAGTTCTCCACGCACGCGTTTCACGGCTTCGTCTAAGCCGTGCAGTTCCCTTACCGGAAAGTCAAACCCCGGTAACGGTTTGTCCCAGTAGGTGCTCAACAGTTTTTCTATGCTGTCCGAGGCTTCTGTAGCACGCTGTGGTGTCATTTCATCTCTAGTGGTGAGGTGGGATCTGGTAGCTTGCAGATCTTCTTTAACGGCCTTAGGTATTGCACCACCGTAATCATTCATGTTTAGATTTTTACGGATAAATTCGACACCATGGCGGCTGGCTAGAGTTGACAAGGCCAGTGGTTTTTTATTGCTCTTGTTAAAGAGGTCAACCCCTGGGTCAGACTTAAGGCGTAGAACACCCTTTGTATCAATAAAAAAATTCTTATGGTATCGACCCTGTGGTTCAACGTAGTTTTTATCTCTTCTTAAACTTTCGTAATAATCATTTACCGTTGTTTCCAAGAGTTCTTGGTTCAATGGTGAACTAGTAAATGAGGTCTCCTGGTCATCATCGAATGCCTGGGCACTATCACCCGACATCTCCGTCATATCTATGTCTTCATCCATTAGTATTAAAAATATATTTCATTTATATAACAATGTACGGTAGAAAATTAGATCCTTTCAGAAGATTGAGAGAGCCATTAGGAGCCAGAGCCGTGCGCCAGTCGGTGACCATCACCAACAATCCCAGCAAGATAGACCAGAATCAAACTCTGCTGGTTAGATTTCCAAACCTTGGTGAGAATGACCTCATTGTACCAGGCACTGTTCGACTGGCGTTCAATATCACGTTGACCTCCGACAACGACAAACGCGAGCTAGTGCGGAACGTGGGGCGAGCCATCATCAAGAAAACGACCGTCAAGATCAGCGGTAACGAGGTGCTGAGCATCGACGACAGCGACGTGTTTCACTGCTACAGGGATCTCTGGAAAAGCGAGGGAGAACGAGTCAATGATGTGTACCAGGGTATCAGCAAATCAACCCGGGCGCGCATAGGGTATGTCTTCACGCAAGACCAGCAAGACAAGCTATCGGACGGTGAAAAGGCCATCGCTCGAGCATACGGGAATCGATTCTGCGTGCCGCTCGACTTCGAGTTGCTCACGGGACACGCGCCGTTTTACCAGGCCGCGCTGGGTGATAGGCTCGAATACGAGCTCACGTTTAACGACTATAGCAAAGTAGTGCGTACGCCGAACGGTGATGAGGCCAGTTATACCATAGACAACATCTCTCTGGAGTTCGACATGGTCACTAGCCCGGAGCTGGCCAGGCAGGTTCGAAGCCAGTACTCTGGGAAGATGGCTATCCTGTACGATCGCGTACTGAGGCATAGATCAATCGTGCGAGATAAGAGCGACACTGTGTGGAATATCAACCTGAACGTGCCGGCGCGATCGATGAAAGGTATCCTGGTCGTCCCCGTGGAGGATTACGAGCCATTCCGGAGGGACAGCGAGAAGTTTTTCAACCCCGAGATTGAAAAGGTGGAAGTGACCATCGAGGGCGTGCCCAACCAGCTGTTCAGTCATGGTATGAGACCACACCAGCAGTGGGATGAGATAAAAAAGCTACCAGTGGGGGACTACATAACAAAGGACCTGGACCTCGGCTCCGTGCAGATCGGTGAATACCTGACCACCAAGTACGCCCTATGGTTGGACATGCGATCCACGGATGATGATAAACTGCACGGTAGCGGGCGCCGTATAGATAACGGCAGCGAAGGGATAACCATCCAGATTACTAAGAAGGCTCAACCCGCTGGTAAGTTGAAATTATATCTGTACGTTATTATGGACGCGCAACTTAATATAGACAATGGGAGATTCGTGCAAGCCATCTACTGATGGGGGAGACCCCCCCACACCCCCCAACAATAAACAGTCCCCACTACCCCACACCCCCCAGGGGTACCCACAACTACCCACTGACCCACACTGCGCCATAGTGTGCGGGCAGACTGGCTGTGGGAAGACCGTTTTCGTGTTGGATATGTTGGAGGGTTACTACAAGGATGTGTTCGATAACATCGTTATCATGTGCCCTACTCTGAGCATGAATAAAACGTACGCGCGACCTTGGGTGATGACGGACCCGGACGTACACAAAATCGACCCTGGAACACGCCTGCAGGACTGGTTGAAAGCTCTTCACGAGAAATTTAAAGGGGAACCGACGCTGTTTATACTGGACGACTGCAGCGCTAATCGCGAGATAACAAAAAAGAGAGACATGCTATCGTACCTGGCCTTCTCCGGCCGGCATGCAAATCACAGCGTCTGGGTGCTAACGCAGAAGTTCAACTCGGTGTTGAAAGACCTCAGGGAGCAGACGCGATGGATGGCCTTATTTCACTGCAAGGACAGGGATTCGTTCGAGGAGTGTTTGAGAGAGAACGATGTGATCAGCAAATTAGAACGGGAACGGGTGAAGAAACAGCTCGCTGAAACTAAACACGCTAAGCTCGTGCTAAAAACCGACCAACCAGTAGCATATATAGTATGCTAAAGCTAAGCAAAGCTAAGCAAAGCTAAGCTAAAGCTAAGCAAAGCTAAGCTAAAGCTAAGCAAAGCTAAGCTAAAGCTAAGCAAATGCTAAGCATAGCTATGATATTTGAAGTATTTGTCTTGTGCAACTTAACCTTCATTTCTCTGTGTTTTGTCTGCATCGGGTATTATATAGTTAAAACTAAATCTTACTTGTTATATTATAAGATGGAGTGTGAGGAATTGCTCGAACAGTTGGGGGTCTCCCCCACGCCGCCGGCAGGCCCCACTGGGGGTGTGGGGGATTCCCCCAAGCGAGAGAAACTGGTGGCGTTGGCTGTTGGCGGCAAAGCCAAACATTACTTTGGAGACTACACTCCGGATAAAATTCACAAAATGTCAGCCGAAGAAATCGATGAGCTGTACGCTAGATACGAGTCCCGGCTCGGAGCAGAAATGACAAAGACAATAGGATCGGCTATGACCCAGATATACACCGGTATTGTATCACACTTCCTTCCCATTCCACCAGAGCGCCGACTTTACCTGTGGGAGGACCTCGAGAAAGACCCTTTTATCGAACACGCCGTGAGCTCTATCAGCTGCGGGCTGTACCACAAATATGGTATGTTGTTGGCTCCAGTGACGGCGGCGATTATCACAGCAAAACATTGTCAATTTGAGAGAAAAAATAATAATAATAGTATAGATGGATACTGCACAGGAACCAGTGGAGGTACCCCCAACAGTGGAGGAGACCCCTTCACAGGAACCAGTGAGGGAAGTGACCCCAGTGGGGGTACCCCCAACAGTAACCAGGCAGAAGAATCCTAAGAGAGTAGCTGCCGGTAAAAAACGGTGGTGTAACCAACATAAAGTGACCAACCCAACCCGACTGTTGTTGGCTGTAGGCGTAACTGCTGCCGTGGTTATAACATGGTTATACGTGGGGGTACCCTCCCACAGTGAGCCACCACCCAACAGTGAGCCCCCCACCCCCACTATTGACCCGCATATCATGTTATAATTTTAATATTTTATATCATATACATAATGTCTGAGGGGAAAACGTTCGTCAACGACGCATACCACGCCACAGTGGTAGCCAGTCTAGCCGTAGGGTACGCTCGGTTGACTAAAATGGTGCTTAAACAACCAACTATCAAGCTAGATTTCAACCTGCAGGATATGGGTATGCTCATAATGAACCTTGGTATGGCGATGGCCACAAAAGACATCCTAGTAAAACAAGGAATAATACCTGATAATATAATGAAATAAATATAGGGATGGCCACGATAGCTATGATGGTCGGTGGGGCGTTAGTGAATGCCCTGGCATTTTCCGGGAGTAATTTCCTCTTCTCGAAACTACGAGATGACCACGCGGCTGAAATACAGGAAGAAAGGAAGCGACACGATCTCGCTACTGAGAAATTACAAAGAGCACAGGCCGAGTACGCTAAAAAACGTCTCCAGAGGATCGATTTTATTAACGAACAACTCCAGCGTGAAAACCATGCCGTTCAAACATTCAACGATGTTGATGAAGCAATGAAAGAATACTACCTACTAACTGGTAAACAATTGGAACCGCTCAATAAACCCACACTCGCTCAGTACTACACACCATCCAAGGGACAAATGAATCGTGAACTGGGCTTCATAGTGTTGGGTATAGCAGCTACTGCGTTGGTTGCGAAGCAATTAAATTAAAATACCTATATAAGTAAACATGAGACCCGCTCCATACCGATGCGAATACA
Organism: Haliotis asinina; assembly: GCF_037392515.1. Taxonomy (NCBI): domain Eukaryota; kingdom Metazoa; phylum Mollusca; class Gastropoda; order Lepetellida; family Haliotidae; genus Haliotis; species Haliotis asinina. The sequence continues at coordinate 31,442,258 of NC_090293.1, read as the reverse complement.
TACTTATGGGGAAGACCGAGGCCTGTGGTAGGAAATGCAGGAATCAGGGGTTCTGTTGTTTCCATATGGGAAGTCCTAACTACACGTGTTCTGTGTGTGGTATCGGGGTTAAAGGACACTACTGTCTATGTAAAGCTCACGGAGCGAACGTAGTCAGACATCAACTCATCTACGAGAATAAAAAAGGCTACATAAAAGAACGTAGGCGACTGCTCAAGATAGACTCCAGTGCGTGAAAGGGTTACCTCCCTTTACTGTGAAGCAATTAGACATTGGTTCTCTTAGATGTAAACACTATGTCTACTGTACGCGAGCTGAAGAGGGTCGCAAAACAGAGAGGTGTGATCGGGTATTCTCGAATGCGGAAGTCAGCATTGTTGAGATTACTAGGTTTAGAAGCCCCTCCTACGGTAACACAATTAAAAGCTCAAGCAAAACAGCTTGGATACACGGGTTATTCAAACCTGGGGAGAGCCGGGTTAACCGCATTGTTATCACATGCCCCCGTAGCAAAACCTCCCACTGTAAAACAACTGAAAGCCGAGGCACACGATTTGGGTTTAGGCGGGTATTCCCGCATGAGGAAACCACAACTTTTAGAATTATTACGACAGAATAGAGCTATTGACCTACAGTTCGTGCACACTGAGCGCGCTGTAGGCAACTATTTGAGAGGTTGGCGCATGCACGTTGATAGAAACATAGACATTACAGATATCAAGCCTCTGATAGCTGATAAGGTCAACCAGGAACTAAATAACCTAGGAAGTATCAAGTTTCAGATCACAGTGAAAATGTCGCTCGATAAGCAGGTTGGGGGCCCCACAGGGGCCACTGAGTATGTTCAGCCTTACTTCCGAGGTAAACAAGAGGTCGCCACACATACAGAGACCATTGACGCATCAATCGATACCAGTTTTCAGCAGATACGAGAATACCTAGAACGCTACACACACTTGGGGTCCGGGTGGGCTGTAGATAAAATCGATAATGTCTATCTAGACATAGCTAACTACGTGCCGTTCAGAGGCGGGTCATACCTAGCCTTGCTCAACTGGGATGGTATAGATGAACCCACCCCCATATCCCAGATCACTAAAGTAGAAAAACAGAATAATCTGGCTATAAATGTCTTTGGGCACGATGGTAACACAACAATAGTACACAGGGTCAGCCCGGTGAAGGATCGCCAAGTTATCAATATATTCATGATCCAGCGAGGTGACAAGTATCACTACACATGGATAAAACACTTTAGCAGGCTGTTGTATGACCAATCGGCACACAGAGAAAAGACCCACTTCTGTGAACGATGCCTACATGGCTTCACCCGAGCTGATTTATTAGAATCCCACCGGGATGATTGTCAAGGTGTGGGGCAGACGGCCATACGAGTCGACATGCCTAAGGAAGGTGATAATATCCTAAAATTCAGTAACCACAAGAACCAAATGTCTGTGCCTTATATCATATACGCCGACTTCGAAGCCTTAGTTGTGGGGGAATCCCCCACACCCCCCAGTGGTGCCGCCGGCGAGGCTCCCAGTGGTAGCTTCACCCACAAGACACAAGAGCATAAAGCCTGTTCGTTTGGATACATTGTCGTCCGTTGTGACGGGGAAACGAAAGCTCCGGTAGTGTATAGGGGGCCTGACGCGGCTGAAAGGTTTCTAAAGTGTTTGCAGGAGGAAGAAAAAATTATTAGGAATGAATTGTATAAAATCGCTCCCATGCGTCTGACCCGAGTCGACAGGCTAGCCCACGCTAGTAGCACTGACTGTCACGTGTGTGAATCACCACTTAACGGTGATTCGGTGAGAGATCACTGTCACATAACTGGTAAGTATAGAGGTGCCGCTCACAACGCGTGCAACCTCAAGCTTAAAATCAACCCTAAGACAATAAACATCCCCGTTGTCTTTCACAACTTGAGAGGGTACGACTCACACTTGATCATGCAGGCCATCGCGAAAATCGATGGTAATATAACGTGCATCCCCAACAACATGGAGAGATACATCTCCTTCAGCTTAAACGGACTTAGGTTCATTGACTCGTTTCAGTTCCTCCTGTCGTCACTCGACAGTCTGGTCAAGGCCAACAATACCTTCCCTATCACCGATCGATACATTGACGCCGAGACACACATCGCACAACAGCTACCCCCTGGCCCCCGAACGTATGAGGGTTAACCCAGACTGGATGTCTGAGTACCAACATAACTTGTCAGGTGGGCGTGTGACAGACGTTGAAAAACTCGTGCCTAACTTAATGAATAAGACCAAGTACATCGTTCACTATCGCAACCTACAGCTGTACCTGTCGTTGGGTATGAGGCTGACCAAAATACACAGGGTACTCATGTTCGACCAGAGCCCATGGATGGAGCCCTACATCAGAATGAACACAGACCTACGAAAAAAAGCCACCAGTGATTTTGAGAAAAATCTCTACAAGCTCATGAACAACTCGGTGTTTGGTAAGACTATGGAGAACCTGAGGAAACGCGTGACCGTGAAGCTGGTTCGGTCGAGTGAGGAAGACAAGCTCAGGAGATTGATAGCCAGTCCGGCATTCAACCGTAGTAAGATATTCACAGACAACCTGGTTGCCCTACACATGAAGAAAAGCCACATAAAATTCAACCGGCCTGTTTACGTGGGGATGAGCATCCTCGATTTATCCAAACACCTGATGTACGACTTTTACTACAACGAGCTCAAGAAACAGTACGGTGACAGGTGTGAAGTGCTGTACACTGACACGGATTCCCTGCTGATGGAGATTCGAACCGAGGACGTGTACGAGGACATGAAAAAACACCTCGATTTATACGACACCAGCGACTACCCTAAGACCCATGCCATACACAGTACGGTAAATAAAAAGGTCCTAGGTAAGATGAAGGACGAGTGTGCTGGCACGCCCATAGCCGAGTACATAGGTTTGAGACCTAAGATGTACTCCATACTGAAAGCCGACAATAGTGAGATCCGGAAGGCTAAGGGGGTTAAGAAGTATGTGGTGAAACAACACATCAAACACGCCAGATTCAAGGAAGCCCTGTTCAAGACCCGTACCTTTAGGCATAAAATGAACACACTTAGAAGTGATGGACATAAGATATACGGACTGACTATAAACAAGACGTCCCTGTCGCCTATGGACACGAAACGTTGGATAGCTATTGATGGGATAAACACATACGCGTATGGACATGAAAAAATTTGAGGCTATTTACTACAGCCCGCGTGGGTACTGGAAAGGAGCTAGCGCAGTAGATAAGCTAGCTAAAATAGCGCGAGTACCCCCGGAGGAAGCCAAAGCGTGGCTTGAAAAACAAGCCCTGTGGTAGATCTACTTGCCGGCACCACGCTACGTGCCTAGAAGGAGGTTCGGTATTAACATACCTAATAGCGTTCACCAGGCAGACCTACTGTTCCTACCCCACGACAAGAGGTACAAGTATGCCTTAACCGTAGTGGACGTAGCCAGTCGTTACAAGGAAGCCGAACCCTTGACCACGAAAGATTTGGCCCAGGTAGCCAGAGGATTCGAACGCATATACAAACGCAGCCCGCTGACGTGGCCAACAGAGCTGCAAGTTGACCCCGGACGGGAGTTCATGGGTGCCGTGTCACAACTGCTAGCCAAACACGATACAAAGGTCAGGCGTGGCACGGCCGGAGCCCATCGCAGCCAAGCCATAGTTGAGAGATTTAATAGGACTTTGGCTGAGCGCTTGTTCGGCCATCAGTATGCTAGGGAGATGGTCACCCCTGGAAAACGATCGACTGAATGGGTCACGAGGTTACCCAAGGTGGTGTCGGCAATCAACCATGAAGTCACCCGTCTCACCGGTAAGAAACCGGCAGACGCTATCAAACTAAAATCAATAGTTGCAGAGTCGGCCGCTCCATTGCGTGGGAAGGAGAAACAGATACCAGATAGGGCCCTAGTGAGGTATCTATACCAGCCAGGGGAACACGAGGGTGATAGCCGTAAGCTGGCCACCGATCCTATATGGTCAGTCAAAACTTACAACATAGATAAAGTGGATATGAAAGCCGACGAACCTAACTTGTACTACTTGAGGGATGGGCCGGGTAGGGGGTTTGTAAGAGAAGAATTATTGATCGTACCGTACGGCACAGTGTTACCTCCAACCAATACACGGTAAACTGTTTCAAAGACACCCAACCTTTTTGTAGTAGGGGTAATAGTAGCAAGATCTAAGGTCCCAACCAAAGCCTTATTTAGTAAATAAGGCTTTGTAGAGACATTTCTTGAAAGTGGTCCAGAACCCCCATTGTATATACTACTATGTAAGGCGAAGAGACATATACTCTTCACTGTCGTTGTTTCAAAGGGGCAGTTCTGTTCCATTTATGGATGTGACCTTGCCCTGATTTTCGAAGAGACATGTCAATCTTATGTCCAGATATACCATCAGTGTCCCAGGTGGTCTAGTGGTTAGGATTTGGCGCTCTCACCGCCACGGCCGGGGTTCGATTCCCCGTCTGGGAAGTAACTTTTTTCCATTTTAAGATTTGGGAATAATTTGGCTGGAGTCAGCCACAACGCCTTAATTGCTCTACATTGTGTGTATTGCCATCACTCTACAACATACGTAACAACACACCTAAATACTACTTTGCTATCTAGTTCCATTGGAGAAAAGGTGTACTGTTCACATACTTCACTTCGCTATAAACACAAAAAAGCATCTCGGCACTCCAATTGTCCCATAAATAAGTGAAAAGGCATATTTGAGGCTCACCAATATTGAAGAATATTTCAGCATCAATTGCTGTACGTGTCATACTACAAAATGAAATCCTCCGAATAAAATCCATGCCTTCTCTGCCCTGGACAAGAGTAGACTCGGCGGGTTCCTTCCTTAATTTGGCACATGCAACATGAGTGTCTCATGGCAATGTGGAAGCCACAGCTATTATTCATTCCAAGGGTGAACTGCACCCAAGCCTTCCTCTACAATTAATTCATTTACGATTGAAACTATATTGGAAGTAAGAAAAGAGAGACAGAAGGAAGAGTGCATGGGTAAGTGTCATCTAGGAAATATCACGTTGTGGCAACATGTTCCTACTTGGAGCAATACCTTGCTCCATCCCTAACATTGCAAGGTCCCAGGTGGTCTAGTGGTTAGGATTTGGCGCTCTCACCGCCACGGCCGGGGTTCGATTCCCCGTCTGGGAAGTACATTTTTCGCATATTTTTTTCTCGGTATTTATCAACTCCTCCTCACGTTTCATTCAGTTCAGCCGGAATTTCACTTTGCCTCTTTTTTCGCAAGAAAACTAAGCCCAAACACTGTCACTGTAAAGGACGTCTACACAGTTCTTATATACAATTAACACTTGCACATCATAAGTATATATTTGTGTACATCCTTTCCTTCGACAATGTGTAGACTCATTCTTATCTTGTCTGTCATTGTTGTACTGTTCTGTGTAGACTTTATGTTGTGTGTCATTGTTTTACTGATTTATCAATGGACATTTTGTAAATATACCTATGTGCATGTGTATAGTAAGTGAGTGCGTATTTCCTACATGCAAGGTAAACAACATTGCTGTCAATGTATATAAAATACTAAGTAAATGTCATATATGCGAGAGTGCGCCTTGTTATTAGATAGGACAAATTGTATGGATAATTTGTTGGAGTGGCATGTTATTAGATGACTAAAAGTCTAAATCATTCTTCATTTCAATGTAAGGCGAAGAGACATATACTCTTCACTGTCGTTGTTTCAAAGGGGCAGTTCTGTTCCATTTATGGATGTGACCTTGCCCTGATTTTCGAAGAGACATGTCAATCTTATGTCCAGATATACCATCAGTGTCCCAGGTGGTCTAGTGGTTAGGATTTGGCGCTCTCACCGCCACGGCCGGGGTTCGATTCCCCGTCTGGGAAGTAACTTTTTTCCATTTTAAGATTTGGGAATAATTTGGCTGGAGTCAGCCACAACGCCTTAATTGCTCTACATTGTGTGTATTGCCATCACTCTACAACATACGTAACAACACACCTAAATACTACTTTGCTATCTAGTTCCATTGGAGAAAAGGTGTACTGTTCACATACTTCACTTCGCTATAAACACAAAAAAGCATCTCGGCACTCCGATTGTCCCATAAATAAGTGAAAAGGCATATTTGAGACTCACCAATATTGAAGAATATTTCAGCATCAATTGCTGTACGCGTCATACTACAAAATGAAATCCTCCGAATAAAATCCATGCCTTCTCTGCCCTGGACAAGAGTAGACTCGGCGGGTTCCTTGCTTAATTTGGCACATGCAACATGAGTGTCTCATGGCAATGTGGAGGCCACAGCTATTATTCATTCCAAGGGTGAACTGCACCCAAGCCTTCCTCTACAATTAATTCATTTACGATTGAAACTATATTGGAAGTAAGAAAAGAGAGACAGAAGGAAGCGTGCATGGGTAAGTGTCATCTAGGAAATATCACGTTGTGGCAACATGTTCCCTACTTGAACCAATACCTTGCTCCATCCCTAAGATTGCAAGGTCCCAGGTGGTCTAGTGGTTAGGATTTGGCGCTCTCACCGCCACGGCCGGGGTTCGATTCCCCGTCTGGGAAGTACATTTTTCGCATATTTTTTTCTCGGTATTTATCAACTCCTCCTCACGTTTCATTCAGTTCAGCCGGAATTTCACTTTGCCTCTTTTTTCGCAAGAAAACTAAGCCCAAACACTGTCACTGTAAAGGACGTCCACACAGTTCTTATATACAATTAACACTTGCACATCATAAGTATATATTTGTGTACATCCTTTCCTTCGACAATGTGTAGACTCATTCTTATCTTGTCTGTCATTGTTGTACTGTTCTGTGTAGACTTTATGTTGTGTGTCATTGTTTTACTGATTTATCAATGGACATTTTGTAAATATACCTATGTGCATGTGTATAGTAAGTGAGTGCGTATTTCCTACATGCAAGGTAAACAACATTGCTGTCAATGTATATAAAATACTAAGTAAATGTCATATATGCGAGAGTGCGCCTTGTTATTAGATAGGACAAATTGTATGGATGATTTGTTGGAGTGGCATGTTATTAGATGACTAAAAGTCTAAATCATTCTTCATTTCAATGTAAGGCGAAGAGACATATACTCTTCACTGTCGTTGTTTCAAAGGGGCAGTTCTGTTCCATTTATGGATGTGACCTTGCCCTGATTTTCGAAGAGACATGTCAATCTTATGTCCAGATATACCATCAGTGTCCCAGGTGGTCTAGTGGTTAGGATTTGGCGCTCTCACCGCCACGGCCGGGGTTCGATTCCCCGTCTGGGAAGTACATTTTTCGCATATTTTTTTCTCGGTATTTATCAACTCCTCCTCACGTTTCATTCAGTTCAGCCGGAATTTCACTTTGCCTCTTTTTTCGCAAGAAAACTAAGCCCAAACACTGTCACTGTAAAGGACGTCCACACAGTTCTTATATACAATTAACACTTGCACATCATAAGTATAACACGTCACAATTTAATTCTGGACTCACAAAAGTCCAGAAACTCTCAGCACTGTGGCCACTCTCTCACAAGCGATTTCGCAAAATTAAACAAGCAGCTGTTATGTATATGTACTAAGGATGAAAAAATGAAAAAAAATTTTTTCGAAAACTCAAAACTCAAAATTTAAACTCGCCCATGGGCGAAAGTGTTTAATTTCATACAGAATAAATGTTTTGGAGGTTGTAAATGAATGAAAAAATGTTAATAAGTATCATGACACAAATTTCAGCTTGTTGTGACTTGACTCTGCTAACTGACAGCAATTTAAAAAAATCTCGCCCATGGGTGAAAAACATATTGGCCCATGGACGAGAATAATTAATTTCATTGAAACTACATGTTTTTCCAGGCTTTGCAGCTTTTCAATGAATCAACGTGTATTTATTAGTGTCTTGACACACAATTAAGCTTATTTTGACTTAATTCGGCTAATTTAAAGTGATTTTTCAAAACGCCTCGCCCATGGGCGAAAACTATTTGGCCCATGGGTGAGAATATTTACTTTTACTCAAAATACACCTGTTCCCATGTTGTGGAGGTTGTGAATGGATGAAAGTATGTTCATAAGTATCATGTCACAAAATTCCACTCATTTTGAATTAATTCCGTTAATTTAGAGCTATTTAACAAAATCTCACCCATGGGTGAAAAACATTTTGGCCCATGGGCGAGAATATTTCCTTTTACCCCAAACACATCTTTTCCAATATTTGGAGGATGTAAATGAATGAAAGTACATTTATGAGTATCATGACAGAAATTTCAACTCATTTTGACTTAATTCCTCTAAATGAGAGCAATTTTGAAAACTCTCGCCCATGGGAGAAAGACATTTTGACCCATGGGCGAGAATATTTGCCTTCACTCAAAATACATCTTTTCCTGTGGTTTGGAGGTGTAAATGAATGAGGATATATATATGAGTATCATGGCACAAAATCCAACTCATTATGACTTAATTCTGCTAATTGAGACCGATTTTCAAAAATATCTCGCCCATGGGCGAAAAACATTGGGCCCATGAGCGAAAATATTTCCTTTTCACTCCAAATACATCTTTTCTAATGTTTTGGAGGATGTAAATGTATGAAAGTGCCATTATGAGTATCATGACACAAAATTCAACTGATTTTGACTTACTTTTGCGAATTCAGGAAGATTTTTAAAAAATATGCCAGAATAATCACATTTACTCAAAATACATCTTTTCCTGTGTTTTGGATTTTGTAAATGAATGAGGATATATTTGTAAGTATCATGGCATAAAATTCAACTCATTTTGACTTAATTCTGATAATTTGTAACAAGTACAAGAATCTGGATTTCCACTTAAATTTTCATAGTTTTTTTTTTATTGTCTTGGGGGTTGTAAATTTATGAATGAAAGTGTGTTTATAAGTGAAAAATGAAATCATAAGTGAAAAATGAAATCATTCCGGTCTTAATTCGACTAATCTCTCTCGAGGACGAAAATATTTTCGTTTGCTCGTTTTCTTTATTTTTCAAACATATGGTTTAAAAATAGATGAAATTCTAGTGAAAATTCAGTTTAATTTCGTGAGTTTAGTTTTTTGTCGCCCTCAGCAATATCCCAGCAATATGGCGGCGGTTTGTAGATAATCGAGTTTGGATCAGACAATCCAGTGATCAACAGCATGAGCATCTACCTGCACAATTGGGAACTGATGACATGTGTCAGCAAAAGTCAGCGAGCCTGACCACCTGATTCCGTTAGTCACCTCTTACGACAAGCATAGTCGCCTTTTATGGCAAGCATGGGTTGTTGAAGCCCTCTTCTACTCCAGATCTTCACGGGTCCCGAACACAGAGCTTTACTTCCAGCAACATATACAATACACTTAGAATACTAAGCCTTGAGATTCTTTTGAATTTAGGTCTTCTATAAATACACCAAAATTCAACCTATATCTATGAAGTTGAAGTTATTTGTGAAAGCCCTAATCAAGAGTGACCAAACTCCAGTGACTATGCTGGGACACATTAATAAACAGTGTTGTCAAATCTTTAAACTGTATTGAAATATGTCTTGTCAATTCCACTGACATTCACCAAATGTACCTACCTAGTAGTTTTAAGTGTACCTACCCAGTTTAGCATGTTTCGTTTTAATAGTGTGGTCCCCATTTTTAGTAATTCCCGTTTGCCCGTCCCGGCTTTTCTTCGTCCGAGGTTTTATGGGGTATTCTCCTATTTGTCAGACCAGAAATAATCTACAACAGGGGTAGGTCACTCGCTTGTTTTCTTTACCAATTGTACTAATTAGTATGCGCCTCCTCATGCTCCAATGCACACAGTGACCTGATTCGTCTCCATCGCAACTTAGGCCGCGTTTAACAGTACTTCAGCCAGTTTACTGTATCAGTCGAAATCTTACAATGAATGAATGAATGAATGAATGAATGAATGAAGAGCAAGAAGTATATGTGAATGAATGAAAGAAATAATAAAAGAAAGAAGTACATATGTGAATGAATGAAAGAATAAATGATACACCACGGCCATCCCTTCCAAAACATGCTAAAGAACGCAAAACTATCGTTAGATCACATGTGTTAACATCAGCTTGTTATTGTCTCCCTGGTCAGGCGTAACAATTGTCAGACAGGTTAAAACAACAAACTATCTGGTTGACTGCACAGCTGCCTGTTGACGTAGTATACCCACATCACCTACTTTTCCTGCGTAACCTTCATCTACATCACCACCCTTAATATATTGAGCAGAGAGCACAGAAGGCCCTATAGCTGTAACCACTGAACCGTGGTGTCTCTCTGCTCCCAAGTTGCCAAGTGGGGGTGCCCTTTTCTACCTCTTCCATGAATCTTTAAAACATCTAACAAGCTCAACGCATGCATTTTTTTTACTCAAATGTGATGTTATACATGTACATATCATAAGAGTATTTTTTATGTATTATTCAGTTGATAAATTATTATTTCATGATACATATATGTACAATATTTTGCTTCGATTTGTAACTACCCACATTATGACATTGAGACCATTCTGATTTATCGAGTAAAATACGATTGTATAGTTTTGAGTTTGAATCTTGGCATATTTTACCGGTTTGCCACTTTTGCACTCTACCCTTTTAAAGGGGGCGTGCATATTTTGGTGGTTTTTAGTATTCCATTCCATTCCATTCATTTGGATTTATTAATTTATTTGTTTTTGTTTTGTTTTGTCTTTTTACTGTTAGTGGGCCTGTTAGTCTGCTTTGATAACTGTAAATCTATTCTGACGTTTGACGAACGGAACATGAAGTGTTGTTATCATGTATGTTATGTAATTATATTATTGGTATGGAGAGGCATTGATATGCATGTTTATGCTTGCCAATCCAGTCCCGATTACTTGAGGAGATTAGTTTAAACTATAGATTAACGTATCCATACTATTAATGTGCAATCATTATATCGGGCTATGAGGTATACGTTATGTAATCAAGATTGAGTTTGCGTTTACTTTTCTATTTTTTTAAAATAAATTTTCACTATTTTTGCTACACTCGAATAGATTTACTTTGGCTTTCGTGATTGTGGTCTCTAAGTATTTTAGAAATTATGTTGTTGAGACAACTGAACTGTTGATCTGCAGTCTTTCAAAATTCATTTTCACGAGATATATTCTCCCTTTTTACCAGTTCTCAAAATGAACATATAGCTGTTTACACAAAGGTATCTTCCCGTAAAATAGGTAGGACGAAACGTGAAGCATAGCAGCTTTACTGAAGCCATAACTGATTGTCATAACTGAAGTTGTTAAAATGATCCTGAAAACTGTCATTTTCAACATTCACCTTGGAAGCAATTTTACCAAGAAACTAAATAACTCATTACTAATGGAAGGGGTGAACTGAAAGCCCAATTTTATTAACTGAAGTCACTGATTGAACTCGCTAACATGGATCCACTTACATTCTGGTACATGTGTCTTATTTCGTTTCCTGAGGACACATATTTTACCTTTTTTATAGAAAATCCGTGTCTAATCCCATAAAACAACACCGTTGTCACTACACCAAATGATTTTGACCTCGACCCAAAACAAAGGTTTAACTTACAGGACTACCTGTAAGATATCCCTTTCTTGATAACGAGTTTAACAGCTACGCCGAAATGCTGCTTATAAGAACCTTATAAGAAGTTGTATATCCACAGAACTTTCGTATTTTTTTCCAAATGATCATGACCTGAACAGATATTACTTTGTCAGAGGCTTCATGAGTGATTTCCAATTTCTAATCCACACACTGATTTCCACTTTTTCATCATTTTGACTTTTATCTCAGTTTGTTGAGTATCTCAGCATAACTCGCAAAGACAATGGAAACTGAGCGGAACGATGACGCTTTCTGTGTCTTCCGCGTTCCCTTACGTAATTTCCGCAAAGCGCCTACGACAATTTGCGCCGAAAAAGTCATGTCTCGTCCGCTGGTCTTGTTTATTGGAGTATAACAGCTGCCGCTTTCAAGTGTATTTTACTTGTCATATACAAAATTCATCCATGGATCACATTTGGTCATTAGGGGACACCAGCTTTGAAATGAACAGGTGTTCGTGAGTGTATATGGATGAAAAAGACTGATTGCGCAAGACGCGCAGCCAAATATCTCACATTCAAAGGAAATCTCGAATTGATTGTTTTATAAGGCGTCGAGCTGACCGGTTGGTTTTGGTGTTGTGTATAAACCTCCTTTGCACGAACTTTGTCAAGCATACCTGCTTTGTCCTTTTGCAAGACCTGCACATATTAGTATTTGAAAGACATTGACATTTATGTGCAGGTGCTCTGGAAAACCTTGTCCGGCACGATATTCCTTCCAATTTAGTTATTGTGTGCATGCTGCATTTCAATTTTGGAAATGTGCTTAAAACATATTTTGATTCTCAAAGAATGTGGTTCGTTTAGCAAGCAAAATATTGCTTTGATTAACACTTCACCAGTACTATGCAATATTACAGAATACACAAAACCGGATACTCAAAAACGACAAATTATAGCATTGTGATTAGGGGTATATGGGGTTATAGGAGTCCCTTTTTATCCACCGAGACAAGTGCTACACGCCCTGGTGGGGTGTGGATTCGGGGAGGGGGTAACGGAGGAGATGACCAACATACACGTACTCCATACGCTATCATGGTCTTCATTACTGCTTGAAGATCGACCTTTTCTCACTGTGGTCTATGATGACTTCGGTGAACGGAAAAGAACTTATTCACTGTGAAAACCAGAAAATAGTTGAATCCGTCCACGATTTTATCATAAAACACAAAGCTTGATTTTTAATTTTTTAACAGGAAACTAATTAACTTGTCAAAAACCTTCTCACAAATGTTCAGTGTTTCTACAAAGAGTTAGTCAGACACAACAAACCATAATTCTGTTTTTCATGTTTACTTATACTTTAGATGTATTTGATGTAATGATATGTATGCATATGTTATTATATGATAGTTCATATGGATGACGACACATGCTTCATTTATATTTTGTATTATATGCTGTATGGGTGAGGTACTGTAAAGCTTGTTCACCAGTCCCAATCAGAGTTACAAAACACACAAAAATACAACAACATGGAGATGTGTGGAGAAAATAGAGACATATGGAGAACAGCAATGTCATAACTGAACAGAAATCATTCCCTCTATTGGTGAAGGCCGTGTGGGATTAGTTAAACAAAGAAATCTAGTCGACCATGCCTCCTAATACTCTTACTCCTTAAACAAACGACTTGCCTGGGCTGTCTAAAATTGAATTGAAATTTTTGTAAATTCGATGTTTCGGGTATTACGTAAGGAGGTAATCAGGTGTCAACACTATGGCGTTCGACGCTCCGGACATGAAGGAAAACCAAATACGTTATAAAGTACAGTAATGTGGTCAGTATGAGCGAGGCAGACAGTCTGATGAGCACAGCTCATTACGGAAATCTCTTGTCTTTGGAGCTGCACGTTGAGACGCTGAAGCCTTCTGTCAAGTTCTTCTTTATTCTTTATTGTGGCCACTGTGTCACAATATGCAGTTTACATTGCTCACAGACCCTCGATTCACGATTACGCCAACTTCCTCGACTACTGTTCGTGCGACGACTATCATTCAGGAATTGGTTCCACAGCTCATTCTTTCACCGAAGTCTTTGTGTATATGTTTTAGCTCGTTAATTAGCGTAGAGACGAGTCTTCTGCTATTCTCGGGCACAAGTTCTCCAAGGTAGTCGACGCTCCGGGTGTCATTAGAACAGTGTTGAGCACTGTCACACTCCACTGCTTTTCGACAGTACTGTTGTGTATTTAATAAAACAATCGACAATCCGGACGTGAACCAAAAGAGGATACCACCATTCTCATCGGTGGATGAAATGGGATGAAGAAAACCCGCATACTCTTCATCACATTGCTACACCGTATTTACCATAACGAATGTTTAAATATCACTTTATGTAAATAGAGCATCAAAACAAGCTGAAACCATGTATTATATTAACATGGTACTAACTATAGTCGATTCGAACCACTGCTTTACAGTTCACTGACTGGATGCAGGCTTTTCCCACGTGGCGGGGTAAAACTTAATGATCTATTCTCCCTCGCAAGGCCACGTGAACCAATCAGAAATGGACATTCTTAAATGGGGTAGGAGAAATGTGCCCTGTACGTTCTTATGAACCTTGATCTTTCAGGTACCTTTCATCAGTTGTGTACAAATAATGGTCTAGAATAATGTTTCAAACACTTTAATACGTATTGATGCAGGGGCTCCATATATGTTCTTGTTTACGTCCCGCTCGTCAAACGTCAGAATAAATTTACAGGTATCAAAGCAGACTCAATCGCTGGGCCACTTGCAATAAAGAACCCAAACAATGCAAAAACATTCAGTCAATTTAAACAAATAGATGGAATACTAAAAAACACCTAAATATTAGTATGCACGCCCCATTTAAAAAGATAGAGCGCTAAAGTGGCAAGATTCAAACTCAAAACTATTCAATCGTATTTTACTCGATAAATCAAAATGGTCTCAATGTCATAATGTGGGTAGTTACAGAATCAAAGCAAAATATTTTACATGTTTATGTACGATTTATTTAGCAAAGCCAGAAAAATCCCCGACAAACACGGTCGCTTCTCCTCAATACGTGGGTTTGTGAGAGTGAGGGTACTCCCTACAAGGCTCACTCCCATTAGTTAACAAGGCGTCCTCCCATTTTATGTCTTTTTTACTCGATAGGTACGGAAAATTAATTAGGCGATGTGGGTATGTCATGACTGGTTGATTTCTCAGGATTAGGTGAATTGGGTATGGCAGAGTCGATATACTATGAACATAGGGGATTTAGCAAGCGTGTTGGAGTGAAGGAATGACAAAACTCTGTGATAGATTAATGAGTGTCTTTTTTAAGCATTATGAAAATGGGAATGGTAAATTAACACAAAATGCCCTAGACCTGTCCAGCGTGTCATACATATATATATATATCATAAAAGAATAATTTATCAACCGAATAATACACAAAAATACTCTTATGATTATGTATAACATCACATTTTAATAAAAAGATGCATGCGTTGAGCTTGTTAGATGTTTTAAGATTAATGGAAGAGGTAGAGAAGGACATCCCCCACTTGGGAACTTGGGAGCAGAGAGACACCACGGTTCAGTGGTTACAGCTATAGGGCCCTCTGTGCTCTCTGCTCAATATATTAAGGGTGGTGATGTAGATGAAGGTTACGCAGGAAAAGTAGGTGATGTGGGTATACTACGTCAACAGGCAGCTGTGCAGTCAACCAGATAGTTTGTTGTTTTAACCTGTCTGACAATTGTTACGCCTGACCAGGGAGACAATAACAAGCTGATGTTAACACATGTGATCTAACGATAGTTTTACGTTCTTTAGCATGTTTTGGAAGGGATGGCCGTGGTGTATCATTTATTCTTTCATTCATTCACATATGTACTTCTTTCTTTTATTATTTCTTTTATTCATTCACATATACTTCTTGCTCTTCATTCATTCATTCATTGTAAGATTTCGACTGATACAGTAAACTGGCTGAAGTACTGTTAAACGCGGCCCAAGTTGCGATGGAGACGAATCAGGTCACTGTGTGCATTGGAGCATGAGGAGGCGCATACTAATTAGTACAAATGGTAAAGAAAACAAGTTAGTGACCTACCCCTGTTGTAGATAATTTCTGGTCTGACAAATAGGAGAATGCCCCATAAAACCTCGGACGAAGAAAAGCCGGGACGGGCAAACGGGAATTACTAAAAATGGGGACCACACTATTAAAACGAAACATGCTAAACTGGGTAGGTACACTTAAAACTACTAGGTAGGTACATTTGGTGAATGTCAGTGGAATTGACAAGACATATTTCAATACAGTTTAAAGATCTCACAACACCGTTTATTAATGTGTCCCAGCATAGTCACTGGAGTTTGGTCACTCTTGATTAGGGCTTTCACAAATAACTTCAACTTCATAGATATAGGTTGAATTTTGGTATATTTATAGAATACCTAAGTTCAAAAGAATCTCAAGACTTAGTATTCTAAGTGTACTGTATATGTTGCTGGAAGTAAAGGGCTTCACAACCCATGTTTGCCATAAAAGGCGACTATGCTTGTCGTAAGAGGCGACTAACGAGATCGGGTGGTCAGGCTCGCTGACTTGGTTGACACATGTCATCAGTTCCCAATTGTGCAGGTAGATGCTCAAACTCGATTATCTACAAACCGCCGCCATATTGCTGGGATATTGCTGAGTGCGACATAAAACTAAACTCACGAAATTAAACTGAATTGTCATTAGAATTTCATCTATTTTTAAACCATATGTTTGAAAAATAAAGAAAACGAGCAAACGAAAATATTTTCGTCCACGAGAGAGATTAGTCGAATTAAGACCGGAATGATTTCATTTTTTGGTCGTGATACTTATAAACACACTTTCATTCATATATTTACAACCCCCAAGACAATTAAAAAAGCTATGAAAATTTAAGTGGAAGTCCAGATTCTTGTACTTGTTACAAATTATCAGAATTAAGTCAAAATGATTTGAATTTTGTGCCATGATACTTACAAATATATCCTCATTCATTTACAAAATCCAAAACACAGGAAAAGATGTATTTTGAGTAAAAGTGATTATTCTGGCATATTTTTAAAAATCTTCCTGAATTCGCAAAAGTAAGTCAAAATCAGTTGAATTTTGTGTCATGATACTCATAATGGCACTTTCATACATTTACATCCTCCAAAACATTAGAAAAGATGTATTTGGAGTGAAAAGGAAATATTTTCGCTCATGGGCCCAATGTTTTTCGCCCATGGGCGAGATGTTTTTGAAAATCGGTCTCAATTAGCAGAATTAAGTCATAATGAGTTGGATTTTGTGCCATGATACTCATATATATATCCTCATTCATTTACAACCTCCAAACCACAGGAAAAGATGTATTTTGAGTGAAGGCAAATATTCTCGCCCATGGGTCAAAATGTCTTTCTCCCATGGGCGAGAGTTTTCAAAATTGCTCTCATTTAGAGGAATTAAGTCAAAATGAGTTGAAATTTCTGTCATGATACTCATAAATGTACTTTCATTCATTTACATCCTCCAAATATTGGAAAAGATGTGTTTGGGGTAAAAGGAAATATTCTCGCCCATGGGCCAAAATGTTTTTCACCCATGGGTGAGATTTTGTTAAATAGCTCTAAATTAACGGAATTAATTCAAAATGAGTGGAATTTTGTGACATGATACTTATGAACATACTTTCATCCATTCACAACCTCCACAACATGGGAAAAGGTGTATTGTGAGTAAAAGTAAATATTCTCACCCATGGGCCAAATGGTTTTCGCCCATGGGCGAGGCGTTTTGAAAAATCACTCTTAATTAGCCGAATTAAGTCAAAATAAGCTTAATTTCGTGTCAAGACACTAATAAATACACGTTCATTTATTGAAAAACTGCAAAGCCTGGAAAAAAACATGTAGTTTCAATAAAATTAATGACATGTATTCTCGTCCATGGGCCAATATGTTTTTCACCCATGGGCGAGATTTTTTAAAATCGCTGTCAGTTAGCAGAGTCAAGTCACAACAAGCTAAAATTTGTGTCATGATACTTATTAACATTTTTTCATTCATTTACAACCTCCAAAACATTTATTCTGGATGAAATTAAACACTTTCGCCCATGGGCCTGCCCATGGGCCTACCCATTGGCCACTGTTCGCCCATGGGCGTGCCCATGGGCGAGCGAGTTTAAATTTTGAGTTTTCGAAAAAATTTTTTTTCATTTTTTCATCCTTAGCACACATACATGACAGCTGCCTGTTTAATTTTGCGAAATCGCTTGTGCGAGAGTGGCCACAGTGCTGAGAGTTTCTGGACTTTTGTGAGTCCAGAATTAAATTGTGACGTGTTGTATATATTTGTGTACATCCTTACTTTCGACAATGTGTAGACTCATTCTTATCTTGTCTGTCATTGTTGTACTGTTCTGTGTAGACTTTATGTTGTGTGTCATTGTTTTACTGATTCATCAATAGACATTTTGTAAATATACCTATGTGCATGTGTATAGTAAGTGAGTGCGTATTTCCTACATGCAAGGTAAACAACATTGCTGTCAATGTATATAAAATACTAAGTAAATGTCATATATGCGAGAGTGCGCCTTGTTATTAGATAGGACAAATTGTATGGATAACTTGTTGGAGTGGCATGTTATTAGATGACTAAAAGTCTAAATCATTCTTCATTTCAATGTAAGGCGAAGAGACATATACTCTTCACTGTCGTTGTTTCAAAGGGGCAGTTCTGTTCCATTTATGGATGTGACCTTGCCCTGATTTTCGAAGAGACATGTCAATCTTATGTCCAGATATACCATCAGTGTCCCAGGTGGTCTAGTGGTTAGGATTTGGCGCTCTCACCGCCACGGCCGGGGTTCGATTCCCCGTGTGGGAAGTAACTTTTTTCCATTTTAAGATTTGGGAATAATTTGGCTGGAGTCAGCCACAACGCCTTAATTGCTCTACATTGTGTGTGTAATGCCATCACTCTACAACATACGTAACAACACACCTAAATACTACTTTGCTATCTAGTTCCATTGGAGAAAAGGTGTACTGTTCACATACTTCACTTCGCTATAAACACAAAAAAGCATCTCGGCACTCCGATTGTCCCATAAATAAGTGAAAAGGCATATTTGAGACTCACCAATATTGAAGAATATTTCAGCATCAATTGCTGTACGTGTCATACTACAAAATGAAATCCTCCGAATAAAATCCATGCCTTCTCTGCCCTGGACAAGAGTAGACTCGGCGGGTTCCTTGCTTAATTTGGCACATGCAACATGAGTGTCTCATGGCAATGTGGAAGCCACAGCTATTATTCATTCCAAGGGTGAACTGCACCCAAGCCTTCCTCTACAATTAATTCATTTACGATTGAAACTATATTGGAAGTAAGAAAAGAGAGACAGAAGGAAGCGTGCATGGGTAAGTGTCATCTAGGAAATATCACGTTGTGGCAACATGTTCCTACTTGAACCAATACCTTGCTCCATCCCTAACATTGCAAGGTCCCAGGTGGTCTAGTGGTTAGGATTTGGCGCTCTCACCGCCACGGCCGGGGTTCGATTCCCCGTCTGGGAAGTACATTTTTCGCATATTTTTTTCTCGGTATTTATCAACTCCTCCTCACGTTTCATTCAGTTCAGCCGGAATTTCACTTTGCCTCTTTTTTCGCAAGAAAACTAAGCCCAAACACTGTCACTGTAAAGGACGTCCACACAGTTCTTATATACAATTAACACTTGCACATCATAAGTATATATTTGTGTACATCCTTACTTTCGACAATGTGTAGACTCATTCTTATCTTGTCTGTCATTGTTGTACTGTTCTGTGTAGACTTTATGTTGTGTGTCATTGTTTTACTGATTCATCAATAGACATTTTGTAAATATACCTATGTGCATGTGTATAGTAAGTGAGTGCGTATTTCCTACATGCAAGGTAAACAACATTGCTGTCAATGTATATAAAATACTAAGTAAATGTCATATATGCGAGAGTGCGCCTTGTTATTAGATAGGACAAATTGTATGGATAACTTGTTGGAGTGGCATGTTATTAGATGACTAAAAGTCTAAATCATTCTTCATTTCAATGTAAGGCGAAGAGACATATACTCTTCACTGTCGTTGTTTCAAAGGGGCAGTTCTGTTCCATTTATGGATGTGACCTTGCCCTGATTTTCGAAGAGACATGTCAATCTTATGTCCAGATATACCATCAGTGTCCCAGGTGGTCTAGTGGTTAGGATTTGGCGCTCTCACCGCCACGGCCGGGGTTCGATTCCCCGTCTGGGAAGTAACTTTTTTCCATTTTAAGATTTGGGAATAATTTGGCTGGAGTCAGCCACAACGCCTTAATTGCTCTACATTGTGTGTGTAATGCCATCACTCTACAACATACGTAACAACACACCTAAATACTACTTTGCTATCTAGTTCCATTGGAGAAAAGGTGTACTGTTCACATACTTCACTTCGCTATAAACACAAAAAAGCATCTCGGCACTCCGATTGTCCCATAAATAAGTGAAAAGGCATATTTGAGACTCACCAATATTGAAGAATATTTCAGCATCAATTGCTGTACGTGTCATACTACAAAATGAAATCCTCCGAATAAAATCCATGCCTTCTCTGCCCTGGACAAGAGTAGACTCGGCGGGTTCCTTGCTTAATTTGGCACATGCAACATGAGTGTCTCATGGCAATGTGGAAGCCACAGCTATTATTCATTCCAAGGGTGAACTGCACCCAAGCCTTCCTCTACAATTAATTCATTTACGATTGAAACTATATTGGAAGTAAGAAAAGAGAGACAGAAGGAAGCGTGCATGGGTAAGTGTCATCTAGGAAATATCACGTTGTGGCAACATGTTCCTACTTGAACCAATACCTTGCTCCATCCCTAACATTGCAAGGTCCCAGGTGGTCTAGTGGTTAGGATTTGGCGCTCTCACCGCCACGGCCGGGGTTCGATTCCCCGTCTGGGAAGTACATTTTTCGCATATTTTTTTCTCGGTATTTATCAACTCCTCCTCACGTTTCATTCAGTTCAGCCGGAATTTCACTTTGCCTCTTTTTTCGCAAGAAAACTAAGCCCAAACACTGTCACTGTAAAGGACGTCCACACAGTTCTTATATACAATTAACACTTGCACATCATAAGTATATATTTGTGTACATCCTTACCTTCGACAATGTGTAGACTCATTCTTGTCTTGTCTGTCATTGTTGTACTGTTCTGTGTAGACTTTATGTTGTGTGTCATTGTTTTACTGATTTATCAATGGACATTTTGTAAATATACCTATGTGCATGTGTATAGTAAGTGAGTGCGTATTTCCTACATGCAAGGTAAACAACATTGCTGTCAATGTATATAAAATACTAAGTAAATGTCATATATGCGAGAGTGCGCCTTGTTATTAGATAGGACAAATTGTATGGATAACTTGTTGGAGTGGCATGTTATTAGATGACTAAAAGTCTAAATCATTCTTCATTTCAATGTAAGGCGAAGAGACATATACTCTTCACTGTCGTTGTTTCAAAGGGGCAGTTCTGTTCCATTTATGGATGTGACCTTGCCCTGATTTTCGAAGAGACATGTCAATCTTATGTCCAGATATACCATCAGTGTCCCAGGTGGTCTAGTGGTTAGGATTTGGCGCTCTCACCGCCACGGCCGGGGTTCGATTCCCCGTCTGGGAAGTAACTTTTTTCCATTTTAAGATTTGGGAATAATTTGGCTGGAGTCAGCCACAACGCCTTAATTGCTCTACATTGTGTGTATTGCCCTCACTCTACAACATACGTAACAACACACCTAAATACTACTTTGCTATCTAGTTCCATTGGAGAAAAGGTGTACTGTTCACATACTTCACTTCGCTATAAACACAAAAAAGCATCTCGGCACTCCGATTGTCCCATAAATAAGTGAAGAGGCATATTTGAGACTCACCAATATTGAAGAATATTTCAGCATCAATTGCTGTACGTGTCATACTACAAAATGAAATCCTCCGAATAAAATCCATGCCTTCTCTGCCCTGGACAAGAGTAGACTCGGCGGGTTCCTTGCTTAATTTGGCACATGCAACATGAGTGTCTCATGGCAATGTGGAGGCCACAGCTATTATTCATTCCAAGGGTGAACTGCACCCAAGCCTTCCTCTACAATTAATTCATTTACGATTGAAACTATATTGGAAGTAAGAAAAGAGAGACAGAAGGAAGCGTGCATGGGTAAGTGTCATCTAGGAAATATCACGTTGTGGCAACATGTTCCCTACTTGAACCAATACCTTGCTCCATCCCTAAGATTGCAAGGTTCCAGGTGGTCTAGTGGTTAGGATTTGGCGCTCTCACCGCCACGGGCGGGGTTCGATTCCCCGTCTGGGAAGTACATTTTTCGCATATTTTTTTCTCGGTATTTATCAACTCCTCCTCACGTTTCATTTAGTTCAGCCGGAATTTCACTTTGCCTCTTTTTTCGCAAGAAAACTAAGCCCAAACACTGTCACTGTAAAGGACGTCCACACAGTTCTTATATACAATTAACACTTGCACATCATAAGTATATATTTGTGTACATCCTTACTTTCGACAATGTGTAGACTCATTCTTATCTTGTCTGTCATTGTTGTACTGTTCTGTGTAGACTTTATGTTGTGTGTCATTGTTTTACTGATTCATCAATAGACATTTTGTAAATATACCTATGTGCATGTGTATAGTAAGTGAGTGCGTATTTCCTACATGCAAGGTAAACAACATTGCTGTCAATGTATATAAAATACTAAGTAAATGTCATATATGCGAGAGTGCGCCTTGTTATTAGATAGGACAAATTGTATGGATAACTTGTTGGAGTGGCATGTTATTAGATGACTAAAAGTCTAAATCATTCTTCATTTCAATGTAAGGCGAAGAGACATATACTCTTCACTGTCGTTGTTTCAAAGGGGCAGTTCTGTTCCATTTATGGATGTGACCTTGCCCTGATTTTCGAAGAGACATGTCAATCTTATGTCCAGATATACCATCAGTGTCCCAGGTGGTCTAGTGGTTAGGATTTGGCGCTCTCACCGCCACGGGCGGGGTTCGATTCCCCGTGTGGGAAGTAACTTTTTTCCATTTTAAGATTTGGGAATAATTTGGCTGGAGTCAGCCACAACGCCTTAATTGCTCTACATTGTGTGTGTAATGCCATCACTCTACAACATACGTAACAACACACCTAAATACTACTTTGCTATCTAGTTCCATTGGAGAAAAGGTGTACTGTTCACATACTTCACTTCGCTATAAACACAAAAAAGCATCTCGGCACTCCGATTGTCCCATAAATAAGTGAAAAGGCATATTTGAGACTCACCAATATTGAAGAATATTTCAGCATCAATTGCTGTACGCGTCATACTACAAAATGAAATCCTCCGAATAAAATCCATGCCTTCTCTGCTCTGGACAAGAGTAGACTCGGCGGGTTCCTTGCTTAATTTGGCACATGCAACATGAGTGTCTCATGGCAATGTGGAAGCCACAGCTATTATTCATTCCAAGGGTGAACTGCACCCAAGCCTTCCTCTACAATTAATTCATTTACGATTGAAACTATATTGGAAGTAAGAAAAGAGAGACAGAAGGAAGCGTGCATGGGTAAGTGTCATCTAGGAAATATCACGTTGTGGCAACATGTTCCTACTTGAACCAATACCTTGCTCCATCCCTAAGATTGCAAGGTCCCAGGTGGTCTAGTGGTTAGGATTTGGCGCTCTCACCGCCACGGGCGGGGTTCGATTCCCCGTCTGGGAAGTACATTTTTCGCATATTTTTTTCTCGGTATTTATCAACTCCTCCTCACGTTTCATTTAGTTCAGCCGGAATTTCACTTTGCCTCTTTTTTCGCAAGAAAACTAAGCCCAAACACTGTCACTGTAAAGGACGTCCACACAGTTCTTATATACAATTAACACTTGCACATCATAAGTATATATTTGTGTACATCCTTACTTTCGACAATGTGTAGACTCATTCTTATCTTGTCTGTCATTGTTGTACTGTTCTGTGTAGACTTTATGTTGTGTGTCATTGTTTTACTGATTCATCAATAGACATTTTGTAAATATACCTATGTGCATGTGTATAGTAAGTGAGTGCGTATTTCCTACATGCAAGGTAAACAACATTGCTGTCAATGTATATAAAATACTAAGTAAATGTCATATATGCGAGAGTGCGCCTTGTTATTAGATAGGACAAATTGTATGGATAACTTGTTGGAGTGGCATGTTATTAGATGACTAAAAGTCTAAATCATTCTTCATTTCAATGTAAGGCGAAGAGACATATACTCTTCACTGTCGTTGTTTCAAAGGGGCAGTTCTGTTCCATTTATGGATGTGACCTTGCCCTGATTTTCGAAGAGACATGTCAATCTTATGTCCAGATATACCATCAGTGTCCCAGGTGGTCTAGTGGTTAGGATTTGGCGCTCTCACCGCCACGGCCGGGGTTCGATTCCCCGTCTGGGAAGTAACTTTTTTCCATTTTAAGATTTGGGAATAATTTGGCTGGAGTCAGCCACAACGCCTTAATTGCTCTACATTGTGTGTGTAATGCCATCACTCTACAACATACGTAACAACACACCTAAATACTACTTTGCTATCTAGTTCCATTGGAGAAAAGGTGTACTGTTCACATACTTCACTTCGCTATAAACACAAAAAAGCATCTCGGCACTCCGATTGTCCCATAAATAAGTGAAAAGGCATATTTGAGACTCACCAATATTGAAGAATATTTCAGCATCAATTGCTGTACGTGTCATACTACAAAATGAAATCCTCCGAATAAAATCCATGCCTTCTCTGCTCTGGACAAGAGTAGACTCGGCGGGTTCCTTGCTTAATTTGGCACATGCAACATGAGTGTCTCATGGCAATGTGGAAGCCACAGCTATTATTCATTCCAAGGGTGAACTGCACCCAAGCCTTCCTCTACAATTAATTCATTTACGATTGAAACTATATTGGAAGTAAGAAAAGAGAGACAGAAGGAAGCGTGCATGGGTAAGTGTCATCTAGGAAATATCACGTTGTGGCAACATGTTCCTACTTGAACCAATACCTTGCTCCATCCCTAAGATTGCAAGGTCCCAGGTGGTCTAGTGGTTAGGATTTGGCGCTCTCACCGCCACGGCCGGGATTCGATTCCCCGTCTGGGAAGTACATTTTTCGCATATTTTTTTCTCGGTATTTATCAACTCCTCCTCACGTTTCATTCAGTTCAGCCGGAATTTCACTTTGCCTCTTTTTTCGCAAGAAAACTAAGCCCAAACACTGTCACTGTAAAGGACGTCCACACAGTTCTTATATACAATTAACACTTGCACATCATAAGTATATATTTGTGTACGTGTACATCCTTACTTTCGACAATGTGTAGACTCATTCTTATCTTGTCTGTCATTGTTGTACTGTTCTGTGTAGACTTTATGTTGTGTGTCATTGTTTTACTGATTTATCAATGGACATTTTGTAAATATACCTATGTGCATGTGTATAGTAAGTGAGTGCGTATTTCCTACATGCAAGGTAAACAACATTGCTGTCAATGTATATAAAATACTAAGTAAATGTCATATATGCGAGAGTGCGCCTTGTTATTAGATAGGACAAATTGTATGGATAACTTGTTGGAGTGGCATGTTATTAGATGACTAAAAGTCTAAATCATTCTTCATTTCAATGTAAGGCGAAGAGACATATACTCTTCACTGTCGTTGTTTCAAAGGGGCAGTTCTGTTCCATTTATGGATGTGACCTTGCCCTGATTTTCGAAGAGACATGTCAATCTTATGTCCAGATATACCATCAGTGTCCCAGGTGGTCTAGTGGTTAGGATTTGGCGCTCTCACCGCCACGGCCGGGGTTCGATTCCCCGTCTGGGAAGTAACTTTTTTCCATTTTAAGATTTGGGAATAATTTGGCTGGAGTCAGCCACAACGCCTTAATTGCTCTACATTGTGTGTGTAATGCCATCACTCTACAACATACGTAACAACACACCTAAATACTACTTTGCTATCTAGTTCCATTGGAGAAAAGGTGTACTGTTCACATACTTCACTTCGCTATAAACACAAAAAAGCATCTCGGCACTCCGATTGTCCCATAAATAAGTGAAGAGGCATATTTGAGACTCACCAATATTGAAGAATATTTCAGCATCAATTGCTGTACGTGTCATACTACAAAATGAAATCCTCCGAATAAAATCCATGCCTTCTCTGCTCTGGACAAGAGTAGACTCGGCGGGTTCCTTGCTTAATTTGGCACATGCAACATGAGTGTCTCATGGCAATGTGGAAGCCACAGCTATTATTCATTCCAAGGGTGAACTGCACCCAAGCCTTCCTCTACAATTAATTCATTTACGATTGAAACTATATTGGAAGTAAGAAAAGAGAGACAGAAGGAAGCGTGCATGGGTAAGTGTCATCTAGGAAATATCACGTTGTGGCAACATGTTCCTACTTGAACCAATACCTTGCTCCATCCCTAAGATTGCAAGGTCCCAGGTGGTCTAGTGGTTAGGATTTGGCGCTCTCACCGCCACGGCCGGGATTCGATTCCCCGTCTGGGAAGTACATTTTTCGCATATTTTTTTCTCGGTATTTATCAACTCCTCCTCACGTTTCATTTAGTTCAGCCGGAATTTCACTTTGCCTCTTTTTTCGCAAGAAAACTAAGCCCAAACACTGTCACTGTAAAGGACGTCCACACAGTTCTTATATACAATTAACACTTGCACATCATAAGTATATATTTGTGTACGTGTACATCCTTACTTTCGACAATGTGTAGACTCATTCTTATCTTGTCTGTCATTGTTGTACTGTTCTGTGTAGACTTTATGTTGTGTGTCATTGTTTTACTGATTTATCAATGGACATTTTGTAAATATACCTATGTGCATGTGTATAGTAAGTGAGTGCGTATTTCCCACATGCAAGGTAAACAACATTGCTGTCAATGTATATAAAATACTAAGTAAATGTCATATATGCGAGAGTGCGCCTTGTTATTAGATAGGACAAATTGTATGGATAACTTGTTGGAGTGGCATGTTATTAGATGACTAAAAGTCTAAATCATTCTTCATTTCAATGTAAGGCGAAGAGACATATACTCTTCACTGTCGTTGTTTCAAAGGGGCAGTTCTGTTCCATTTATGGATGTGACCTTGCCCTGATTTTCGAAGAGACATGTCAATCTTATGTCCAGATATACCATCAGTGTCCCAGGTGGTCTAGTGGTTAGGATTTGGCGCTCTCACCGCCACGGCCGGGGTTCGATTCCCCGTCTGGGAAGTAACTTTTTTCCATTTTAAGATTTGGGAATAATTTGGCTGGAGTCAGCCACAACGCCTTATTTGCTCTACATTGTGTGTGTAATGCCATCACTCTACAACATACGTAACAACACACCTAAATACTACTTTGCTATCTAGTTCCATTGGAGAAAAGGTGTACTGTTCACATACTTCACTTCGCTATAAACACAAAAAAGCATCTCGGCACTCCGATTGTCCCATAAATAAGTGAAAAGGCATATTTGAGACTCACCAATATTGAAGAATATTTCAGCATCAATTGCTGTACGTGTCATACTACAAAATGAAATCCTCCGAATAAAATCCATGCCTTCTCTGCTCTGGACAAGAGTAGACTCGGCGGGTTCCTTGCTTAATTTGGCACATGCAACATGAGTGTCTCATGGCAATGTGGAAGCCACAGCTATTATTCATTCCAAGGGTGAACTGCACCCAAGCCTTCCTCTACAATTAATTCATTTACGATTGAAACTATATTGGAAGTAAGAAAAGAGAGACAGAAGGAAGCGTGCATGGGTAAGTGTCATCTAGGAAATATCACGTTGTGGCAACATGTTCCTACTTGAACCAATACCTTGCTCCATCCCTAAGATTGCAAGGTCCCAGGTGGTCTAGTGGTTAGGATTTGGCGCTCTCACCGCCACGGCCGGGATTCGATTCCCCGTCTGGGAAGTACATTTTTCGCATATTTTTTTCTCGGTATTTATCAACTCCTCCTCACGTTTCATTTAGTTCAGCCGGAATTTCACTTTGCCTCTTTTTTCGCAAGAAAACTAAGCCCAAACACTGTCACTGTAAAGGACGTCCACACAGTTCTTATATACAATTAACACTTGCACATCATAAGTATATATTTGTGTACATCCTTACTTTCGACAATGTGTAGACTCATTCTTATCTTGTCTGTCATTGTTGTACTGTTCTGTGTAGACTTTATGTTGTGTGTCATTGTTTTACTGATTCATCAATAGACATTTTGTAAATATACCTATGTGCATGTGTATAGTAAGTGAGTGCGTATTTCCTACATGCAAGGTAAACAACATTGCTGTCAATGTATATAAAATACTAAGTAAATGTCATATATGCGAGAGTGCGCCTTGTTATTAGATAGGACAAATTGTATGGATAACTTGTTGGAGTGGCATGTTATTAGATGACTAAAAGTCTAAATCATTCTTCATTTCAATGTAAGGCGAAGAGACATATACTCTTCACTGTCGTTGTTTCAAAGGGGCAGTTCTGTTCCATTTATGGATGTGACCTTGCCCTGATTTTCGAAGAGACATGTCAATCTTATGTCCAGATATACCATCAGTGTCCCAGGTGGTCTAGTGGTTAGGATTTGGCGCTCTCACCGCCACGGCCGGGGTTCGATTCCCCGTCTGGGAAGTAACTTTTTTCCATTTTAAGATTTGGGAATAATTTGGCTGGAGTCAGCCACAACGCCTTAATTGCTCTACATTGTGTGTGTAATGCCATCACTCTACAACATACGTAACAACACACCTAAATACTACTTTGCTATCTAGTTCCATTGGAGAAAAGGTGTACTGTTCACATACTTCACTTCGCTATAAACACAAAAAAGCATCTCGGCACTCCGATTGTCCCATAAATAAGTGAAGAGGCATATTTGAGACTCACCAATATTGAAGAATATTTCAGCATCAATTGCTGTACGTGTCATACTACAAAATGAAATCCTCCGAATAAAATCCATGCCTTCTCTGCTCTGGACAAGAGTAGACTCGGCGGGTTCCTTGCTTAATTTGGCACATGCAACATGAGTGTCTCATGGCAATGTGGAAGCCACAGCTATTATTCATTCCAAGGGTGAACTGCACCCAAGCCTTCCTCTACAATTAATTCATTTACGATTGAAACTATATTGGAAGTAAGAAAAGAGAGACAGAAGGAAGCGTGCATGGGTAAGTGTCATCTAGGAAATATCACGTTGTGGCAACATGTTCCTACTTGAACCAATACCTTGCTCCATCCCTGAGATTGCAAGGTCCCAGGTGGTCTAGTGGTTAGGATTTGGCGCTCTCACCGCCACGGCCGGGGTTCGATTCCCCCTCTGGGAAGTACATTTTTCGCATATTTTTTTCTCGGTATTTATCAACTCCTCCTCACGTTTCATTCAGTTCAGCCGGAATTTCACTTTGCCTCTTTTTTCGCAAGAAAACTAAGCCCAAACACTGTCACTGTAAAGGACGTCCACACAGTTCTTATATACAATTAACACTTGCACATCATAAGTATATATTTGTGTACATCCTTACTTTCGACAATGTGTAGACTCATTCTTATCTTGTCTGTCATTGTTGTACTGTTCTGTGTAGACTTTATGTTGTGTGTCATTGTTTTACTGATTTATCAATGGACATTTTGTAAATATACCTATGTGCATGTGTATAGTAAGTGAGTGCGTATTTCCCACATGCAAGGTAAACAACATTGCTGTCAATGTATATAAAATACTAAGTAAATGTCATATATGCGAGAGTGCGCCTTGTTATTAGATAGGACAAATTGTATGGATAACTTGTTGGAGTGGCATGTTATTAGATGACTAAAAGTCTAAATCATTCTTCATTTCAATGTAAGGCGAAGAGACATATACTCTTCACTGTCGTTGTTTCAAAGGGGCAGTTCTGTTCCATTTATGGATGTGACCTTGCCCTGATTTTCGAAGAGACATGTCAATCTTATGTCCAGATATACCATCAGTGTCCCAGGTGGTCTAGTGGTTAGGATTTGGCGCTCTCACCGCCACGGCCGGGGTTCGATTCCCCCTCTGGGAAGTACATTTTTCGCATATTTTTTTCTCGGTATTTATCAACTCCTCCTCACGTTTCATTCAGTTCAGCCGGAATTTCACTTTGCCTCTTTTTTCGCAAGAAAACTAAGCCCAAACACTGTCACTGTAAAGGACGTCCACACAGTTCTTATATACAATTAACACTTGCACATCATAAGTATATATTTGTGTACATCCTTACTTTCGACAATGTGTAGACTCATTCTTATCTTGTCTGTCATTGTTGTACTGTTCTGTGTAGACTTTATGTTGTGTGTCATTGTTTTACTGATTTATCAATGGACATTTTGTAAATATACCTATGTGCATGTGTATAGTAAGTGAGTGCGTATTTCCCACATGCAAGGTAAACAACATTGCTGTCAATGTATATAAAATACTAAGTAAATGTCATATATGCGAGAGTGCGCCTTGTTATTAGATAGGACAAATTGTATGGATAACTTGTTGGAGTGGCATGTTATTAGATGACTAAAAGTCTAAATCATTCTTCATTTCAATGTAAGGCGAAGAGACATATACTCTTCACTGTCGTTGTTTCAAAGGGGCAGTTCTGTTCCATTTATGGATGTGACCTTGCCCTGATTTTCGAAGAGACATGTCAATCTTATGTCCAGATATACCATCAGTGTCCCAGGTGGTCTAGTGGTTAGGATTTGGCGCTCTCACCGCCACGGCCGGGGTTCGATTCCCCGTCTGGGAAGTAACTTTTTTCCATTTTAAGATTTGGGAATAATTTGGCTGGAGTCAGCCACAACGCCTTAATTGCTCTACATTGTGTGTGTAATGCCATCACTCTACAACATACGTAACAACACACCTAAATACTACTTTGCTATCTAGTTCCATTGGAGAAAAGGTGTACTGTTCACATACTTCACTTCGCTATAAACACAAAAAAGCATCTCGGCACTCCGATTGTCCCATAAATAAGTGAAGAGGCATATTTGAGACTCACCAATATTGAAGAATATTTCAGCATCAATTGCTGTACGTGTCATACTACAAAATGAAATCCTCCGAATAAAATCCATGCCTTCTCTGCCCTGGACAAGAGTAGACTCGGCGGGTTCCTTGCTTAATTTGGCACATGCAACATGAGTGTCTCATGGCAATGTGGAAGCCACAGCTATTATTCATTCCAAGGGTGAACTGCACCCAAGCCTTCCTCTACAATTAATTCATTTACGATTGAAACTATATTGGAAGTAAGAAAAGAGAGACAGAAGGAAGCGTGCATGGGTAAGTGTCATCTAGGAAATATCACGTTGTGGCAACATGTTCCTACTTGAACCAATACCTTGCTCCATCCCTGAGATTGCAAGGTTCCAGGTGGTCTAGTGGTTAGGATTTGGCGCTCTCACCGCCACGGCCGGGGTTCGATTCCCCCTCTGGGAAGTACATTTTTCGCATATTTTTTTCTCGGTATTTATCAACTCCTCCTCACGTTTCATTCAGTTCAGCCGGAATTTCACTTTGCCTCTTTTTTCGCAAGAAAACTAAGCCCAAACACTGTCACTGTAAAGGACGTCCACACAGTTCTTATATACAATTAACACTTGCACATCATAAGTATATATTTGTGTACATCCTTACTTTCGACAATGTGTAGACTCATTCTTATCTTGTCTGTCATTGTTGTACTGTTCTGTGTAGACTTTATGTTGTGTGTCATTGTTTTACTGATTTATCAATGGACATTTTGTAAATATACCTATGTGCATGTGTATAGTAAGTGAGTGCGTATTTCCCACATGCAAGGTAAACAACATTGCTGTCAATGTATATAAAATACTAAGTAAATGTCATATATGCGAGAGAGCGCCTTGTTATTAGGACAAATTGTATGGATAACTTGTTGGAGTGGCATGTTATTAGATGACTAAAAGTCTAAATCATTCTTCATTTCAATGTAAGGCGAAGAGACATATACTCTTCACTGTCGTTGTTTCAAAGGGGCAGTTCTGTTCCATTTATGGATGTGACCTTGCCCTGATTTTCGAAGAGACATGTCAATCTTATGTCCAGATATACCATCAGTGTCCCAGGTGGTCTAGTGGTTAGGATTTGGCGCTCTCACCGCCACGGCCGGGGTTCGATTCCCCGTGTGGGAAGTAACTTTTTTCCATTTTAAGATTTGGGAATAATTTGGCTGGAGTCAGCCACAACGCCTTAATTGCTCTACATTGTGTGTGTAATGCCATCACTCTACAACATACGTAACAACACACCTAAATACTACTTTGCTATCTAGTTCCATTGGAGAAAAGGTGTACTGTTCACATACTTCACTTCGCTATAAACACAAAAAAGCATCTCGGCACTCCGATTGTCCCATAAATAAGTGAAAAGGCATATTTGAGACTCACCAATATTGAAGAATATTTCAGCATCAATTGCTGTACGTGTCATACTACAAAATGAAATCCTCCGAATAAAATCCATGCCTTCTCTGCTCTGGACAAGAGTAGACTCGGCGGGTTCCTTGCTTAATTTGGCACATGCAACATGAGTGTCTCATGGCAATGTGGAAGCCACAGCTATTATTCATTCCAAGGGTGAACTGCACCCAAGCCTTCCTCTACAATTAATTCATTTACGATTGAAACTATATTGGAAGTAAGAAAAGAGAGACAGAAGGAAGCGTGCATGGGTAAGTGTCATCTAGGAAATATCACGTTGTGGCAACATGTTCCTACTTGAACCAATACCTTGCTCCATCCCTAAGATTGCAAGGTCCCAGGTGGTCTAGTGGTTAGGATTTGGCGCTCTCACCGCCACGGCCGGGATTCGATTCCCCGTCTGGGAAGTACATTTTTCGCATATTTTTTTCTCGGTATTTATCAACTCCTCCTCACGTTTCATTCAGTTCAGCCGGAATTTCACTTTGCCTCTTTTTTCGCAAGAAAACTAAGCCCAAACACTGTCACTGTAAAGGACGTCCACACAGTTCTTATATACAATTAACACTTGCACATCATAAGTATATATTTGTGTACGTGTACATCCTTACTTTCGACAATGTGTAGACTCATTCTTATCTTGTCTGTCATTGTTGTACTGTTCTGTGTAGACTTTATGTTGTGTGTCATTGTTTTACTGATTTATCAATGGACATTTTGTAAATATACCTATGTGCATGTGTATAGTAAGTGAGTGCGTATTTCCTACATGCAAGGTAAACAACATTGCTGTCAATGTATATAAAATACTAAGTAAATGTCATATATGCGAGAGTGCGCCTTGTTATTAGATAGGACAAATTGTATGGATAACTTGTTGGAGTGGCATGTTATTAGATGACTAAAAGTCTAAATCATTCTTCATTTCAATGTAAGGCGAAGAGACATATACTCTTCACTGTCGTTGTTTCAAAGGGGCAGTTCTGTTCCATTTATGGATGTGACCTTGCCCTGATTTTCGAAGAGACATGTCAATCTTATGTCCAGATATACCATCAGTGTCCCAGGTGGTCTAGTGGTTAGGATTTGGCGCTCTCACCGCCACGGCCGGGGTTCGATTCCCCGTCTGGGAAGTAACTTTTTTCCATTTTAAGATTTGGGAATAATTTGGCTGGAGTCAGCCACAACGCCTTAATTGCTCTACATTGTGTGTGTAATGCCATCACTCTACAACATACGTAACAACACACCTAAATACTACTTTGCTATCTAGTTCCATTGGAGAAAAGGTGTACTGTTCACATACTTCACTTCGCTATAAACACAAAAAAGCATCTCGGCACTCCGATTGTCCCATAAATAAGTGAAGAGGCATATTTGAGACTCACCAATATTGAAGAATATTTCAGCATCAATTGCTGTACGTGTCATACTACAAAATGAAATCCTCCGAATAAAATCCATGCCTTCTCTGCTCTGGACAAGAGTAGACTCGGCGGGTTCCTTGCTTAATTTGGCACATGCAACATGAGTGTCTCATGGCAATGTGGAAGCCACAGCTATTATTCATTCCAAGGGTGAACTGCACCCAAGCCT
This sequence comes from Haliotis asinina, assembly GCF_037392515.1. NCBI lineage: Eukaryota > Metazoa > Mollusca > Gastropoda > Lepetellida > Haliotidae > Haliotis > Haliotis asinina. The sequence goes on along the minus strand of NC_090293.1, from coordinate 31,408,321 downwards.
TCCTCTACAATTAATTCATTTACGATTGAAACTATATTGGAAGTAAGAAAAGAGAGACAGAAGGAAGCGTGCATGGGTAAGTGTCATCTAGGAAATATCACGTTGTGGCAACATGTTCCTACTTGAACCAATACCTTGCTCCATCCCTGAGATTGCAAGGTCCCAGGTGGTCTAGTGGTTAGGATTTGGCGCTCTCACCGCCACGGCCGGGATTCGATTCCCCGTCTGGGAAGTACATTTTTCGCATATTTTTTTCTCGGTATTTATCAACTCCTCCTCACGTTTCATTCAGTTCAGCCGGAATTTCACTTTGCCTCTTTTTTCGCAAGAAAACTAAGCCCAAACACTGTCACTGTAAAGGACGTCCACACAGTTCTTATATACAATTAACACTTGCACATCATAAGTATATATTTGTGTACATCCTTACTTTCGACAATGTGTAGACTCATTCTTATCTTGTCTGTCATTGTTGTACTGTTCTGTGTAGACTTTATGTTGTGTGTCATTGTTTTACTGATTCATCAATAGACATTTTGTAAATATACCTATGTGCATGTGTATAGTAAGTGAGTGCGTATTTCCTACATGCAAGGTAAACAACATTGCTGTCAATGTATATAAAATACTAAGTAAATGTCATATATGCGAGAGTGCGCCTTGTTATTAGATAGGACAAATTGTATGGATAACTTGTTGGAGTGGCATGTTATTAGATGACTAAAAGTCTAAATCATTCTTCATTTCAATGTAAGGCGAAGAGACATATACTCTTCACTGTCGTTGTTTCAAAGGGGCAGTTCTGTTCCATTTATGGATGTGACCTTGCCCTGATTTTCGAAGAGACATGTCAATCTTATGTCCAGATATACCATCAGTGTCCCAGGTGGTCTAGTGGTTAGGATTTGGCGCTCTCACCGCCACGGCCGGGGTTCGATTCCCCGTCTGGGAAGTAACTTTTTTCCATTTTAAGATTTGGGAATAATTTGGCTGGAGTCAGCCACAACGCCTTAATTGCTCTACATTGTGTGTGTAATGCCATCACTCTACAACATACGTAACAACACACCTAAATACTACTTTGCTATCTAGTTCCATTGGAGAAAAGGTGTACTGTTCACATACTTCACTTCGCTATAAACACAAAAAAGCATCTCGGCACTCCGATTGTCCCATAAATAAGTGAAAAGGCATATTTGAGACTCACCAATATTGAAGAATATTTCAGCATCAATTGCTGTACGTGTCATACTACAAAATGAAATCCTCCGAATAAAATCCATGCCTTCTCTGCTCTGGACAAGAGTAGACTCGGCGGGTTCCTTGCTTAATTTGGCACATGCAACATGAGTGTCTCATGGCAATGTGGAAGCCACAGCTATTATTCATTCCAAGGGTGAACTGCACCCAAGCCTTCCTCTACAATTAATTCATTTACGATTGAAACTATATTGGAAGTAAGAAAAGAGAGACAGAAGGAAGCGTGCATGGGAAAGTGTCATCTAGGAAATATCACGTTGTGGCAACATGTTCCTACTTGAACCAATACCTTGCTCCATCCCTAAGATTGCAAGGTCCCAGGTGGTCTAGTGGTTAGGATTTGGCGCTCTCACCGCCACGGCCGGGAGTCGATTCCCCGTCTGGGAAGTACATTTTTCGCATATTTTTTTCTCGGTATTTATCAACTCCTCCTCACGTTTCATTCAGTTCAGCCGGAATTTCACTTTGCCTCTTTTTTCGCAAGAAAACTAAGCCCAAACACTGTCACTGTAAAGGACGTCCACACAGTTCTTATATACAATTAACACTTGCACATCATAAGTATATATTTGTGTACGTGTACATCCTTACTTTCGACAATGTGTAGACTCATTCTTATCTTGTCTGTCATTGTTGTACTGTTCTGTGTAGACTTTATGTTGTGTGTCATTGTTTTACTGATTCATCAATAGACATTTTGTAAATATACCTATGTGCATGTGTATAGTAAGTGAGTGCGTATTTCCTACATGCAAGGTAAACAACATTGCTGTCAATGTATATAAAATACTAAGTAAATGTCATATATGCGAGAGTGCGCCTTGTTATTAGATAGGACAAATTGTATGGATAACTTGTTGGAGTGGCATGTTATTAGATGACTAAAAGTCTAAATCATTCTTCATTTCAATGTAAGGCGAAGAGACATATACTCTTCACTGTCGTTGTTTCAAAGGGGCAGTTCTGTTCCATTTATGGATGTGACCTTGCCCTGATTTTCGAAGAGACATGTCAATCTTATGTCCAGATATACCATCAGTGTCCCAGGTGGTCTAGTGGTTAGGATTTGGCGCTCTCACCGCCACGGCCGGGGTTCGATTCCCCGTCTGGGAAGTAACTTTTTTCCATTTTAAGATTTGGGAATAATTTGGCTGGAGTCAGCCACAACGCCTTAATTGCTCTACATTGTGTGTGTAATGCCATCACTCTACAACATACGTAACAACACACCTAAATACTACTTTGCTATCTAGTTCCATTGGAGAAAAGGTGTACTGTTCACATACTTCACTTCGCTATAAACACAAAAAAGCATCTCGGCACTCCGATTGTCCCATAAATAAGTGAAAAGGCATATTTGAGACTCACCAATATTGAAGAATATTTCAGCATCAATTGCTGTACGTGTCATACTACAAAATGAAATCCTCCGAATAAAATCCATGCCTTCTCTGCTCTGGACAAGAGTAGACTCGGCGGGTTCCTTGCTTAATTTGGCACATGCAACATGAGTGTCTCATGGCAATGTGGAAGCCACAGCTATTATTCATTCCAAGGGTGAACTGCACCCAAGCCTTCCTCTACAATTAATTCATTTACGATTGAAACTATATTGGAAGTAAGAAAAGAGAGACAGAAGGAAGCGTGCATGGGTAAGTGTCATCTAGGAAATATCACGTTGTGGCAACATGTTCCTACTTGAAGCAATACCTTGCTCCATCCCTGAGATTGCAAGGTCCCAGGTGGTCTAGTGGTTAGGATTTGGCGCTCTCACCGCCACGGCCGGGGTTCGATTCCCCCTCTGGGAAGTACATTTTTCGCATATTTTTTTCTCGGTATTTATCAACTCCTCCTCACGTTTCATTCAGTTCAGCCGGAATTTCACTTTGCCTCTTTTTTCGCAAGAAAACTAAGCCCAAACACTGTCACTGTAAAGGACGTCCACACAGTTCTTATATACAATTAACACTTGCACATCATAAGTATATATTTGTGTACATCCTTACTTTCGACAATGTGTAGACTCATTCTTATCTTGTCTGTCATTGTTGTACTGTTCTGTGTAGACTTTATGTTGTGTGTCATTGTTTTACTGATTCATCAATAGACATTTTGTAAATATACCTATGTGCATGTGTATTGTAAGTGAGTGCGTATTTCCTACATGCAAGGTAAACAACATTGCTGTCAATGTATATAAAATACTAAGTAAATGTCATATATGCGAGAGTGCGCCTTGTTATTAGATAGGACAAATTGTATGGATAACTTGTTGGAGTGGCATGTTATTAGATGACTAAAAGTCTAAATCATTCTTCATTTCAATGTAAGGCGAAGAGACATATACTCTTCACTGTCGTTGTTTCAAAGGGGCAGTTCTGTTCCATTTATGGATGTGACCTTGCCCTGATTTTCGAAGAGACATGTCAATCTTATGTCCAGATATACCATCAGTGTCCCAGGTGGTCTAGTGGTTAGGATTTGGCGCTCTCACCGCCACGGCCGGGGTTCGATTCCCCGTCTGGGAAGTAACTTTTTTCCATTTTAAGATTTGGGAATAATTTGGCTGGAGTCAGCCACAACGCCTTAATTGCTCTACATTGTGTGTGTAATGCCATCACTCTACAACATACGTAACAACACACCTAAATACTACTTTGCTATCTAGTTCCATTGGAGAAAAGGTGTACTGTTCACATACTTCACTTCGCTATAAACACAGAAAAGCATCTCGGCACTCCGATTGTCCCATAAATAAGTGAAAAGGCATATTTGAGACTCACCAATATTGAAGAATATTTCAGCATCAATTGCTGTACGTGTCATACTACAAAATGAAATCCTCCGAATAAAATCCATGCCTTCTCTGCCCTGGACAAGAGTAGACTCGGCGGGTTCCTTGCTTAATTTGGCACATGCAACATGAGTGTCTCATGGCAATGTGGAAGCCACAGCTATTATTCATTCCAAGGGTGAACTGCACCCAAGCCTTCCTCTACAATTAATTCATTTACGATTGAAACTATATTGGAAGTAAGAAAAGAGAGACAGAAGGAAGCGTGCATGGGTAAGTGTCATCTAGGAAATATCACGTTGTGGCAACATGTTCCTACTTGAAGCAATACCTTGCTCCATCCCTGAGATTGCAAGGTCCCAGGTGGTCTAGTGGTTAGGATTTGGCGCTCTCACCGCCACGGCCGGGGTTCGATTCCCCCTCTGGGAAGTACATTTTTCGCATATTTTTTTCTCGGTATTTATCAACTCCTCCTCACGTTTCATTCAGTTCAGCCGGAATTTCACTTTGCCTCTTTTTTCGCAAGAAAACTAAGCCCAAACACTGTCACTGTAAAGGACGTCCACACAGTTCTTATATACAATTAACACTTGCACATCATAAGTATATATTTGTGTACATCCTTACTTTCGACAATGTGTAGACTCATTCTTATCTTGTCTGTCATTGTTGTACTGTTCTGTGTAGACTTTATGTTGTGTGTCATTGTTTTACTGATTCATCAATAGACATTTTGTAAATATACCTATGTGCATGTGTATAGTAAGTGAGTGCGTATTTCCTACATGCAAGGTAAACAACATTGCTGTCAATGTATATAAAATACTAAGTAAATGTCATATATGCGAGAGTGCGCCTTGTTATTAGATAGGACAAATTGTATGGATAACTTGTTGGAGTGGCATGTTATTAGATGACTAAAAGTCTAAATCATTCTTCATTTCAATGTAAGGCGAAGAGACATATACTCTTCACTGTCGTTGTTTCAAAGGGGCAGTTCTGTTCCATTTATGGATGTGACCTTGCCCTGATTTTCGAAGAGACATGTCAATCTTATGTCCAGATATACCATCAGTGTCCCAGGTGGTCTAGTGGTTAGGATTTGGCGCTCTCACCGCCACGGCCGGGGTTCGATTCCCCGTCTGGGAAGTAACTTTTTTCCATTTTAAGATTTGGGAATAATTTGGCTGGAGTCAGCCACAACGCCTTAATTGCTCTACATTGTGTGTGTAATGCCATCACTCTACAACATACGTAACAACACACCTAAATACTACTTTGCTATCTAGTTCCATTGGAGAAAAGGTGTACTGTTCACATACTTCACTTCGCTATAAACACAAAAAAGCATCTCGGCACTCCGATTGTCCCATAAATAAGTGAAAAGGCATATTTGAGACTCACCAATATTGAAGAATATTTCAGCATCAATTGCTGTACGTGTCATACTACAAAATGAAATCCTCCGAATAAAATCCATGCCTTCTCTGCTCTGGACAAGAGTAGACTCGGCGGGTTCCTTGCTTAATTTGGCACATGCAACATGAGTGTCTCATGGCAATGTGGAAGCCACAGCTATTATTCATTCCAAGGGTGAACTGCACCCAAGCCTTCCTCTACAATTAATTCATTTACGATTGAAACTATATTGGAAGTAAGAAAAGAGAGACAGAAGGAAGCGTGCATGGGTAAGTGTCATCTAGGAAATATCACGTTGTGGCAACATGTTCCTACTTGAACCAATACCTTGCTCCATCCCTAAGATTGCAAGGTCCCAGGTGGTCTAGTGGTTAGGATTTGGCGCTCTCACCGCCACGGCCGGGATTCGATTCCCCGTCTGGGAAGTACATTTTTCGCATATTTGTTTCTCGGTATTTATCAACTCCTCCTCACGTTTCATTCAGTTCAGCCGGAATTTCACTTTGCCTCTTTTTTCGCAAGAAAACTAAGCCCAAACACTGTCACTGTAAAGGACGTCCACACAGTTCTTATATACAATTAACACTTGCACATCATAAGTATATATTTGTGTACGTGTACATCCTTACTTTCGACAATGTGTAGACTCATTCTTATCTTGTCTGTCATTGTTGTACTGTTCTGTGTAGACTTTATGTTGTGTGTCATTGTTTTACTGATTCATCAATGGACATTTTGTAAATATACCTATGTGCATGTGTATAGTAAGTGAGTGCGTATTTCCTACATGCAAGGTAAACAACATTGCTGTCAATGTATATAAAATACTAAGTAAATGTCATATATGCGAGAGTGCGCCTTGTTATTAGATAGGACAAATTGTATGGATAACTTGTTGGAGTGGCATGTTATTAGATGACTAAAAGTCTAAATCATTCTTCATTTCAATGTAAGGCGAAGAGACATATACTCTTCACTGTCGTTGTTTCAAAGGGGTAGTTCTGTTCCATTTATGGATGTGACCTTGCCCTGATTTTCGAAGAGACATGTCAATCTTATGTCCAGATATACCATCAGTGTCCCAGGTGGTCTAGTGGTTAGGATTTGGCGCTCTCACCGCCACGGCCGGGGTTCGATTCCCCGTCTGGGAAGTAACTTTTTTCCATTTTAAGATTTGGGAATAATTTGGCTGGAGTCAGCCACAACGCCTTAATTGCTCTACATTGTGTGTGTAATGCCATCACTCTACAACATACGTAACAACACACCTAAATACTACTTTGCTATCTAGTTCCATTGGAGAAAAGGTGTACTGTTCACATACTTCACTTCGCTATAAACACAAAAAAGCATCTCGGCACTCCGATTGTCCCATAAATAAGTGAAAAGGCATATTTGAGACTCACCAATATTGAAGAATATTTCAGCATCAATTGCTGTACGTGTCATACTACAAAATAAAATCCTCCGAATAAAATCCATGCCTTCTCTGCTCTGGACAAGAGTAGACTCGGCGGGTTCCTTGCTTAATTTGGCACATGCAACATGAGTGTCTCATGGCAATGTGGAAGCCACAGCTATTATTCATTCCAAGGGTGAACTGCACCCAAGCCTTCCTCTACAATTAATTCATTTACGATTGAAACTATATTGGAAGTAAGAAAAGAGAGACAGAAGGAAGCGTGCATGGGTAAGTGTCATCTAGGAAATATCACGTTGTGGCAACATGTTCCTACTTGAAGCAATACCTTGCTCCATCCCTGAGATTGCAAGGTCCCAGGTGGTCTAGTGGTTAGGATTTGGCGCTCTCACCGCCACGGCCGGGGTTCGATTCCCCATCTGGGAAGTACATTTTTCGCATATTTTTTTCTCGGTATTTATCAACTCCTCCTCACGTTTCATTCAGTTCAGCCGGAATTTCACTTTGCCTCTTTTTTCGCAAGAAAACTAAGCCCAAACACTGTCACTGTAAAGGACGTCCACACAGTTCTTATATACAATTAACACTTGCACATCATAAGTATATATTTGTGTACATCCTTACTTTCGACAATGTGTAGACTCATTCTTATCTTGTCTGTCATTGTTGTACTGTTCTGTGTAGACTTTATGTTGTGTGTCATTGTTTTACTGATTCATCAATAGACATTTTGTAAATATACCTATGTGCATGTGTATAGTAAGTGAGTGCGTATTTCCCACATGCAAGGTAAACAACATTGCTGTCAATGTATATAAAATACTAAGTAAATGTCATATATGCGAGAGTGCGCCTTGTTATTAGATAGGACAAATTGTATGGATAACTTGTTGGAGTGGCATGTTATTAGATGACTAAAAGTCTAAATCATTCTTCATTTCAATGTAAGGCGAAGAGACATATACTCTTCACTGTCGTTGTTTCAAAGGGGCAGTTCTGTTCCATTTATGGATGTGACCTTGCCCTGATTTTCGAAGAGACATGTCAATCTTATGTCCAGATATACCATCAGTGTCCCAGGTGGTCTAGTGGTTAGGATTTGGCGCTCTCACCGCCACGGCCGGGGTTCGATTCCCCGTCTGGGAAGTAACTTTTTTCCATTTTAAGATTTGGGAATAATTTGGCTGGAGTCAGCCACAACGCCTTAATTGCTCTACATTGTGTGTGTAATGCCATCACTCTACAACATACGTAACAACACACCTAAATACTACTTTGCTATCTAGTTCCATTGGAGAAAAGGTGTACTGTTCACATACTTCACTTCGCTATAAACACAGAAAAGCATCTCGGCACTCCGATTGTCCCATAAATAAGTGAAAAGGCATATTTGAGACTCACCAATATTGAAGAATATTTCAGCATCAATTGCTGTACGTGTCATACTACAAAATGAAATCCTCCGAATAAAATCCATGCCTTCTCTGCCCTGGACAAGAGTAGACTCGGCGGGTTCCTTGCTTAATTTGGCACATGCAACATGAGTGTCTCATGGCAATGTGGAAGCCACAGCTATTATTCATTCCAAGGGTGAACTGCACCCAAGCCTTCCTCTACAATTAATTCATTTACGATTGAAACTATATTGGAAGTAAGAAAAGAGAGACAGAAGGAAGCGTGCATGGGTAAGTGTCATCTAGGAAATATCACGTTGTGGCAACATGTTCCTACTTGAAGCAATACCTTGCTCCATCCCTGAGATTGCAAGGTCCCAGGTGGTCTAGTGGTTAGGATTTGGCGCTCTCACCGCCACGGCCGGGGTTCGATTCCCCCTCTGGGAAGTACATTTTTCGCATATTTTTTTCTCGGTATTTATCAACTCCTCCTCACGTTTCATTCAGTTCAGCCGGAATTTCACTTTGCCTCTTTTTTCGCAAGAAAACTAAGCCCAAACACTGTCACTGTAAAGGACGTCCACACAGTTCTTATATACAATTAACACTTGCACATCATAAGTATATATTTGTGTACATCCTTACTTTCGACAATGTGTAGACTCATTCTTATCTTGTCTGTCATTGTTGTACTGTTCTGTGTAGACTTTATGTTGTGTGTCATTGTTTTACTGATTCATCAATAGACATTTTGTAAATATACCTATGTGCATGTGTATAGTAAGTGAGTGCGTATTTCCTACATGCAAGGTAAACAACATTGCTGTCAATGTATATAAAATACTAAGTAAATGTCATATATGCGAGAGTGCGCCTTGTTATTAGATAGGACAAATTGTATGGATAACTTGTTGGAGTGGCATGTTATTAGATGACTAAAAGTCTAAATCATTCTTCATTTCAATGTAAGGCGAAGAGACATATACTCTTCACTGTCGTTGTTTCAAAGGGGCAGTTCTGTTCCATTTATGGATGTGACCTTGCCCTGATTTTCGAAGAGACATGTCAATCTTATGTCCAGATATACCATCAGTGTCCCAGGTGGTCTAGTGGTTAGGATTTGGCGCTCTCACCGCCACGGCCGGGGTTCGATTCCCCGTCTGGGAAGTAACTTTTTTCCATTTTAAGATTTGGGAATAATTTGGCTGGAGTCAGCCACAACGCCTTAATTGCTCTACATTGTGTGTGTAATGCCATCACTCTACAACATACGTAACAACACACCTAAATACTACTTTGCTATCTAGTTCCATTGGAGAAAAGGTGTACTGTTCACATACTTCACTTCGCTATAAACACAAAAAAGCATCTCGGCACTCCGATTGTCCCATAAATAAGTGAAAAGGCATATTTGAGACTCACCAATATTGAAGAATATTTCAGCATCAATTGCTGTACGTGTCATACTACAAAATGAAATCCTCCGAATAAAATCCATGCCTTCTCTGCTCTGGACAAGAGTAGACTCGGCGGGTTCCTTGCTTAATTTGGCACATGCAACATGAGTGTCTCATGGCAATGTGGAAGCCACAGCTATTATTCATTCCAAGGGTGAACTGCACCCAAGCCTTCCTCTACAATTAATTCATTTACGATTGAAACTATATTGGAAGTAAGAAAAGAGAGACAGAAGGAAGCGTGCATGGGTAAGTGTCATCTAGGAAATATCACGTTGTGGCAACATGTTCCTACTTGAACCAATACCTTGCTCCATCCCTAAGATTGCAAGGTCCCAGGTGGTCTAGTGGTTAGGATTTGGCGCTCTCACCGCCACGGCCGGGATTCGATTCCCCGTCTGGGAAGTACATTTTTCGCATATTTTTTTCTCGGTATTTATCAACTCCTCCTCACGTTTCATTCAGTTCAGCCGGAATTTCACTTTGCCTCTTTTTTCGCAAGAAAACTAAGCCCAAACACTGTCACTGTAAAGGACGTCCACACAGTTCTTATATACAATTAACACTTGCACATCATAAGTATATATTTGTGTACATCCTTACTTTCGACAATGTGTAGACTCATTCTTATCTTGTCTGTCATTGTTGTACTGTTCTGTGTAGACTTTATGTTGTGTGTCATTGTTTTACTGATTCATCAATGGACATTTTGTAAATATACCTATGTGCATGTGTATAGTAAGTGAGTGCGTATTTCCTACATGCAAGGTAAACAACATTGCTGTCAATGTATATAAAATACTAAGTAAATGTCATATATGCGAGAGTGCGCCTTGTTATTAGATAGGACAAATTGTATGGATAACTTGTTGGAGTGGCATGTTATTAGATGACTAAAAGTCTAAATCATTCTTCATTTCAATGTAAGGCGAAGAGACATATACTCTTCACTGTCGTTGTTTCAAAGGGGCAGTTCTGTTCCATTTATGGATGTGACCTTGCCCTGATTTTCGAAGAGACATGTCAATCTTATGTCCAGATATACCATCAGTGTCCCAGGTGGTCTAGTGGTTAGGATTTGGCGCTCTCACCGCCACGGCCGGGGTTCGATTCCCCGTCTGGGAAGTAACTTTTTTCCATTTTAAGATTTGGGAATAATTTGGCTGGAGTCAGCCACAACGCCTTAATTGCTCTACATTGTGTGTGTAATGCCATCACTCTACAACATACGTAACAACACACCTAAATACTACTTTGCTATCTAGTTCCATTGGAGAAAAGGTGTACTGTTCACATACTTCACTTCGCTATAAACACAAAAAAGCATCTCGGCACTCCGATTGTCCCATAAATAAGTGAAAAGGCATATTTGAGACTCACCAATATTGAAGAATATTTCAGCATCAATTGCTGTACGTGTCATACTACAAAATGAAATCCTCCGAATAAAATCCATGCCTTCTCTGCTCTGGACAAGAGTAGACTCGGCGGGTTCCTTGCTTAATTTGGCACATGCAACATGAGTGTCTCATGGCAATGTGGAAGCCACAGCTATTATTCATTCCAAGGGTGAACTGCACCCAAGCCTTCCTCTACAATTAATTCATTTACGATTGAAACTATATTGGAAGTAAGAAAAGAGAGACAGAAGGAAGCGTGCATGGGTAAGTGTCATCTAGGAAATATCACGTTGTGGCAACATGTTCCTACTTGAACCAATACCTTGCTCCATCCCTAAGATTGCAAGGTCCCAGGTGGTCTAGTGGTTAGGATTTGGCGCTCTCACCGCCACGGCCGGGATTCGATTCCCCGTCTGGGAAGTACATTTTTCGCATATTTTTTTCTCGGTATTTATCAACTCCTCCTCACGTTTCATTCAGTTCAGCCGGAATTTCACTTTGCCTCTTTTTTCGCAAAAAAACTAAGCCCAAACACTGTCACTGTAAAGGACGTCAACACAGTTCTTATATACAATTAACACTTGCACATCATAAGTATATATTTGTGTACATCCTTACTTTCGACAATGTGTAGACTCATTCTTATCTTGTCTGTCATTGTTGTACTGTTCTGTGTAGACTTTATGTTGTGTGTCATTGTTTTACTGATTCATCAATAGACATTTTGTAAATATACCTATGTGCATGTGTATAGTAAGTGAGTGCGTATTTCCTACATGCAAGGTAAACAACATTGCTGTCAATGTATATAAAATACTAAGTAAATGTCATATATGCGAGAGTGCGCCTTGTTATTAGATAGGACAAATTGTATGGATAACTTGTTGGAGTGGCATGTTATTAGATGACTAAAAGTCTAAATCATTCTTCATTTCAATGTAAGGCGAAGAGACATATACTCTTCACTGTCGTTGTTTCAAAGGGGCAGTTCTGTTCCATTTATGGATGTGACCTTGCCCTGATTTTCGAAGAGACATGTCAATCTTATGTCCAGATATACCATCAGTGTCCCAGGTGGTCTAGTGGTTAGGATTTGGCGCTCTCACCGCCACGGCCGGGGTTCGATTCCCCGTCTGGGAAGTAACTTTTTTCCATTTTAAGATTTGGGAATAATTTGGCTGGAGTCAGCCACAACGCCTTAATTGCTCTACATTGTGTGTGTAATGCCATCACTCTACAACATACGTAACAACACACCTAAATACTACTTTGCTATCTAGTTCCATTGGAGAAAAGGTGTACTGTTCACATACTTCACTTCGCTATAAACACAAAAAAGCATCTCGGCACTCCGATTGTCCCATAAATAAGTGAAAAGGCATATTTGAGACTCACCAATATTGAAGAATATTTCAGCATCAATTGCTGTACGTGTCATACTACAAAATGAAATCCTCCGAATAAAATCCATGCCTTCTCTGCTCTGGACAAGAGTAGACTCGGCGGGTTCCTTGCTTAATTTGGCACATGCAACATGAGTGTCTCATGGCAATGTGGAAGCCACAGCTATTATTCATTCCAAGGGTGAACTGCACCCAAGCCTTCCTCTACAATTAATTCATTTACGATTGAAACTATATTGGAAGTAAGAAAAGAGAGACAGAAGGAAGCGTGCATGGGTAAGTGTCATCTAGGAAATATCACGTTGTGGCAACATGTTCCTACTTGAACCAATACCTTGCTCCATCCCTAAGATTGCAAGGTCCCAGGTGGTCTAGTGGTTAGGATTTGGCGCTCTCACCGCCACGGCCGGGATTCGATTCCCCGTCTGGGAAGTACATTTTTCGCATATTTTTTTCTCGGTATTTATCAACTCCTCCTCACGTTTCATTCAGTTCAGCCGGAATTTCACTTTGCCTCTTTTTTCGCAAGAAAACTAAGCCCAAACACTGTCACTGTAAAGGACGTCCACACAGTTCTTATATACAATTAACACTTGCACATCATAAGTATATATTTGTGTACATCCTTACTTTCGACAATGTGTAGACTCATTCTTATCTTGTCTGTCATTGTTGTACTGTTCTGTGTAGACTTTATGTTGTGTGTCATTGTTTTACTGATTCATCAATGGACATTTTGTAAATATACCTATGTGCATGTGTATAGTAAGTGAGTGCGTATTTCCTACATGCAAGGTAAACAACATTGCTGTCAATGTATATAAAATACTAAGTAAATGTCATATATGCGAGAGTGCGCCTTGTTATTAGATAGGACAAATTGTATGGATAACTTGTTGGAGTGGCATGTTATTAGATGACTAAAAGTCTAAATCATTCTTCATTTCAATGTAAGGCGAAGAGACATATACTCTTCACTGTCGTTGTTTCAAAGGGGCAGTTCTGTTCCATTTATGGATGTGACCTTGCCCTGATTTTCGAAGAGACATGTCAATCTTATGTCCAGATATACCATCAGTGTCCCAGGTGGTCTAGTGGTTAGGATTTGGCGCTCTCACCGCCACGGCCGGGGTTCGATTCCCCGTCTGGGAAGTAACTTTTTTCCATTTTAAGATTTGGGAATAATTTGGCTGGAGTCAGCCACAACGCCTTAATTGCTCTACATTGTGTGTGTAATGCCATCACTCTACAACATACGTAACAACACACCTAAATACTACTTTGCTATCTAGTTCCATTGGAGAAAAGGTGTACTGTTCACATACTTCACTTCGCTATAAACACAAAAAAGCATCTCGGCACTCCGATTGTCCCATAAATAAGTGAAAAGGCATATTTGAGACTCACCAATATTGAAGAATATTTCAGCATCAATTGCTGTACGTGTCATACTACAAAATGAAATCCTCCGAATAAAATCCATGCCTTCTCTGCTCTGGACAAGAGTAGACTCGGCGGGTTCCTTGCTTAATTTGGCACATGCAACATGAGTGTCTCATGGCAATGTGGAAGCCACAGCTATTATTCATTCCAAGGGTGAACTGCACCCAAGCCTTCCTCTACAATTAATTCATTTACGATTGAAACTATATTGGAAGTAAGAAAAGAGAGACAGAAGGAAGCGTGCATGGGTAAGTGTCATCTAGGAAATATCACGTTGTGGCAACATGTTCCTACTTGAACCAATACCTTGCTCCATCCCTAAGATTGCAAGGTCCCAGGTGGTCTAGTGGTTAGGATTTGGCGCTCTCACCGCCACGGCCGGGATTCGATTCCCCGTCTGGGAAGTACATTTTTCGCATATTTTTTTCTCGGTATTTATCAACTCCTCCTCACGTTTCATTCAGTTCAGCCGGAATTTCACTTTGCCTCTTTTTTCGCAAAAAAACTAAGCCCAAACACTGTCACTGTAAAGGACGTCAACACAGTTCTTATATACAATTAACACTTGCACATCATAAGTATATATTTGTGTACATCCTTACTTTCGACAATGTGTAGACTCATTCTTATCTTGTCTGTCATTGTTGTACTGTTCTGTGTAGACTTTATGTTGTGTGTCATTGTTTTACTGATTCATCAATAGACATTTTGTAAATATACCTATGTGCATGTGTATAGTAAGTGAGTGCGTATTTCCTACATGCAAGGTAAACAACATTGCTGTCAATGTATATAAAATACTAAGTAAATGTCATATATGCGAGAGTGCGCCTTGTTATTAGATAGGACAAATTGTATGGATAACTTGTTGGAGTGGCATGTTATTAGATGACTAAAAGTCTAAATCATTCTTCATTTCAATGTAAGGCGAAGAGACATATACTCTTCACTGTCGTTGTTTCAAAGGGGCAGTTCTGTTCCATTTATGGATGTGACCTTGCCCTGATTTTCGAAGAGACATGTCAATCTTATGTCCAGATATACCATCAGTGTCCCAGGTGGTCTAGTGGTTAGGATTTGGCGCTCTCACCGCCACGGCCGGGGTTCGATTCCCCGTCTGGGAAGTAACTTTTTTCCATTTTAAGATTTGGGAATAATTTGGCTGGAGTCAGCCACAACGCCTTAATTGCTCTACATTGTGTGTGTAATGCCATCACTCTACAACATACGTAACAACACACCTAAATACTACTTTGCTATCTAGTTCCATTGGAGAAAAGGTGTACTGTTCACATACTTCACTTCGCTATAAACACAAAAAAGCATCTCGGCACTCCGATTGTCCCATAAATAAGTGAAGAGGCATATTTGAGACTCACCAATATTGAAGAATATTTCAGCATCAATTGCTGTACGTGTCATACTACAAAATGAAATCCTCCGAATAAAATCCATGCCTTCTCTGCCCTGGACAAGAGTAGACTCGGCGGGTTCCTTGCTTAATTTGGCACATGCAACATGAGTGTCTCATGGCAATGTGGAAGCCACAGCTATTATTCATTCCAAGGGTGAACTGCACCCAAGCCTTCCTCTACAATTAATTCATTTACGATTGAAACTATATTGGAAGTAAGAAAAGAGAGACAGAAGGAAGCGTGCATGGGTAAGTGTCATCTAGGAAATATCACGTTGTGGCAACATGTTCCTACTTGAAGCAATACCTTGCTCCATCCCTGAGATTGCAAGGTCCCAGGTGGTCTAGTGGTTAGGATTTGGCGCTCTCACCGCCACGGCCGGGATTCGATTCCCCGTCTGGGAAGTACATTTTTCGCATATTTTTTTCTCGGTATTTATCAACTCCTCCTCACGTTTCATTCAGTTCAGCCGGAATTTCACTTTGCCTCTTTTTTCGCAAGAAAACTAAGCCCAAACACTGTCACTGTAAAGGACGTCAACACAGTTCTTATATACAATTAACACTTGCACATCATAAGTATATATTTGTGTACGTGTACATCCTTACTTTCGACAATGTGTAGACTCATTCTTATCTTGTCTGTCATTGTTGTACTGTTCTGTGTAGACTTTATGTTGTGTGTCATTGTTTTACTGATTCATCAATGGACATTTTGTAAATATACCTATGTGCATGTGTATAGTAAGTGAGTGCGTATTTCCTACATGCAAGGTAAACAACATTGCTGTCAATGTATATAAAATACTAAGTAAATGTCATATATGCGAGAGTGCGCCTTGTTATTAGATAGGACAAATTGTATGGATAACTTGTTGGAGTGGCATGTTATTAGATGACTAAAAGTCTAAATCATTCTTCATTTCAATGTAAGGCGAAGAGACATATACTCTTCACTGTCGTTGTTTCAAAGGGGCAGTTCTGTTCCATTTATGGATGTGACCTTGCCCTGATTTTCGAAGAGACATGTCAATCTTATGTCCAGATATACCATCAGTGTCCCAGGTGGTCTAGTGGTTAGGATTTGGCGCTCTCACCGCCACGGCCGGGGTTCGATTCCCCGTCTGGGAAGTAACTTTTTTCCATTTTAAGATTTGGGAATAATTTGGCTGGAGTCAGCCACAACGCCTTAATTGCTCTACATTGTGTGTGTAATGCCATCACTCTACAACATACGTAACAACACACCTAAATACTACTTTGCTATCTAGTTCCATTGGAGAAAAGGTGTACTGTTCACATACTTCACTTCGCTATAAACACAAAAAAGCATCTCGGCACTCCGATTGTCCCATAAATAAGTGAAGAGGCATATTTGAGACTCACCAATATTGAAGAATATTTCAGCATCAATTGCTGTACGTGTCATACTACAAAATGAAATCCTCCGAATAAAATCCATGCCTTCTCTGCTCTGGACAAGAGTAGACTCGGCGGGTTCCTTGCTTAATTTGGCACATGCAACATGAGTGTCTCATGGCAATGTGGAAGCCACAGCTATTATTCATTCCAAGGGTGAACTGCACCCAAGCCTTCCTCTACAATTAATTCATTTACGATTGAAACTATATTGGAAGTAAGAAAAGAGAGACAGAAGGAAGAGTGCATGGGTAAGTGTCATCTAGGAAATATCACGTTGTGGCAACATGTTCCTACTTGAACCAATACCTTGCTCCATCCCTAAGATTGCAAGGTCCCAGGTGGTCTAGTGGTTAGGATTTGGCGCTCTCACCGCCACGGCCGGGATTCGATTCCCCGTCTGGGAAGTACATTTTTCGCATATTTTTTTCTCAGTATTTATCAACTCCTCCTCACGTTTCATTCAGTTCAGCCGGAATTTCACTTTGCCTCTTTTTTCGCAAGAAAACTAAGCCCAAACACTGTCACTGTAAAGGACGTCCACACAGTTCTTATATACAATTAACACTTGCACATCATAAGTATATATTTGTGTACATCCTTACTTTCGACAATGTGTAGACTCATTCTTATCTTGTCTGTCATTGTTGTACTGTTCTGTGTAGACTTTATGTTGTGTGTCATTGTTTTACTGATTCATCAATAGACATTTTGTAAATATACCTATGTGCATGTGTATAGTAAGTGAGTGCGTATTTCCTACATGCAAGGTAAACAACATTGCTGTCAATGTATATAAAATACTAAGTAAATGTCATATATGCGAGAGTGCGCCTTGTTATTAGATAGGACAAATTGTATGGATAACTTGTTGGAGTGGCATGTTATTAGATGACTAAAAGTCTAAATCATTCTTCATTTCAATGTAAGGCGAAGAGACATATACTCTTCACTGTCGTTGTTTCAAAGGGGCAGTTCTGTTCCATTTATGGATGTGACCTTGCCCTGATTTTCGAAGAGACATGTCAATCTTATGTCCAGATATACCATCAGTGTCCCAGGTGGTCTAGTGGTTAGGATTTGGCGCTCTCACCGCCACGGCCGGGGTTCGATTCCCCGTCTGGGAAGTAACTTTTTTCCATTTTAAGATTTGGGAATAATTTGGCTGGAGTCAGCCACAACGCCTTAATTGCTCTACATTGTGTGTGTAATGCCATCACTCTACAACATACGTAACAACACACCTAAATACTACTTTGCTATCTAGTTCCATTGGAGAAAAGGTGTACTGTTCACATACTTCACTTCGCTATAAACACAAAAAAGCATCTCGGCACTCCGATTGTCCCATAAATAAGTGAAAAGGCATATTTGAGACTCACCAATATTGAAGAATATTTCAGCATCAATTGCTGTACGTGTCATACTACAAAATGAAATCCTCCGAATAAAATCCATGCCTTCTCTGCTCTGGACAAGAGTAGACTCGGCGGGTTCCTTGCTTAATTTGGCACATGCAACATGAGTGTCTCATGGCAATGTGGAAGCCACAGCTATTATTCATTCCAAGGGTGAACTGCACCCAAGCCTTCCTCTACAATTAATTCATTTACGATTGAAACTATATTGGAAGTAAGAAAAGAGAGACAGAAGGAAGCGTGCATGGGTAAGTGTCATCTAGGAAATATCACGTTGTGGCAACATGTTCCTACTTGAACCAATACCTTGCTCCATCCCTAAGATTGCAAGGTCCCAGGTGGTCTAGTGGTTAGGATTTGGCGCTCTCACCGCCACGGCCGGGATTCGATTCCCCGTCTGGGAAGTACATTTTTCGCATATTTTTTTCTCGGTATTTATCAACTCCTCCTCACGTTTCATTCAGTTCAGCCGGAATTTCACTTTGCCTCTTTTTTCGCAAGAAAACTAAGCCCAAACACTGTCACTGTAAAGGACGTCAACACAGTTCTTATATACAATTAACACTTGCACATCATAAGTATATATTTGTGTACGTGTACATCCTTACTTTCGACAATGTGTAGACTCATTCTTATCTTGTCTGTCATTGTTGTACTGTTCTGTGTAGACTTTATGTTGTGTGTCATTGTTTTACTGATTCATCAATGGACATTTTGTAAATATACCTATGTGCATGTGTATAGTAAGTGAGTGCGTATTTCCTACATGCAAGGTAAACAACATTGCTGTCAATGTATATAAAATACTAAGTAAATGTCATATATGCGAGAGTGCGCCTTGTTATTAGATAGGACAAATTGTATGGATAACTTGTTGGAGTGGCATGTTATTAGATGACTAAAAGTCTAAATCATTCTTCATTTCAATGTAAGGCGAAGAGACATATACTCTTCACTGTCGTTGTTTCAAAGGGGCAGTTCTGTTCCATTTATGGATGTGACCTTGCCCTGATTTTCGAAGAGACATGTCAATCTTATGTCCAGATATACCATCAGTGTCCCAGGTGGTCTAGTGGTTAGGATTTGGCGCTCTCACCGCCACGGCCGGGGTTCGATTCCCCGTCTGGGAAGTAACTTTTTTCCATTTTAAGATTTGGGAATAATTTGGCTGGAGTCAGCCACAACGCCTTAATTGCTCTACATTGTGTGTGTAATGCCATCACTCTACAACATACGTAACAACACACCTAAATACTACTTTGCTATCTAGTTCCATTGGAGAAAAGGTGTACTGTTCACATACTTCACTTCGCTATAAACACAAAAAAGCATCTCGGCACTCCGATTGTCCCATAAATAAGTGAAGAGGCATATTTGAGACTCACCAATATTGAAGAATATTTCAGCATCAATTGCTGTACGTGTCATACTACAAAATGAAATCCTCCGAATAAAATCCATGCCTTCTCTGCTCTGGACAAGAGTAGACTCGGCGGGTTCCTTGCTTAATTTGGCACATGCAACATGAGTGTCTCATGGCAATGTGGAAGCCACAGCTATTATTCATTCCAAGGGTGAACTGCACCCAAGCCTTCCTCTACAATTAATTCATTTACGATTGAAACTATATTGGAAGTAAGAAAAGAGAGACAGAAGGAAGAGTGCATGGGTAAGTGTCATCTAGGAAATATCACGTTGTGGCAACATGTTCCTACTTGAACCAATACCTTGCTCCATCCCTAAGATTGCAAGGTCCCAGGTGGTCTAGTGGTTAGGATTTGGCGCTCTCACCGCCACGGCCGGGATTCGATTCCCCGTCTGGGAAGTACATTTTTCGCATATTTTTTTCTCAGTATTTATCAACTCCTCCTCACGTTTCATTCAGTTCAGCCGGAATTTCACTTTGCCTCTTTTTTCGCAAGAAAACTAAGCCCAAACACTGTCACTGTAAAGGACGTCAACACAGTTCTTATATACAATTAACACTTGCACATCATAAGTATATATTTGTGTACATCCTTACTTTCGACAATGTGTAGACTCATTCTTATCTTGTCTGTCATTGTTGTACTGTTCTGTGTAGACTTTATGTTGTGTGTCATTGTTTTACTGATTC
Organism: Haliotis asinina; assembly: GCF_037392515.1. Classification (NCBI taxonomy): domain Eukaryota; kingdom Metazoa; phylum Mollusca; class Gastropoda; order Lepetellida; family Haliotidae; genus Haliotis; species Haliotis asinina. Next base: position 31,387,964 of record NC_090293.1, on the reverse strand, counting down.
ATCAATAGACATTTTGTAAATATACCTATGTGCATGTGTATAGTAAGTGAGTGCGTATTTCCTACATGCAAGGTAAACAACATTGCTGTCAATGTATATAAAATACTAAGTAAATGTCATATATGCGAGAGTGCGCCTTGTTATTAGATAGGACAAATTGTATGGATAACTTGTTGGAGTGGCATGTTATTAGATGACTAAAAGTCTAAATCATTCTTCATTTCAATGTAAGGCGAAGAGACATATACTCTTCACTGTCGTTGTTTCAAAGGGGCAGTTCTGTTCCATTTATGGATGTGACCTTGCCCTGATTTTCGAAGAGACATGTCAATCTTATGTCCAGATATACCATCAGTGTCCCAGGTGGTCTAGTGGTTAGGATTTGGCGCTCTCACCGCCACGGCCGGGGTTCGATTCCCCGTCTGGGAAGTAACTTTTTTCCATTTTAAGATTTGGGAATAATTTGGCTGGAGTCAGCCACAACGCCTTAATTGCTCTACATTGTGTGTGTAATGCCATCACTCTACAACATACGTAACAACACACCTAAATACTACTTTGCTATCTAGTTCCATTGGAGAAAAGGTGTACTGTTCACATACTTCACTTCGCTATAAACACAAAAAAGCATCTCGGCACTCCGATTGTCCCATAAATAAGTGAAAAGGCATATTTGAGACTCACCAATATTGAAGAATATTTCAGCATCAATTGCTGTACGTGTCATACTACAAAATGAAATCCTCCGAATAAAATCCATGCCTTCTCTGCTCTGGACAAGAGTAGACTCGGCGGGTTCCTTGCTTAATTTGGCACATGCAACATGAGTGTCTCATGGCAATGTGGAAGCCACAGCTATTATTCATTCCAAGGGTGAACTGCACCCAAGCCTTCCTCTACAATTAATTCATTTACGATTGAAACTATATTGGAAGTAAGAAAAGAGAGACAGAAGAAAGCGTGCATGGGTAAGTGTCATCTAGGAAATATCACGTTGTGGCAACATGTTCCTACTTGAACCAATACCTTGCTCCATCCCTGAGATTGCAAGGTCCCAGGTGGTCTAGTGGTTAGGATTTGGCGCTCTCACCGCCACGGCCGGGATTCGATTCCCCGTCTGGGAAGTACATTTTTCGCATATTTTTTTCTCGGTATTTATCAACTCCTCCTCACGTTTCATTCAGTTCAGCCGGAATTTCACTTTGCCTCTTTTTTCGCAAGAAAACTAAGCCCAAACACTGTCACTGTAAAGGACGTCCACACAGTTCTTATATACAATTAACACTTGCACATCATAAGTATATATTTGTGTACGTGTACATCCTTACTTTCGACAATGTGTAGACTCATTCTTATCTTGTCTGTCATTGTTGTACTGTTCTGTGTAGACTTTATGTTGTGTGTCATTGTTTTACTGATTCATCAATGGACATTTTGTAAATATACCTATGTGCATGTGTATAGTAAGTGAGTGCGTATTTCCTACATGCAAGGTAAACAACATTGCTGTCAATGTATATAAAATACTAAGTAAATGTCATATATGCGAGAGTGCGCCTTGTTATTAGATAGGACAAATTGTATGGATAACTTGTTGGAGTGGCATGTTATTAGATGACTAAAAGTCTAAATCATTCTTCATTTCAATGTAAGGCGAAGAGACATATACTCTTCACTGTCGTTGTTTCAAAGGGGCAGTTCTGTTCCATTTATGGATGTGACCTTGCCCTGATTTTCGAAGAGACATGTCAATCTTATGTCCAGATATACCATCAGTGTCCCAGGTGGTCTAGTGGTTAGGATTTGGCGCTCTCACCGCCACGGCCGGGGTTCGATTCCCCGTCTGGGAAGTAACTTTTTTCCATTTTAAGATTTGGGAATAATTTGGCTGGAGTCAGCCACAACGCCTTAATTGCTCTACATTGTGTGTGTAATGCCATCACTCTACAACATACGTAACAACACACCTAAATACTACTTTGCTATCTAGTTCCATTGGAGAAAAGGTGTACTGTTCACATACTTCACTTCGCTATAAACACAAAAAAGCATCTCGGCACTCCGATTGTCCCATAAATAAGTGAAAAGGCATATTTGAGACTCACCAATATTGAAGAATATTTCAGCATCAATTGCTGTACGTGTCATACTACAAAATGAAATCCTCCGAATAAAATCCATGCCTTCTCTGCTCTGGACAAGAGTAGACTCGGCGGGTTCCTTGCTTAATTTGGCACATGCAACATGAGTGTCTCATGGCAATGTGGAAGCCACAGCTATTATTCATTCCAAGGGTGAACTGCACCCAAGCCTTCCTCTACAATTAATTCATTTACGATTGAAACTATATTGGAAGTAAGAAAAGAGAGACAGAAGGAAGCGTGCATGGGTAAGTGTCATCTAGGAAATATCACGTTGTGGCAACATGTTCCTACTTGAACCAATACCTTGCTCCATCCCTGAGATTGCAAGGTCCCAGGTGGTCTAGTGGTTAGGATTTGGCGCTCTCACCGCCACGGCCGGGATTCGATTCCCCGTCTGGGAAGTACATTTTTCGCATATTTTTTTCTCAGTATTTATCAACTCCTCCTCACGTTTCATTCAGTTCAGCCGGAATTTCACTTTGCCTCTTTTTTCGCAAGAAAACTAAGCCCAAACACTGTCACTGTAAAGGACGTCCACACAGTTCTTATATACAATTAACACTTGCACATCATAAGTATATATTTGTGTACATCCTTACTTTCGACAATGTGTAGACTCATTCTTATCTTGTCTGTCATTGTTGTACTGTTCTGTGTAGACTTTATGTTGTGTGTCATTGTTTTACTGATTCATCAATAGACATTTTGTAAATATACCTATGTGCATGTGTATAGTAAGTGAGTGCGTATTTCCTACATGCAAGGTAAACAACATTGCTGTCAATGTATATAAAATACTAAGTAAATGTCATATATGCGAGAGTGCGCCTTGTTATTAGATAGGACAAATTGTATGGATAACTTGTTGGAGTGGCATGTTATTAGATGACTAAAAGTCTAAATCATTCTTCATTTCAATGTAAGGCGAAGAGACATATACTCTTCACTGTCGTTGTTTCAAAGGGGCAGTTCTGTTCCATTTATGGATGTGACCTTGCCCTGATTTTCGAAGAGACATGTCAATCTTATGTCCAGATATACCATCAGTGTCCCAGGTGGTCTAGTGGTTAGGATTTGGCGCTCTCACCGCCACGGCCGGGGTTCGATTCCCCGTCTGGGAAGTAACTTTTTTCCATTTTAAGATTTGGGAATAATTTGGCTGGAGTCAGCCACAACGCCTTAATTGCTCTACATTGTGTGTGTAATGCCATCACTCTACAACATACGTAACAACACACCTAAATACTACTTTGCTATCTAGTTCCATTGGAGAAAAGGTGTACTGTTCACATACTTCACTTCGCTATAAACACAAAAAAGCATCTCGGCACTCCGATTGTCCCATAAATAAGTGAAAAGGCATATTTGAGACTCACCAATATTGAAGAATATTTCAGCATCAATTGCTGTACGTGTCATACTACAAAATGAAATCCTCCGAATAAAATCCATGCCTTCTCTGCTCTGGACAAGAGTAGACTCGGCGGGTTCCTTGCTTAATTTGGCACATGCAACATGAGTGTCTCATGGCAATGTGGAAGCCACAGCTATTATTCATTCCAAGGGTGAACTGCACCCAAGCCTTCCTCTACAATTAATTCATTTACGATTGAAACTATATTGGAAGTAAGAAAAGAGAGACAGAAGGAAGCGTGCATGGGTAAGTGTCATCTAGGAAATATCACGTTGTGGCAACATGTTCCTACTTGAACCAATACCTTGCTCCATCCCTGAGATTGCAAGGTCCCAGGTGGTCTAGTGGTTAGGATTTGGCGCTCTCACCGCCACGGCCGGGATTCGATTCCCCGTCTGGGAAGTACATTTTTCGCATATTTTTTTCTCAGTATTTATCAACTCCTCCTCACGTTTCATTCAGTTCAGCCGGAATTTCACTTTGCCTCTTTTTTCGCAAGAAAACTAAGCCCAAACACTGTCACTGTAAAGGACGTCCACACAGTTCTTATATACAATTAACACTTGCACATCATAAGTATATATTTGTGTACATTCTTACTTTCGACAATGTGTAGACTCATTCTTATCTTGTCTGTCATTGTTGTACTGTTCTGTGTAGACTTTATGTTGTGTGTCATTGTTTTACTGATTCATCAATAGACATTTTGTAAATATACCTATGTGCATGTGTATAGTAAGTGAGTGCGTATTTCCTACATGCAAGGTAAACAACATTGCTGTCAATGTATATAAAATACTAAGTAAATGTCATATATGCGAGAGTGCGCCTTGTTATTAGATAGGACAAATTGTATGGACAACTTGTTGGAGTGGCATGTTATTAGATGACTAAAAGTCTAAATCATTCTTCATTTCAATGTAAGGCGAAGAGACATATACTCTTCACTGTCGTTGTTTCAAAGGGGCAGTTCTGTTCCATTTATGGATGTGACCTTGCCCTGATTTTCGAAGAGACATGTCAATCTTATGTCCAGATATACCATCAGTGTCCCAGGTGGTCTAGTGGTTAGGATTTGGCGCTCTCACCGCCACGGCCGGGGTTCGATTCCCCGTCTGGGAAGTAACTTTTTTCCATTTTAAGATTTGGGAATAATTTGGCTGGAGTCAGCCACAACGCCTTAATTGCTCTACATTGTGTGTGTAATGCCATCACTCTACAACATACGTAACAACACACCTAAATACTACTTTGCTATCTAGTTCCATTGGAGAAAAGGTGTACTGTTCACATACTTCACTTCGCTATAAACACAAAAAAGCATCTCGGCACTCCGATTGTCCCATAAATAAGTGAAAAGGCATATTTGAGACTCACCAATATTGAAGAATATTTCAGCATCAATTGCTGTACGTGTCATACTACAAAATGAAATCCTCCGAATAAAATCCATGCCTTCTCTGCTCTGGACAAGAGTAGACTCGGCGGGTTCCTTGCTTAATTTGGCACATGCAACATGAGTGTCTCATGGCAATGTGGAAGCCACAGCTATTATTCATTCCAAGGGTGAACTGCACCCAAGCCTTCCTCTACAATTAATTCATTTACGATTGAAACTATATTGGAAGTAAGAAAAGAGAGACAGAAGGAAGCGTGCATGGGTAAGTGTCATCTAGGAAATATCACGTTGTGGCAACATGTTCCTACTTGAACCAATACCTTGCTCCATCCCTAAGATTGCAAGGTCCCAGGTGGTCTAGTGGTTAGGATTTGGCGCTCTCACCGCCACGGCCGGGATTCGATTCCCCGTCTGGGAAGTACATTTTTCGCATATTTTTTTCTCGGTATTTATCAACTCCTCCTCACGTTTCATTCAGTTCAGCCGGAATTTCACTTTGCCTCTTTTTTCGCAAGAAAACTAAGCCCAAACACTGTCACTGTAAAGGACGTCCACACAGTTCTTATATACAATTAACACTTGCACATCATAAGTATATATTTGTGTACGTGTACATCCTTACTTTCGACAATGTGTAGACTCATTCTTATCTTGTCTGTCATTGTTGTACTGTTCTGTGTAGACTTTATGTTGTGTGTCATTGTTTTACTGATTCATCAATGGACATTTTGTAAATATACCTATGTGCATGTGTATAGTAAGTGAGTGCGTATTTCCTACATGCAAGGTAAACAACATTGCTGTCAATGTATATAAAATACTAAGTAAATGTCATATATGCGAGAGTGCGCCTTGTTATTAGATAGGACAAATTGTATGGATAACTTGTTGGAGTGGCATGTTATTAGATGACTAAAAGTCTAAATCATTCTTCATTTCAATGTAAGGCGAAGAGACATATACTCTTCACTGTCGTTGTTTCAAAGGGGCAGTTCTGTTCCATTTATGGATGTGACCTTGCCCTGATTTTCGAAGAGACATGTCAATCTTATGTCCAGATATACCATCAGTGTCCCAGGTGGTCTAGTGGTTAGGATTTGGCGCTCTCACCGCCACGGCCGGGGTTCGATTCCCCGTCTGGGAAGTAACTTTTTTCCATTTTAAGATTTGGGAATAATTTGGCTGGAGTCAGCCACAACGCCTTAATTGCTCTACATTGTGTGTGTAATGCCATCACTCTACAACATACGTAACAACACACCTAAATACTACTTTGCTATCTAGTTCCATTGGAGAAAAGGTGTACTGTTCACATACTTCACTTCGCTATAAACACAAAAAAGCATCTCGGCACTCCGATTGTCCCATAAATAAGTGAAAAGGCATATTTGAGACTCACCAATATTGAAGAATATTTCAGCATCAATTGCTGTACGTGTCATACTACAAAATGAAATCCTCCGAATAAAATCCATGCCTTCTCTGCTCTGGACAAGAGTAGACTCGGCGGGTTCCTTGCTTAATTTGGCACATGCAACATGAGTGTCTCATGGCAATGTGGAAGCCACAGCTATTATTCATTCCAAGGGTGAACTGCACCCAAGCCTTCCTCTACAATTAATTCATTTACGATTGAAACTATATTGGAAGCAAGAAAAGAGAGACAGAAGGAAGCGTGCATGGGTAAGTGTCATCTAGGAAATATCACGTTGTGGCAACATGTTCCTACTTGAACCAATACCTTGCTCCATCCCTGAGATTGCAAGGTCCCAGGTGGTCTAGTGGTTAGGATTTGGCGCTCTCACCGCCACGGCCGGGATTCGATTCCCCGTCTGGGAAGTACATTTTTCGCATATTTTTTTCTCAGTATTTATCAACTCCTCCTCACGTTTCATTCAGTTCAGCCGGAATTTCACTTTGCCTCTTTTTTCGCAAGAAAACTAAGCCCAAACACTGTCACTGTAAAGGACGTCCACACAGTTCTTATATACAATTAACACTTGCACATCATAAGTATATATTTGTGTACATCCTTACTTTCGACAATGTGTAGACTCATTCTTATCTTGTCTGTCATTGTTGTACTGTTCTGTGTAGACTTTATGTTGTGTGTCATTGTTTTACTGATTCATCAATAGACATTTTGTAAATATACCTATGTGCATGTGTATAGTAAGTGAGTGCGTATTTCCTACATGCAAGGTAAACAACATTGCTGTCAATGTATATAAAATACTAAGTAAATGTCATATATGCGAGAGTGCGCCTTGTTATTAGATAGGACAAATTGTATGGATAACTTGTTGGAGTGGCATGTTATTAGATGACTAAAAGTCTAAATCATTCTTCATTTCAATGTAAGGCGAAGAGACATATACTCTTCACTGTCGTTGTTTCAAAGGGGCAGTTCTGTTCCATTTATGGATGTGACCTTGCCCTGATTTTCGAAGAGACATGTCAATCTTATGTCCAGATATACCATCAGTGTCCCAGGTGGTCTAGTGGTTAGGATTTGGCGCTCTCACCGCCACGGCCGGGGTTCGATTCCCCGTCTGGGAAGTAACTTTTTTCCATTTTAAGATTTGGGAATAATTTGGCTGGAGTCAGCCACAACGCCTTAATTGCTCTACATTGTGTGTGTAATGCCATCACTCTACAACATACGTAACAACACACCTAAATACTACTTTGCTATCTAGTTCCATTGGAGAAAAGGTGTACTGTTCACATACTTCACTTCGCTATAAACACAAAAAAGCATCTCGGCACTCCGATTGTCCCATAAATAAGTGAAAAGGCATATTTGAGACTCACCAATATTGAAGAATATTTCAGCATCAATTGCTGTACGTGTCATACTACAAAATGAAATCCTCCGAATAAAATCCATGCCTTCTCTGCTCTGGACAAGAGTAGACTCGGCGGGTTCCTTGCTTAATTTGGCACATGCAACATGAGTGTCTCATGGCAATGTGGAAGCCACAGCTATTATTCATTCCAAGGGTGAACTGCACCCAAGCCTTCCTCTACAATTAATTCATTTACGATTGAAACTATATTGGAAGTAAGAAAAGAGAGACAGAAGGAAGCGTGCATGGGTAAGTGTCATCTAGGAAATATCACGTTGTGGCAACATGTTCCTACTTGAACCAATACCTTGCTCCATCCCTGAGATTGCAAGGTCCCAGGTGGTCTAGTGGTTAGGATTTGGCGCTATCACCGCCACGGCCGGGATTCGATTCCCCGTCTGGGAAGTACATTTTTCGCATATTTTTTTCTCAGTATTTATCAACTCCTCCTCACGTTTCATTCAGTTCAGCCGGAATTTCACTTTGCCTCTTTTTTCGCAAGAAAACTAAACCCAAACACTGTCACTGTAAAGGACGTCCACACAGTTCTTATATACAATTAACACTTGCACATCATAAGTATATATTTGTGTACATCCTTACTTTCGACAATGTGTAGACTCATTCTTATCTTGTCTGTCATTGTTGTACTGTTCTGTGTAGACTTTATGTTGTGTGTCATTGTTTTACTGATTCATCAATAGACATTTTGTAAATATACCTATGTGCATGTGTATAGTAAGTGAGTGCGTATTTCCTACATGCAAGGTAAACAACATTGCTGTCAATGTATATAAAATACTAAGTAAATGTCATATATGCGAGAGTGCGCCTTGTTATTAGATAGGACAAATTGTATGGATAACTTGTTGGAGTGGCATGTTATTAGATGACTAAAAGTCTAAATCATTCTTCATTTCAATGTAAGGCGAAGAGACATATACTCTTCACTGTCGTTGTTTCAAAGGGGCAGTTCTGTTCCATTTATGGATGTGACCTTGCCCTGATTTTCGAAGAGACATGTCAATCTTATGTCCAGATATACCATCAGTGTCCCAGGTGGTCTAGTGGTTAGGATTTGGCGCTCTCACCGCCACGGCCGGGGTTCGATTCCCCGTCTGGGAAGTAACTTTTTTCCATTTTAAGATTTGGGAATAATTTGGCTGGAGTCAGCCACAACGCCTTAATTGCTCTACATTGTGTGTGTAATGCCATCACTCTACAACATACGTAACAACACACCTAAATACTACTTTGCTATCTAGTTCCATTGGAGAAAAGGTGTACTGTTCACATACTTCACTTCGCTATAAACACAAAAAAGCATCTCGGCACTCCGATTGTCCCATAAATAAGTGAAAAGGCATATTTGAGACTCACCAATATTGAAGAATATTTCAGCATCAATTGCTGTACGTGTCATACTACAAAATGAAATCCTCCGAATAAAATCCATGCCTTCTCTGCTCTGGACAAGAGTAGACTCGGCGGGTTCCTTGCTTAATTTGGCACATGCAACATGAGTGTCTCATGGCAATGTGGAAGCCACAGCTATTATTCATTCCAAGGGTGAACTGCACCCAAGCCTTCCTCTACAATTAATTCATTTACGATTGAAACTATATTGGAAGTAAGAAAAGAGAGACAGAAGGAAGCGTGCATGGGTAAGTGTCATCTAGGAAATATCACGTTGTGGCAACATGTTCCTACTTGAAGCAATACCTTGCTCCATCCCTGAGATTGCAAGGTCCCAGGTGGTCTAGTGGTTAGGATTTGGCGCTATCACCGCCACGGCCGGGATTCGATTCCCCGTCTGGGAAGTACATTTTTCGCATGTTTTTTTCTCGGTATTTATCAACTCCTCCTCACGTTTCATTCAGTTCAGCCGGAATTTCACTTTGCCTCTTTTTTCGCAAGAAAACTAAGCCCAAACACTGTCACTGTAAAGGACGTCCACACAGTTCTTATATACAATTAACACTTGCACATTATACGTGTATATTTGTGTACATCCTTACTTTCGACAATGTGTAGACTCATTCTTATCTTGTCTGTCATTGTTGTACTGTTCTGTGTAGACTTTATGTTGTGTGTCATTGTTTTACTGATTTATCAATGGACATTTTGTAAATATACCTGTGTGCATGTGTGTAGTAAGTGAGTGCGTGTTTCCTACATGCAAGGTAAACAACATTGCTGTCAATGTATATAAAATACTAAGTAAATGTCATATATGCGAGAGTGCGCCTTGTTATTAGATAGGACAAATTGTATGGATAACTTGTTGGAGTGGCATGTTATTAGAAGTAGTATAGGTAATAGGGGTTCTAAAACACTTTCAAGAAATGCCTCTACAAAGCCTTATTTAGTAAATAAGGCTTTGATTGGGCCATTAGCTCTTGCTACTATTACCCCTACTACAAAATTACTGTGCCTTGGTAGGAGGTAATAATGTGCCGTACGGTACGATCAATAATTCTTCTCTTACAAATCCCCTACCCGGCCCATCCCTCAAGTAGTACAAGTTAGGTTCGTCGGCTTTCATATCCACTTTATCTATGTTGTAAGTTTTGACTGACCATATAGGATCGGTGGCCCGCTTACGGCTATCGCCCTCGTGTTCCCCCGGCTGGTATAGATACCTCACTAGGGCCCTATCTGGTATTTGTTTCTCCTTCCCACGCAATGGAGCGGCCGACTCTGCAACTATTGATTTTAGTTTGATAGCGTCTGCCGGTTTCTTACCGGTGAGACGGGTGACTTCATGGTTGATTGCCGACACCACTTTGGGTAACCTCGTGACCCATTCAGTCGATCGTTTTCCAGGGGTGACCATCTCCCTAGCATACTGATAGCCGAACAAGCGCTCAGCCAAAGTCCTATTAAATCTCTCAACTATGGCTTGGCTGCGATGGGCTCTGGCCGTGCCACGCCTGACCTTTGTATCGTGTTTGGCTAGCAGTTGTGACACGGCACCCATGAACTCCCGTCCGGGGTCAACTTGCAGCTCTGTTGGCCACGTCAGCGGACTGCGTTTGTATATGCGTTCGAATCCTCTGGCTACCTGGGCCGAATCTTTCGTGGTCAAGGGTTCGGCTTCCTTGTAACGACTGGCTACGTCCACTACGGTTAAGGCATACTTGTACCTCTTGTCGTGGGGTAGGAACAGTAGGTCTGCCTGGTGAATGCTATTAGGTATGTTAATACCGAACCTCCTTCTAGGCACGTAGCGTGGTGCCGGCAAATAGATCTGCCACAGGGCTTGTTTTTCAAGCCACGCTTTGGCTTCCTCCGGGGGTACTCGCGCTAGTTTAGCTAGCTTATCTACTGCGCTAGCTCCTTTCCAGTACCCACGGGGGCTGTAGTAAATAGCCTCAAATTTTTTCATGTCCATACGCGTATGTGTTTATTCCATCAATAGCTATCCAACGTTTCGTGTCCATAGGCGATAGGGACGTCTTGTTTATAGTCAGTCCGTATATCTTATGCCCATCACTTCTAAGTGTGTTCATTTTATGTCTAAAGGTACGGGTCTTGAACAGGGCTTCCTTGAATCTGGCGTGTTTGATGTGTTGTTTCACCACATACTTCTTAACCCCCTTAGCCTTCCGGATCTCACTATTGTCGGCTTTCAGTATGGAGTACATCTTAGGTCTCAAACCTATGTACTCGGCTATGGGCGTGCCAGCACACTCGTCCTTCATCTTACCTAGGACCTTTTTATTTACCGTGCTGTGTAGGGTATGGGTCTTAGGGTAGTCGCTGGTGTCGTATAAATCGAGGTGTTTTTTCATGTCCTCGTACACGTCCTCGGTTCGAATCTCCATCAGCAGGGAATCCGTGTCAGTGTACAGCACTTCACACCTGTCGCCGTACTGTTTCTTGAGCTCGTTGTAGTAAAAGTCGTACATCAGGTGTTTGGATAAATCGAGGATGCTCATCCCCACGTAAACAGGCCGGTTGAATTTTATGTGGCTTTTCTTCATGTGTAGGGCAACCAGGTTGTCTGTGAATATCTTACTACGGTTGAATGCCGGACTGGCTATCAATTTCCTGAGTTTGTCTTCCTCACTAGATCTAACCAGCTTCACGGTCACGCGTTTCCTCAGGTTCTCCATAGTCTTACCAAACACCGAGTTGTTCATGAGCTTGTAGAGATTTTTCTCAAAATCACTGGTTGCTTTTTTTCGTAGGTCTGTGTTCATTCTGATGTAGGGCTCCATCCATGGGCTCTGGTCGAACATGAGCACCCTGTGTATTTTGGTCAGCCTCATACCCAACGACAGGTACAGCTGTAGGTTGCGATAGTGAACGATGTACTTGGTCTTATTCATTAAGTTAGGCACGAGTTTTTCAACGTCTGTCACACGCCCACCTGACAAGTTATGTTGGTACTCAGACATCCAGTCTGGGTTAACCCTAATACGTTCGGGGGCCAAGGGGTAGCTGTTATGCGATGTGTGTAATTCCTTGGGATACTCTAGGTCAACCTCGAGGATATAACCTTTGTTCGAATCTGGTGCAACCTCCATAATATCAACGTGGGGTACCCATTCGAATCCCCCTGTAGGTAGATACTGGCTCATGGCCCAGCCGTACAGGTTGTTTGCGTCGAGGTATAGAATGTGATTGGTTGGTTTGTTAGGATCGTAACCTTTCACGTATTGATTATTTGCTTTCGCGTATCGTTTGGATGCCATGGAAATACCACCTCGCAAGCCTTTCTCAATGAATAGGTGCATGTCGTAATCTGTGAGCAATTCCAAATTAACTCCGGTCTTTTTAAGCAAGGCGTCCCACGATAGACCTGGGCTGGTGTAATACCATGCGGGGTCGAGTTTATACTGCTTGAAACAGGTCCGCCTGAACCTCTCAAACACGTCGGCTAACAGCAGTACATCTGTCCTCAAGTACAAGTCGTGATAATCGCCCAGGTTCTTACAACCCAGTTTATTCCATACGTTAATCGCGTGCGAGTAATCGTCTCGTGAGACGGACGCCTCATTCAGATTACTATAAAAACAGTCAATAGGAGGTAGTCTGGTCTCGGTGAACTTAGCCCAACTATCCATGTACTCATAGGGGTACACACCCTTCCTCATAAGCAGGGGTCTAGTCTCGGCGTCTGTGTATCGATCGGTGATAGGGAAGGTATTGTTGGCCTTGACCAGACTGTCGAGTGACGACAGGAGGAACTGAAACGAGTCAATGAACCTAAGTCCGTTTAAGCTGAAGGAGATGTATCTCTCCATGTTGTTGGGGATGCACGTTATATTACCATCGATTTTCGCGATGGCCTGCATGATCAAGTGTGAGTCGTACCCTCTCAAGTTGTGAAAGACAACGGGGATGTTTATTGTCTTAGGGTTGATTTTAAGCTTGAGGTTGCACGCGTTGTGAGCGGCGCCTCTATACTTACCAGTTATGTGGCAGTGATCTCTCACCGAATCACCGTTAAGTGGTGAGTCGCACACGTGACAGTTAGTGCTACTAGCGTGAGCTAGCCTGTCGGCTCGGGTCATACGCATGGGAGCGATTCTATACAATGCATTCCTAATAATTTTTTCTTCCTCCTGTAAACACGTTAGAAACCTTTCAGCCGCGTCAGGGCCCCTATACACTACCGGAGCTTTCGTTTCCCCGTCACAACGGACGACAATGTATCCAAACGAACAGGCTTTATGCTCTTGTGTCTTGTGGGTAAAGCTACCCCCACTAGGGGAATCCCCACCCACAACTAAGGCTTCGAAGTCGGCGTATATAATATAAGGTACAGACATTTGGTTCTTGTGGTTACTGAATTTTAGGATATTTTCACCTTCCTTAGGCATTTCGACTCGTATGGCCGTCTGCCCCACACCTTGGCAATCATCCCGGTGGGATTCTAATAAATCAGCTCGACTGAAACCGTGTAGACATCGTTCACAGAAGTGGGTCTTTCCTTTGTATGCTGATTGGTCATACAACAGCCTGCTAAAGTGTTTTATCCATGTGTAGTGATACTTGTCACCTCGCTGGATCATGAATATATTGATAACTTGGCGATCCTTCACCGGGCTGACCCTGTGTACTATTGTTGTGTTACCTTCGTGCCCAAAGACATTTATAGCCAGATTATTCTGTTTTTCTACTTTAGTGATCTGAGATATGGGGGTGGGTTCATCTATACCATCCCAGTTGAGCCCATCGTCCTGTGGATAATTAGAAGCCCTGTTCGGATTAGTGTCAGCTGGAAATAAAGCTGACCTGATAGCTAACCTCAGGCAATCGTTTCCTCTATTCTTAACGTTTACTATGGCTTGTTTGTTCTTATAGTAGGGGGGCAAGGCTAGGTATGACCCGCCTCTGAACGGCACGTAGTTAGCTATGTCTAGATAGACGTTATCGATTTTATCTACAGCCCACCCGGACCCCAAGTGTGTGTAGCGTTCTAGGTATTCTCGTATCTGCTGAAAACTATTATCGATTGATGCGTCAATGGTCTCTGCATGTGTGACAACCTCTTGTTGACCTCGGAAGTAAGGCTGAACATACTCAGTGACCCCTGTGGAGCCCTCCTTATCGAGCGACATTTTCACTGTGATCTGAAACTTGATACTTCCTAGGTTATTTAGTTCCTGGTTGACCTTATCAACTAACAGAGGCTTGATATCTGTAATGTCTATGTTTCTATCAACGTACATGCGCCAACCTCTCAAATAGTTGCCTACAGCGCGCTCAGTGCGCACGAACTGTAGGTCAATAGCTCTATTCTGTCGTAATAATTCTACAAGCTGTGGTTTCCTCATACGGGAATACCCACCTAACCCCAAATCGTGTGCCTCGGCTTTCAGTTGTTTTACAGTGGGGCGTGCTACGGGGGCATGTGATAACAATGCGGTTAACCCGGCTCTCCCCAGGTTTGAATAACCCGTGTGTCCAAGCTGTTTTGCTTGAGCTTTTAATTGTTTTACCGTAGGAGGGGCTTCTAAACCTAGTAATCTCAACAATGCTGACTTCCGCATTCTAGAATACCCGATAACACCTCTCTGTTTTGCGACCCGCTTGAGCTCGCGCACAGTAGACATCGTGTTTACACCTAAGAAAACTAATGTCTAATTGGTTCACAGTAAGGGGAGGTAACTCTTAAGTGGCTATCTTGAGCAGTCGCCTACGTTCTTTTATGTAGCCTTTTTTATTCTCGTATATGAGTTGATGTCTGACTACGTTCGCTCCGTGAGCTTTACATAAACAGTAGTGCCCTTTAACCCCGATACCACACACAGAACACGTGTAGTTAGGACTTCCCATATGGAAACAACAGAACCCCTGATTCCTGCATTTCCTACCACAGGCCTCGGTCTTCCCCATAAGTATATATTCGCATCGGTATGGAGCGGGTCTCATGTTTACTTATATAGGTATTTTAGTTTAATTGCTTAGCAACCAACGCAGTAGCTGCTATACCCAACACTATGAAGCCCAGTTCACGATTCATTTGTCCCTTGGATGGTGTGTAGTACTGAGCGAGTGTGGGTTTATTGAGCGGTTCCAATTGTTTACCAGTTAGTAAATAGTATTCTTTCATTGCTTCATCAACATCGTAGAATGTTTTAACGGCATGGTTTTCACGCTTGAGTTGTTCGTTAATAAAGTCGATCCTCTGGAGGCGTTTTTTAGCGTACTCGGCCTGTGCCCTTTGTAATTTCTCAGTAGCGAGATCGTGTCGCTTCCTTTCTTCCTGTATTTCAGCCGCGTGATCATCTCGTAGTTTCGAGAAGAGGAAATTACTCCCGGAAAATGCCAGGGCATTCACTAACGCCCCACCGACCATCATAGCTATCGTGGCCATCCCTATATTTATTTCATTATATTATCAGGTATTATTCCTTGTTTTACTAGGATGTCTTTTGTGGCCATCGCCATACCAAGGTTCATTATGAGCATACCCATATCCTGCAGGTTGAAATCTAGCTTGATAGTTGGTTGTTTAAGCACCATTTTAGTCAACCGAGCGTACCCTACGGCTAGACTGGCGACCACTGTGGCGTGGTATGCGTCGTTGACGAACGTTTTCCCCTCAGACATTATGTATATGATATAAAATATTAAAATTATAACATGATATGCGGGTCAATAGTGGGGCCTGCCGGCGGCGTGGGGGGTGGTGGCTCACTGTGGGAGGGTACCCCCACGTATAACCACGATATAGCCAAGGCAGCAGTTACACCTACAGCCAACAACAGTCTGGTTGGGTTGGTCACTTTATGTTGGTTACACCACCGTTTTTTACCGGCAGCTACTCTCTTAGGATTCTTCTGCCTGGTTACTGTTGAAGTGGTCTCCACCGTCACTGGTTCCTGTGAACTCACTGTTTAGGGTGTGGGGGGTACCCCCACTGGGGTCTCCTCCACTGGGGTTTCCTGTGCAGCATCCATCTATACTATTATTATTATTCTTTCTCTCAAATTGACAATGTTTTGCCGTGATAATCGCCGCCGTCACTGGAGCCAACAACATACCATATTTGTGGTACAGCCCGCAGCTGATAGAGCTCACGGCGTGTTCGATAAAAGGGTCTTTCTCGAGGTCCTCCCACAGGTAAAGTCGGCGCTCTGGTGGAATGGGAAGGAAGTGTGATACAATACCGGTGTATATCTGGGTCATAGCCGATCCTATTGTCTTTGTCATTTCTGCTCCGAGCCGGGACTCGTATCTAGCGTACAGCTTATCGATTTCTTCGACTGACATTTTGTGAATTTTATCCGGAGTGTAGTCTCCAAAGTAATGTTTGGCTTTGCCGCCAACAGCCAATGCCACCAGTTTCTCTCGCTTGGGGGAATCCCCCACAGTGGGGGTACCCCCCAACTGTTCGAGCAATTCCTCACACTCCATCTTATAATATAACAAGTAAGATTTAGTTTTAACTATATAATACCCGATACAGACAAAACACAGAGAAATGAAGGTTAAGTTGCACACGACAAATACTTCAAATATCATAGCTTTGCTTAGCTTTGCTTAGCTTTTGCTTAGCTTTGCTTAGCTTTGCTTAGTATACTCTATATGCTACTGGTTGGTCGGTCTTTAGAACGAGCTTAGCGTGTTTAGTTTCAGCGAGCTGTTTCTTCACCCGTTCCCGTTCTAATTTACTCATCACATCGTTCTCTCTCAAACACTCCTCAAACGAATCCCTGTCCTTGCAGTGAAATAAGGCCACCCATCGCGTCTGCTCCCTGAGGTCTTTCAACACCGAGTTGAACTTCTGCGTTAGCACCCAGACGCTGTGATTTGCATGCCGGCCGGAGAAGGCCAGGTACGATAGCATGTCTCTCTTTTTTGTTATCTCACGATTAGCGCTGCAGTCGTCCAGTATAAACAGCGTCGGTTCCCCTTTAAATTTCTCGTGAAGAGCTTTCAACCAGTCCTGCAGGCGTGTTCCAGGGTCGATTTTGTGTACGTCCGGGTCCGTCATCACCCAAGGTCGCGCGTACGTTTTATTCATGCTCAGAGTAGGGCACATGATAACGATGTTATCGAACACATCCTTGTAGTAACCCTCCAACATATCCAACACGAAAACGGTCTTCCCACAGCCAGTCTGCCCGCACACTATGGCGCAGTGTGGGTCAGTGGGTAACCCCAGGGGGGTGTGGGGTGTGGGGGGGTACCCCCCATCAGTAGATGGCTTGCACGAATCTCCCATTGTCTATATTAAGTTGCGCGTCCATAATAACGTACAGATATAATTTCAACTTACCAGCGGTTTGAGCCTTCTTAGTAATCTGGATGGTTATCCCTTCGCTGCCGTTATCTATACGGCGTCCGCTACCGTGCAGTTTATCATCATCCGTGGATCGCATGTCCAACCATAGTGCGTACTTGGTGGTCAGGTATTCACCGATCTGCACGGAGCTTAGGTCCAGGTCCTTTGTTATGTAATCCCCCACTGGTAGCTTTTTTATCTCATCCCACTGCTGGTGTGGTCTCATACCATGACTGAACAGCTGGTTGGGCACGCCCTCGATGGTAACTTCCACCTTTTCAATCTCGGGGTTGAAAAACTTCTCGCTGTCCCTCTGGAATGGCTCGTAATCCTCCACGGGGACGACCAGGATACCTTTCATCGATCTCGCCGGCACGTTCAGGTTGATATTCCACACAGTGTCGCTCTTATCTCGCACGACTGATCTATGTCTCAGTACGCGATCGTATAGGATAGCCATCTTCCCAGAGTACTGACTTCGAACCTGCCTGGCCAGCTCCGGGCTAGTGACCATGTCGAACTCCAGAGAGATGTTGTCTATGGCATAACTGGCCTCATCACCGCTCGGCGTACGCACTACTTTGCTATAGTCGTTAAACGTGAGCTCGTATTCGAGCCTATCACCCAGCGCGGCCTGGTAAAACGGCGCGTGTCCCGTGAGCAACTCGAAGTCGAGCGGCACGCAGAATCGATTCCCGTATGCTAGAGCGATGGCCTTTTCACCGGCCGATAGCTTGTCTTGCTGGTCTTGCGTGAAGACATACCCTATGCGCGCCCGGGTTGATTTGCTGATGCCCTGGTACACATCATTGACTCGTTCTCCATCGCTTTTCCAGAGATCCTTGTAGCAGTGAAACACGTCGCTGTCGTCGATGCTCAGCACCTCGTTACCGCTGATCTTGACGGTCGTTTTCTTGATGATAGCTCGCCCCACGTTCCGCACTAGCTCGCGTTTATCGTTGACGGAGGTCAACGTGATATTGAACGCCAGTCGAACAGTGCCTGGTACAATGAGGTCATTCTCACCAAAGTTTGGAAATCTAACCAGCAGAGTTTGATTCTGGTCTATCTTGCTGGGATTGTTGGTGATGGTCACCGACTGTCGCACGGCTCTGGCTCCTAATGGCTCTCTCAATCTTCTGAAAGGATCTAATTTTCTGCCGTACATTGTTATATAAAAGAAATATATTTTTAATACTAATGGATGAAGACATACCTATGGATGATATGTGGGACGATAGTGCCCAGGCATTCAATGATGACCAGGAGACCTCATTCTCGCAAGGTGACGAGCTCCTTAAGGACGCCGTCGATGATTATTACAACGCAGTTGAAAATAAATCCAAACTCAAGCCGTTGGGAAGGAACTATTCCGATTTTACCCTCAGCAATGGCATGCTGCGTTTGAAGTCTCGCCCGGAGATCGATCTCATGAATAAACGCACTAGAGAACCGCTTGCTTTATCAAC
Organism: Haliotis asinina; assembly: GCF_037392515.1. Taxonomy (NCBI): domain Eukaryota; kingdom Metazoa; phylum Mollusca; class Gastropoda; order Lepetellida; family Haliotidae; genus Haliotis; species Haliotis asinina. The sequence continues at coordinate 31,368,944 of NC_090293.1, read as the reverse complement.
ATTAGCCGGTAAACATGGAAGTCAGTTGGTCCAAGATGAACTAGGTTTCATAGATTACGGTGGCGCGCGACCTAAGCAGTATCCTCCGAAGTTAGTTCAAGGTCTGGAAGGCATCAGGGACGCCACATCAGATCAAAATATGACTTATGATATTAAAAAGGTGTTGGCCGACTACGAGAACAAACCATTCCCGGGGCTCGAATTTACCGTTCGGGAACTGCGGGGGTTGGATCTGACGATGCAAACCATTCGCGGACATCTCGCGAAAAGCACAGCCAAAATGAGTGAGATAGACGACCACATCGCCTATGAAAAGAAAAAACTCGGTGAAACTGAGGACGAGTCTATGAAAGCCACCATCGAGGAACGAATACGTAATTTGGAAGATGAAAAGCAGACCTGGCTGGAGACAGCATCCTCCTTCAAAGAAAAGCTTCGATCCCAGGTCAACCGTATACGGGAAACTATCAATCAAGTCCTCTACCGAGACACCACGTTAGCAGACAGGATTCGGATATTATTCCGGGAGCAAGGGATCACCATCGCCAGCATTCTGACTGCATTGGGTTTAATTATATCAACCCTGGTGGTGTCACTGGTGGGAGGAACCCCTGTGGGGCCTGCCGGTGGGGGAACTCCCACAGGTGGTGGTGTTAAAGACTGGATAAAAAAACTCGGGGAAGGCCTAGCTAAACTGGCTGGTAAAGCCGCCGAAGCCCTTCCCGGCATCCTGGGTAGCATCGTCTCGTGGTTGTTGAGCGCTCTGTCTAAAACTGCCATGTGGCTCAGTCAAAACCTGTGGGCAGCCATCGTCGCCGTGGCTGGTCTGGTGTACGTAGCGGCTAAGAAATCTTTAACCAAATAAGTCCCAAAGTTACCCCACCAACCACCAGGGCCGTTTTATTATCAATATGCTGCTGATAGGGGGGTACCCCTACATGCACATGAGGGTGTGTGGGGGGCACATGAACTTTAGACTCCGGGGGTGGCGCCACTATACCCTTTTCACGTGGTGGGATGTGTGGGATATGGGGGGTGTTAATATCGGGGTTGATACCCAACTTTTGGTCCGCCGTGGCTATGACTATTTTGTTGTTATAACCCACCACTTTTTTTATTCTCAGTTGCATATCACTCGGGGCCATGTATAACCCCACGCCGAACGCGTAATTGACTTTTGATCTGGCGTATTCTAACACGTTTTGGTAACGGTCGATGGCCCTCGGGAGATCAACTGGAGAATTGATAGCATCCTCAACGTTGGCAACGAACTGTGTCTGAGCGTCGTAAGCAGTTCCCTTACCGAGGATGTTGGAACGCGTCATCGACTGCGCACCCAACAGCGCCCACACGTACGTTCGAATCGAGTCGTTCAAGCGTATTGTACCAGCACGAGTGAATTCTTTCGATGTTTTTGAGATCATTTTAGTCCAGGCTGTGGCTGCATCAGGACTGGTTTGCTTTGTACAGCTGACATGGATCTGTTCATTCGTTGTGGGGCCTGTAAATGTATGACGGTGTGGGTTGTATGAACCATCTTTAGAACCGGCATAATATTTTCCGGACCTGTAGAAGTACACGAGAACTATACCGAGACCATGGTTCACACCAGGAAGGCGAAAGTCTTTATTCGTTGGAATCTCAAACTCCCCACAAATACGTTCATAAGCGCGTCTATCATAGGGGTTATTCGTCATACTCCACGCTTTATCTTGGGGAAGAGGAGCACTTATTTCCTTCAATATTCGTCTCGTTTGATAATAAATATGAAACAAAATAACCGCCTTACTCAGTTCGTCTATACCGTAGTCTGGTGCCACACCCGACCCTGTCGTCGCACACCACACAGCAAAGTTGAGTTGGTTCTGCCAAAACTGCATTGGGTTCTGATTCCAGTTTACCACCGCCTGCGCGTTATTAACGGACACGACATACTTTTCAAAGATATCAATAAAGGTTGTTTTAAACCCCGTACCATCTGCATTCACCACGATTTTCAAGTGTGCTAAATCCATATTATAATATATAATTCATATATTATAATATGTACATAACACTTCCAGGAATAACGAGCGGTGAGGCCGTTCAGCTGACGCACGCGATCGATAACACGTCAGGTCAACTCGAAGTCGCACTCTGCGATATCACCTACCTACCGCAATGGACTAACATTAATATCAGCAACAAAAAGCTGTTCGTCAGTGGAACTCGCAGTCAGATAACTGACGGCTACTACAGCGTGTGCTCTCTAAACGACGAGGTCTTCAAACCCCTGGGAGCCGAACTCAAAATGAACGACTCAAACGGCACAGTGGTGTTAATCAACAACGGAAGAACCTCCTTGAGGCTCGGCCGACCATTAGCGAGGATACTCGGTATGTCTCCTGACGAGATAAAACCAACAACAACCGTCACAGGCACGAAGTTACCCGACCTAGTACCGTACCGAGAGCTGTACATTCATCTCGATCAGGTGAGCACAACGTACAACATTCAAGGAGGTCACCCTTCCACTATACTGAGAGCAGTGCCGGTGAAAACTGAGAAATTCAACGACGGTAGAACCGAGTCGTTTTCACCACGGCAGTATAAGAGATTAACCCAGGGCAACATACCTGAGCTGACAATATCGGTGTTAGATATAAATCATAATCCTGTAAATATAGGATACCTCAGCTTAACGCTTCACGTAACATGACCAGCGCACAAGGGCCCGGAGTGAAAAAATGCGTCAATATCGGGATCTCCGACCTTGGAGACACGCGCGGTTTCGACGCTCCCGGAGTAGATGGTAAATCGTATGCCTTGCAACTGAAAAACAACATTTACAAACGCGTTGAAATCCCCTCCGGTGGAACCCTAAGTGATATGATAGATACCACAAGAGCAACAGTAAACACTAAGTACTCCCTTGTCAACACCGGTGATAATAATTGGGTAATATACCCATCGTTCGGTGGTAAACTGTTCGACTTAGACGATGTTGAGAGCACTACCGTCGTCAAAAACAAACCATATATGCTCGTCTTCACCGAAGATGACAAGTGGGTGTTGTTACCCGATAACAAATGGTTTCTCAATATTAAACTCGTCTCCCCTTACGTGTTCACTGATAACAAAGACAACCACCTAAACAAAGTCGTGAACAATGGAACCCTGCTCGTGGCTTACGTCCCAACTCAGAGACGTAGTATAGTCGTCAGCCCAGTCAACACTATAGCAGCCCACATGCTATCGAGTAAACCGGCCATGCAAAACGTGAAATTGCAGTTGGTGTCTGAATTCGAAGGCGTGGTCAAGATACTAGAGGATCTACCGGCAAACTCAACACTGTTCATCAAAGTCTACCTAGGGGAACCATCGGTGAATGAGGTCGAGATCGTGAAGGGGATCAAACTCGGGTGGGTGAAACGACACCAGTTTCAAGTTTGCAACGTTTACGTGCGGGTGGGTGTCGACTCCAAGACCAGTCTGCAGGGGGTCAACGTGATCGTGGAAAACAAGATATCACTAATCAATATCTTCCTGCCTGACAACATACACTTCATGGGTATGAAGTTAACCCCTGAATTATTATCAGAAAACCAGTTGGAAATTATATCGTAATAGTATAATAATGACCAGTCATCATCCCAACACTACACTTAACGACCTGGGAGATACAGAGGGATTCGATCAGCCTGGTGAGGAAGATGAATTATACATCCTGCACTTCAAAGACAACGTGTACAGACGGGTGCCGTTACCAGATTTTACAAAGCCTAAATGGCTGATCAACTTAACACTCACCTCACCTTATATCACATTAAATTATGGGGTGGTCTCTAAGATTAGGAACAACGGCATCTGGGTCGGGGATTTCATTCCGGAGATTGGATTAATAATAATTAGCAAAAATAGGTTATTGGCTACATTCGAAAATAAATTAACATTTAGTAATCCTGTAATAATATTACCCCCTTTCACACTCATCATAGAAGTCTTCTTTGTGCATTCAGACAATGAAAACACCTCAAGAGTATACCAAATTTTACCCGGGGTGTCAATACACTGGTATAACGAACACATAAACAAATATTGTCGTATTGTTATACGACAGGATACCCACATGGATCCTATAAACCACTTAATAAGCCTCCGTGGAGTTTCTATTACAACAGAAAAGCCTATTAGCCTCTCACATATTACCCTGAATAGTAATCTAGAACTTATAGGCTTCAAACTAATTGATAGAATATTAACTGAACCCCAATTAAAATATCTTTCAAAATATATATTATAGGATGGGCCTGTACCCAGTCGTAGAGGAAGTAGCGAAGACGCTGGATACCGTAGATGGGTTCCGCTTGAGGCAGTTATGTGATGTGAAACGGCAACTAGAACAAGACCGTGACACGCGTAAAGCATTATGTAAAAAGTATAATAGAGCTTTCAATATCGTGGACGGGGCTGACACTACCCTTATGGCAACCAGCATGGGACTAGGGGCGGCAGGCGTTGGGTTGTTAGCTACCATCGTGGCTGCACCTATAGTGCTAGGTATTGAAATAACGGCTGGGGTGACAGGGTTGGTAGGGTTGGCGCTTAAGTTAGTATCACGCAGACTTAATCGTAAGGCATTGAAACACGACGAGATCAGGGTTCTGGCCGAAGCAAAGCTGAACACAGTGAGTGAGCGAATTTCCACGGCACTCTCTGACAGTAAGATCTCAGAAGAGGAGTTTCGTTCAATCCTCTCTGAACTCAAAAAATATAACGGAATGAAACAAGATATTCGATCCAAGTCTCGTAAGTCTGCTATCAGCGAGGATGAGAAAAAAACGTACATAGCACAGGGAATACAAAAAGCCCAGCAAGCCTTTATTATGAATACCAAAGAGATCGTAGGCGGTTCACGTTAAACTGTTTCATCGATATAAACATGACATAGGGGCGATAGCCGTAAGCGAGCCACCGATCCTATATGGTCAGTCAAAACTTACAACATAGATAAAGTGGATATGAAAGCCAACGAACCTAACTTGTACTACTTGAGGGATGGGCCGGGTAGGGGATTTGTAAGAGAAGAATTATTGATCGTACCGTACGGCACATTATTACCTCCTACCAAGGCACAGTAATTTTGTAGTAGGGGTAATAGTAGCAAGAGCTAATGGCCCAACCAAAGCCTTATTTACTAAATAAGGCTTTGTAGAGGCATTTCTTGAAAGTGTTTTAGAACCCCTATTACCTATACTACTTTAGATGACTAAAAGTCTAAATCATTCTTCATTTCAATGTAAGGCGAAGAGACTTATACTCTTCACTGTCGTTGTTTCAAAGGGGCAGTTCTGTTCCATTTATGGATGTGACCTTGCCCTGATTTTCGAAGAGACATGTCAATCTTATGTCCAGATATACCATCAGTGTCCCAGGTGGTCTAGTGGTTAGGATTTGGCGCTCTCACCGCCACGGCCGGGGTTCGATTCCCCGTCTGGGAAGTAACTTTTTTCCATTTTAAGATTTGGGAATAATTTGGCTGGAGTCAGCCACAACGCCTTAATTGCTCTACATTGTGTGTATTGCCCTCACTCTACAACATACGTAACAACACACCTAAATACTACTTTGCTATCTAGTTCCATTGGAGGAAAGGTGTACTGTTCACATACTTCACTTCGCTATAAACACAAAAAAAGCATCTCGGCACTCCGATTGTCCCATAAATAAGTGAAAAGGCATATTTGAGACTCACCAATATTGAAGAATATTTCAGCATCAATTGCTGTACGTGTCATACTACAAAATGAAATCCTCCGAATAAAATCCATGCCTTCTCTGTCCTGGACAAGAGTAGACTCGGCGGGTTCCTTGCTTAATTTGGCACATGCAACATGAGTGTCTCATGGCAATGTGGAAGCCACAGCTATTATTCATTCCAAGGGTGAACTGCACCCAAGCCTTCCTCTACAATTAATTCATTTACGATTGAAACTATATTGGAAGTAAGAAAAGAGAGACAGAAGGAAGAGTGCATGGGTAAGTGTCATCTAGGAAATATCACGGTGTGGCAACATGTTCCTACTTGAAGCAATACCTTGCTCCATCCCTAAGATTGCAAGGTCCCAGGTGGTCTAGTGGTTAGGATTTGGCGCTCTCACCGCCACGGGCGGGGTTCGATTCCCCGTCTGGGAAGTACGTTTTTCGCATATTTTTTTCTCAGTATTTATCAACTCCTCCTCACGTTTCATTCAGTTCAGCCGGAATTTCACTTTGCCTCTGTTTTTCGCAAGAAAACTAAGCCCAAACACTGTCACTGTAAAGGACGTCCACACAGTTCTTATATACAATTAACACTTGCACATTATACGTGTATATTTGTGTACATCCTTACTTTCGACAATGTGTAGACTCATTCTTATCTTGTGTGTCATTGTTGTGCTGTTCTGTGTAGACTTTATGTTGTGTGTCATTGTTTTACTGATTTATCAATGGACATTTTGTAAATATACCTATGTGCATGTGTATAGTAAGTGAGTGCGTATTTCCTACATGCAAGGTAAACAACATTGCTGTCAATGTATATAAAATACTAAGTAAATGTCATATATGCGAGAGTGCGCCTTGTTATTAGATAGGACAAATTGTATGGATAACTTGTTGGAGTGGCATGTTATTAGATGACTAAAAGTCTAAATCATTCTTCATTTCAATGTAAGGCGAAGAGACTTATACTCTTCACTGTCGTTGTTTCAAAGGGGCAGTTCTGTTCCATTTATGGATGTGACCTTGCCCTGATTTTCGAAGAGACATGTCAATCTTATGTCCAGATATACCATCAGTGTCCCAGGTGGTCTAGTGGTTAGGATTTGGCGCTCTCACCGCCACGGCCGGGGTTCGATTCCCCGTCTGGGAAGTAACTTTTTTCCATTTTAAGATTTGGGAATAATTTGGCTGGAGTCAGCCACAACGCCTTAATTGCTCTACATTGTGTGTATTGCCCTCACTCTACAACATACGTAACAACACACCTAAATACTACTTTGCTATCTAGTTCCATTGGAGAAAAGGTGTACTGTTCACATACTTCACTTCGCTATAAACACAAAAAAAGCATCTCGGCACTCCGATTGTCCCATAAATAAGTGAAAAGGCATATTTGAGACTCACCAATATTGAAGAATATTTCAGCATCAATTGCTGTACGTGTCATACTACAAAATGAAATCCTCCGAATAAAATCCATGCCTTCTCTGTCCTGGACAAGAGTAGACTCGGCGGGTTCCTTGCTTAATTTGGCACATGCAACATGAGTGTCTCATGGCAATGTGGAAGCCACAGCTATTATTCATTCCAAGGGTGAACTGCACCCAAGCCTTCCTCTACAATTAATTCATTTACGATTGAAACTATATTGGAAGTAAGAAAAGAGAGACAGAAGGAAGAGTGCATGGGTAAGTGTCATCTAGGAAATATCACGGTGTGGCAACATGTTCCTACTTGAAGCAATACCTTGCTCCATCCCTAACATTGCAAGGTCCCAGGTGGTCTAGTGGTTAGGATTTGGCGCTCTCACCGCCACGGGCGGGGTTCGATTCCCCGTCTGGGAAGTACATTTTTCGCATATTTTTTTCTCAGTATTTATCAACTCCTCCTCACGTTTCATTCAGTTCAGCCGGAATTTCACTTTGCCTTTTTTTTTTTCGAAAGAAACCTAAGCCCAAACACTGTCACTGTAAAGGAAGTCCACACAGTTCTTATATACAATTAACACTTGCACATCATAAGTATATATTTGTGTACATCCTTACTTTCGACAATGTGTAGACTCATTCTTATCTTGTGTGTCATTGTTGTACTGTTCTGTGTAGACTTTATGTTGTGTGTCATTGTTTTACTGATTTATCAATGGCCATTTTGTAAATATACCTATGTGCGTGTGTATAGTAAGTGAGTGCGTATTTCCTACATGCAAGGTAAACAACATTGCTGTCAATGTATATAAAATACTAAGTAAATGTCATATATGCGAGAGTGCGCCTTGTTATTAGATAGGACAAATTGTATGGATAACTTGTTGGAGTGGCATGTTATTAGATGACTAAAAGTCTAAATCATTCTTCATTTCAATGTAAGGCGAAGAGACTTATACTCTTCACTGTCGTTGTTTCAAAGGGGCAGTTCTGTTCCATTTATGGATGTGACCTTGCCCTGATTTTCGAAGAGACATGTCAATCTTATGTCCAGATATACCATCAGTGTCCCAGGTGGTCTAGTGGTTAGGATTTGGCGCTCTCACCGCCACGGCCGGGGTTCGATTCCCCGTCTGGGAAGTAACTTTTTTCCATTTTAAGATTTGGGAATAATTTGGCTGGAGTCAGCCACAACGCCTTAATTGCTCTACATTGTGTGTATTGCCCTCACTCTACAACAAACGTAACAACACACCTAAATACTACTTTGCTATCTAGTTCCATTGGAGAAAAGGTGTACTGTTCACATACTTCACTTCGCTATAAACACAAAAAAAGCATCTCGGCACTCCGATTGTCCCATAAATAAGTGAAAAGGCATATTTGAGACTCACCAATATTGAAGAATATTTCAGCATCAATTGCTGTACGTGTCATACTACAAAATGAAATCCTCCGAATAAAATCCATGCCTTCTCTGTCCTGGACAAGAGTAGACTCGGCGGGTTCCTTGCTTAATTTGGCACATGCAACATGAGTGTCTCATGGCAATGTGGAAGCCACAGCTATTATTCATTCCAAGGGTGAACTGCACCCAAGCCTTCCTCTACAATTAATTCATTTACGATTGAAACTATATTGGAAGTAAGAAAAGAGAGACAGAAGGAAGAGTGCATGGGTAAGTGTCATCTAGGAAATATCACGGTGTGGCAACATGTTCCTACTTGAAGCAATACCTTGCTCCATCCCTAACATTGCAAGGTCCCAGGTGGTCTAGTGGTTAGGATTTGGCGCTCTCACCGCCACGGGCGGGGTTCGATTCCCCGTCTGGGAAGTACATTTTTCGCATATTTTTTTCTCAGTATTTATCAACTCCTCCTCACGTTTCATTCAGTTCAGCCGGAATTTCACTTTGCCTTTTTTTTTTTCGAAAGAAACCTAAGCCCAAACACTGTCACTGTAAAGGAAGTCCACACAGTTCTTATATACAATTAACACTTGCACATCATAAGTATATATTTGTGTACATCCTTACTTTCGACAATGTGTAGACTCATTCTTATCTTGTGTGTCATTGTTGTGCTGTTCTGTGTAGACTTTATGTTGTGTGTCATTGTTTTACTGATTTATCAATGGACATTTTGTAAATATACCTATGTGCATGTGTATAGTAAGTGAGTGCGTATTTCCTACATGCAAGGTAAACAACATTGCTGTCAATGTATATAAAATACTAAGTAAATGTCATATATGCGAGAGTGCGCCTTGTTATTAGATAGGACAAATTGTATGGATAACTTGTTGGAGTGGCATGTTATTAGATGACTAAAAGTCTAAATCATTCTTCATTTCAATGTAAGGCGAAGAGACTTATACTCTTCACTGTCGTTGTTTCAAAGGGGCAGTTCTGTTCCATTTATGGATGTGACCTTGCCCTGATTTTCGAAGAGACATGTCAATCTTATGTCCAGATATACCATCAGTGTCCCAGGTGGTCTAGTGGTTAGGATTTGGCGCTCTCACCGCCACGGCCGGGGTTCGATTCCCCGTCTGGGAAGTAACTTTTTTCCATTTTAAGATTTGGGAATAGTTTGGCTGGAGTCAGCCACAACGCCTTAATTGCTCTACATTGTGTGTATTGCCCTCACTCTACAACATACGTAACAACACACCTAAATACTACTTTGCTATCTAGTTCCATTGGAGAAAAGGTGTACTGTTCACATACTTCACTTCGCTATAAACACAAAAAAAGCATCTCGGCACTCCGATTGTCCCATAAGGTAGTATAGGGAATAGGGGTTCTGGACCACTTTCAAAAAAAAGTCTCTACAACGCCTTATTTACTAACTAAGGCTTTGGTTGGGCCCTTAGCTCTTGCTACTATTACCCCTACTACTTAACGTGTGTTGGAGGTAACACTGTGCCGTACGGTACGATCAATAATTCTTCTCTTACAAACCCCCTACCCGGCCCATCCCTCAAGTAGTATAAGTTAGGTTCGTCGGCTTTCATATCCACTTTATCTATGTTGTAAGTTTTGACTGACCATATAGGATCGGTGGCCCGCTTACGGCTATCACCCTCGTGTTCCCCCGGCTGGTATAGATACCTCACTAGGGCCCTATCTGGTATCTGTTTCTCCTTCCCACGTAATGGAGCGGCCGACTCTGCAACTATTGATTTTAGTTTGATAGCGTCTGCCGGTTTCTTACCGGTGAGACGGGTGACTTCATGGTTGATTGCCGACACCACCTTGGGTAACCTCGTGACCCATTCAGTCGATCGTTTTCCAGGGGTGGCCATCTCCCTAGCATACTGATGGCCGAACAAGCGCTCAGCCAAAGTCCTATTAAATCTCTCAACTATGGCTAGGCTGCGATGGGCTCTGGCCGTGCCACGCCTGACCTTTGTATCGTGTTTGGCTAGCAGTTGTGACACGGCACCCATGAACTCCCGTCCGGGGTCAACTTGCAGCTCTGTTGGCCACGTCAGCGGGCTGTGTTTGTATATGCGTTCGAATCCTCTGGCTACCTGGGCCGAATCTTTCGTGGTCAAGGGTTCGGCTTCCTTGTAACGACTGGCTACGTCCACTGCGGTTAAGGCATACTTGTACCTCTTGTCATGGGGTAGGAACAGTAGGTCTGCCTGGTGAACGCTATTAGGTATGTTAATACCGAACCTCCTTCTAGGCACGTAGCGTGGTGCCGGCAAATAGATCTGCCACAGGGCTTGTTTTTCAAGCCACGCTTTGGCTTCCTCCGGGGGTACTCGCGCTAGTTTAGCTTCCTTTCCAGTACCCACGCGGGCTGTAGTAAATAGCCTCAAATTTTTTCATGTCCATACGCGTATGTGTTTATCCCATCAATAGCTATCCAACGTTTCGTGTCCATAGGCGACAGGGACGTCTTGTTTATAGTCAGTCCGTATATCTTATGTCCATCACTTCTAAGTGTGTTCATTTTATGCCTAAAGGTACGGGTCTTGAACAGGGCTTCCTTGAATCTGGCGTGTTTGATGTGTTGTTTCACCACATACTTCTTAACCCCCTTAGCCTTCCGGATCTCAAATTTGTCGGCTTTCAGTATGGAGTACATCTTAGGTCTCAAACCTATGTACTCGGCTATGGGCGTGCCAGCACACTCGTCCTTCATCTTACCTAGGACCTTTTTATTTACCGTACTGTGTATGGCATGGGTCTTAGGGTAGTCGCTGGTGTCGTATAAATCGAGGTGTTTTTTCATGTCCTCGTACACGTCCTCGGTTCGAATTTCTAACAGCAGGGAATCCGTGTCAGTGTACAGCACTTCACACCTGTCGCCGTACTGTTTCTTGAGCTCGTTGTAGTAAAAGTCGTACATCAGGTGTTTGGATAAATCGAGGATGCTCATCCCCACGTAAACAGGCCGGTTGAATTTTATGTGGCTTTTCTTCATGTGTAGGGCAACCAGGTTGTCTGTGAATATCTTACTACGGTTGAATGCCGGACTGACTATCAATCTCCTGAGCTTGTCTTCCTCACTCAACCGAACCAGCTTCACGGTCACGCGTTTCCTCAGGTTCTCCATAGTCTTACCAAACAGCCAGTTGTTCATGAGCTTGTAGAGATTTTTCTCAAAATCACTGGTGGCTTTTTTTCGTAGGTCTGTGTTTATTCTGATGTAGGGCTCCATCCATGGGCTCTGGTCGAACATGAGCACCCTGTGTATTTTGGTCAGCTTCATACCCAACGACAGGTACAGCTGTAGGTTGCGATAGTGAACGATGTACTTGGTCTTATTCATTAAGTTAGGAACGAGTTTTTCAACGTCTGTCACACGCCCACCTAACAAGTTATGTTGGTACTCAGACATCCAGTCTGGGTTAACCCTCATACGTTCGGGGGCCAGGGGGTAGCTGTTGTGTGATGTGTGTAATTCCTTGGTATACTCTAAGTCAACCTCGAGGATATACCCTTTGTTCGAATCTGGTGCAACCTCCATAATATCAACGTGGGGTACCCATTCGAATCCCCCTGTAGGTAGATACTGACTCATGGCCCAGCCGTACAGGTTGTTTGCGTCGAAGTAGAGAATGTGATTGGTTGGCTTGTTAGGATCGTAACCTTTCACGTATTGATTATTTGCTTTCGCGTATCGTTTGGATGCCATGGAAATCCCACCTCGCAAGCCTTTCTCAATGAATAGGTGCATGTCGTAATCTGTGAGCAATTCCAAATTAACTCCGGTCTTTTTAAGCAAGGCGTCCCACAACAGACCTGGGCTGGTGTAATACCATGCGGGGTCGAGTTTATACTGCTTGAAACATGTCCGCCTAAACGTCTCAAACACGTCGGCTAACAGCAGTACATCTGTCCTCAAGTACAGGTCGTGATAATCACCCAGGTTCTTACAACCCAGTTTATTCCATACGTTAGTCGCGTGCGAGTAATCATCTCGTGAGACGGACGCCTCATTCAGCTTGCTATAAAAGCAGTCAATAGGGGGTAGTCTGGTCTCGGTGAACTTGACCCAACTATCCATGTACTCATAGGGGTACACACCCTTCCTCATAAGCAGGGGTCTAGTCTCGGCGTCTGTGTATCGATCGGTGATAGGGAAGGTATTGTTGGCCTTGACCAGACTGTCGAGTGACGACAGGAGGAACTGAAACGAGTCAATGAACCTAAGTCCTTTTAAGCTGAAGGAGATGTATCTCTCCATGTTGTTGGGGATGCACGTTATATTACCATCGATTTTCGCGATGGCCTGCATGATCAAGTGTGAGCCGTACCCTCTCAAGTTGTGAAAGACAACGGGGATGTTTATTGTCTTAGGGTTGATTTTAAGCTTGAGGTTGCACGCGCTGTGAGCGGCGCCTCTATACTTACCAGTTATGTGGCAGTGATCTCTCACCGAATCACCGTTAAGTGGTGAGTCACACACGTGACAGTTAGTGCTACTAGCGTGAGCTAGCCTGTCGACTCGGGTCATACGCATGGGAGCGATTCTATACAATGCATTCCTAATAATTTTTTCTTCCTCCTGCAAACACTTTAGAAACCTTTCAGCCGCGTCAGGGCCCCTATACACTACCGGAGCTTTCGTTTCCCCGTCACAACGGACGACAATGTATCCAAACCCACAGGCTTTATGCTCTTGTGTGGGGGAAACCAAGGCTTCGAAGTCGGCATATATGATATAAGGCAGAGACATTTGGTTCTTGTGGTTACCGAATTTTAGGATATTATCACCTTCCTTAGGCATGTCGACTCATATGGCTGTCTGCCCCACACCTTGACAATCCTCCCGGTGGGATTCTAATAAATCAGCTCGGGTGAAGCCATGTAGGCATCGTTCACAGAAGTGGGTCTTTCCTCTGTATGCCGATTGATCATACAACAGCCTGCTAAAGTGTTTTATCCATGTGTAGTGATACTTGTCACCTCGCTGGATCATGAATATATTGATAACTTGGCGATCCTTCACCCCGCTGACCCTGTGTACTATTGTTGTGTTACCTTCGTGCCCAAAGATATTTATAGCCAGATTATTCTGTTTTTCTACTTTAGTGATCTGGGATATGGGGGTGGGTTCATCTATACCATCCCAGTTGAGCCCATCGTCTTGGGGATAGCTAGAAAGCCTATCTGAATGAGTATCAGCTGGAAATAAGACTGACCTGATAGCTAACCTCAGGCAATCGTTTCCTCTATTCTTAACGTTTACTATGGCATGTTTGTTCCTATAGTAGGGGGGCAAGGCTAGGTATGACCCGCCTCTGAATGGCACGTAGTTAGCTATGTCTAGATAGACATTATCGATTTTATCTACAGCCCACCCGGACCCCAAGTGTGTGTAGCGTTCTAGGTATTCTCGTATCTGCTGAAAACTGGTATCGATTGATGTGCCAATGGTCTCTGTATGTGTGACGACCTCGGAAGTAAGGCTGAACATACTCAGTGAGGTCCCCAACCTGCTTATCGAGCGACATTTTCACTGTGATCTGAAACTTGATACTTCCTAGGTTATTTAGTTCCTGGTTGACCTTATCAGCTATCAGAGGCTTGATATCTGTAATGTCTATGTTTCTATCAACGTGCATGTGCCAACCTCTCAAATAGTTGCCTACAGCGCGCTCAGTGCGCACGAACTCTAGGTCAATAGCTCTATTCTGTCGTAATAATTCTAAAAGTTGTGGTTTCCTCATACAGGAATATCCGCCTAAACCCAAATCGTGTGCCTCGGCTTTCAGTTGTTTTACAGTGGGACGTGCTACGGGGGTATGTGATAACAATTCGACTAACCCGGCTCTCCCCAGTTTTGAATAACCCGTGTATCCAAGCTGTTTTGCTTGAGCTTTTAATTGTTTTACCGTAGGGGCTTCTAAACCTAGTAATCTCAACAATGCTGACTTCCGCATTCGAGAATACCCGATCACACCTCTCTGTTTTGCGACCCGCTTAAGCTCGCGTACAGTAGTCATAGTGTTTACACCTAACATAACCAATGTCTAATTGGAGTCTATCTTGAGCAGTCGCCTACGTTCTTTTATGTAGCCCTTTTTATTCTCGTAGATGAGTTGATGTCTGACTACGTTCGCTCCGTGAGCTTTACATAGACAGTAGTGCCCTTTAACCCCGATACCACACACAGAACACGTGTAGTTAGGACTTCCCATATGGAAACAACAGAACCTAGTCCTGCATTTCCTACCACAGACCTCGGTCTTCCCCATAAGTATGTATTCGCATCGGTATGGAGCGGGTCTCATGTTTACTTATATAGGTATTTTAATTTAATTGCTTCGCAACCAACGCAGTAGCTGCTATACCCAACACTATGAAGCCCAGTTCACGATTCATTTGTCCCTTGGATGGTGTGTAGTACTGAGCGAGTGTGGGTTTATTGAGCGGTTCCAATCGTTTACCAGTTAGTAGGTAGTATTCTTTCATTGCTTCATCGGCATCGTTGAATGTTTGAACGGCATGGTTTTCACGCTGGAGTTGTTCGTTAATAAAATCGATCCTCTGGAGGCGTTTTTTAGCGTACTCGGCCTGTGCCTTTTGTAATTTCTCAGTAGCGAGATCGTGCCGCTTCCTTTCTTCCTGTATTTCAGCCGCGTGGTCATCTCGTAGTTTCGAGAAGAGGAAATTACTCCCGGAAAATGCCAGGGCATTCACTAACGCCCCACCGACCATCATAGCTATCGTGGCCATCCTATATTTATTTCATTATATTTTCAGGTATTATCCCTTGTTTTACTAGGATGTCTTTTGTGGCCATCGCCATACCAAGGTTCATTATGAGCATACCCATATCCTGCAGGTTGAAATCTAGCTTGATAGTTGGTTGTTTAAGCACCATTTTAGTCAACCGAGCGTACCCTACGGCTAGACTGGCGACCACTGTGGCGTGGTATGCGTCGTTGACGAACGTTTTCCCCTCAGACATTATGTATATGATATAAAAATATTTAAATTATAACATGATATGCGGGTCGACAGTGGGGGGTACCACCTCACTGTTGGGGGGTACCACCTCACTGTGGGAGGGTACCCCCACGTATAACCATGTTATAACCACGGCAGCGCCTACAGCCAACAACAGTCGGGGGTTGATAATTTTATGTTGGTTACACCACCGTGTTTTACCGGCAGCTACTCTCTTAGGATTCTTCTGCCTGGTTACTGTGGGGGGTTCCTGTGAAGGGGTCACTTCCCCCACTGGTTCCTGTGAAGGGGTCACTTCCCTCACCTCGGGAGGGGTCTCCTGTGCAGCATCCATCTATACTATTATTATTTTTTTTTCTCTCAAATTGACAATGCTTTGCCGTGATAATCGCCGCCGTCACTGGAGCCAACAACATGCCATATTTGTGGTACAGCTCGCAGCTGATAGAGCTCACGGCGTGTTCGATAAAAGGGTCTTTCTCGAGGTCTTCCCACAGGTAAAGTCGGCGCTCTGGTGGAATGGGAAGGAAGTATGACACAATACCGGTGTATATCTGGGTCATAGCCGATCCTATTGTCTTTGTCATTTCTGCTCCGAGACGGGACTCGTATCTAGCGTACAGCTTATCGATTTCTTCGGCTGACATTTTGTGAATTTTATCCGGAGTGTAGTCTCCAAAGTAATGTTTGGCTTTGCCGCCAACAGCCAACGCCACCAGTTTCTCTTGCTTGTCATCATCCACTACCCCAGGTACCAACAATTGTTCGAGCAATTCCTCACACTCCATCTTATAATGTAACAAGTAAGATTTAGTTTTAACTATATAATACCCGATGCAGACAAAACACAGAGAAATGAAGGTTAAGTTGCACACGACAAACACTTCAAATATCATAGCTATACTTAGCATTTGCTTAGCTTTAGCTTTAGCTTAGCTTTGCTTAGCTTTGCTTAGCTTTAGCACACCCTATATGCTACTGGTTGGTCGGTCTTGAGCACGAGCTTAGCGTGTTTAGTTTCAGCGAGCTGTTTCTTCACCCGTTCACGTTCTAATTTGCTCATCACATCGTTCTCTCTCAAACACTCCTCAAACGAATCCCTGTCCTTGCAGTGAAATAAGGCCACCCATCGCGTCTGCTCCCTGAGGTCTTTCAACACCGAGTTGAACTTCTGCGCTAGCACCCAGACGCTGTGATTTGCATGCCGGCCGGAGAAGGCCAGGTATGATAGCATGTCTCTCTTTTTTGTTATCTCGCGATTAGAGCTGCAGTCGTCCAGTATAAACAGCATCGGTTCCCCTTTAAATTTCTCGTGAAGAGCTTTCAACCAGTCCTGCAGGCGTGTTCCAGGGTCGATTTTGTGTACGTCCGGGTCCGTCATCACCCAAGGTCGCGCGTACGTTTTATTCATGCTCAGAGTAGGGCACATGATAACGATGTTATCGAACACATCCTTGTAGTAACCCTCCAACATATCCAACACGAAAACGGTCTTCCCACAGCCAGTCTGCCCGCACACTATGGCGCAGTGTGGGTCAGTGGGGAGGTGGAGGTCAGTAGATGGCTTGCACGAATCTCCCATTGTCTATATTAAGTTGCGCGTCCATAATAACGTACAGATATAATTTCAACTTACCAGCGGGTTGAGCCTTCTTAGTAATCTGGATGGTTATCCCTTCGCTGCCGTTATCTATACGGCGCCCGCTACCGTGCAGTTTATCAACCCTGCGGGGGTTGGACCTGTTGATGCAAACCATTCGTGGTCAGCTCTGGAAAAGCACGGCCAAAGTGAGTGAGATAGACGGCCACATCGACTATGAAAAGGGCAAACTCGGTGAAACTGAGGACGAGTCTATGAAAGCCACCATCGAGGAACGAATACGTAATTTGGAAGAGGAAAGGCAGGTCTGGTTGGAGACAGCGTCCGGCTACAAAGAAAAGCTTCGATCCCAGACCAACCGTGTGCGGGAAACCATCAATCAAGTCCTCTACCGAGACACCACGTTAGCAGACAGGATTCGGATATTGTTCCGGGAGCAAGGGATCACCATCGCCAGCATTCTGACTGCATTGGGTTTCATCATATCAACCCTGGTGGTGTCACTGACAGGGCGTACTGTGGGGGGAACTCCCACACACCCCGGCGGTGGTGTTAAAGACTGGATAAAAAAACTCGGGAAAGGCCTAGCTAAACTGGCTGGTAAAGCCGCCGAAGCCCTTCCCGGCATCCTGGGTAGCATCGTCTCGTGGTTGTTGGGTGCTCTGGCTAAAACTGCCACGTGGCTCAGTCAAAACCTGTGGGCAGCCATCGTTGCCGTGGCGGGTCTGGTGTACGTAGCGGCTAAGAAATTTTTAACCAAATAAGCCCCAAAGCTACCCCACCAACCACCAGGGCCGTTTTACTATCAATATGCTGCTGATTGGAGGCCTGAATATGAGGGGCCACCTCCTGTGGTGTTGGTTGAACTTTAGACTCCGGGGGCGGCGCCACTATACCCGTTTCACGTGGTGGGATGTGTGGGATATAGGGGGTGTTGATATCGGGGTTGATACCCAACTTTTGATCCGCCGTGGCTATGACTATTTTGTTGTTATAACCCACCACTTTTTTTACTCTCAGTTGCATATCACTCGGAGCCATGTACAGCCCCACGGCGAACACGTAGTTGACTTTCGATCTGGCGTATTCTAACACGTTTTGGTAGCGTTCGATGGCCCGCGGGAGATCAACTGGAGAATTGATAGCATCCTCAACGTTGACAACGAACTGTTTCTGAGCGTCGTAAGCAGTTCCCTTACCGAGGATGTTGGAACGCGTCATCGACTGCCCACCCAACAGCGCCCACACGTACGTTCGAATCGAGTCGTTCAAGCGTATTGTACCAGCACGAGTGAATCCTTTCGATGTTTTTGAGATCATTTTAGTCCAGGCAGTGGTTGCATCAGGATTGGTTTGCTTTATGTAGCTGACATGGATCTGTTCATTCGTTGTGGGGCCTGTAAATGTATGACGGTGTGGGTTGTATGTACCATCTGCAGAACCGGCTATATATGTTCCGGACCTGTAGAAGTACACGTAAACTATACCGAGACCATGGTTAACACCAGGAAGGCGAAAGTCTTTATTCGTTGGAATCTCAAACTCCCCACAAACACGTTCATAAGCGCGTTTATCATAGGGGTTATTCGTCATACTCCACGCTTTATCTTGGGGAAGAGGAGCACTTATTTCCTTCAATATTCGTCTTGTTTGATAATAAATATGAAACAAAATGACTGCCTTACTCAGTTCGTCTATACCGTAGTCTAGTGTCACACCCGACCCTGTCGTCGCACACCACACAGCAAAGTTGAGTTGGTTCTGCCAAAACTGCATTGGGTTTTGATTCCAGTTTACCACCGCCTGCGCTTTATTAACGGTCACGATATAGTTTTCAAAGATATTAATAAAGGTTGTTTTAAACCCCGTACTATCTACCACCACGATTTTCAAGTGTGCTAAGTCCATATTATAATATGTACATAACACTTCCAGGAATAACGAGCGGTGAGGCCGTTCAGCTGACGCACGCGATCGATAACACGTCAGGCCAACTCGAAGTCGCACTCTGCGATATCACCTACCTACCGCAATGGACTAACATCAACGCCAGCAACAATAAGCTGTTCGTCAGTGGAACTCGCAGCCAGATAACTGACGGCTACTACAGCGTGTGCTCTCTAAACGACGAGGTCTTCAAACCCCTGGGAGCCGAACTCAAGATGAACGACTCAAACGGCACAGTGGTGTTAATCAACAACGGAAGAAACCCCTTGAGGCTCGGCCGACCATTAGCGAGGATACTCGGTATGTCTCCTGACGAGATAAAACCAACAACAACCGTCACAGGCACGAAGTTACCCGATCTAGTACCGTACCGAGAGCTGTACATTCATCTCGGTCAGGTGAGCACAACGTACAACATTCAAGGAGGTCACCCTTCCACTATACTGAGAGCAGTGCCGGTGAAAACTGAGAAATACAACGACGGTAGAACCGAGTCGTTTTCACCACGGCAGTATAAGAGATTAACCCAGGGCAACATACCTGAGCTGATAATATCGGTGTTAGATATAAATCATAATCCTGTAAATATAGGATACCTCAGCTTAACGCTTCATGTAAAATGACCAGCGCACAAGGACCCGGAGTGAAAAAATGCGTCAATATCGGGATCTCCGACCTCGGAGACACGCGCGGTTTCGACGCTCCCGGAGTAGATGGTAAATCGTACGCCTTGCAACTGAAAAACAACATTTACAAACGCGTTGAAGTCACCTCCGGTGGAACCCTAAGTGATATAGTAGATACCACAAGAGCAACAGTCAACACTAAGTACGCCCTTGTCAACACCGGTAATAACTGGATAATATACCCATCGTTCGGGGGTAAACTGTTCGACTTAGACGATGTTGAGAGCACTACCGTCGCCCGAAACAAGCCATATATGCTCGTCTTCACCGAAGATGACAAGTGGGTGTTGTTACCCGATAACGACTGGTTTCTCAATATTAGGCTCGGCTCCCCCTACATATTCACGGATAACAAAGACAACCACCTAAACAAAGTCGTGAACAATGGAACCCTGCTCGTGGCTTACGTCCCAACTCAGAGACGTAGCGTAGTCGTCAGCCCACTCGACACTATGGCAGCCCACATGCTATCGAGTAAACCGGCCATACAAAATGTGACATTGCAGTTGGTGTCTGAATTCGAAGGCGTGGTCAGTATACTAGAGAGTCTACCGGCAAACTCAACACTGATCATCAAAGTCTACCTAGGGGAACCATCGGGGAATGATGTCGAGATCGTGAAGGGGATCAAACTCGGGTGGGGGAAACGACACCAGTATCAAGTTTGCAACGTTTACGTGCGGGTGGGTGTCGGCTCCAACACCAGTCTGCAGGGGGTCAACGTGATCGTGGAAAACAAGATATCACTAACCAAGATCTTCCTGCCTGACAACATACACTTCATGGGTATGAAGTTCACCCCTGAATTATTATCAGAAAACCAGTTGGAAATTATATCGTAATAGTATAATAATGACCAGTCATCGTCCCAACACTACGCTTAACGACCTAGGAGATACGGAGGGATTCGATCAGCCTGGTGAGGAAGACACCTTATATATCCTGCACTTCAAAGACAACGTGTACAGACGTGTGTCGTTATCAGATTTAAAAGAGCCCAAATGGCTGATCAACTTAACACTCGCCTCACCTTATATCACAATAGACGAAAATGCGTGGATCTCTAAGATTAGGAACAACGGTATCTGGGTCGGGGATTTCATTCCGGAGAGGATATCCATGATAACTACTGATACCGAAAAAAATAGGTTAAAGACTGGAGTAAAAAATAAATTAACATTTAGCAATTATTCTTTTAACATAAGTCTTGATATATTCTCCACTTTCACACTCATCATAGAAGTCTTCTTTAATGATTTAGACAATGAAAACACCTCAAGAGTACACCAAATTTTACCCGGGGTGTCAATACACTGGTTTGACGAACACCAAGGCCAATATTGTCGTATTGTTATGCAACGGGATACCCACGGGGGTTCTATAAACCGCTTAATAAACCTCAGTGGGGTTTTTATTACAACAGGAAAGTCTATTAGATTCTCACCTATTACCCTGACTACTAGTCTAGAACTTATAGACTTCAAATTAATTTATAGAGTATTAACTGAAACCCAATTAAAACATCTTTCAAAATATATATTATAGGATGGGTCTGTACCCAGTCGTAGAGGAAGTAGCGAAGACGCTGGAAACCGTAGATGGGTTCCGCTTGAGGCAGTTATGTGATGTGAAACGCCAACTAGAACAAGACCGTGACACGCGGAAAGCACTATGTAAAAAGTACCATAGAGCTTTCAATATCGTGGACGGGGCTGACACTACCCTTATGACAACCAGCATGGGACTAGGGGCGGCAGGTGTTGGATTGTTAGCTACCATCGTGGCTACACCTATAGTGCTAGGTATTGAAATAACAGCTGGGGTGGCAGGGGTGTTAGGGTTGGCACTTAAGTTGATATCACGCAGACTGCATCGTAAGGCATTGAAACACGACGAGATCAGGGTTCTGGCCGAAGCAAAGCTCAACACAGTAAGTGGGCGTATTTCGACGGCACTCTCTGATAGTAAGATCTCAGAAGAGGAGTTTCGTTCAATCCTCTCTGAACTCACAAAATATAACGGAATGAAACAAGATATTCGGTCCAAGTCTCGTAAGTCTGCTATCAGCGAAGACGAGAAAAAAAAGTACATAGAACAAGGGATACAAAAAACCCAGCAAGCCTTTATTACGAACACCAAAGAGATCATAGGCGGTTCACGTTAAACTGTTTCATCGATATAAACGTGACATAGGCACCCAACTGTAGTAGGGGTAATAGTAGCAAGAGCTAAGGGCCCAACCAAAGCCTTAGTTAGTAAATAAGGCGTTGTAGAGACTTTTTTTTGAAAGTGGTCCAGAACCCCTATTCCCTATACTACTCATAAATAAGTGAAAAGGCATATTTGAGACTCACCAATATTGAAGAATATTTCAGCATCAATTGCTGTACGTGTCATACTACAAAATGAAATCCTCCGAATAAAATCCATGCCTTCTCTGTCCTGGACAAGAGTAGACTCGGCGGGTTCCTTGCTTAATTTGGCACATGCAACATGAGTGTCTCATGGCAATGTGGAAGCCACAGCTATTATTCATTCCAAGGGTGAACTGCACCCAAGCCTTCCTCTACAATTAATTCATTTACGATTGAAACTATATTGGAAGTAAGAAAAGAGAGACAGAAGGAAGAGTGCATGGGTAAGTGTCATCTAGGAAATATCACGTTGTGGCAACATGTTCCTACTTGAAGCAATACCTTGCTCCATCCCTAACATTGCAAGGTCCCAGGTGGTCTAGTGGTTAGGATTTGGCGCTCTCACCGCCACGGCCGGGGTTCGATTCCCCGTCTGGGAAGTACATTTTTCGCATATTTTTTTCTCAGTATTTATCAACTCCTCCTCACGTTTCATTCAGTTCAGCCGGAATTTCACTTTGCCTCTTTTTTTCGCAAGAAAACTAAGCCCAAACACTGTCACTGTAAAGGACGTCCACACAGTTCTTATATACAATTAACACTTGCACATCATAAGTATATATTTGTGTACATCCTTACTTTCGACAATGTGTAGACTCATTCTTATCTTGTGTGTCATTGTTGTGCTGTTCTGTGTAGACTTTATGTTGTGTGTCATTGTTTTACTGATTTATCAATGGACATTTTGTAAATATACCTATGTGCATGTGTATAGTAAGTGAGTGCGTATTTCCTACATGCAAGGTAAACAACATTGCTGTCAATGTATATAAAATACTAAGTAAATGTCATATATGCGAGAGTGCGCCTTGTTATTAGATAGGACAAATTGTATGGATAACTTGTTGGAGTGGCATGTTATTAGATGACTAAAAGTCTAAATCATTCTTCATTTCAATGTAAGGCGAAGAGACTTATACTCTTCACTGTCGTTGTTTCAAAGGGGCAGTTCTGTTCCATTTATGGATGTGACCTTGCCCTGATTTTCGAAGAGACATGTCAATCTTATGTCCAGACATACCATCAGTGTCCCAGGTGGTCTAGTGGTTAGGATTTGGCGCTCTCACCGCCACGGCCGGGGTTCGATTCCCCGTCTGGGAAGTAACTTTTTTCCATTTTAAGATTTGGGAATAATTTGGCTGGAGTCAGCCACAACGCCTTAATTGCTCTACATTGTGTGTATTGCCCTCACTCTACAACATACGTAACAACACACCTAAATACTACTTTGCTATCTAGTTCCATTGGAGGAAAGGTGTACTGTTCACATACTTCACTTCGCTATAAACACAAAAAAGCATCTCGGCACTCCGATTGTCCCATAAATAAGTGAAAAGGCATATTTGAGACTCACCAATATTGAAGAATATTTCAGCATCAATTGCTGTACGTGTCATACTACAAAATGAAATCCTCCGAATAAAATCCATGCCTTCTCTGTCCTGGACAAGAGTAGACTCGGCGGGTTCCTTGCTTAATTTGGCACATGCAACATGAGTGTCTCATGGCAATGTGGAAGCCACAGCTATTATTCATTCCAAGGGTGAACTGCACCCAAGCCTTCCTCTACAATTAATTCATTTACGATTGAAACTATATTGGAAGTAAGAAAAGAGAGACAGAAGGAAGAGTGCATGGGTAAGTGTCATCTAGGAAATATCACGTTGTGGCAACATGTTCCTACTTGAAGCAATACCTTGCTCCATCCCTAACATTGCAAGGTCCCAGGTGGTCTAGTGGTTAGGATTTGGCGCTCTCACCGCCACGGCCGGGGTTCGATTCCCCGTCTGGGAAGTACATTTTTCGCATATTTTTTTCTCAGTATTTATCAACTCCTCCTCACGTTTCATTCAGTTCAGCCGGAATTTCACTTTGCCTCTTTTTTTCGCAAGAAAACTAAGCCCAAACACTGTCACTGTAAAGGACGTCCACACAGTTCTTATATACAATTAACACTTGCACATCATAAGCATATATTTGTGTACATCCTTACTTTCGACAATGTGTAGACTCATTCTTATCTTGTGTGTCATTGTTGTGCTGTTCTGTGTAGACTTTATGTTGTGTGTCATTGTTTTACTGATTTATCAATGGACATTTTGTAAATATACCTATGTGCATGTGTATAGTAAGTGAGTGCGTATTTCCTACATGCAAGGTAAACAACATTGCTGTCAATGTATATAAAATACTAAGTAAATGTCATATATGCGAGAGTGCGCCTTGTTATTAGATAGGACAAATTGTATGGATAACTTGTTGGAGTGGCATGTTATTAGATGACTAAAAGTCTAAATCATTCTTCATTTCAATGTAAGGCGAAGAGACTTATACTCTTCACTGTCGTTGTTTCAAAGGGGCAGTTCTGTTCCATTTATGGATGTGACCTTGCCCTGATTTTCGAAGAGACATGTCAATCTTATGTCCAGATATACCATCAGTGTCCCAGGTGGTCTAGTGGTTAGGATTTGGCGCTCTCACCGCCACGGCCGGGGTTCGATTCCCCGTCTGGGAAGTAACTTTTTTCCATTTTAAGATTTGGGAATAATTTGGCTGGAGTCAGCCACAACGCCTTAATTGCTCTACATTGTGTGTATTGCCCTCACTCTACAACATACGTAACAACACACCTAAATACTACTTTGCTATCTAGTTCCATTGGAGGAAAGGTGTACTGTTCACATACTTCACTTCGCTATAAACACAAAAAAGCATCTCGGCACTCCGATTGTCCCATAAATAAGTGAAAAGGCATATTTGAGACTCACCAATATTGAAGAATATTTCAGCATCAATTGCTGTACGTGTCATACTACAAAATGAAATCCTCCGAATAAAATCCATGCCTTCTCTGTCCTGGACAAGAGTAGACTCGGCGGGTTCCTTGCTTAATTTGGCACATGCAACATGAGTGTCTCATGGCAATGTGGAAGCCACAGCTATTATTCATTCCAAGGGTGAACTGCACCCAAGCCTTCCTCTACAATTAATTCATTTACGATTGAAACTATATTGGAAGTAAGAAAAGAGAGACAGAAGGAAGGGTGCATGGGTAAGTGTCATCTAGGAAATATCACGTTGTGGCAACATGTTCCTACTTGAAGCAATACCTTGCTCCATCCCTAACATTGCAAGGTCCCAGGTGGTCTAGTGGTTAGGATTTGGCGCTCTCACCGCCACGGCCGGGGTTCGATTCCCCGTCTGGGAAGTACATTTTTCGCATATTTTTTTCTCAGTATTTATCAACTCCTCCTCACGTTTCATTCAGTTCAGCCAGAATTTCACTTTACCTCTTTTTTTCGCAAGAAAACTAAGCCCAAACACTGTCACTGTAAAGGACGTCCACACAGTTCTTATATACAATTAACACTTGCACATCATAAGTATATATTTGTGTACATCCTTACTTTCGACAATGTGTAGACTCATTCTTATCTTGTGTATCATTGTTGTACTGTTCTGTGTAGACTTTATGTTGTGTGTCATTGTTTTACTGATTTATCAATGGACATTTTGTAAATATACCTATGTGCATGTGTATAGTAAGTGAGTGCGTATTTCCTACATGCAAGGTAAACAACATTGCTGTCAATGTATATAAAATACTAAGTAAATGTCATATATGCGAGAGTGCGCCTTGTTATTAGATAGGACAAATTGTATGGATAACTTGTTGGAGTGGCATGTTTTTAGATGACTAAATGTCTAAATCATTCTTCATTTCAATGTAAGGCGAAGAGACTTATACTCTTCACTGTCGTTGTTTCAAAGGGGCAGTTCTGTTCCATTTATGGATGTGACCTTGCCCTGATTTTCGAAGAGACATGTCAATCTTATGTCCAGATATACCATCAGTGTCCCAGGTGGTCTAGTGGTTAGGATTTGGCGCTCTCACCGCCACGGCCGGGGTTCGATTCCCCGTCTGGGAAGTAACTTTTTTCCATTTTAAGATTTGGGAATAATTTGGCTGGAGTCAGCCACAACGCCTTAATTGCTCTACATTGTGTGTATTGCCCTCACTCTACAACATACGTAACAACACACCTAAATACTACTTTGCTATCTAGTTCCATTGGAGGAAAGGTGTACTGTTCACATACTTCACTTCGCTATAAACACAAAAAAGCATCTCGGCACTCCGATTGTCCCATAAATAAGTGAAAAGGCATATTTGAGACTCACCAATATTGAAGAATATTTCAGCATCAATTGCTGTACGTGTCATACTACAAAATGAAATCCTCCGAATAAAATCCATGCCTTCTCTGTCCTGGACAAGAGTAGACTCGGCGGGTTCCTTGCTTAATTTGGCACATGCAACATGAGTGTCTCATGGCAATGTGGAAGCCACAGCTATTATTCATTCCAAGGGTGAACTGCACCCAAGCCTTCCTCTACAATTAATTCATTTACGATTGAAACTATATTGGAAGTAAGAAAAGAGAGACAGAAGGAAGAGTGCATGGGTAAGTGTCATCTAGGAAATATCACGTTGTGGCAACATGTTCCTACTTGAAGCAATACCTTGCTCCATCCCTAACATTGCAAGGTCCCAGGTGGTCTAGTGGTTAGGATTTGGCGCTCTCACCGCCACGGCCGGGGTTCGATTCCCCGTCTGGGAAGTACATTTTTCGCATATTTTTTTCTCAGTATTTATCAACTCCTCCTCACGTTTCATTCAGTTCAGCCGGAATTTCACTTTGCCTCTTTTTTTCGCAAGAAAACTAAGCCCAAACACTGTCACTGTAAAGGACGTCCACACAGTTCTTATATACAATTAACACTTGCACATCATAAGTATATATTTGTGTACATCCTTACTTTCGACAATGTGTAGACTCATTCTTATCTTGTGTGTCATTGTTGTGCTGTTCTGTGTAGACTTTATGTTGTGTGTCATTGTTTTACTGATTTATCAATGGACATTTTGTAAATATACCTATGTGCATGTGTATAGTAAGTGAGTGCGTATTTCCTACATGCAAGGTAAACAACATTGCTGTCAATGTATATAAAATACTAAGTAAATGTCATATATGCGAGAGTGCGCCTTGTTATTAGATAGGACAAATCGTATGGATAACTTGTTGGAGTGGCATGTTTTTAGATGACTAAATGTCTAAATCATTCTTCATTTCAATGTAAGGCGAAGAGACTTATACTCTTCACTGTCGTTGTTTCAAAGGGGCAGTTCTGTTCCATTTATGGATGTGACCTTGCCCTGATTTTCGAAGAGACATGTCAATCTTATGTCCAGATATACCATCAGTGTCCCAGGTGGTCTAGTGGTTAGGATTTGGCGCTCTCACCGCCACGGCCGGGGTTCGATTCCCCGTCTGGGAAGTAATTTTTTTCCATTTTAAGATTTGGGAATAATTTGGCTGGAGTCAGCCACAACGCCTTAATTGCTCTACATTGTGTGTATTGCCCTCACTCTACAACATACGTAACAACACACCTAAATACTACTTTGCTATCTAGTTCCATTGGAGGAAAGGTGTACTGTTCACATACTTCACTTCGCTATAAACACAAAAAAGCATCTCGGCACTCCGATTGTCCCATAAATAAGTGAAAAGGCATATTTGAGACTCACCAATATTGAAGAATATTTCAGCATCAATTGCTGTACGTGTCATACTACAAAATGAAATCCTCCGAATAAAATCCATGCCTTCTCTGTCCTGGACAAGAGTAGACTCGGCGGGTTCCTTGCTTAATTTGGCACATGCAACATGAGTGTCTCATGGCAATGTGGAAGCCACAGCTATTATTCATTCCAAGGGTGAACTGCACCCAAGCCTTCCTCTACAATTAATTCATTTACGATTGAAACTATATTGGAAGTAAGAAAAGAGAGACAGAAGGAAGGGTGCATGGGTAAGTGTCATCTAGGAAATATCACGTTGTGGCAACATGTTCCTACTTGAAGCAATACCTTGCTCCATCCCTAACATTGCAAGGTCCCAGGTGGTCTAGTGGTTAGGATTTGGCGCTCTCACCGCCACGGCCGGGGTTCGATTCCCCGTCTGGGAAGTACATTTTTCGCATATTTTTTTCTCAGTATTTATCAACTCCTCCTCACGTTTCATTCAGTTCAGCCAGAATTTCACTTTACCTCTTTTTTTCGCAAGAAAACTAAGCCCAAACACTGTCACTGTAAAGGACGTCCACACAGTTCTTATATACAATTAACACTTGCACATCATAAGTATATATTTGTGTACATCCTTACTTTCGACAATGTGTAGACTCATTCTTATCTTGTGTATCATTGTTGTACTGTTCTGTGTAGACTTTATGTTGTGTGTCATTGTTTTACTGATTTATCAATGGACATTTTGTAAATATACCTATGTGCATGTGTATAGTAAGTGAGTGCGTATTTCCTACATGCAAGGTAAACAACATTGCTGTCAATGTATATAAAATACTAAGTAAATGTCATATATGCGAGAGTGCGCCTTGTTATTAGATAGGACAAATTGTATGGATAACTTGTTGGAGTGGCATGTTTTTAGATGACTAAATGTCTAAATCATTCTTCATTTCAGTGTAAGGCGAAGAGACTTATACTCTTCACTGTCGTTGTTTCAAAGGGGCAGTTCTGTTCCATTTATGGATGTGACCTTGCCCTGATTTTCGAAGAGACATGTCAATCTTATGTCCAGATATACCATCAGTGTCCCAGGTGGTCTAGTGGTTAGGATTTGGCGCTCTCACCGCCACGTCCGGGGTTCGATTCCCCGTCTGGGAAGTAACTTTTTTCCATTTTAAGATTTGGGAATAATTTGGCTGGAGTCAGCCACAACGCCTTAATTGCTCTACATTGTGTGTATTGCCCTCACTCTACAACATACGTAACAACACACCTAAATACTACTTTGCTATCTAGTTCCATTGGAGGAAAGGTGTACTGTTCACATACTTCACTTCGCTATAAACACAAAAAAGCATCTCGGCACTCCGATTGTCCCATAAATAAGTGAAAAGGCATATTTGAGACTCACCAATATTGAAGAATATTTCAGCATCAATTGCTGTACGTGTCATACTACAAAATGAAATCCTCCGAATAAAATCCATGCCTTCTCTGTCCTGGACAAGAGTAGACTCGGCGGGTTCCTTGCTTAATTTGGCACATGCAACATGAGTGTCTCATGGCAATGTGGAAGCCACAGCTATTATTCATTCCAAGGGTGAACTGCACCCAAGCCTTCCTCTACAATTAATTCATTTACGATTGAAACTATATTGGAAGTAAGAAAAGAGAGACAGAAGGAAGAGTGCATGGGTAAGTGTCATCTAGGAAATATCACGTTGTGGCAACATGTTCCTACTTGAAGCAATACCTTGCTCCATCCCTAACATTGCAAGGTCCCAGGTGGTCTAGTGGTTAGGATTTGGCGCTCTCACCGCCACGGCCGGGGTTCGATTCCCCGTCTGGGAAGTACATTTTTCGCATATTTTTTTCTCAGTATTTATCAACTCCTCCTCACGTTTCATTCAGTTCAGCCAGAATTTCACTTTACCTCTTTTTTTCGCAAGAAAACTAAGCCCAAACACTGTCACTGTAAAGGACGTCCACACAGTTCTTATATACAATTAACACTTGCACATCATAAGTATATATTTGTGTACATCCTTACTTTCGACAATGTGTAGACTCATTCTTATCTTGTGTATCATTGTTGTACTGTTCTGTGTAGACTTTATGTTGTGTGTCATTGTTTTACTGATTTATCAATGGACATTTTGTAAATATACCTATGTGCATGTGTATAGTAAGTGAGTGCGTATTTCCTACATGCAAGGTAAACAACATTGCTGTCAATGTATATAAAATACTAAGTAAATGTCATATATGCGAGAGTGCGCCTTGTTATTAGATAGGACAAATTGTATGGATAACTTGTTGGAGTGGCATGTTATTAGATGACTAAAAGTCTAAATCATTCTTCATTTCAATGTAAGGCGAAGAGACTTATACTCTTCACTGTCGTTGTTTCAAAGGGGCAGTTCTGTTCCATTTATGGATGTGACCTTGCCCTGATTTTCGAAGAGACATGTCAATCTTATGTCCAGATATACCATCAGTGTCCCAGGTGGTCTAGTGGTTAGGATTTGGCGCTCTCACCGCCACGGCCGGGGTTCGATTCCCCGTCTGGGAAGTAACTTTTTTCCATTTTAAGATTTGGGAATAATTTGGCTGGAGTCAGCCACAACGCCTTAATTGCTCTACATTGTGTGTATTGCCCTCACTCTACAACATACGTAACAACACACCTAAATACTACTTTGCTATCTAGTTCCATTGGAGGAAAGGTGTACTGTTCACATACTTCACTTCGCTATAAACACAAAAAAGCATCTCGGCACTCCGATTGTCCCATAAATAAGTGAAAAGGCATATTTGAGACTCACCAATATTGAAGAATATTTCAGCATCAATTGCTGTACGTGTCATACTACAAAATGAAATCCTCCGAATAAAATCCATGCCTTCTCTGTCCTGGACAAGAGTAGACTCGGTGGGTTCCTTGCTTAATTTGGCACATGCAACATGAGTGTCTCATGGCAATGTGGAAGCCACAGCTATTATTCATTCCAAGGGTGAACTGCACCCAAGCCTTCCTCTACAATTAATTCATTTACGATTGAAACTATATTGGAAGTAAGAAAAGAGAGACAGAAGGAAGAGTGCATGGGTAAGTGTCATCTAGGAAATATCACGTTGTGGCAACATGTTCCTACTTGAAGCAATACCTTGCTCCATCCCTAACATTGCAAGGTCCCAGGTGGTCTAGTGGTTAGGATTTGGCGCTCTCACCGCCACGGCCGGGGTTCGATTCCCCGTCTGGGAAGTACATTTTTCGCATATTTTTTTCTCAGTATTTATCAACTCCTCCTCACGTTTCATTCAGTTCAGCCAGAATTTCACTTTACCTCTTTTTTTCGCAAGAAAACTAAGCCCAAACACTGTCACTGTAAAGGACGTCCACACAGTTCTTATATACAATTAACACTTGCACATCATAAGTATATATTTGTGTACATCCTTACTTTCGACAATGTGTAGACTCATTCTTATCTTGTGTATCATTGTTGTACTGTTCTGTGTAGACTTTATGTTGTGTGTCATTGTTTTACTGATTTATCAATGGACATTTTGTAAATATACCTATGTGCATGTGTATAGTAAGTGAGTGCGTATTTCCTACATGCAAGGTAAACAACATTGCTGTCAATGTATATAAAATACTAAGTAAATGTCATATATGCGAGAGTGCGCCTTGTTATTAGATAGGACAAATTGTATGGATAACTTGTTGGAGTGGCATGTTATTAGATGACTAAAAGTCTAAATCATTCTTCATTTCAATGTAAGGCGAAGAGACTTATACTCTTCACTGTCGTTGTTTCAAAGGGGCAGTTCTGTTCCATTTATGGATGTGACCTTGCCCTGATTTTCGAAGAGACATGTCAATCTTATGTCCAGATATACCATCAGTGTCCCAGGTGGTCTAGTGGTTAGGATTTGGCGCTCTCACCGCCACGGCCGGGGTTCGATTCCCCGTCTGGGAAGTAACTTTTTTCCATTTTAAGATTTGGGAATAATTTGGCTGGAGTCAGCCACAACGCCTTAATTGCTCTACATTGTGTGTATTGCCCTCACTCTACAACATACGTAACAACACACCTAAATACTACTTTGCTATCTAGTTCCATTGGAGGAAAGGTGTACTGTTCACATACTTCACTTCGCTATAAACACAAAAAAGCATCTCGGCACTCCGATTGTCCCATAAATAAGTGAAAAGGCATATTTGAGACTCACCAATATTGAAGAATATTTCAGCATCAATTGCTGTACGTGTCATACTACAAAATGAAATCCTCCGAATAAAATCCATGCCTTCTCTGTCCTGGACAAGAGTAGACTCGGTGGGTTCCTTGCTTAATTTGGCACATGCAACATGAGTGTCTCATGGCAATGTGGAAGCCACAGCTATTATTCATTCCAAGGGTGAACTGCACCCAAGCCTTCCTCTACAATTAATTCATTTACGATTGAAACTATATTGGAAGTAAGAAAAGAGAGACAGAAGGAAGAGTGCATGGGTAAGTGTCATCTAGGAAATATCACGTTGTGGCAACATGTTCCTACTTGAAGCAATACCTTGCTCCATCCCTAACATTGCAAGGTCCCAGGTGGTCTAGTGGTTAGGATTTGGCGCTCTCACCGCCACGGCCGGGGTTCGATTCCCCGTCTGGGAAGTACATTTTTCGCATATTTTTTTCTCAGTATTTATCAACTCCTCCTCACGTTTCATTCAGTTCAGCCGGAATTTCACTTTGCCTCTTTTTTTCGCAAGAAAACTAAGCCCAAACACTGTCACTGTAAAGGACGTCCACACAGTTCTTATATACAATTAACACTTGCACATCATAAGTATATATTTGTGTACATCCTTTCTTTCGACAATGTGTAGACTCATTCTTATCTTGTGTGTCATTGTTGTGCTGTTCTGTGTAGACTTTATGTTGTGTGTCATTGTTTTACTGATTTATCAATGGACATTTTGTAAATATACCTATGTGCATGTGTATAGTAAGTGAGTGCGTATTTCCTACATGCAAGGTAAACAACATTGCTGTCAATGTATATAAAATACTAAGTAAATGTCATATATGCGAGAGTGCGCCTTGTTATTAGATAGGACAAATTGTATGGATAACTTGTTGGAGTGGCATGTTATTAGATGACTAAAAGTCTAAATCATTCTTCATTTCAATGTAAGGCGAAGAGACTTATACTCTTCACTGTCGTTGTTTCAAAGGGGCAGTTCTGTTCCATCTATGGATGTGACCTTGCCCTGATTATCGAAGAGACATGTCAATCTTATGTCCAGATATACCATCAGTGTCCCAGGTGGTCTAGTGGTTAGGATTTGGCGCTCTCACCGCCACGGCCGGGGTTCGATTCCCCGTCTGGGAAGTAACTTTTTTCCATTTTAAGATTTGGGAATAATTTGGCTGGAGTCAGCCACAACGCCTTAATTGCTCTACATTGTGTGTATTGCCCTCACTCTACAACATACGTAACAACACACCTAAATACTACTTTGCTATCTAGTTCCATTGGAGGAAAGGTGTACTGTTCACATACTTCACTTCGCTATAAACACAAAAAAGCATCTCGGCACTCCGATTGTCCCATAAATAAGTGAAAAGGCATATTTGAGACTCACCAATATTGAAGAATATTTCAGCATCAATTGCTGTACGTGTCATACTACAAAATGAAATCCTCCGAATAAAATCCATGCCTTCTCTGTCCTGGACAAGAGTAGACTCGGTGGGTTCCTTGCTTAATTTGGCACATGCAACATGAGTGTCTCATGGCAATGTGGAAGCCACAGCTATTATTCATTCCAAGGGTGAACTGCACCCAAGCCTTCCTCTACAATTAATTCATTTACGATTGAAACTATATTGGAAGTAAGAAAAGAGAGACAGAAGGAAGAGTGCATGGGTAAGTGTCATCTAGGAAATATCACGTTGTGGCAACATGTTCCTACTTGAAGCAATACCTTGCTCCATCCCTAACATTGCAAGGTCCCAGGTGGTCTAGTGGTTAGGATTTGGCGCTCTCACCGCCACGGCCGGGGTTCGATTCCCCGTCTGGGAAGTACATTTTTCGCATATTTTTTTCTCAGTATTTATCAACTCCTCCTCACGTTTCATTCAGTTCAGCCGGAATTTCACTTTGCCTCTTTTTTTCGCAAGAAAACTAAGCCCAAACACTGTCACTGTAAAGGACGTCCACACAGTTCTTATATACAATTAACACTTGCACATCATAAGTATATATTTGTGTACATCCTTTCTTTCGACAATGTGTAGACTCATTCTTATCTTGTGTGTCATTGTTGTGCTGTTCTGTGTAGACTTTATGTTGTGTGTCATTGTTTTACTGATTTATCAATGGACATTTTGTAAATATACCTATGTGCATGTGTATAGTAAGTGAGTGCGTATTTCCTACATGCAAGGTAAACAACATTGCTGTCAATGTATATAAAATACTAAGTAAATGTCATATATGCGAGAGTGCGCCTTGTTATTAGATAGGACAAATTGTATGGATAACTTGTTGGAGTGGCATGTTATTAGATGACTAAAAGTCTAAATCATTCTTCATTTCAATGTAAGGCGAAGAGACTTATACTCTTCACTGTCGTTGTTTCAAAGGGGCAGTTCTGTTCCATCTATGGATGTGACCTTGCCCTGATTATCGAAGAGACATGTCAATCTTATGTCCAGATATACCATCAGTGTCCCAGGTGGTCTAGTGGTTAGGATTTGGCGCTCTCACCGCCACGGCCGGGGTTCGATTCCCCGTCTGGGAAGTAACTTTTTTCCATTTTAAGATTTGGGAATAATTTGGCTGGAGTCAGCCACAACGCCTTAATTGCTCTACATTGTGTGTATTGCCCTCACTCTACAACATACGTAACAACACACCTAAATACTACTTTGCTATCTAGTTCCATTGGAGGAAAGGTGTACTGTTCACATACTTCACTTCGCTATAAACACAAAAAAGCATCTCGGCACTCCGATTGTCCCATAAATAAGTGAAAAGGCATATTTGAGACTCACCAATATTGAAGAATATTTCAGCATCAATTGCTGTACGTGTCATACTACAAAATGAAATCCTCCGAATAAAATCCATGCCTTCTCTGTCCTGGACAAGAGTAGACTCGGCGGGTTCCTTGCTTAATTTGGCACATGCAACATGAGTGTCTCATGGCAATGTGGAAGCCACAGCTATTATTCATTCCAAGGGTGAACTGCACCCAAGCCTTCCTCTACAATTAATTCATTTACGATTGAAACTATATTGGAAGTAAGAAAAGAGAGACAGAAGGAAGAGTGCATGGGTAAGTGTCATCTAGGAAATATCACGTTGTGGCAACATGTTCCTACTTGAAGCAATACCTTGCTCCATCCCTAACATTGCAAGGTCCCAGGTGGTCTAGTGGTTAGGATTTGGCGCTCTCACCGCCACGGCCGGGGTTCGATTCCCCGTCTGGGAAGTACATTTTTCGCATATTTTTTTCTCAGTATTTATCAACTCCTCCTCACGTTTCATTCAGTTCAGCCAGAATTTCACTTTACCTCTTTTTTTCGCAAGAAAACTAAGCCCAAACACTGTCACTGTAAAGGACGTCCACACAGTTCTTATATACAATTAACACTTGCACATCATAAGTATATATTTGTGTACATCCTTACTTTCGACAATGTGTAGACTCATTCTTATCTTGTGTATCATTGTTGTACTGTTCTGTGTAGACTTTATGTTGTGTGTCATTGTTTTACTGATTTATCAATGGACATTTTGTAAATATACCTATGTGCATGTGTATAGTAAGTGAGTGCGTATTTCCTACATGCAAGGTAAACAACATTGCTGTCAATGTATATAAAATACTAAGTAAATGTCATATATGCGAGAGTGCGCCTTGTTATTAGATAGGACAAATTGTATGGATAACCTGTTGGAGTGGCATGTTATTAGATGACTAAAAGTCTAAATCATTCTTCATTTCAATGTAAGGCGAAGAGACTTATACTCTTCACTGTCGTTGTTTCAAAGGGGCAGTTCTGTTCCATTTATGGATGTGACCTTGCCCTGATTTTCGAAGAGACATGTCAATCTTATGTCCAGATATACCATCAGTGTCCCAGGTGGTCTAGTGGTTAGGATTTGGCGCTCTCACCGCCACGGCCGGGGTTCGATTCCCCGTCTGGGAAGTAACTTTTTTCCATTTTAAGATTTGGGAATAATTTGGCTGGAGTCAGCCACAACGCCTTAATTGCTCTACATTGTGTGTATTGCCCTCACTCTACAACATACGTAACAACACACCTAAATACTACTTTGCTATCTAGTTCCATTGGAGGAAAGGTGTACTGTTCACATACTTCACTTCGCTATAAACACAAAAAAGCATCTCGGCACTCCGATTGTCCCATAAATAAGTGAAAAGGCATATTTGAGACTCACCAATATTGAAGAATATTTCAGCATCAATTGCTGTACGTGTCATACTACAAAATGAAATCCTCCGAATAAAATCCATGCCTTCTCTGTCCTGGACAAGAGTAGACTCGGTGGGTTCCTTGCTTAATTTGGCACATGCAACATGAGTGTCTCATGGCAATGTGGAAGCCACAGCTATTATTCATTCCAAGGGTGAACTGCACCCAAGCCTTCCTCTACAATTAATTCATTTACGATTGAAACTATATTGGAAGTAAGAAAAGAGAGACAGAAGGAAGAGTGCATGGGTAAGTGTCATCTAGGAAATATCACGTTGTGGCAACATGTTCCTACTTGAAGCAATACCTTGCTCCATCCCTAACATTGCAAGGTCCCAGGTGGTCTAGTGGTTAGGATTTGGCGCTCTCACCGCCACGGCCGGGGTTCGATTCCCCGTCTGGGAAGTACATTTTTCGCATATTTTTTTCTCAGTATTTATCAACTCCTCCTCACGTTTCATTCAGTTCAGCCGGAATTTCACTTTGCCTCTTTTTTTCGCAAGAAAACTAAGCCCAAACACTGTCACTGTAAAGGACGTCCACACAGTTCTTATATACAATTAACACTTGCACATCATAAGTATATATTTGTGTACATCCTTTCTTTCGACAATGTGTAGACTCATTCTTATCTTGTGTGTCATTGTTGTGCTGTTCTGTGTAGACTTTATGTTGTGTGTCATTGTTTTACTGATTTATCAATGGACATTTTGTAAATATACCTATGTGCATGTGTATAGTAAGTGAGTGCGTATTTCCTACATGCAAGGTAAACAACATTGCTGTCAATGTATATAAAATACTAAGTAAATGTCATATATGCGAGAGTGCGCCTTGTTATTAGATAGGACAAATTGTATGGATAACTTGTTGGAGTGGCATGTTATTAGATGACTAAAAGTCTAAATCATTCTTCATTTCAATGTAAGGCGAAGAGACTTATACTCTTCACTGTCGTTGTTTCAAAGGGGCAGTTCTGTTCCATCTATGGATGTGACCTTGCCCTGATTATCGAAGAGACATGTGAATCTTATGTCCAGATATACCATCAGTGTCCCAGGTGGTCTAGTGGTTAGGATTTGGCGCTCTCACCGCCACGGCCGGGGTTCGATTCCCCGTCTGGGAAGTAACTTTTTTCCATTTTAAGATTTGGGAATAATTTGGCTGGAGTCAGCCACAACGCCTTAATTGCTCTACATTGTGTGTATTGCCCTCACTCTACAACATACGTAACAACACACCTAAATACTACTTTGCTATCTAGTTCCATTGGAGGAAAGGTGTACTGTTCACATACTTCACTTCGCTATAAACACAAAAAAGCATCTCGGCACTCCGATTGTCCCATAAATAAGTGAAAAGGCATATTTGAGACTCACCAATATTGAAGAATATTTCAGCATCAATTGCTGTACGTGTCATACTACAAAATGAAATCCTCCGAATAAAATCCATGCCTTCTCTGTCCTGGACAAGAGTAGACTCGGCGGGTTCCTTGCTTAATTTGGCACATGCAACATGAGTGTCTCATGGCAATGTGGAAGCCACAGCTATTATTCATTCCAAGGGTGAACTGCACCCAAGCCTTCCTCTACAATTAATTCATTTACGATTGAAACTATATTGGAAGTAAGAAAAGAGAGACAGAAGGAAGAGTGCATGGGTAAG
Organism: Haliotis asinina; assembly: GCF_037392515.1. NCBI lineage: Eukaryota > Metazoa > Mollusca > Gastropoda > Lepetellida > Haliotidae > Haliotis > Haliotis asinina. Next base: position 31,330,911 of record NC_090293.1, on the reverse strand, counting down.
TGTCATCTAGGAAATATCACGTTGTGGCAACATGTTCCTACTTGAAGCAATACCTTGCTCCATCCCTAACATTGCAAGGTCCCAGGTGGTCTAGTGGTTAGGATTTGGCGCTCTCACCGCCACGGCCGGGGTTCGATTCCCCGTCTGGGAAGTACATTTTTCGCATATTTTTTTCTCAGTATTTATCAACTCCTCCTCACGTTTCATTCAGTTCAGCCGGAATTTCACTTTGCCTCTTTTTTTCGCAAGAAAACTAAGCCCAAACACTGTCACTGTAAAGGACGTCCACACAGTTCTTATATACAATTAACACTTGCACATCATAAGTATATATTTGTGTACATCCTTTCTTTCGACAATGTGTAGACTCATTCTTATCTTGTGTGTCATTGTTGTGCTGTTCTGTGTAGACTTTATGTTGTGTGTCATTGTTTTACTGATTTATCAATGGACATTTTGTAAATATACCTATGTGCATGTGTATAGTAAGTGAGTGCGTATTTCCTACATGCAAGGTAAACAACATTGCTGTCAATGTATATAAAATACTAAGTAAATGTCATATATGCGAGAGTGCGCCTTGTTATTAGATAGGACAAATTGTATGGATAACTTGTTGGAGTGGCATGTTATTAGATGACTAAAAGTCTAAATCATTCTTCATTTCAATGTAAGGCGAAGAGACTTATACTCTTCACTGTCGTTGTTTCAAAGGGGCAGTTCTGTTCCATCTATGGATGTGACCTTGCCCTGATTATCGAAGAGACATGTGAATCTTATGTCCAGATATACCATCAGTGTCCCAGGTGGTCTAGTGGTTAGGATTTGGCGCTCTCACCGCCACGGCCGGGGTTCGATTCCCCGTCTGGGAAGTAACTTTTTTCCATTTTAAGATTTGGGAATAATTTGGCTGGAGTCAGCCACAACGCCTTAATTGCTCTACATTGTGTGTATTGCCCTCACTCTACAACATACGTAACAACACACCTAAATACTACTTTGCTATCTAGTTCCATTGGAGGAAAGGTGTACTGTTCACATACTTCACTTCGCTATAAACACAAAAAAGCATCTCGGCACTCCGATTGTCCCATAAATAAGTGAAAAGGCATATTTGAGACTCACCAATATTGAAGAATATTTCAGCATCAATTGCTGTACGTGTCATACTACAAAATGAAATCCTCCGAATAAAATCCATGCCTTCTCTGTCCTGGACAAGAGTAGACTCGGCGGGTTCCTTGCTTAATTTGGCACATGCAACATGAGTGTCTCATGGCAATGTGGAAGCCACAGCTATTATTCATTCCAAGGGTGAACTGCACCCAAGCCTTCCTCTACAATTAATTCATTTACGATTGAAACTATATTGGAAGTAAGAAAAGAGAGACAGAAGGAAGAGTGCATGGGTAAGTGTCATCTAGGAAATATCACGTTGTGGCAACATGTTCCTACTTGAAGCAATACCTTGCTCCATCCCTAACATTGCAAGGTCCCAGGTGGTCTAGTGGTTAGGATTTGGCGCTCTCACCGCCACGGCCGGGGTTCGATTCCCCGTCTGGGAAGTACATTTTTCGCATATTTTTTTCTCAGTATTTATCAACTCCTCCTCACGTTTCATTCAGTTCAGCCAGAATTTCACTTTACCTCTTTTTTTCGCAAGAAAACTAAGCCCAAACACTGTCACTGTAAAGGACGTCCACACAGTTCTTATATACAATTAACACTTGCACATCATAAGTATATATTTGTGTACATCCTTACTTTCGACAATGTGTAGACTCATTCTTATCTTGTGTATCATTGTTGTACTGTTCTGTGTAGACTTTATGTTGTGTGTCATTGTTTTACTGATTTATCAATGGACATTTTGTAAATATACCTATGTGCATGTGTATAGTAAGTGAGTGCGTATTTCCTACATGCAAGGTAAACAACATTGCTGTCAATGTATATAAAATACTAAGTAAATGTCATATATGCGAGAGTGCGCCTTGTTATTAGATAGGACAAATTGTATGGATAACCTGTTGGAGTGGCATGTTATTAGATGACTAAAAGTCTAAATCATTCTTCATTTCAATGTAAGGCGAAGAGACTTATACTCTTCACTGTCGTTGTTTCAAAGGGGCAGTTCTGTTCCATTTATGGATGTGACCTTGCCCTGATTTTCGAAGAGACATGTCAATCTTATGTCCAGATATACCATCAGTGTCCCAGGTGGTCTAGTGGTTAGGATTTGGCGCTCTCACCGCCACGGCCGGGGTTCGATTCCCCGTCTGGGAAGTAACTTTTTTCCATTTTAAGATTTGGGAATAATTTGGCTGGAGTCAGCCACAACGCCTTAATTGCTCTACATTGTGTGTATTGCCCTCACTCTACAACATACGTAACAACACACCTAAATACTACTTTGCTATCTAGTTCCATTGGAGGAAAGGTGTACTGTTCACATACTTCACTTCGCTATAAACACAAAAAAGCATCTCGGCACTCCGATTGTCCCATAAATAAGTGAAAAGGCATATTTGAGACTCACCAATATTGAAGAATATTTCAGCATCAATTGCTGTACGTGTCATACTACAAAATGAAATCCTCCGAATAAAATCCATGCCTTCTCTGTCCTGGACAAGAGTAGACTCGGTGGGTTCCTTGCTTAATTTGGCACATGCAACATGAGTGTCTCATGGCAATGTGGAAGCCACAGCTATTATTCATTCCAAGGGTGAACTGCACCCAAGCCTTCCTCTACAATTAATTCATTTACGATTGAAACTATATTGGAAGTAAGAAAAGAGAGACAGAAGGAAGAGTGCATGGGTAAGTGTCATCTAGGAAATATCACGTTGTGGCAACATGTTCCTACTTGAAGCAATACCTTGCTCCATCCCTAACATTGCAAGGTCCCAGGTGGTCTAGTGGTTAGGATTTGGCGCTCTCACCGCCACGGCCGGGGTTCGATTCCCCGTCTGGGAAGTACATTTTTCGCATATTTTTTTCTCAGTATTTATCAACTCCTCCTCACGTTTCATTCAGTTCAGCCGGAATTTCACTTTGCCTCTTTTTTTCGCAAGAAAACTAAGCCCAAACACTGTCACTGTAAAGGACGTCCACACAGTTCTTATATACAATTAACACTTGCACATCATAAGTATATATTTGTGTACATCCTTTCTTTCGACAATGTGTAGACTCATTCTTATCTTGTGTGTCATTGTTGTGCTGTTCTGTGTAGACTTTATGTTGTGTGTCATTGTTTTACTGATTTATCAATGGACATTTTGTAAATATACCTATGTGCATGTGTATAGTAAGTGAGTGCGTATTTCCTACATGCAAGGTAAACAACATTGCTGTCAATGTATATAAAATACTAAGTAAATGTCATATATGCGAGAGTGCGCCTTGTTATTAGATAGGACAAATTGTATGGATAACTTGTTGGAGTGGCATGTTATTAGATGACTAAAAGTCTAAATCATTCTTCATTTCAATGTAAGGCGAAGAGACTTATACTCTTCACTGTCGTTGTTTCAAAGGGGCAGTTCTGTTCCATCTATGGATGTGACCTTGCCCTGATTATCGAAGAGACATGTCAATCTTATGTCCAGATATACCATCAGTGTCCCAGGTGGTCTAGTGGTTAGGATTTGGCGCTCTCACCGCCACGGCCGGGGTTCGATTCCCCGTCTGGGAAGTAACTTTTTTCCATTTTAAGATTTGGGAATAATTTGGCTGGAGTCAGCCACAACGCCTTAATTGCTCTACATTGTGTGTATTGCCCTCACTCTACAACATACGTAACAACACACCTAAATACTACTTTGCTATCTAGTTCCATTGGAGGAAAGGTGTACTGTTCACATACTTCACTTCGCTATAAACACAAAAAAGCATCTCGGCACTCCGATTGTCCCATAAATAAGTGAAAAGGCATATTTGAGACTCACCAATATTGAAGAATATTTCAGCATCAATTGCTGTACGTGTCATACTACAAAATGAAATCCTCCGAATAAAATCCATGCCTTCTCTGTCCTGGACAAGAGTAGACTCGGCGGGTTCCTTGCTTAATTTGGCACATGCAACATGAGTGTCTCATGGCAATGTGGAAGCCACAGCTATTATTCATTCCAAGGGTGAACTGCACCCAAGCCTTCCTCTACAATTAATTCATTTACGATTGAAACTATATTGGAAGTAAGAAAAGAGAGACAGAAGGAAGAGTGCATGGGTAAGTGTCATCTAGGAAATATCACGTTGTGGCAACATGTTCCTACTTGAAGCAATACCTTGCTCCATCCCTAACATTGCAAGGTCCCAGGTGGTCTAGTGGTTAGGATTTGGCGCTCTCACCGCCACGGCCGGGGTTCGATTCCCCGTCTGGGAAGTACATTTTTCGCATATTTTTTTCTCAGTATTTATCAACTCCTCCTCACGTTTCATTCAGTTCAGCCGGAATTTCACTTTACCTCTTTTTTTCGCAAGAAAACTAAGCCCAAACACTGTCACTGTAAAGGACGTCCACACAGTTCTTATATACAATTAACACTTGCACATCATAAGTATATATTTGTGTACATCCTTACTTTCGACAATGTGTAGACTCATTCTTATCTTGTGTATCATTGTTGTACTGTTCTGTGTAGACTTTATGTTGTGTGTCATTGTTTTACTGATTTATCAATGGACATTTTGTAAATATACCTATGTGCATGTGTATAGTAAGTGAGTGCGTATTTCCTACATGCAAGGTAAACAACATTGCTGTCAATGTATATAAAATACTAAGTAAATGTCATATATGCGAGAGTGCGCCTTGTTATTAGATAGGACAAATTGTATGGATAACCTGTTGGAGTGGCATGTTATTAGATGACTAAAAGTCTAAATCATTCTTCATTTCAATGTAAGGCGAAGAGACTTATACTCTTCACTGTCGTTGTTTCAAAGGGGCAGTTCTGTTCCATTTATGGATGTGACCTTGCCCTGATTTTCGAAGAGACATGTGAATCTTATGTCCAGATATACCATCAGTGTCCCAGGTGGTCTAGTGGTTAGGATTTGGCGCTCTCACCGCCACGGCCGGGGTTCGATTCCCCGTCTGGGAAGTAACTTTTTTCCATTTTAAGATTTGGGAATAATTTGGCTGGAGTCAGCCACAACGCCTTAATTGCTCTACATTGTGTGTATTGCCCTCACTCTACAACATACGTAACAACACACCTAAATACTACTTTGCTATCTAGTTCCATTGGAGGAAAGGTGTACTGTTCACATACTTCACTTCGCTATAAACACAAAAAAGCATCTCGGCACTCCGATTGTCCCATAAATAAGTGAAAAGGCATATTTGAGACTCACCAATATTGAAGAATATTTCAGCATCAATTGCTGTACGTGTCATACTACAAAATGAAATCCTCCGAATAAAATCCATGCCTTCTCTGTCCTGGACAAGAGTAGACTCGGCGGGTTCCTTGCTTAATTTGGCACATGCAACATGAGTGTCTCATGGCAATGTGGAAGCCACAGCTATTATTCATTCCAAGGGTGAACTGCACCCAAGCCTTCCTCTACAATTAATTCATTTACGATTGAAACTATATTGGAAGTAAGAAAAGAGAGACAGAAGGAAGAGTGCATGGGTAAGTGTCATCTAGGAAATATCACGTTGTGGCAACATGTTCCTACTTGAAGCAATACCTTGCTCCATCCCTAACATTGCAAGGTCCCAGGTGGTCTAGTGGTTAGGATTTGGCGCTCTCACCGCCACGGCCGGGGTTCGATTCACCGTCTGGGAAGTACATTTTTCGCATATTTTTTTCTCAGTATTTATCAACTCCTCCTCACGTTTCATTCAGTTCAGCCGGAATTTCACTTTGCCTCTTTTTTTCGCAAGAAAACTAAGCCCAAACACTGTCACTGTAAAGGACGTCCACACAGTTCTTATATACAATTAACACTTGCACATCATAAGTATATATTTGTGTACATCCTTTCTTTCGACAATGTGTAGACTCATTCTTATCTTGTGTGTCATTGTTGTGCTGTTCTGTGTAGACTTTATGTTGTGTGTCATTGTTTTACTGATTTATCAATGGACATTTTGTAAATATACCTATGTGCATGTGTATAGTAAGTGAGTGCGTATTTCCTACATGCAAGGTAAACAACATTGCTGTCAATGTATATAAAATACTAAGTAAATGTCATATATGCGAGAGTGCGCCTTGTTATTAGATAGGACAAATTGTATGGATAACTTGTTGGAGTGGCATGTTATTAGATGACTAAAAGTCTAAATCATTCTTCATTTCAATGTAAGGCGAAGAGACTTATACTCTTCACTGTCGTTGTTTCAAAGGGGCAGTTCTGTTCCATCTATGGATGTGACCTTGCCCTGATTATCGAAGAGACATGTCAATCTTATGTCCAGATATACCATCAGTGTCCCAGGTGGTCTAGTGGTTAGGATTTGGCGCTCTCACCGCCACGGCCGGGGTTCGATTCCCCGTCTGGGAAGTAACTTTTTTCCATTTTAAGATTTGGGAATAATTTGGCTGGAGTCAGCCACAACGCCTTAATTGCTCTACATTGTGTGTATTGCCCTCACTCTACAACATACGTAACAACACACCTAAATACTACTTTGCTATCTAGTTCCATTGGAGGAAAGGTGTACTGTTCACATACTTCACTTCGCTATAAACACAAAAAAGCATCTCGGCACTCCGATTGTCCCATAAATAAGTGAAAAGGCATATTTGAGACTCACCAATATTGAAGAATATTTCAGCATCAATTGCTGTACGTGTCATACTACAAAATGAAATCCTCCGAATAAAATCCATGCCTTCTCTGTCCTGGACAAGAGTAGACTCGGCGGGTTCCTTGCTTAATTTGGCACATGCAACATGAGTGTCTCATGGCAATGTGGAAGCCACAGCTATTATTCATTCCAAGGGTGAACTGCACCCAAGCCTTCCTCTACAATTAATTCATTTACGATTGAAACTATATTGGAAGTAAGAAAAGAGAGACAGAAGGAAGAGTGCATGGGTAAGTGGCATCTAGGAAATATCACGTTGTGGCAACATGTTCCTACTTGAAGCAATACCTTGCTCCATCCCTAACATTGCAAGGTCCCAGGTGGTCTAGTGGTTAGGATTTGGCGCTCTCACCGCCACGGCCGGGGTTCGATTCCCCGTCTGGGAAGTACATTTTTCGCATATTTTTTTCTCAGTATTTATCAACTCCTCCTCACGTTTCATTCAGTTCAGCCAGAATTTCACTTTACCTCTTTTTTTCGCAAGAAAACTAAGCCCAAACACTGTCACTGTAAAGGATTTCCACACAGTTCTTATATACAATTAACACTTGCACATCATAAGTATATATTTGTGTACATCCTTTCTTTCGACAATGTGTAGACTCATTCTTATCTTGTGTGTCATTGTTGTGCTGTTCTGTGTAGACTTTATGTTGTGTGTCATTGTTTTACTGATTTATCAATGGACATTTTGTAAATATACCTATGTGCATGTGTATAGTAAGTGAGTGCGTATTTCCTACATGCAAGGTAAACAACATTGCTGTCAATGTATATAAAATACTAAGTAAATGTCATATATGCGAGAGTGCGCCTTGTTATTAGATAGGACAAATTGTATGGATAACTTGTTGGAGTGGCATGTTATTAGATGACTAAAAGTCTAAATCATTCTTCATTTCAATGTAAGGCGAAGAGACTTATACTCTTCACTGTCGTTGTTTCAAAGGGGCAGTTCTGTTCCATCTATGGATGTGACCTTGCCCTGATTATCGAAGAGACATGTCAATCTTATGTCCAGATATACCATCAGTGTCCCAGGTGGTCTAGTGGTTAGGATTTGGCGCTCTCACCGCCACGGCCGGGGTTCGATTCCCCGTCTGGGAAGTAACTTTTTTCCATTTTAAGATTTGGGAATAATTTGGCTGGAGTCAGCCACAACGCCTTAATTGCTCTACATTGTGTGTATTGCCCTCACTCTACAACATACGTAACAACACACCTAAATACTACTTTGCTATCTAGTTCCATTGGAGGAAAGGTGTACTGTTCACATACTTCACTTCGCTATAAACACAAAAAAGCATCTCGGCACTCCGATTGTCCCATAAATAAGTGAAAAGGCATATTTGAGACTCACCAATATTGAAGAATATTTCAGCATCAATTGCTGTACGTGTCATACTACAAAATGAAATCCTCCGAATAAAATCCATGCCTTCTCTGTCCTGGACAAGAGTAGACTCGGCGGGTTCCTTGCTTAATTTGGCACATGCAACATGAGTGTCTCATGGCAATGTGGAAGCCACAGCTATTATTCATTCCAAGGGTGAACTGCACCCAAGCCTTCCTCTACAATTAATTCATTTACGATTGAAACTATATTGGAAGTAAGAAAAGAGAGACAGAAGGAAGAGTGCATGGGTAAGTGGCATCTAGGAAATATCACGTTGTGGCAACATGTTCCTACTTGAAGCAATACCTTGCTCCATCCCTAACATTGCAAGGTCCCAGGTGGTCTAGTGGTTAGGATTTGGCGCTCTCACCGCCACGGCCGGGGTTCGATTCCCCGTCTGGGAAGTACATTTTTCGCATATTTTTTTCTCAGTATTTATCAACTCCTCCTCACGTTTCATTCAGTTCAGCCAGAATTTCACTTTACCTCTTTTTTTCGCAAGAAAACTAAGCCCAAACACTGTCACTGTAAAGGACGTCCACACAGTTCTTATATACAATTAACACTTGCACATCATAAGTATATATTTGTGTACATCCTTACTTTCGACAATGTGTAGACTCATTCTTATCTTGTGTATCATTGTTGTACTGTTCTGTGTAGACTTTATGTTGTGTGTCATTGTTTTACTGATTTATCAATGGACATTTTGTAAATATACCTATGTGCATGTGTATAGTAAGTGAGTGCGTATTTCCTACATGCAAGGTAAACAACATTGCTGTCAATGTATATAAAATACTAAGTAAATGTCATATATGCGAGAGTGCGCCTTGTTATTAGATAGGACAAATTGTATGGATAACCTGTTGGAGTGGCATGTTATTAGATGACTAAAAGTCTAAATCATTCTTCATTTCAATGTAAGGCGAAGAGACTTATACTCTTCACTGTCGTTGTTTCAAAGGGGCAGTTCTGTTCCATTTATGGATGTGACCTTGCCCTGATTTTCGAAGAGACATGTGAATCTTATGTCCAGATATACCATCAGTGTCCCAGGTGGTCTAGTGGTTAGGATTTGGCGCTCTCACCGCCACGGCCGGGGTTCGATTCCCCGTCTGGGAAGTAACTTTTTTCCATTTTAAGATTTGGGAATAATTTGGCTGGAGTCAGCCACAACGCCTTAATTGCTCTACATTGTGTGTATTGCCCTCACTCTACAACATACGTAACAACACACCTAAATACTACTTTGCTATCTAGTTCCATTGGAGGAAAGGTGTACTGTTCACATACTTCACTTCGCTATAAACACAAAAAAGCATCTCGGCACTCCGATTGTCCCATAAATAAGTGAAAAGGCATATTTGAGACTCACCAATATTGAAGAATATTTCAGCATCAATTGCTGTACGTGTCATACTACAAAATGAAATCCTCCGAATAAAATCCATGCCTTCTCTGTCCTGGACAAGAGTAGACTCGGCGGGTTCCTTGCTTAATTTGGCACATGCAACATGAGTGTCTCATGGCAATGTGGAAGCCACAGCTATTATTCATTCCAAGGGTGAACTGCACCCAAGCCTTCCTCTACAATTAATTCATTTACGATTGAAACTATATTGGAAGTAAGAAAAGAGAGACAGAAGGAAGAGTGCATGGGTAAGTGTCATCTAGGAAATATCACGTTGTGGCAACATGTTCCTACTTGAAGCAATACCTTGCTCCATCCCTAACATTGCAAGGTCCCAGGTGGTCTAGTGGTTAGGATTTGGCGCTCTCACCGCCACGGCCGGGGTTCGATTCCCCGTCTGGGAAGTACATTTTTCGCATATTTTTTTCTCAGTATTTATCAACTCCTCCTCACGTTTCATTCAGTTCAGCCAGAATTTCACTTTACCTCTTTTTTTCGCAAGAAAACTAAGCCCAAACACTGTCACTGTAAAGGACGTCCACACAGTTCTTATATACAATTAACACTTGCACATCATAAGTATATATTTGTGTACATCCTTACTTTCGACAATGTGTAGACTCATTCTTATCTTGTGTATCATTGTTGTACTGTTCTGTGTAGACTTTATGTTGTGTGTCATTGTTTTACTGATTTATCAATGGACATTTTGTAAATATACCTATGTGCATGTGTATAGTAAGTGAGTGCGTATTTCCTACATGCAAGGTAAACAACATTGCTGTCAATGTATATAAAATACTAAGTAAATGTCATATATGCGAGAGTGCGCCTTGTTATTAGATAGGACAAATTGTATGGATAACCTGTTGGAGTGGCATGTTATTAGATGACTAAAAGTCTAAATCATTCTTCATTTCAATGTAAGGCGAAGAGACTTATACTCTTCACTGTCGTTGTTTCAAAGGGGCAGTTCTGTTCCATTTATGGATGTGACCTTGCCCTGATTTTCGAAGAGACATGTCAATCTTATGTCCAGATATACCATCAGTGTCCCAGGTGGTCTAGTGGTTAGGATTTGGCGCTCTCACCGCCACGGCCGGGGTTCGATTCCCCGTCTGGGAAGTAACTTTTTTCCATTTTAAGATTTGGGAATAATTTGGCTGGAGTCAGCCACAACGCCTTAATTGCTCTACATTGTGTGTATTGCCCTCACTCTACAACATACGTAACAACACACCTAAATACTACTTTGCTATCTAGTTCCATTGGAGGAAAGGTGTACTGTTCACATACTTCACTTCGCTATAAACACAAAAAAGCATCTCGGCACTCCGATTGTCCCATAAATAAGTGAAAAGGCATATTTGAGACTCACCAATATTGAAGAATATTTCAGCATCAATTGCTGTACGTGTCATACTACAAAATGAAATCCTCCGAATAAAATCCATGCCTTCTCTGTCCTGGACAAGAGTAGACTCGGCGGGTTCCTTGCTTAATTTGGCACATGCAACATGAGTGTCTCATGGCAATGTGGAAGCCACAGCTATTATTCATTCCAAGGGTGAACTGCACCCAAGCCTTCCTCTACAATTAATTCATTTACGATTGAAACTATATTGGAAGTAAGAAAAGAGAGACAGAAGGAAGAGTGCATGGGTAAGTGTCATCTAGGAAATATCACGTTGTGGCAACATGTTCCTACTTGAAGCAATACCTTGCTCCATCCCTAACATTGCAAGGTCCCAGGTGGTCTAGTGGTTAGGATTTGGCGCTCTCACCGCCACGGCCGGGGTTCGATTCCCCGTCTGGGAAGTACATTTTTCGCATATTTTTTTCTCAGTATTTATCAACTCCTCCTCACGTTTCATTCAGTTCAGCCGGAATTTCACTTTGCCTCTTTTTTTCGCAAGAAAACTAAGCCCAAACACTGTCACTGTAAAGGACGTCCACACAGTTCTTATATACAATTAACACTTGCACATCATAAGTATATATTTGTGTACATCCTTTCTTTCGACAATGTGTAGACTCATTCTTATCTTGTGTGTCATTGTTGTGCTGTTCTGTGTAGACTTTATGTTGTGTGTCATTGTTTTACTGATTTATCAATGGACATTTTGTAAATATACCTATGTGCATGTGTATAGTAAGTGAGTGCGTATTTCCTACATGCAAGGTAAACAACATTGCTGTCAATGTATATAAAATACTAAGTAAATGTCATATATGCGAGAGTGCGCCTTGTTATTAGATAGGACAAATTGTATGGATAACCTGTTGGAGTGGCATGTTATTAGATGACTAAAAGTCTAAATCATTCTTCATTTCAATGTAAGGCGAAGAGACTTATACTCTTCACTGTCGTTGTTTCAAAGGGGCAGTTCTGTTCCATTTATGGATGTGACCTTGCCCTGATTTTCGAAGAGACATGTGAATCTTATGTCCAGATATACCATCAGTGTCCCAGGTGGTCTAGTGGTTAGGATTTGGCGCTCTCACCGCCACGGCCGGGGTTCGATTCCCCGTCTGGGAAGTAACTTTTTTCCATTTTAAGATTTGGGAATAATTTGGCTGGAGTCAGCCACAACGCCTTAATTGCTCTACATTGTGTGTATTGCCCTCACTCTACAACATACGTAACAACACACCTAAATACTACTTTGCTATCTAGTTCCATTGGAGGAAAGGTGTACTGTTCACATACTTCACTTCGCTATAAACACAAAAAAGCATCTCGGCACTCCGATTGTCCCATAAATAAGTGAAAAGGCATATTTGAGACTCACCAATATTGAAGAATATTTCAGCATCAATTGCTGTACGTGTCATACTACAAAATGAAATCCTCCGAATAAAATCCATGCCTTCTCTGTCCTGGACAAGAGTAGACTCGGCGGGTTCCTTGCTTAATTTGGCACATGCAACATGAGTGTCTCATGGCAATGTGGAAGCCACAGCTATTATTCATTCCAAGGGTGAACTGCACCCAAGCCTTCCTCTACAATTAATTCATTTACGATTGAAACTATATTGGAAGTAAGAAAAGAGAGACAGAAGGAAGAGTGCATGGGTAAGTGTCATCTAGGAAATATCACGTTGTGGCAACATGTTCCTACTTGAAGCAATACCTTGCTCCATCCCTAACATTGCAAGGTCCCAGGTGGTCTAGTGGTTAGGATTTGGCGCTCTCACCGCCACGGCCGGGGTTCGATTCCCCGTCTGGGAAGTACATTTTTCGCATATTTTTTTCTCAGTATTTATCAACTCCTCCTCACGTTTCATTCAGTTCAGCCGGAATTTCACTTTGCCTCTTTTTTTCGCAAGAAAACTAAGCCCAAACACTGTCACTGTAAAGGACGTCCACACAGTTCTTATATACAATTAACACTTGCACATCATAAGTATATATTTGTGTACATCCTTTCTTTCGACAATGTGTAGACTCATTCTTATCTTGTGTGTCATTGTTGTGCTGTTCTGTGTAGACTTTATGTTGTGTGTCATTGTTTTACTGATTTATCAATGGACATTTTGTAAATATACCTATGTGCATGTGTATAGTAAGTGAGTGCGTATTTCCTACATGCAAGGTAAACAACATTGCTGTCAATGTATATAAAATACTAAGTAAATGTCATATATGCGAGAGTGCGCCTTGTTATTAGATAGGACAAATTGTATGGATAACTTGTTGGAGTGGCATGTTATTAGATGACTAAAAGTCTAAATCATTCTTCATTTCAATGTAAGGCGAAGAGACTTATACTCTTCACTGTCGTTGTTTCAAAGGGGCAGTTCTGTTCCATCTATGGATGTGACCTTGCCCTGATTATCGAAGAGACATGTCAATCTTATGTCCAGATATACCATCAGTGTCCCAGGTGGTCTAGTGGTTAGGATTTGGCGCTCTCACCGCCACGGCCGGGGTTCGATTCCCCGTCTGGGAAGTAACTTTTTTCCATTTTAAGATTTGGGAATAATTTGGCTGGAGTCAGCCACAACGCCTTAATTGCTCTACATTGTGTGTATTGCCCTCACTCTACAACATACGTAACAACACACCTAAATACTACTTTGCTATCTAGTTCCATTGGAGGAAAGGTGTACTGTTCACATACTTCACTTCGCTATAAACACAAAAAAGCATCTCGGCACTCCGATTGTCCCATAAATAAGTGAAAAGGCATATTTGAGACTCACCAATATTGAAGAATATTTCAGCATCAATTGCTGTACGTGTCATACTACAAAATGAAATCCTCCGAATAAAATCCATGCCTTCTCTGTCCTGGACAAGAGTAGACTCGGCGGGTTCCTTGCTTAATTTGGCACATGCAACATGAGTGTCTCATGGCAATGTGGAAGCCACAGCTATTATTCATTCCAAGGGTGAACTGCACCCAAGCCTTCCTCTACAATTAATTCATTTACGATTGAAACTATATTGGAAGTAAGAAAAGAGAGACAGAAGGAAGAGTGCATGGGTAAGTGTCATCTAGGAAATATCACGTTGTGGCAACATGTTCCTACTTGAAGCAATACCTTGCTCCATCCCTAACATTGCAAGGTCCCAGGTGGTCTAGTGGTTAGGATTTGGCGCTCTCACCGCCACGGCCGGGGTTCGATTCCCCGTCTGGGAAGTACATTTTTCGCATATTTTTTTCTCAGTATTTATCAACTCCTCCTCACGTTTCATTCAGTTCAGCCGGAATTTCACTTTGCCTCTTTTTTTCGCAAGAAAACTAAGCCCAAACACTGTCACTGTAAAGGACGTCCACACAGTTCTTATATACAATTAACACTTGCACATCATAAGTATATATTTGTGTACATCCTTACTTTCGACAATGTGTAGACTCATTCTTATCTTGTGTGTCATTGTTGTGCTGTTCTGTGTAGACTTTATGTTGTGTGTCATTGTTTTACTGATTTGTCAATGGACATTTTGTAAATATACCTATGTGCATGTGTATAGTAAGTGAGTGCGTATTTCCTACATGCAAGGTAAACAACATTGCTGTCAATGTATATAAAATACTAAGTAAATGTCATATATGCGAGAGTGCGCCTTGTTATTAGATAGGACAAATTGTATGGATAACTTGTTGGAGTGGCATGTTATTAGATGACTAAAAGTCTAAATCATTCTTCATTTCAATGTAAGGCGAAGAGACTTATACTCTTCACTGTCGTTGTTTCAAAGGGGCAGTTCTGTTCCATTTATGGATGTGACCTTGCCCTGATTTTCGAAGAGACATGTGAATCTTATGTCCAGATATACCATCAGTGTCCCAGGTGGTCTAGTGGTTAGGATTTGGCGCTCTCACCGCCACGGCCGGGGTTCGATTCCCCGTCTGGGAAGTAACTTTTTTCCATTTTAAGATTTGGGAATAATTTGGCTGGAGTCAGCCACAACGCCTTAATTGCTCTACATTGTGTGTATTGCCCTCACTCTACAACATACGTAACAACACACCTAAATACTACTTTGCTATCTAGTTCCATTGGAGAAAAGGTGTACTGTTCACATACTTCACTTCGCTATAAACACAAAAAAAGAATCTCGGCACTCCGATTGTCCCATAAATAAGTGAAAAGGCATATTTGAGACTCACCAATATTGAAGAATATTTCAGCATCAATTGCTGTACGTGTCATACTACAAAATGAAATCCTCCGAATAAAATCCATGCCTTCTCTGTCCTGGACAAGAGTAGACTCGGCGGGTTCCTTGCTTAATTTGGCACATGCAACATGAGTGTCTCATGGCAATGTGGAAGCCACAGCTATTATTCATTCCAAGGGTGAACTGCACCCAAGCCTTCCTCTACAATTAATTCATTTACGATTGAAACTATATTGGAAGTAAGAAAAGAGAGACAGAAGGAAGAGTGCATGGGTAAGTGTCATCTTGGAAATATCACGTTGTGGCAACATGTTCCTACTTGAAGCAATACCTTGCTCCATCCCTAACATTGCAAGGTCCCAGGTGGTCTAGTGGTTAGGATTTGGCGCTCTCACCGCCACGGCCGGGGTTCGATTCCCCGTCTGGGAAGTACATTTTTCGCATATTTTTTTCTCAGTATTTATCAACTCCTCCTCACGTTTCATTCAGTTCAGCCGGAATTTCACTTTGCCTCTTTTTTTCGCAAGAAAACTAAGCCCAAACACTGTCACTGTAAAGGACGTCCACACAGTTCTTATATACAATTAACACTTGCACATCATAAGTATATATTTGTGTACATCCTTACTTTCGACAATGTGTAGACTCATTCTTATCTTGTGTGTCATTGTTGTGCTGTTCTGTGTAGACTTTATGTTGTGTGTCATTGTTTTACTGATTTGTCAATGGACATTTTGTAAATATACCTATGTGCATGTGTATAGTAAGTGAGTGCGTATTTCCTACATGCAAGGTAAACAACATTGCTGTCAATGTATATAAAATACTAAGTAAATGTCATATATGCGAGAGTGCGCCTTGTTATTAGATAGGACAAATTGTATGGATAACTTGTTGGAGTGGCATGTTATTAGATGACTAAAAGTCTAAATCATTCTTCATTTCAATGTAAGGCGAAGAGACTTATACTCTTCACTGTCGTTGTTTCAAAGGGGCAGTTCTGTTCCATTTATGGATGTGACCTTGCCCTGATTTTCGAAGAGACATGTCAATCTTATGTCCAGATATACCATCAGTGTCCCAGGTGGTCTAGTGGTTAGGATTTGGCGCTCTCACCGCCACGGCCGGGGTTCGATTCCCCGTCTGGGAAGTAACTTTTTTCCATTTTAAGATTTGGGAATAATTTGGCTGGAGTCAGCCACAACGCCTTAATTGCTCTACATTGTGTGTATTGCCCTCACTCTACAACATACGTAACAACACACCTAAATACTACTTTGCTATCTAGTTCCATTGGAGAAAAGGTGTACTGTTCACATACTTCACTTCGCTATAAACACAAAAAAAGAATCTCGGCACTCCGATTGTCCCATAAATAAGTGAAAAGGCATATTTGAGACTCACCAATATTGAAGAATATTTCAGCATCAATTGCTGTACGTGTCATACTACAAAATGAAATCCTCCGAATAAAATCCATGCCTTCTCTGTCCTGGACAAGAGTAGACTCGGCGGGTTCCTTGCTTAATTTGGCACATGCAACATGAGTGTCTCATGGCAATGTGGAAGCCACAGCTATTATTCATTCCAAGGGTGAACTGCACCCAAGCCTTCCTCTACAATTAATTCATTTACGATTGAAACTATATTGGAAGTAAGAAAAGAGAGACAGAAGGAAGAGTGCATGGGTAAGTGTCATCTTGGAAATATCACGTTGTGGCAACATGTTCCTACTTGAAGCAATACCTTGCTCCATCCCTAACATTGCAAGGTCCCAGGTGGTCTAGTGGTTAGGATTTGGCGCTCTCACCGCCACGGCCGGGGTTCGATTCCCCGTCTGGGAAGTACATTTTTCGCATATTTTTTTCTCAGTATTTATCAACTCCTCCTCACGTTTCATTCAGTTCAGCCGGAATTTCACTTTGCCTCTTTTTTTCGCAAGAAAACTAAGCCCAAACACTGTCACTGTAAAGGACGTCCACACAGTTCTTATATACAATTAACACTTGCACATCATAAGTATATATTTGTGTACATCCTTACTTTCGACAATGTGTAGACTCATTCTTATCTTGTGTGTCATTGTTGTGCTGTTCTGTGTAGACTTTATGTTGTGTGTCATTGTTTTACTGATTTGTCAATGGACATTTTGTAAATATACCTATGTGCATGTGTATAGTAAGTGAGTGCGTATTTCCTACATGCAAGGTAAACAACATTGCTGTCAATGTATATAAAATACTAAGTAAATGTCATATATGCGAGAGTGCGCCTTGTTATTAGATAGGACAAATTGTATGGATAACTTGTTGGAGTGGCATGTTATTAGATGACTAAAAGTCTAAATCATTCTTCATTTCAATGTAAGGCGAAGAGACTTATACTCTTCACTGTCGTTGTTTCAAAGGGGCAGTTCTGTTCCATTTATGGATGTGACCTTGCCCTGATTTTCGAAGAGACATGTCAATCTTATGTCCAGATATACCATCAGTGTCCCAGGTGGTCTAGTGGTTAGGATTTGGCGCTCTCACCGCCACGGCCGGGGTTCGATTCCCCGTCTGGGAAGTAACTTTTTTCCATTTTAAGATTTGGGAATAATTTGGCTGGAGTCAGCCACAACGCCTTAATTGCTCTACATTGTGTGTATTGCCCTCACTCTACAACATACGTAACAACACACCTAAATACTACTTTGCTATCTAGTTCCATTGGAGAAAAGGTGTACTGTTCACATACTTCACTTCGCTATAAACACAAAAAAAGAATCTCGGCACTCCGATTGTCCCATAAATAAGTGAAAAGGCATATTTGAGACTCACCAATATTGAAGAATATTTCAGCATCAATTGCTGTACGTGTCATACTACAAAATGAAATCCTCCGAATAAAATCCATGCCTTCTCTGTCCTGGACAAGAGTAGACTCGGCGGGTTCCTTGCTTAATTTGGCACATGCAACATGAGTGTCTCATGGCAATGTGGAAGCCACAGCTATTATTCATTCCAAGGGTGAACTGCACCCAAGCCTTCCTCTACAATTAATTCATTTACGATTGAAACTATATTGGAAGTAAGAAAAGAGAGACAGAAGGAAGAGTGCATGGGTAAGTGGCATCTAGGAAATATCACGTTGTGGCAACATGTTCCTACTTGAAGCAATACCTTGCTCCATCCCTAACATTGCAAGGTCCCAGGTGGTCTAGTGGTTAGGATTTGGCGCTCTCACCGCCACGGCCGGGGTTCGATTCCCCGTCTGGGAAGTACATTTTTCGCATATTTTTTTCTCAGTATTTATCAACTCCTCCTCACGTTTCATTCAGTTCAGCCGGAATTTCACTTTGCCTCTTTTTTTCGCAAGAAAACTAAGCCCAAACACTGTCACTGTAAAGGACGTCCACACAGTTCTTATATACAATTAACACTTGCACATCATAAGTATATATTTGTGTACATCCTTACTTTCGACAATGTGTAGACTCATTCTTATCTTGTGTGTCATTGTTGTGCTGTTCTGTGTAGACTTTATGTTGTGTGTCATTGTTTTACTGATTTATCAATGGACATTTTGTAAATATACCTATGTGCATGTGTATAGTAAGTGAGTGCGTATTTCCTACATGCAAGGTAAACAACATTGCTGTCAATGTATATAAAATACTAAGTAAATGTCATATATGCGAGAGTGCGCCTTGTTATTAGATAGGACAAATTGTATGGATAACTTGTTGGAGTGGCATGTTATTAGATGACTAAAAGTCTAAATCATTCTTCATTTCAATGTAAGGCGAAGAGACTTATACTCTTCACTGTCGTTGTTTCAAAGGGGCAGTTCTGTTGCATCTATGGATGTGACCTTGCCCTGATTTTCGAAGAGACATGTCAATCTTATGTCCAGATATACCATCAGTGTCCCAGGTGGTCTAGTGGTTAGGATTTGGCGCTCTCACCGCCACGGCCGGGGTTCGATTCCCCGTCTGGGAAGTAACTTTTTTCCATTTTAAGATTTGGGAATAATTTGGCTGGAGTCAGCCACAACGCCTTAATTGCTCTACATTGTGTGTATTGCCCTCACTCTACAACATACGTAACAACACACCTAAATACTACTTTGCTATCTAGTTCCATTGGAGGAAAGGTGTACTGTTCACATACTTCACTTCGCTATAAACACAAAAAAGCATCTCGGCACTCCGATTGTCCCATAAATAAGTGAAAAGGCATATTTGAGACTCACCAATATTGAAGAATATTTCAGCATCAATTGCTGTACGTGTCATACTACAAAATGAAATCCTCCGAATAAAATCCATGCCTTCTCTGTCCTGGACAAGAGTAGACTCGGCGGGTTCCTTGCTTAATTTGGCACATGCAACATGAGTGTCTCATGGCAATGTGGAAGCCACAGCTATTATTCATTCCAAGGGTGAACTGCACCCAAGCCTTCCTCTACAATTAATTCATTTACGATTGAAACTATATTGGAAGTAAGAAAAGAGAGACAGAAGGAAGAGTGCATGGGTAAGTGTCATCTAGGAAATATCACGTTGTGGCAACATGTTCCTACTTGAAGCAATACCTTGCTCCATCCCTAACATTGCAAGGTCCCAGGTGGTCTAGTGGTTAGGATTTGGCGCTCTCACCGCCACGGCCGGGGTTCGATTCCCCGTCTGGGAAGTACATTTTTCGCATATTTTTTTCTCAGTATTTATCAACTCCTCCTCACGTTTCATTCAGTTCAGCCGGAATTTCACTTTGCCTCTTTTTTTCGCAAGAAAACTAAGCCCAAACACTGTCACTGTAAAGGACGTCCACACAGTTCTTATATACAATTAACACTTGCACATCATAAGTATATATTTGTGTACATCCTTACTTTCGACAATGTGTAGACTCATTCTTATCTTGTGTGTCATTGTTGTGCTGTTCTGTGTAGACTTTATGTTGTGTGTCATTGTTTTACTGATTTATCAATGGACATTTTGTAAATATACCTATGTGCATGTGTATAGTAAGTGAGTGCGTATTTCCTACATGCAAGGTAAACAACATTGCTGTCAATGTATATAAAATACTAAGTAAATGTCATATATGCGAGAGTACGCCTTGTTATTAGATAGGACAAATTGTATGGATAACTTGTTGGAGTGGCATGTTATTAGATGACTAAAAGTCTAAATCATTCTTCATTTCAATGTAAGGCGAAGAGACTTATACTCTTCACTGTCGTTGTTTCAAAGGGGCAGTTCTGTTGCATCTATGGATGTGACCTTGCCCTGATTATCGAAGAGACATGTCAATCTTATGTCCAGATATACCATCAGTGTCCCAGGTGGTCTAGTGGTTAGGATTTGGCGCTCTCACCGCCACGGCCGGGGTTCGATTCCCCGTCTGGGAAGTAACTTTTTTCCATTTTAAGATTTGGGAATAATTTGGCTGGAGTCAGCCACAACGCCTTAATTGCTCTACATTGTGTGTATTGCCCTCACTCTACAACATACGTAACAACACACCTAAATACTACTTTGCTATCTAGTTCCATTGGAGAAAAGGTGTACTGTTCACATACTTCACTTCGCTATAAACACAAAAAAAGCATCTCGGCACTCCGATTGTCCCATAAATAAGTGAAAAGGCATATTTGAGACTCACCAATATTGAAGAATATTTCAGCATCAATTGCTGTACGTGTCATACTACAAAATGAAATCCTCCGAATAAAATCCATGCCTTCTCTGTCCTGGACAAGAGTAGACTCGGCGGGTTCCTTGCTTAATTTGGCACATGCAACATGAGTGTCTCATGGCAATGTGGAAGCCACAGCTATTATTCATTCCAAGGGTGAACTGCACCCAAGCCTTCCTCTACAATTAATTCATTTACGATTGAAACTATATTGGAAGTAAGAAAAGAGAGACAGAAGGAAGAGTGCATGGGTAAGTGTCATCTAGGAAATATCACGTTGTGGCAACATGTTCCTACTTGAAGCAATACCTTGCTCCATCCCTAACATTGCAAGGTCCCAGGTGGTCTAGTGGTTAGGATTTGGCGCTCTCACCGCCACGGCCGGGGTTCGATTCCCCGTCTGGGAAGTACATTTTTCGCATATTTTTTTCTCAGTATTTATCAACTCCTCCTCACGTTTCATTCAGTTCAGCCGGAATTTCACTTTGCCTCTTTTTTTCGCAAGAAAACTAAGCCCAAACACTGTCACTGTAAAGGACGTCCACACAGTTCTTATATACAATTAACACTTGCACATCATAAGTATATATTTGTGTACATCCTTTCTTTCGACAATGTGTAGACTCATTCTTATCTTGTGTGTCATTGTTGTGCTGTTCTGTGTAGACTTTATGTTGTGTGTCATTGTTTTACTGATTTATCAATGGACATTTTGTAAATATACCTATGTGCATGTGTATAGTAAGTGAGTGCGTATTTCCTACATGCAAGGTAAACAACATTGCTGTCAATGTATATAAAATACTAAGTAAATGTCATATATGCGAGAGTGCGCCTTGTTATTAGATAGGACAAATTGTATGGATAACTTGTTGGAGTGGCATGTTATTAGATGACTAAAAGTCTAAATCATTCTTCATTTCAATGTAAGGCGAAGAGACTTATACTCTTCACTGTCGTTGTTTCAAAGGGGCAGTTCTGTTCCATTTATGGATGTGACCTTGCCCTGATTTTCGAAGAGACATGTCAATCTTATGTCCAGATATACCATCAGTGTCCCAGGTGGTCTAGTGGTTAGGATTTGGCGCTCTCACCGCCACGGCCGGGGTTCGATTCCCCGTCTGGGAAGTAACTTTTTTCCATTTTAAGATTTGGGAATAATTTGGCTGGAGTCAGCCACAACGCCTTAATTGCTCTACATTGTGTGTATTGCCCTCACTCTACAACATACGTAACAACACACCTAAATACTACTTTGCTATCTAGTTCCATTGGAGAAAAGGTGTACTGTTCACATACTTCACTTCGCTATAAACACAAAAAAAAGCATCTCGGCACTCCGATTGTCCCATAAATAAGTGAAAAGGCATATTTGAGACTCACCAATATTGAAGAATATTTCAGCATCAATTGCTGTACGTGTCATACTACAAAATGAAATCCTCCGAATAAAATCCATGCCTTCTCTGTCCTGGACAAGAGTAGACTCGGCGGGTTCCTTGCTTAATTTGGCACATGCAACATGAGTGTCTCATGGCAATGTGGAAGCCACAGCTATTATTCATTCCAAGGGTGAATTGCACCCAAGCCTTCCTCTACAATTAATTCATTTACGATTGAAACTATATTGGAAGTAAGAAAAGAGAGACAGAAGGAAGAGTGCATGGGTAAGTGTCATCTAGGAAATATCACGTTGTGGCAACATGTTCCTACTTGAAGCAATACCTTGCTCCATCCCTAACATTGCAAGGTCCCAGGTGGTCTAGTGGTTAGGATTTGGCGCTCTCACCGCCACGGCCGGGGTTCGATTCCCCGTCTGGGAAGTACATTTTTCGCATATTTTTTTCTCAGTATTTATCAACTCCTCCTCACGTTTCATTCAGTTCAGCCGGAATTTCACTTTGCCTCTTTTTTCGCAAGAAAACTAAGCCCAAACACTGTCACTGTAAAGGACGTCCACACAGTTCTTATATACAATTAACACTTGCACATCATAAGTATATATTTGTGTACATCCTTACTTTCGACAATGTGTAGACTCATTCTTATCTTGTGTGTCATTGTTGTGCTGTTCTGTGTAGACTTTATGTTGTGTGTCATTGTTTTACTGATTTATCAATGGACATTTTGTAAATATACCTATGTGCATGTGTATAGTAAGTGAGTGCGTATTTCCTACATGCAAGGTAAACAACATTGCTGTCAATGTATATAAAATACTAAGTAAATGTCATATATGCGAGAGTGCGCCTTGTTATTAGATAGGACAAATTGTATGGATAACTTGTTGGAGTGGCATGTTATTAGATGACTAAAAGTCTAAATCATTCTTCATTTCAATGTAAGGCGAAGAGACTTATACTCTTCACTGTCGTTGTTTCAAAGGGGCAGTTCTGTTGCATCTATGGATGTGACCTTGCCCTGATTATCGAAGAGACATGTCAATCTTATGTCCAGATATACCATCAGTGTCCCAGGTGGTCTAGTGGTTAGGATTTGGCGCTCTCACCGCCACGGCCGGGGTTCGATTCCCCGCCTGGGAAGTAACTTTTTTCCATTTTAAGATTTGGGAATAATTTGGCTGGAGTCAGCCACAACGCCTTAATTGCTCTACATTGTGTGTATTGCCCTCACTCTACAACATACGTAACAACACACCTAAATACTACTTTGCTATCTAGTTCCATTGGAGAAAAGGTGTACTGTTCACATACTTCACTTCGCTATAAACACAAAAAAAGCATCTCGGCACTCCGATTGTCCCATAAATAAGTGAAAAGGCATATTTGAGACTCACCAATATTGAAGAATATTTCAGCATCAATTGCTGTACGTGTCATACTACAAAATGAAATCCTCCGAATAAAATCCATGCCTTCTCTGTCCTGGACAAGAGTAGACTCGGCGGGTTCCTTGCTTAATTTGGCACATGCAACATGAGTGTCTCATGGCAATGTGGAAGCCACAGCTATTATTCATTCCAAGGGTGAACTGCACCCAAGCCTTCCTCTACAATTAATTCATTTACGATTGAAACTATATTGGAAGTAAGAAAAGAGAGACAGAAGGAAGAGTGCATGGGTAAGTGTCATCTAGGAAATATCACGTTGTGGCAACATGTTCCTACTTGAAGCAATACCTTGCTCCATCCCTAACATTGCAAGGTCCCAGGTGGTCTAGTGGTTAGGATTTGGCGCTCTCACCGCCACGGCCGGGGTTCGATTCCCCGTCTGGGAAGTACATTTTTCGCATATTTTTTTCTCAGTATTTATCAACTCCTCCTCACGTTTCATTCAGTTCAGCCGGAATTTCACTTTGCCTCTTTTTTTCGCAAGAAAACTAAGCCCAAACACTGTCACTGTAAAGGACGTCCACACAGTTCTTATATACAATTAACACTTGCACATCATAAGTATATATTTGTGTACATCCTTTCTTTCGACAATGTGTAGACTCATTCTTATCTTGTGTGTCATTGTTGTGCTGTTCTGTGTAGACTTTATGTTGTGTGTCATTGTTTTACTGATTTATCAATGGACATTTTGTAAATATACCTATGTGCATGTGTATAGTAAGTGAGTGCGTATTTCCTACATGCAAGGTAAACAACATTGCTGTCAATGTATATAAAATACTAAGTAAATGTCATATATGCGAGAGTGCGCCTTGTTATTAGATAGGACAAATTGTATGGATAACTTGTTGGAGTGGCATGTTATTAGATGACTAAAAGTCTAAATCATTCTTCATTTCAATGTAAGGCGAAGAGACTTATACTCTTCACTGTCGTTGTTTCAAAGGGGCAGTTCTGTTCCATTTATGGATGTGACCTTGCCCTGATTTTCGAAGAGACATGTCAATCTTATGTCCAGATATACCATCAGTGTCCCAGGTGGTCTAGTGGTTAGGATTTGGCGCTCTCACCGCCACGGCCGGGGTTCGATTCCCCGTCTGGGAAGTAACTTTTTTCCATTTTAAGATTTGGGAATAATTTGGCTGGAGTCAGCCACAACGCCTTAATTGCTCTACATTGTGTGTATTGCCCTCACTCTACAACATACGTAACAACACACCTAAATACTACTTTGCTATCTAGTTCCATTGGAGAAAAGGTGTACTGTTCACATACTTCACTTCGCTATAAACACAAAAAAAAGCATCTCGGCACTCCGATTGTCCCATAAATAAGTGAAAAGGCATATTTGAGACTCACCAATATTGAAGAATATTTCAGCATCAATTGCTGTACGTGTCATACTACAAAATGAAATCCTCCGAATAAAATCCATGCCTTCTCTGTCCTGGACAAGAGTAGACTCGGCGGGTTCCTTGCTTAATTTGGCACATGCAACATGAGTGTCTCATGGCAATGTGGAAGCCACAGCTATTATTCATTCCAAGGGTGAACTGCACCCAAGCCTTCCTCTACAATTAATTCATTTACGATTGAAACTATATTGGAAGTAAGAAAAGAGAGACAGAAGGAAGAGTGCATGGGTAAGTGTCATCTAGGAAATATCACGTTGTGGCAACATGTTCCTACTTGAAGCAATACCTTGCTCCATCCCTAACATTGCAAGGTCCCAGGTGGTCTAGTGGTTAGGATTTGGCGCTCTCACCGCCACGGCCGGGGTTCGATTCCCCGTCTGGGAAGTACATTTTTCGCATATTTTTTTCTCAGTATTTATCAACTCCTCCTCACGTTTCATTCAGTTCAGCCGGAATTTCACTTTGCCTCTTTTTTTCGCAAGAAAACTAAGCCCAAACACTGTCACTGTAAAGGACGTCCACACAGTTCTTATATACAATTAACACTTGCACATCATAAGTATATATTTGTGTACATCCTTTCTTTCGACAATGTGTAGACTCATTCTTATCTTGTGTGTCATTGTTGTGCTGTTCTGTGTAGACTTTATGTTGTGTGTCATTGTTTTACTGATTTATCAATGGACATTTTGTAAATATACCTATGTGCATGTGTATAGTAAGTGAGTGCGTATTTCCTACATGCAAGGTAAACAACATTGCTGTCAATGTATATAAAATACTAAGTAAATGTCATATATGCGAGAGTGCGCCTTGTTATTAGATAGGACAAATTGTATGGATAACTTGTTGGAGTGGCATGTTATTAGATGACTAAAAGTCTAAATCATTCTTCATTTCAATGTAAGGCGAAGAGACTTATACTCTTCACTGTCGTTGTTTCAAAGGGGCAGTTCTGTTCCATTTATGGATGTGACCTTGCCCTGATTTTCGAAGAGACATGTCAATCTTATGTCCAGATATACCATCAGTGTCCCAGGTGGTCTAGTGGTTAGGATTTGGCGCTCTCACCGCCACGGCCGGGGTTCGATTCCCCGTCTGGGAAGTAACTTTTTTCCATTTTAAGATTTGGGAATAATTTGGCTGGAGTCAGCCACAACGCCTTAATTGCTCTACATTGTGTGTATTGCCCTCACTCTACAACATACGTAACAACACACCTAAATACTACTTTGCTATCTAGTTCCATTGGAGAAAAGGTGTACTGTTCACATACTTCACTTCGCTATAAACACAAAAAAAAGCATCTCGGCACTCCGATTGTCCCATAAATAAGTGAAAAGGCATATTTGAGACTCACCAATATTGAAGAATATTTCAGCATCAATTGCTGTACGTGTCATACTACAAAATGAAATCCTCCGAATAAAATCCATGCCTTCTCTGTCCTGGACAAGAGTAGACTCGGCGGGTTCCTTGCTTAATTTGGCACATGCAACATGAGTGTCTCATGGCAATGTGGAAGCCACAGCTATTATTCATTCCAAGGGTGAACTGCACCCAAGCCTTCCTCTACAATTAATTCATTTACGATTGAAACTATATTGGAAGTAAGAAAAGAGAGACAGAAGGAAGAGTGCATGGGTAAGTGTCATCTAGGAAATATCACGTTGTGGCAACATGTTCCTACTTGAAGCAATACCTTGCTCCATCCCTAACATTGCAAGGTCCCAGGTGGTCTAGTGGTTAGGATTTGGCGCTCTCACCGCCACGGCCGGGGTTCGATTCCCCGTCTGGGAAGTACATTTTTCGCATATTTTTTTCTCAGTATTTATCAACTCCTCCTCACGTTTCATTCAGTTCAGCCGGAATTTCACTTTGCCTCTTTTTTCGCAAGAAAACTAAGCCCAAACACTGTCACTGTAAAGGACGTCCACACAGTTCTTATATACAATTAACACTTGCACATCATAAGTATATATTTGTGTACATCCTTACTTTCGACAATGTGTAGACTCATTCTTATCTTGTGTGTCATTGTTGTGCTGTTCTGTGTAGACTTTATGTTGTGTGTCATTGTTTTACTGATTTATCAATGGACATTTTGTAAATATACCTATGTGCATGTGTATAGTAAGTGAGTGCGTATTTCCTACATGCAAGGTAAACAACATTGCTGTCAATGTATATAAAATACTAAGTAAATGTCATATATGCGAGAGTGCGCCTTGTTATTAGATAGGACAAATTGTATGGATAACTTGTTGGAGTGGCATGTTATTAGATGACTAAAAGTCTAAATCATTCTTCATTTCAATGTAAGGCGAAGAGACTTATACTCTTCACTGTCGTTGTTTCAAAGGGGCAGTTCTGTTCCATTTATGGATGTGACCTTGCCCTGATTTTCGAAGAGACATGTCAATCTTATGTCCAGATATACCATCAGTGTCCCAGGTGGTCTAGTGGTTAGGATTTGGCGCTCTCACCGCCACGGCCGGGGTTCGATTCCCCGTCTGGGAAGTAACTTTTTTCCATTTTAAGATTTGGGAATAATTTGGCTGGAGTCAGCCACAACGCCTTAATTGCTCTACATTGTGTGTATTGCCCTCACTCTACAACATACGTAACAACACACCTAAATACTACTTTGCTATCTAGTTCCATTGGAGAAAAGGTGTACTGTTCACATACTTCACTTCGCTATAAACACAAAAAAAAGCATCTCGGCACTCCGATTGTCCCATAAATAAGTGAAAAGGCATATTTGAGACTCACCAATATTGAAGAATATTTCAGCATCAATTGCTGTACGTGTCATACTACAAAATGAAATCCTCCGAATAAAATCCATGCCTTCTCTGTCCTGGACAAGAGTAGACTCGGCGGGTTCCTTGCTTAATTTGGCACATGCAACATGAGTGTCTCATGGCAATGTGGAAGCCACAGCTATTATTCATTCCAAGGGTGAACTGCACCCAAGCCTTCCTCTACAATTAATTCATTTACGATTGAAACTATATTGGAAGTAAGAAAAGAGAGACAGAAGGAAGAGTGCATGGGTAAGTGTCATCTAGGAAATATCACGTTGTGGCAACATGTTCCTACTTGAAGCAATACCTTGCTCCATCCCTAACATTGCAAGGTCCCAGGTGGTCTAGTGGTTAGGATTTGGCGCTCTCACCGCCACGGCCGGGGTTCGATTCCCCGTCTGGGAAGTACATTTTTCGCATATTTTTTTCTCAGTATTTATCAACTCCTCCTCACGTTTCATTCAGTTCAGCCGGAATTTCACTTTGCCTCTTTTTTCGCAAGAAAACTAAGCCCAAACACTGTCACTGTAAAGGACGTCCACACAGTTCTTATATACAATTAACACTTGCACATCATAAGTATATATTTGTGTACATCCTTACTTTCGACAATGTGTAGACTCATTCTTATCTTGTGTGTCATTGTTGTGCTGTTCTGTGTAGACTTTATGTTGTGTGTCATTGTTTTACTGATTTATCAATGGACATTTTGTAAATATACCTATGTGCATGTGTATAGTAAGTGAGTGCGTATTTCCTACATGCAAGGTAAACAACATTGCTGTCAATGTATATAAAATACTAAGTAAATGTCATATATGCGAGAGTGCGCCTTGTTATTAGATAGGACAAATTGTATGGATAACTTGTTGGAGTGGCATGTTATTAGATGACTAAAAGTCTAAATCATTCTTCATTTCAATGTAAGGCGAAGAGACTTATACTCTTCACTGTCGTTGTTTCAAAGGGGCAGTTCTGTTGCATCTATGGATGTGACCTTGCCCTGATTATCGAAGAGACATGTCAATCTTATGTCCAGATATACCATCAGTGTCCCAGGTGGTCTAGTGGTTAGGATTTGGCGCTCTCACCGCCACGGCCGGGGTTCGATTCCCCGCCTGGGAAGTAACTTTTTTCCATTTTAAGATTTGGGAATAATTTGGCTGGAGTCAGCCACAACGCCTTAATTGCTCTACATTGTGTGTATTGCCCTCACTCTACAACATACGTAACAACACACCTAAATACTACTTTGCTATCTAGTTCCATTGGAGAAAAGGTGTACTGTTCACATACTTCACTTCGCTATAAACACAAAAAAAGCATCTCGGCACTCCGATTGTCCCATAAATAAGTGAAAAGGCATATTTGAGACTCACCAATATTGAAGAATATTTCAGCATCAATTGCTGTACGTGTCATACTACAAAATGAAATCCTCCGAATAAAATCCATGCCTTCTCTGTCCTGGACAAGAGTAGACTCGGCGGGTTCCTTGCTTAATTTGGCACATGCAACATGAGTGTCTCATGGCAATGTGGAAGCCACAGCTATTATTCATTCCAAGGGTGAACTGCACCCAAGCCTTCCTCTACAATTAATTCATTTACGATTGAAACTATATTGGAAGTAAGAAAAGAGAGACAGAAGGAAGAGTGCATGGGTAAGTGTCATCTAGGAAATATCACGTTGTGGCAACATGTTCCTACTTGAAGCAATACCTTGCTCCATCCCTAACATTGCAAGGTCCCAGGTGGTCTAGTGGTTAGGATTTGGCGCTCTCACCGCCACGGCCGGGGTTCGATTCCCCGTCTGGGAAGTACATTTTTCGCATATTTTTTTCTCAGTATTTATCAACTCCTCCTCACGTTTCATTCAGTTCAGCCGGAATTTCACTTTGCCTCTTTTTTTCGCAAGAAAACTAAGCCCAAACACTGTCACTGTAAAGGACGTCCACACAGTTCTTATATACAATTAACACTTGCACATCATAAGTATATATTTGTGTACATCCTTTCTTTCGACAATGTGTAGACTCATTCTTATCTTGTGTGTCATTGTTGTGCTGTTCTGTGTAGACTTTATGTTGTGTGTCATTGTTTTACTGATTTATCAATGGACATTTTGTAAATATACCTATGTGCATGTGTATAGTAAGTGAGTGCGTATTTCCTACATGCAAGGTAAACAACATTGCTGTCAATGTATATAAAATACTAAGTAAATGTCATATATGCGAGAGTGCGCCTTGTTATTAGATAGGACAAATTGTATGGATAACTTGTTGGAGTGGCATGTTATTAGATGACTAAAAGTCTAAATCATTCTTCATTTCAATGTAAGGCGAAGAGACTTATACTCTTCACTGTCGTTGTTTCAAAGGGGCAGTTCTGTTCCATTTATGGATGTGACCTTGCCCTGATTTTCGAAGAGACATGTCAATCTTATGTCCAGATATACCATCAGTGTCCCAGGTGGTCTAGTGGTTAGGATTTGGCGCTCTCACCGCCACGGCCGGGGTTCGATTCCCCGTCTGGGAAGTAACTTTTTTCCATTTTAAGATTTGGGAATAATTTGGCTGGAGTCAGCCACAACGCCTTAATTGCTCTACATTGTGTGTATTGCCCTCACTCTACAACATACGTAACAACACACCTAAATACTACTTTGCTATCTAGTTCCATTGGAGAAAAGGTGTACTGTTCACATACTTCACTTCGCTATAAACACAAAAAAAAGCATCTCGGCACTCCGATTGTCCCATAAATAAGTGAAAAGGCATATTTGAGACTCACCAATATTGAAGAATATTTCAGCATCAATTGCTGTACGTGTCATACTACAAAATGAAATCCTCCGAATAAAATCCATGCCTTCTCTGTCCTGGACAAGAGTAGACTCGGCGGGTTCCTTGCTTAATTTGGCACATGCAACATGAGTGTCTCATGGCAATGTGGAAGCCACAGCTATTATTCATTCCAAGGGTGAACTGCACCCAAGCCTTCCTCTACAATTAATTCATTTACGATTGAAACTATATTGGAAGTAAGAAAAGAGAGACAGAAGGAAGAGTGCATGGGTAAGTGTCATCTAGGAAATATCACGTTGTGGCAACATGTTCCTACTTGAAGCAAAACCTTGCTCCATCCCTAACATTGCAAGGTCCCAGGTGGTCTAGTGGTTAGGATTTGGCGCTCTCACCGCCACGGCCGGGGTTCGATTCCCCGTCTGGGAAGTACATTTTTCGCATATTTTTTTCTCAGTATTTATCAACTCCTCCTCACGTTTCATTCAGTTCAGCCGGAATTTCACTTTGCCTCTTTTTTTCGCAAGAAAACTAAGCCCAAACACTGTCACTGTAAAGGACGTCCACACAGTTCTTATATACAATTAACACTTGCACATCATAAGTATATATTTGTGTACATCCTTACTTTCGACAATGTGTAGACTCATTCTTATCTTGTGTGTCATTGTTGTGCTGTTCTGTGTAGACTTTATGTTGTGTGTCATTGTTTTACTGATTTATCAATGGACATTTTGTAAATATACCTATGTGCATGTGTATAGTAAGTGAGTGCGTATTTCCTACATGCAAGGTAAACAACATTGCTGTCAATGTATATAAAATACTAAGTAAATGTCATATATGCGAGAGTGCGCCTTGTTATTAGATAGGACAAATTGTATGGATAACTTGTTGGAGTGGCATGTTATTAGATGACTAAAAGTCTAAATCATTCTTCATTTCAATGTAAGGCGAAGAGACTTATACTCTTCACTGTCGTTGTTTCAAAGGGGCAGTTCTGTTGCATCTATGGATGTGACCTTGCCCTGATTATCGAAGAGACATGTCAATCTTATGTCCAGATATACCATCAGTGTCCCAGGTGGTCTAGTGGTTAGGATTTGGCGCTCTCACCGCCACGGCCGGGGTTCGATTCCCCGCCTGGGAAGTAACTTTTTTCCATTTTAAGATTTGGGAATAATTTGGCTGGAGTCAGCCACAACGCCTTAATTGCTCTACATTGTGTGTATTGCCCTCACTCTACAACATACGTAACAACACACCTAAATACTACTTTGCTATCTAGTTCCATTGGAGAAAAGGTGTACTGTTCACATACTTCACTTCGCTATAAACACAAAAAAAAGCATCTCGGCACTCCGATTGTCCCATAAATAAGTGAAAAGGCATATTTGAGACTCACCAATATTGAAGAATATTTCAGCATCAATTGCTGTACGTGTCATACTACAAAAAGAAATCCTCCGAATAAAATCCATGCCTTCTCTGTCCTGGACAAGAGTAGACTCGGCGGGTTCCTTGCTTAATTTGGCACATGCAACATGAGTGTCTCATGGCAATGTGGAAGCCACAGCTATTATTCATTCCAAGGGTGAACTGCACCCAAGCCTTCCTCTACAATTAATTCATTTACGATTGAAACTATATTGGAAGTAAGAAAAGAGAGACAGAAGGAAGAGTGCATGGGTAAGTGTCATCTAGGAAATATCACGTTGTGGCAACATGTTCCTACTTGAAGCAATACCTTGCTCCATCCCTAACATTGCAAGGTCCCAGGTGGTCTAGTGGTTAGGATTTGGCGCTCTCACCGCCACGGCCGGGGTTCGATTCCCCGTCTGGGAAGTACATTTTTCGCAAATTTTTTTCTCAGTATTTATCAACTCCTCCTCACGTTTCATTCAGTTCAGCCGGAATTTCACTTTGCCTCTTTTTTTCGCAAGAAAACTAAGCCCAAACACTGTCACTGTAAAGGACGTCCACACAGTTCTTATATACAATTAACACTTGCACATCATAAGTATATATTTGTGTACATCCTTACTTTCGACAATGTGTAGACTCATTCTTATCTTGTGTGTCATTGTTGTGCTGTTCTGTGTAGACTTTATGTTGTGTGTCATTGTTTTACTGATTTATCAATGGACATTTTGTAAATATACCTATGTGCATGTGTATAGTAAGTGAGTGCGTATTTCCTACATGCAAGGTAAACAACATTGCTGTCAATGTATATAAAATACTAAGTAAATGTCATATATGCGAGAGTGCGCCTTGTTATTAGATAGGACAAATTGTATGGATAACTTGTTGGAGTGGCATGTTATTAGATGACTAAAAGTCTAAATCATTCTTCATTTCAATGTAAGGCGAAGAGACTTATACTCTTCACTGTCGTTGTTTCAAAGGGGCAGTTCTGTTGCATCTATGGATGTGACCTTGCCCTGATTATCGAAGAGACATGTCAATCTTATGTCCAGATATACCATCAGTGTCCCAGGTGGTCTAGTGGTTAGGATTTGGCGCTCTCACCGCCACGGCCGGGGTTCGATTCCCCGCCTGGGAAGTAACTTTTTTCCATTTTAAGATTTGGGAATAATTTGGCTGGAGTCAGCCACAACGCCTTAATTGCTCTACATTGTGTGTATTGCCCTCACTCTACAACATACGTAACAACACACCTAAATACTACTTTGCTATCTAGTTCCATTGGAGAAAAGGTGTACTGTTCACATACTTCACTTCGCTATAAACACAAAAAAAAGCATCTCGGCACTCCGATTGTCCCATAAATAAGTGAAAAGGCATATTTGAGACTCACCAATATTGAAGAATATTTCAGCATCAATTGCTGTACGTGTCATACTACAAAAAGAAATCCTCCGAATAAAATCCATGCCTTCTCTGTCCTGGACAAGAGTAGACTCGGCGGGTTCCTTGCTTAATTTGGCACATGCAACATGAGTGTCTCATGGCAATGTGGAAGCCACAGCTATTATTCATTCCAAGGGTGAACTGCACCCAAGCCTTCCTCTACAATTAATTCATTTACGATTGAAACTATATTGGAAGTAAGAAAAGAGAGACAGAAGGAAGAGTGCATGGGTAAGTGTCATCTAGGAAATATCACGTTGTGGCAACATGTTCCTACTTGAAGCAATACCTTGCTCCATCCCTAACATTGCAAGGTCCCAGGTGGTCTAGTGGTTAGGATTTGGCGCTCTCACCGCCACGGCCGGGGTTCGATTCCCCGTCTGGGAAGTACATTTTTCGCAAATTTTTTTCTCAGTATTTATCAACTCCTCCTCACGTTTCATTCAGTTCAGCCGGAATTTCACTTTGCCTCTTTTTTTCGCAAGAAAACTAAGCCCAAACACTGTCACTGTAAAGGACGTCCACACAGTTCTTATATACAATTAACACTTGCACATCATAAGTATATATTTGTGTACATCCTTTCTTTCGACAATGTGTAGACTCATTCTTATCTTGTGTGTCATTGTTGTGCTGTTCTGTGTAGACTTTATGTTGTGTGTCATTGTTTTACTGATTTGTCAATGGACATTTTGTAAATATACCTATGTGCATGTGTATAGTAAGTGAGTGCGTATTTCCTACATGCAAGGTAAACAACATTGCTGTCAATGTATATAAAATACTAAGTAAATGTCATATATGCGAGAGTGCGCCTTGTTATTAGATAGGACAAATTGTATGGATAACTTGTTGGAGTGGCATGTTATTAGATGACTAAAAGTCTAAATCATTCTTCATTTCAATGTAAGGCGAAGAGACTTATACTCTTCACTGTCGTTGTTTCAAAGGGGCAGTTCTGTTCCATCTATGGATGTGACCTTGCCCTGATTATCGAAGAGACATGTCAATCTTATGTCCAGATATACCATCAGTGTCCCAGGTGGTCTAGTGGTTAGGATTTGGCGCTCTCACCGCCACGGCCGGGGTTCGATTCCCCGTCTGGGAAGTAACTTTTTTCCATTTTAAGATTTGGGAATAATTTGGCTGGAGTCAGCCACAACGCCTTAATTGCTCTACATTGTGTGTATTGCCCTCACTCTACAACATACGTAACAACACACCTAAATACTACTTTGCTATCTAGTTCCATTGGAGGAAAGGTGTACTGTTCACATACTTCACTTCGCTATAAACACAAAAAAGCATCTCGGCACTCCGATTGTCCCATAAATAAGTGAAAAGGCATATTTGAGACTCACCAATATTGAAGAATATTTCAGCATCAATTGCTGTACGTGTCATACTACGAAATGAAATCCTCCGAATAAAATCCATGCCTTCTCTGTCCTGGACAAGAGTAGACTCGGCGGGTTCCTTGCTTAATTTGGCACATGCAACATGAGTGTCTCATGGCAATGTGGAAGCCACAGCTATTATTCATTCCAAGGGTGAACTGCACCCAAGCCTTCCTCTACAATTAATTCATTTACGATTGAAACTATATTGGAAGTAAGAAAAGAGAGACAGAAGGAAGAGTGCATGGGTAAGTGTCATCTAGGAAATATCACGTTGTGGCAACATGTTCCTACTTGAAGCAATACCTTGCTCCATCCCTAACATTGCAAGGTCCCAGGTGGTCTAGTTGTTAGGATTTGGCGCTCTCACCGCCACGGCCGGGGTTCGATTCCCCGTCTGGGAAGTACATTTTTCGCATATTTTTTTCTCAGTATTTATCAACTCCTCCTCACGTTTCATTCAGTTCAGCCGGAATTTCACTTTGCCTCTTTTTTTCGCAAGAAAACTAAGCCCAAACACTGTCACTGTAAAGGACGTCCACACAGTTCTTATATACAATTAACACTTGCACATCATAAGTATATATTTGTGTACATCCTTTCTTTCGACAATGTGTAGACTCATTCTTATCTTGTGTGTCATTGTTGTGCTGTTCTGTGTAGACTTTATGTTGTGTGTCATTGTTTTACTGATTTATCAATGGACATTTTGTAAATATACCTATGTGCATGTGTATAGTAAGTGAGTGCGTATTTCCTACATGCAAGGTAAACAACATTGCTGTCAATGTATATAAAATACTAAGTAAATGTCATATATGCGAGAGTGCGCCTTGTTATTAGATAGGACAAATTGTATGGATAACTTGTTGGAGTGGCATGTTATTAGATGACTAAAAGTCTAAATCATTCTTCATTTCAATGTAAGGCGAAGAGACTTATACTCTTCACTGTCGTTGTTTCAAAGGGGCAGTTCTGTTCCATTTATGGATGTGACCTTGCCCTGATTTTCGAAGAGACATGTCAATCTTATGTCCAGATATACCATCAGTGTCCCAGGTGGTCTAGTGGTTAGGATTTGGCGCTCTCACCGCCACGGCCGGGGTTCGATTCCCCGTCTGGGAAGTAACTTTTTTCCATTTTAAGATTTGGGAATAATTTGGCTGGAGTCAGCCACAACGCCTTAATTGCTCTACATTGTGTGTATTGCCCTCACTCTACAACATACGTAACAACACACCTAAATACTACTTTGCTATCTAGTTCCATTGGAGAAAAGGTGTACTGTTCACATACTTCACTTCGCTATAAACACAAAAAAAGAATCTCGGCACTCCGATTGTCCCATAAATAAGTGAAAAGGCATATTTGAGACTCACCAATATTGAAGAATATTTCAGCATCAATTGCTGTACGTGTCATACTACAAAATGAAATCCTCCGAATAAAATCCATGCCTTCTCTGTCCTGGACAAGAGTAGACTCGGCGGGTTCCTTGCTTAATTTGGCACATGCAACATGAGTGTCTCATGGCAATGTGGAAGCCACAGCTATTATTCATTCCAAGGGTGAACTGCACCCAAGCCTTCCTCTACAATTAATTCATTTACGATTGAAACTATATTGGAAGTAAGAAAAGAGAGACAGAAGGAAGAGTGCATGGGTAAGTGTCATCTTGGAAATATCACGTTGTGGCAACATGTTCCTACTTGAAGCAATACCTTGCTCCATCCCTAACATTGCAAGGTCCCAGGTGGTCTAGTGGTTAGGATTTGGCGCTCTCACCGCCACGGCCGGGGTTCGATTCCCCGTCTGGGAAGTACATTTTTCGCATATTTTTTTCTCAGTATTTATCAACTCCTCCTCACGTTTCATTCAGTTCAGCCGGAATTTCACTTTGCCTCTTTTTTTCGCAAGAAAACTAAGCCCAAACACTGTCACTGTAAAGGACGTCCACACAGTTCTTATATACAATTAACACTTGCACATCATAAGTATATATTTGTGTACATCCTTACTTTCGACAATGTGTAGACTCATTCTTATCTTGTGTGTCATTGTTGTGCTGTTCTGTGTAGACTTTATGTTGTGTGTCATTGTTTTACTGATTTGTCAATGGACATTTTGTAAATATACCTATGTGCATGTGTATAGTAAGTGAGTGCGTATTTCCTACATGCAAGGTAAACAACATTGCTGTCAATGTATATAAAATACTAAGTAAATGTCATATATGCGAGAGTGCGCCTTGTTATTAGATAGGACAAATTGTATGGATAACTTGTTGGAGTGGCATGTTATTAGATGACTAAAAGTCTAAATCATTCTTCATTTCAATGTAAGGCGAAGAGACTTATACTCTTCACTGTCGTTGTTTCAAAGGGGCAGTTCTGTTCCATTTATGGATGTGACCTTGCCCTGATTTTCGAAGAGACATGTCAATCTTATGTCCAGATATACCATCAGTGTCCCAGGTGGTCTAGTGGTTAGGATTTGGCGCTCTCACCGCCACGGCCGGGGTTCGATTCCCCGTCTGGGAAGTAACTTTTTTCCATTTTAAGATTTGGGAATAATTTGGCTGGAGTCAGCCACAACGCCTTAATTGCTCTACATTGTGTGTATTGCCCTCACTCTACAACATACGTAACAACACACCTAAATACTACTTTGCTATCTAGTTCCATTGGAGAAAAGGTGTACTGTTCACATACTTCACTTCGCTATAAACACAAAAAAAGAATCTCGGCACTCCGATTGTCCCATAAATAAGTGAAAAGGCATATTTGAGACTCACCAATATTGAAGAATATTTCAGCATCAATTGCTGTACGTGTCATACTACAAAATGAAATCCTCCGAATAAAATCCATGCCTTCTCTGTCCTGGACAAGAGTAGACTCGGCGGGTTCCTTGCTTAATTTGGCACATGCAA
This sequence comes from Haliotis asinina, assembly GCF_037392515.1. Lineage (NCBI taxonomy): Eukaryota > Metazoa > Mollusca > Gastropoda > Lepetellida > Haliotidae > Haliotis > Haliotis asinina. The sequence goes on along the minus strand of NC_090293.1, from coordinate 31,292,865 downwards.
CATGAGTGTCTCATGGCAATGTGGAAGCCACAGCTATTATTCATTCCAAGGGTGAACTGCACCCAAGCCTTCCTCTACAATTAATTCATTTACGATTGAAACTATATTGGAAGTAAGAAAAGAGAGACAGAAGGAAGAGTGCATGGGTAAGTGTCATCTAGGAAATATCACGTTGTGGCAACATGTTCCTACTTGAAGCAATACCTTGCTCCATCCCTAACATTGCAAGGTCCCAGGTGGTCTAGTGGTTAGGATTTGGCGCTCTCACCGCCACGGCCGGGGTTCGATTCCCCGTCTGGGAAGTACATTTTTCGCATATTTTTTTCTCAGTATTTATCAACTCCTCCTCACGTTTCATTCAGTTCAGCCGGAATTTCACTTTGCCTCTTTTTTTCGCAAGAAAACTAAGCCCAAACACTGTCACTGTAAAGGACGTCCACACAGTTCTTATATACAATTAACACTTGCACATCATAAGTATATATTTGTGTACATCCTTACTTTCGACAATGTGTAGACTCATTCTTATCTTGTGTGTCATTGTTGTGCTGTTCTGTGTAGACTTTATGTTGTGTGTCATTGTTTTACTGATTTGTCAATGGACATTTTGTAAATATACCTATGTGCATGTGTATAGTAAGTGAGTGCGTATTTCCTACATGCAAGGTAAACAACATTGCTGTCAATGTATATAAAATACTAAGTAAATGTCATATATGCGAGAGTGCGCCTTGTTATTAGATAGGACAAATTGTATGGATAACTTGTTGGAGTGGCATGTTATTAGATGACTAAAAGTCTAAATCATTCTTCTTTTCAATGTAAGGCGAAGAGACTTATACTCTTCACTGTCGTTGTTTCAAAGGGGCAGTTCTGTTGCATCTATGGATGTGACCTTGCCCTGATTTTCGAAGAGACATGTCAATCTTATGTCCAGATATACCATCAGTGTCCCAGGTGGTTTAGTGGTTAGGATTTGGCGCTCTCACCGCCACGGCCGGGGTTCGATTCCCCGTCTGGGAAGTAACTTTTTTCCATTTTAAGATTTGGGAATAATTTGGCTGGAGTCAGCCACAACGCCTTAATTGCTCTACATTGTGTGTATTGCCCTCACTCTACAACATACGTAACAACACACCTAAATACTACTTTGCTATCTAGTTCCATTGGAGGAAAGGTGTACTGTTCACATACTTCACTTCGCTATAAACACAAAAAAGCATCTCGGCACTCCGATTGTCCCATAAATAAGTGAAAAGGCATATTTGAGACTCACCAATATTGAAGAATATTTCAGCATCAATTGCTGTACGTGTCATACTACAAAATGAAATCCTCCGAATAAAATCCATGCCTTCTCTGTCCTGGACAAGAGTAGACTCGGCGGGTTCCTTGCTTAATTTGGCACATGCAACATGAGTGTCTCATGGCAATGTGGAAGCCACAGCTATTATTCATTCCAAGGGTGAACTGCACCCAAGCCTTCCTCTACAATTAATTCATTTACGATTGAAACTATATTGGAAGTAAGAAAAGAGAGACAGAAGGAAGAGTGCATGGGTAAGTGTCATCTAGGAAATATCACGTTGTGGCAACATGTTCCTACTTGAAGCAATACCTTGCTCCATCCCTAACATTGCAAGGTCCCAGGTGGTCTAGTGGTTAGGATTTGGCGCTCTCACCGCCACGGCCGGGGTTCGATTCCCCGTCTGGGAAGTACATTTTTCGCATATTTTTTTCTCAGTATTTATCAACTCCTCCTCACGTTTCATTCAGTTCAGCCGGAATTTCACTTTGCCTCTTTTTTTCGCAAGAAAACTAAGCCCAAACACTGTCACTGTAAAGGACGTCCACACAGTTCTTATATACAATTAACACTTGCACATCATAAGTATATATTTGTGTACATCCTTACTTTCGACAATGTGTAGACTCATTCTTATCTTGTGTGTCATTGTTGTGCTGTTCTGTGTAGACTTTATGTTGTGTGTCATTGTTTTACTGATTTGTCAATGGACATTTTGTAAATATACCTATGTGCATGTGTATAGTAAGTGAGTGCGTATTTCCTACATGCAAGGTAAACAACATTGCTGTCAATGTATATAAAATACTAAGTAAATGTCATATATGCGAGAGTGCGCCTTGTTATTAGATAGGACAAATTGTATGGATAACTTGTTGGAGTGGCATGTTATTAGATGACTAAAAGTCTAAATCATTCTTCATTTCAATGTAAGGCGAAGAGACTTATACTCTTCACTGTCGTTGTTTCAAAGGGGCAGTTCTGTTCCATTTATGGATGTGACCTTGCCCTGATTTTCGAAGAGACATGTCAATCTTATGTCCAGATATACCATCAGTGTCCCAGGTGGTCTAGTGGTTAGGATTTGGCGCTCTCACCGCCACGGCCGGGGTTCGATTCCCCGTCTGGGAAGTAACTTTTTTCCATTTTAAGATTTGGGAATAATTTGGCTGGAGTCAGCCACAACGCCTTAATTGCTCTACATTGTGTGTATTGCCCTCACTCTACAACATACGTAACAACACACCTAAATACTACTTTGCTATCTAGTTCCATTGGAGAAAAGGTGTACTGTTCACATACTTCACTTCGCTATAAACACAAAAAAAGAATCTCGGCACTCCGATTGTCCCATAAATAAGTGAAAAGGCATATTTGAGACTCACCAATATTGAAGAATATTTCAGCATCAATTGCTGTACGTGTCATACTACAAAATGAAATCCTCCGAATAAAATCCATGCCTTCTCTGTCCTGGACAAGAGTAGACTCGGCGGGTTCCTTGCTTAATTTGGCACATGCAACATGAGTGTCTCATGGCAATGTGGAAGCCACAGCTATTATTCATTCCAAGGGTGAACTGCACCCAAGCCTTCCTCTACAATTAATTCATTTACGATTGAAACTATATTGGAAGTAAGAAAAGAGAGACAGAAGGAAGAGTGCATGGGTAAGTGTCATCTAGGAAATATCACGTTGTGGCAACATGTTCCTACTTGAAGCAATACCTTGCTCCATCCCTAACATTGCAAGGTCCCAGGTGGTCTAGTGGTTAGGATTTGGCGCTCTCACCGCCACGGCCGGGGTTCGATTCCCCGTCTGGGAAGTACATTTTTCGCATATTTTTTTCTCAGTATTTATCAACTCCTCCTCACGTTTCATTCAGTTCAGCCGGAATTTCACTTTGCCTCTTTTTTTCGCAAGAAAACTAAGCCCAAACACTGTCACTGTAAAGGACGTCCACACAGTTCTTATATACAATTAACACTTGCACATCATAAGTATATATTTGTGTACATCCTTACTTTCGACAATGTGTAGACTCATTCTTATCTTGTGTGTCATTGTTGTGCTGTTCTGTGTAGACTTTATGTTGTGTGTCATTGTTTTACTGATTTATCAATGGACATTTTGTAAATATACCTATGTGCATGTGTATAGTAAGTGAGTGCGTATTTCCTACATGCAAGGTAAACAACATTGCTGTCAATGTATATAAAATACTAAGTAAATGTCATATATGCGAGAGTGCGCCTTGTTATTAGATAGGACAAATTGTATGGATAACTTGTTGGAGTGGCATGTTATTAGATGACTAAAAGTCTAAATCATTCTTCATTTCAATGTAAGGCGAAGAGACTTATACTCTTCACTGTCGTTGTTTCAAAGGGGCAGTTCTGTTGCATCTATGGATGTGACCTTGCCCTGATTTTCGAAGAGACATGTCAATCTTATGTCCAGATATACCATCAGTGTCCCAGGTGGTTTAGTGGTTAGGATTTGGCGCTCTCACCGCCACGGCCGGGGTTCGATTCCCCGTCTGGGAAGTAACTTTTTTCCATTTTAAGATTTGGGAATAATTTGGCTGGAGTCAGCCACAACGCCTTAATTGCTCTACATTGTGTGTATTGCCCTCACTCTACAACATACGTAACAACACACCTAAATACTACTTTGCTATCTAGTTCCATTGGAGGAAAGGTGTACTGTTCACATACTTCACTTCGCTATAAACACAAAAAAGCATCTCGGCACTCCGATTGTCCCATAAATAAGTGAAAAGGCATATTTGAGACTCACCAATATTGAAGAATATTTCAGCATCAATTGCTGTACGTGTCATACTACAAAATGAAATCCTCCGAATAAAATCCATGCCTTCTCTGTCCTGGACAAGAGTAGACTCGGCGGGTTCCTTGCTTAATTTGGCACATGCAACATGAGTGTCTCATGGCAATGTGGAAGCCACAGCTATTATTCATTCCAAGGGTGAACTGCACCCAAGCCTTCCTCTACAATTAATTCATTTACGATTGAAACTATATTGGAAGTAAGAAAAGAGAGACAGAAGGAAGAGTGCATGGGTAAGTGTCATCTAGGAAATATCACGTTGTGGCAACATGTTCCTACTTGAAGCAATACCTTGCTCCATCCCTAACATTGCAAGGTCCCAGGTGGTCTAGTGGTTAGGATTTGGCGCTCTCACCGCCACGGCCGGGGTTCGATTCCCCGTCTGGGAAGTACATTTTTCGCATATTTTTTTCTCAGTATTTATCAACTCCTCCTCACGTTTCATTCAGTTCAGCCGGAATTTCACTTTGCCTCTTTTTTTCGCAAGAAAACTAAGCCCAAACACTGTCACTGTAAAGGACGTCCACACAGTTCTTATATACAATTAACACTTGCACATCATAAGTATATATTTGTGTACATCCTTACTTTCGACAATGTGTAGACTCATTCTTATCTTGTGTGTCATTGTTGTGCTGTTCTGTGTAGACTTTATGTTGTGTGTCATTGTTTTACTGATTTATCAATGGACATTTTGTAAATATACCTATGTGCATGTGTATAGTAAGTGAGTGCGTATTTCCTACATGCAAGGTAAACAACATTGCTGTCAATGTATATAAAATACTAAGTAAATGTCATATATGCGAGAGTGCGCCTTGTTATTAGATAGGACAAATTGTATGGATAACTTGTTGGAGTGGCATGTTATTAGATGACTAAAAGTCTAAATCATTCTTCATTTCAATGTAAGGCGAAGAGACTTATACTCTTCACTGTCGTTGTTTCAAAGGGGCAGTTCTGTTGCATCTATGGATGTGACCTTGCCCTGATTTTCGAAGAGACATGTCAATCTTATGTCCAGATATACCATCAGTGTCCCAGGTGGTCTAGTGGTTAGGATTTGGCGCTCTCACCGCCACGGCCGGGGTTCGATTTCCCGTCTGGGAAGTAACTTTTTTCCATTTTAAGATTTGGGAATAATTTGGCTGGAGTCAGCCACAACGCCTTAATTGCTCTACATTGTGTGTATTGCCCTCACTCTACAACATACGTAACAACACACCTAAATACTACTTTGCTATCTAGTTCCATTGGAGGAAAGGTGTACTGTTCACATACTTCACTTCGCTATAAACACAAAAAAGCATCTCGGCACTCCGATTGTCCCATAAATAAGTGAAAAGGCATATTTGAGACTCACCAATATTGAAGAATATTTCAGCATCAATTGCTGTACGTGTCATACTACAAAATGAAATCCTCCGAATAAAATCCATGCCTTCTCTGTCCTGGACAAGAGTAGACTCGGCGGGTTCCTTGCTTAATTTGGCACATGCAACATGAGTGTCTCATGGCAATGTGGAAGCCACAGCTATTATTCATTCCAAGGGTGAACTGCACCCAAGCCTTCCTCTACAATTAATTCATTTACGATTGAAACTATATTGGAAGTAAGAAAAGAGAGACAGAAGGAAGAGTGCATGGGTAAGTGTCATCTAGGAAATATCACGTTGTGGCAACATGTTCCTACTTGAAGCAATACCTTGCTCCATCCCTAACATTGCAAGGTCCCAGGTGGTCTAGTGGTTAGGATTTGGCGCTCTCACCGCCACGGCCGGGGTTCGATTCCCCGTCTGGGAAGTACATTTTTCGCATATTTTTTTCTCAGTATTTATCAACTCCTCCTCACGTTTCATTCAGTTCAGCCGGAATTTCACTTTGCCTCTTTTTTTCGCAAGAAAACTAAGCCCAAACACTGTCACTGTAAAGGACGTCCACACAGTTCTTATATACAATTAACACTTGCACATCATAAGTATATATTTGTGTACATCCTTTCTTTCGACAATGTGTAGACTCATTCTTATCTTGTGTGTCATTGTTGTGCTGTTCTGTGTAGACTTTATGTTGTGTGTCATTGTTTTACTGATTTATCAATGGACATTTTGTAAATATACCTATGTGCATGTGTATAGTAAGTGAGTGCGTATTTCCTACATGCAAGGTAAACAACATTGCTGTCAATGTATATAAAATACTAAGTAAATGTCATATATGCGAGAGTGCGCCTTGTTATTAGATAGGACAAATTGTATGGATAACTTGTTGGAGTGGCATGTTATTAGATGACTAAAAGTCTAAATCATTCTTCATTTCAATGTAAGGCGAAGAGACTTATACTCTTCACTGTCGTTGTTTCAAAGGGGCAGTTCTGTTCCATTTATGGATGTGACCTTGCCCTGATTTTCGAAGAGACATGTCAATCTTATGTCCAGATATACCATCAGTGTCCCAGGTGGTCTAGTGGTTAGGATTTGGCGCTCTCACCGCCACGGCCGGGGTTCGATTCCCCGTCTGGGAAGTAACTTTTTTCCATTTTAAGATTTGGGAATAATTTGGCTGGAGTCAGCCACAACGCCTTAATTGCTCTACATTGTGTGTATTGCCCTCACTCTACAACATACGTAACAACACACCTAAATACTACTTTGCTATCTAGTTCCATTGGAGAAAAGGTGTACTGTTCACATACTTCACTTCGCTATAAACACAAAAAAAAGCATCTCGGCACTCCGATTGTCCCATAAATAAGTGAAAAGGCATATTTGAGACTCACCAATATTGAAGAATATTTCAGCATCAATTGCTGTACGTGTCATACTACAAAATGAAATCCTCTGAATAAAATCCATGCCTTCTCTGTCCTGGACAAGAGTAGACTCGGCGGGTTCCTTGCTTAATTTGGCACATGCAACATGAGTGTCTCATGGCAATGTGGAAGCCACAGCTATTATTCATTCCAAGGGTGAACTGCACCCAAGCCTTCCTCTACAATTAATTCATTTACGATTGAAACTATATTGGAAGTAAGAAAAGAGAGACAGAAGGAAGAGTGCATGGGTAAGTGTCATCTAGGAAATATCACGTTGTGGCAACATGTTCCTACTTGAAGCAATACCTTGCTCCATCCCTAACATTGCAAGGTCCCAGGTGGTCTAGTGGTTAGGATTTGGCGCTCTCACCGCCACGGCCGGGGTTCGATTCCCCGTCTGGGAAGTACATTTTTCGCATATTTTTTTCTCAGTATTTATCAACTCCTCCTCACGTTTCATTCAGTTCAGCCGGAATTTCACTTTGCCTCTTTTTTTCGCAAGAAAACTAAGCCCAAACACTGTCACTGTAAAGGACGTCCACACAGTTCTTATATACAATTAACACTTGCACATCATAAGTATATATTTGTGTACATCCTTACTTTCGACAATGTGTAGACTCATTCTTATCTTGTGTGTCATTGTTGTGCTGTTCTGTGTAGACTTTATGTTGTGTGTCATTGTTTTACTGATTTATCAATGGACATTTTGTAAATATACCTATGTGCATGTGTATAGTAAGTGAGTGCGTATTTCCTACATGCAAGGTAAACAACATTGCTGTCAATGTATATAAAATACTAAGTAAATGTCATATATGCGAGAGTGCGCCTTGTTATTAGATAGGACAAATTGTATGGATAACTTGTTGGAGTGGCATGTTATTAGATGACTAAAAGTCTAAATCATTCTTCATTTCAATGTAAGGCGAAGAGACTTATACTCTTCACTGTCGTTGTTTCAAAGGGGCAGTTCTGTTCCATTTATGGATGTGACCTTGCCCTGATTTTCGAAGAGACATGTCAATCTTATGTCCAGATATACCATCAGTGTCCCAGGTGGTCTAGTGGTTAGGATTTGGCGCTCTCACCGCCACGGCCGGGGTTCGATTCCCCGTCTGGGAAGTAACTTTTTTCCATTTTAAGATTTGGGAATAATTTGGCTGGAGTCAGCCACAACGCCTTAATTGCTCTACATTGTGTGTATTGCCCTCACTCTACAACATACGTAACAACACACCTAAATACTACTTTGCTATCTAGTTCCATTGGAGAAAAGGTGTACTGTTCACATACTTCACTTCGCTATAAACACAAAAAAAAGCATCTCGGCACTCCGATTGTCCCATAAATAAGTGAAAAGGCATATTTGAGACTCACCAATATTGAAGAATATTTCAGCATCAATTGCTGTACGTGTCATACTACAAAATGAAATCCTCTGAATAAAATCCATGCCTTCTCTGTCCTGGACAAGAGTAGACTCGGCGGGTTCCTTGCTTAATTTGGCACATGCAACATGAGTGTCTCATGGCAATGTGGAAGCCACAGCTATTATTCATTCCAAGGGTGAACTGCACCCAAGCCTTCCTCTACAATTAATTCATTTACGATTGAAACTATATTGGAAGTAAGAAAAGAGAGACAGAAGGAAGAGTGCATGGGTAAGTGTCATCTAGGAAATATCACGTTGTGGCAACATGTTCCTACTTGAAGCAATACCTTGCTCCATCCCTAACATTGCAAGGTCCCAGGTGGTCTAGTGGTTAGGATTTGGCGCTCTCACCGCCACGGCCGGGGTTCGATTCCCCGTCTGGGAAGTACATTTTTCGCATATTTTTTTCTCAGTATTTATCAACTCCTCCTCACGTTTCATTCAGTTCAGCCGGAATTTCACTTTGCCTCTTTTTTTCGCAAGAAAACTAAGCCCAAACACTGTCACTGTAAAGGACGTCCACACAGTTCTTATATACAATTAACACTTGCACATCATAAGTATATATTTGTGTACATCCTTACTTTCGACAATGTGTAGACTCATTCTTATCTTGTGTGTCATTGTTGTGCTGTTCTGTGTAGACTTTATGTTGTGTGTCATTGTTTTACTGATTTATCAATGGACATTTTGTAAATATACCTATGTGCATGTGTATAGTAAGTGAGTGCGTATTTCCTACATGCAAGGTAAACAACATTGCTGTCAATGTATATAAAATACTAAGTAAATGTCATATATGCGAGAGTGCGCCTTGTTATTAGATAGGACAAATTGTATGGATAACTTGTTGGAGTGGCATGTTATTAGATGACTAAAAGTCTAAATCATTCTTCATTTCAATGTAAGGCGAAGAGACTTATACTCTTCACTGTCGTTGTTTCAAAGGGGCAGTTCTGTTGCATCTATGGATGTGACCTTGCCCTGATTTTCGAAGAGACATGTCAATCTTATGTCCAGATATACCATCAGTGTCCCAGGTGGTCTAGTGGTTAGGATTTGGCGCTCTCACCGCCACGGCCGGGGTTCGATTCCCCGTCTGGGAAGTAACTTTTTTCCATTTTAAGATTTGGGAATAATTTGGCTGGAGTCAGCCACAACGCCTTAATTGCTCTACATTGTGTGTATTGCCCTCACTCTACAACATACGTAACAACACACCTAAATACTACTTTGCTATCTAGTTCCATTGGAGGAAAGGTGTACTGTTCACATACTTCACTTCGCTATAAACACAAAAAAGCATCTCGGCACTCCGATTGTCCCATAAATAAGTGAAAAGGCATATTTGAGACTCACCAATATTGAAGAATATTTCAGCATCAATTGCTGTACGTGTCATACTACAAAATGAAATCCTCCGAATAAAATCCATGCCTTCTCTGTCCTGGACAAGAGTAGACTCGGCGGGTTCCTTGCTTAATTTGGCACATGCAACATGAGTGTCTCATGGCAATGTGGAAGCCACAGCTATTATTCATTCCAAGGGTGAACTGCACCCAAGCCTTCCTCTACAATTAATTCATTTACGATTGAAACTATATTGGAAGTAAGAAAAGAGAGACAGAAGGAAGAGTGCATGGGTAAGTGTCATCTAGGAAATATCACGTTGTGGCAACATGTTCCTACTTGAAGCAATACCTTGCTCCATCCCTAACATTGCAAGGTCCCAGGTGGTCTAGTGGTTAGGATTTGGCGCTCTCACCGCCACGGCCGGGGTTCGATTCCCCGTCTGGGAAGTACATTTTTCGCATATTTTTTTCTCAGTATTTATCAACTCCTCCTCACGTTTCATTCAGTTCAGCCGGAATTTCACTTTGCCTCTTTTTTTCGCAAGAAAACTAAGCCCAAACACTGTCACTGTAAAGGACGTCCACACAGTTCTTATATACAATTAACACTTGCACATCATAAGTATATATTTGTGTACATCCTTTCTTTCGACAATGTGTAGACTCATTCTTATCTTGTGTGTCATTGTTGTGCTGTTCTGTGTAGACTTTATGTTGTGTGTCATTGTTTTACTGATTTATCAATGGACATTTTGTAAATATACCTATGTGCATGTGTATAGTAAGTGAGTGCGTATTTCCTACATGCAAGGTAAACAACATTGCTGTCAATGTATATAAAATACTAAGTAAATGTCATATATGCGAGAGTGCGCCTTGTTATTAGATAGGACAAATTGTATGGATAACTTGTTGGAGTGGCATGTTATTAGATGACTAAAAGTCTAAATCATTCTTCATTTCAATGTAAGGCGAAGAGACTTATACTCTTCACTGTCGTTGTTTCAAAGGGGCAGTTCTGTTCCATTTATGGATGTGACCTTGCCCTGATTTTCGAAGAGACATGTCAATCTTATGTCCAGATATACCATCAGTGTCCCAGGTGGTCTAGTGGTTAGGATTTGGCGCTCTCACCGCCACGGCCGGGGTTCGATTCCCCGTCTGGGAAGTAACTTTTTTCCATTTTAAGATTTGGGAATAATTTGGCTGGAGTCAGCCACAACGCCTTAATTGCTCTACATTGTGTGTATTGCCCTCACTCTACAACATACGTAACAACACACCTAAATACTACTTTGCTATCTAGTTCCATTGGAGAAAAGGTGTACTGTTCACATACTTCACTTCGCTATAAACACAAAAAAAAGCATCTCGGCACTCCGATTGTCCCATAAATAAGTGAAAAGGCATATTTGAGACTCACCAATATTGAAGAATATTTCAGCATCAATTGCTGTACGTGTCATACTACAAAATGAAATCCTCTGAATAAAATCCATGCCTTCTCTGTCCTGGACAAGAGTAGACTCGGCGGGTTCCTTGCTTAATTTGGCACATGCAACATGAGTGTCTCATGGCAATGTGGAAGCCACAGCTATTATTCATTCCAAGGGTGAACTGCACCCAAGCCTTCCTCTACAATTAATTCATTTACGATTGAAACTATATTGGAAGTAAGAAAAGAGAGACAGAAGGAAGAGTGCATGGGTAAGTGTCATCTAGGAAATATCACGTTGTGGCAACATGTTCCTACTTGAAGCAATACCTTGCTCCATCCCTAACATTGCAAGGTCCCAGGTGGTCTAGTGGTTAGGATTTGGCGCTCTCACCGCCACGGCCGGGGTTCGATTCCCCGTCTGGGAAGTACATTTTTCGCATATTTTTTTCTCAGTATTTATCAACTCCTCCTCACGTTTCATTCAGTTCAGCCGGAATTTCACTTTGCCTCTTTTTTCGCAAGAAAACTAAGCCCAAACACTGTCACTGTAAAGGACGTCCACACAGTTCTTATATACAATTAACACTTGCACATCATAAGTATATATTTGTGTACATCCTTACTTTCGACAATGTGTAGACTCATTCTTATCTTGTGTGTCATTGTTGTGCTGCTCTGTGTAGACTTTATGTTGTGTGTCATTGTTTTACTGATTTATCAATGGACATTTTGTAAATATACCTATGTGCATGTGTATAGTAAGTGAGTGCGTATTTCCTACATGCAAGGTAAACAACATTGCTGTCAATGTATATAAAATACTAAGTAAATGTCATATATGCGAGAGTGCGCCTTGTTATTAGATAGGACAAATTGTATGGATAACTTGTTGGAGTGGCATGTTATTAGATGACTAAAAGTCTAAATCATTCTTCATTTCAATGTAAGGCGAAGAGACTTATACTCTTCACTGTCGTTGTTTCAAAGGGGCAGTTCTGTTGCATCTATGGATGTGACCTTGCCCTGATTATCGAAGAGACATGTCAATCTTATGTCCAGATATACCATCAGTGTCCCAGGTGGTCTAGTGGTTAGGATTTGGCGCTCTCACCGCCACGACCGGGGTTCGATTCCCCGCCTGGGAAGTAACTTTTTTCCATTTTAAGATTTGGGAATAATTTGGCTGGAGTCAGCCACAACGCCTTAATTGCTCTACATTGTGTGTATTGCCCTCACTCTACAACATACGTAACAACACACCTAAATACTACTTTGCTATCTAGTTCCATTGGAGAAAAGGTGTACTGTTCACATACTTCACTTCGCTATAAACACAAAAAAAGCATCTCGGCACTCCGATTGTCCCATAAATAAGTGAAAAGGCATATTTGAGACTCACCAATATTGAAGAATATTTCAGCATCAATTGCTGTACGTGTCATACTACAAAATGAAATCCTCCGAATAAAATCCATGCCTTCTCTGTCCTGGACAAGAGTAGACTCGGCGGGTTCCTTGCTTAATTTGGCACATGCAACATGAGTGTCTCATGGCAATGTGGAAGCCACAGCTATTATTCATTCCAAGGGTGAACTGCACCCAAGCCTTCCTCTACAATTAATTCATTTACGATTGAAACTATATTGGAAGTAAGAAAAGAGAGACAGAAGGAAGAGTGCATGGGTAAGTGTCATCTAGGAAATATCACGTTGTGGCAACATGTTCCTACTTGAAGCAATACCTTGCTCCATCCCTAACATTGCAAGGTCCCAGGTGGTCTAGTGGTTAGGATTTGGCGCTCTCACCGCCACGGCCGGGGTTCGATTCCCCGTCTGGGAAGTACATTTTTCGCATATTTTTTTCTCAGTATTTATCAACTCCTCCTCACGTTTCATTCAGTTCAGCCGGAATTTCACTTTGCCTCTTTTTTTCGCAAGAAAACTAAGCCCAAACACTGTCACTGTAAAGGACGTCCACACAGTTCTTATATACAATTAACACTTGCACATCATAAGTATATATTTGTGTACATCCTTTCTTTCGACAATGTGTAGACTCATTCTTATCTTGTGTGTCATTGTTGTGCTGTTCTGTGTAGACTTTATGTTGTGTGTCATTGTTTTACTGATTTATCAATGGACATTTTGTAAATATACCTATGTGCATGTGTATAGTAAGTGAGTGCGTATTTCCTACATGCAAGGTAAACAACATTGCTGTCAATGTATATAAAATACTAAGTAAATGTCATATATGCGAGAGTGCGCCTTGTTATTAGATAGGACAAATTGTATGGATAACTTGTTGGAGTGGCATGTTATTAGATGACTAAAAGTCTAAATCATTCTTCATTTCAATGTAAGGCGAAGAGACTTATACTCTTCACTGTCGTTGTTTCAAAGGGGCAGTTCTGTTCCATTTATGGATGTGACCTTGCCCTGATTTTCGAAGAGACATGTCAATCTTATGTCCAGATATACCATCAGTGTCCCAGGTGGTCTAGTGGTTAGGATTTGGCGCTCTCACCGCCACGGCCGGGGTTCGATTCCCCGTCTGGGAAGTAACTTTTTTCCATTTTAAGATTTGGGAATAATTTGGCTGGAGTCAGCCACAACGCCTTAATTGCTCTACATTGTGTGTATTGCCCTCACTCTACAACATACGTAACAACACACCTAAATACTACTTTGCTATCTAGTTCCATTGGAGAAAAGGTGTACTGTTCACATACTTCACTTCGCTATAAACACAAAAAAAAGCATCTCGGCACTCCGATTGTCCCATAAATAAGTGAAAAGGCATATTTGAGACTCACCAATATTGAAGAATATTTCAGCATCAATTGCTGTACGTGTCATACTACAAAATGAAATCCTCTGAATAAAATCCATGCCTTCTCTGTCCTGGACAAGAGTAGACTCGGCGGGTTCCTTGCTTAATTTGGCACATGCAACATGAGTGTCTCATGGCAATGTGGAAGCCACAGCTATTATTCATTCCAAGGGTGAACTGCACCCAAGCCTTCCTCTACAATTAATTCATTTACGATTGAAACTATATTGGAAGTAAGAAAAGAGAGACAGAAGGAAGAGTGCATGGGTAAGTGTCATCTAGGAAATATCACGTTGTGGCAACATGTTCCTACTTGAAGCAATACCTTGCTCCATCCCTAACATTGCAAGGTCCCAGGTGGTCTAGTGGTTAGGATTTGGCGCTCTCACCGCCACGGCCGGGGTTCGATTCCCCGTCTGGGAAGTACATTTTTCGCATATTTTTTTCTCAGTATTTATCAACTCCTCCTCACGTTTCATTCAGTTCAGCCGGAATTTCACTTTGCCTCTTTTTTCGCAAGAAAACTAAGCCCAAACACTGTCACTGTAAAGGACGTCCACACAGTTCTTATATACAATTAACACTTGCACATCATAAGTATATATTTGTGTACATCCTTACTTTCGACAATGTGTAGACTCATTCTTATCTTGTGTGTCATTGTTGTGCTGTTCTGTGTAGACTTTATGTTGTGTGTCATTGTTTTACTGATTTATCAATGGACATTTTGTAAATATACCTATGTGCATGTGTATAGTAAGTGAGTGCGTATTTCCTACATGCAAGGTAAACAACATTGCTGTCAATGTATATAAAATACTAAGTAAATGTCATATATGCGAGAGTGCGCCTTGTTATTAGATAGGACAAATTGTATGGATAACTTGTTGGAGTGGCATGTTATTAGATGACTAAAAGTCTAAATCATTCTTCATTTCAATGTAAGGCGAAGAGACTTATACTCTTCACTGTCGTTGTTTCAAAGGGGCAGTTCTGTTGCATCTATGGATGTGACCTTGCCCTGATTATCGAAGAGACATGTCAATCTTATGTCCAGATATACCATCAGTGTCCCAGGTGGTCTAGTGGTTAGGATTTGGCGCTCTCACCGCCACGGCCGGGGTTCGATTCCCCGCCTGGGAAGTAACTTTTTTCCATTTTAAGATTTGGGAATAATTTGGCTGGAGTCAGCCACAACGCCTTAATTGCTCTACATTGTGTGTATTGCCCTCACTCTACAACATACGTAACAACACACCTAAATACTACTTTGCTATCTAGTTCCATTGGAGAAAAGGTGTACTGTTCACATACTTCACTTCGCTATAAACACAAAAAAAGCATCTCGGCACTCCGATTGTCCCATAAATAAGTGAAAAGGCATATTTGAGACTCACCAATATTGAAGAATATTTCAGCATCAATTGCTGTACGTGTCATACTACAAAATGAAATCCTCCGAATAAAATCCATGCCTTCTCTGTCCTGGACAAGAGTAGACTCGGCGGGTTCCTTGCTTAATTTGGCACATGCAACATGAGTGTCTCATGGCAATGTGGAAGCCACAGCTATTATTCATTCCAAGGGTGAACTGCACCCAAGCCTTCCTCTACAATTAATTCATTTACGATTGAAACTATATTGGAAGTAAGAAAAGAGAGACAGAAGGAAGAGTGCATGGGTAAGTGTCATCTAGGAAATATCACGTTGTGGCAACATGTTCCTACTTGAAGCAATACCTTGCTCCATCCCTAACATTGCAAGGTCCCAGGTGGTCTAGTGGTTAGGATTTGGCGCTCTCACCGCCACGGCCGGGGTTCGATTCCCCGTCTGGGAAGTACATTTTTCGCATATTTTTTTCTCAGTATTTATCAACTCCTCCTCACGTTTCATTCAGTTCAGCCGGAATTTCACTTTGCCTCTTTTTTTCGCAAGAAAACTAAGCCCAAACACTGTCACTGTAAAGGACGTCCACACAGTTCTTATATACAATTAACACTTGCACATCATAAGTATATATTTGTGTACATCCTTTCTTTCGACAATGTGTAGACTCATTCTTATCTTGTGTGTCATTGTTGTGCTGTTCTGTGTAGACTTTATGTTGTGTGTCATTGTTTTACTGATTTATCAATGGACATTTTGTAAATATACCTATGTGCATGTGTATAGTAAGTGAGTGCGTATTTCCTACATGCAAGGTAAACAACATTGCTGTCAATGTATATAAAATACTAAGTAAATGTCATATATGCGAGAGTGCGCCTTGTTATTAGATAGGACAAATTGTATGGATAACTTGTTGGAGTGGCATGTTATTAGATGACTAAAAGTCTAAATCATTCTTCATTTCAATGTAAGGCGAAGAGACTTATACTCTTCACTGTCGTTGTTTCAAAGGGGCAGTTCTGTTCCATTTATGGATGTGACCTTGCCCTGATTTTCGAAGAGACATGTCAATCTTATGTCCAGATATACCATCAGTGTCCCAGGTGGTCTAGTGGTTAGGATTTGGCGCTCTCACCGCCACGGCCGGGGTTCGATTCCCCGTCTGGGAAGTAACTTTTTTCCATTTTAAGATTTGGGAATAATTTGGCTGGAGTCAGCCACAACGCCTTAATTGCTCTACATTGTGTGTATTGCCCTCACTCTACAACATACGTAACAACACACCTAAATACTACTTTGCTATCTAGTTCCATTGGAGAAAAGGTGTACTGTTCACATACTTCACTTCGCTATAAACACAAAAAAAAGCATCTCGGCACTCCGATTGTCCCATAAATAAGTGAAAAGGCATATTTGAGACTCACCAATATTGAAGAATATTTCAGCATCAATTGCTGTACGTGTCATACTACAAAATGAAATCCTCCGAATAAAATCCATGCCTTCTCTGTCCTGGACAAGAGTAGACTCGGCGGGTTCCTTGCTTAATTTGGCACATGCAACATGAGTGTCTCATGGCAATGTGGAAGCCACAGCTATTATTCATTCCAAGGGTGAACTGCACCCAAGCCTTCCTCTACAATTAATTCATTTACGATTGAAACTATATTGGAAGTAAGAAAAGAGAGACAGAAGGAAGAGTGCATGGGTAAGTGTCATCTAGGAAATATCACGTTGTGGCAACATGTTCCTACTTGAAGCAATACCTTGCTCCATCCCTAACATTGCAAGGTCCCAGGTGGTCTAGTGGTTAGGATTTGGCGCTCTCACCGCCACGGCCGGGGTTCGATTCCCCGTCTGGGAAGTACATTTTTCGCATATTTTTTTCTCAGTATTTATCAACTCCTCCTCACGTTTCATTCAGTTCAGCCGGAATTTCACTTTGCCTCTTTTTTTCGCAAGAAAACTAAGCCCAAACACTGTCACTGTAAAGGACGTCCACACAGTTCTTATATACAATTAACACTTGCACATCATAAGTATATATTTGTGTACATCCTTACTTTCGACAATGTGTAGACTCATTCTTATCTTGTGTGTCATTGTTGTGCTGTTCTGTGTAGACTTTATGTTGTGTGTCATTGTTTTACTGATTTATCAATGGACATTTTGTAAATATACCTATGTGCATGTGTATAGTAAGTGAGTGCGTATTTCCTACATGCAAGGTAAACAACATTGCTGTCAATGTATATAAAATACTAAGTAAATGTCATATATGCGAGAGTGCGCCTTGTTATTAGATAGGACAAATTGTATGGATAACTTGTTGGAGTGGCATGTTATTAGATGACTAAAAGTCTAAATCATTCTTCATTTCAATGTAAGGCGAAGAGACTTATACTCTTCACTGTCGTTGTTTCAAAGGGGCAGTTCTGTTGCATCTATGGATGTGACCTTGCCCTGATTATCGAAGAGACATGTCAATCTTATGTCCAGATATACCATCAGTGTCCCAGGTGGTCTAGTGGTTAGGATTTGGCGCTCTCACCGCCACGGCCGGGGTTCGATTCCCCGCCTGGGAAGTAACTTTTTTCCATTTTAAGATTTGGGAATAATTTGGCTGGAGTCAGCCACAACGCCTTAATTGCTCTACATTGTGTGTATTGCCCTCACTCTACAACATACGTAACAACACACCTAAATACTACTTTGCTATCTAGTTCCATTGGAGAAAAGGTGTACTGTTCACATACTTCACTTCGCTATAAACACAAAAAAAAGCATCTCGGCACTCCGATTGTCCCATAAATAAGTGAAAAGGCATATTTGAGACTCACCAATATTGAAGAATATTTCAGCATCAATTGCTGTACGTGTCATACTACAAAAAGAAATCCTCCGAATAAAATCCATGCCTTCTCTGTCCTGGACAAGAGTAGACTCGGCGGGTTCCTTGCTTAATTTGGCACATGCAACATGAGTGTCTCATGGCAATGTGGAAGCCACAGCTATTATTCATTCCAAGGGTGAACTGCACCCAAGCCTTCCTCTACAATTAATTCATTTACGATTGAAACTATATTGGAAGTAAGAAAAGAGAGACAGAAGGAAGAGTGCATGGGTAAGTGTCATCTAGGAAATATCACGTTGTGGCAACATGTTCTTACTTGAAGCAATACCTTGCTCTATCCCTAACATTGCAAGGTCCCAGGTGGTCTAGTGGTTAGGATTTGGCGCTCTCACCGCCACGGCCGGGGTTCGATTCCCCGTCTGGGAAGTACATTTTTCGCATATTTTTTTCTCAGTATTTATCAACTCCTCCTCACGTTTCATTCAGTTCAGCCGGAATTTCACTTTGCCTCTTTTTTTCGCAAGAAAACTAAGCCCAAACACTGTCACTGTAAAGGACGTCCACACAGTTCTTATATACAATTAACACTTGCACATCATAAGTATATATTTGTGTACATCCTTTCTTTCGACAATGTGTAGACTCATTCTTATCTTGTGTGTCATTGTTGTGCTGTTCTGTGTAGACTTTATGTTGTGTGTCATTGTTTTACTGATTTATCAATGGACATTTTGTAAATATACCTATGTGCATGTGTATAGTAAGTGAGTGCGTATTTCCTACATGCAAGGTAAACAACATTGCTGTCAATGTATATAAAATACTAAGTAAATGTCATATATGCGAGAGTGCGCCTTGTTATTAGATAGGACAAATTGTATGGATAACTTGTTGGAGTGGCATGTTATTAGATGACTAAAAGTCTAAATCATTCTTCATTTCAATGTAAGGCGAAGAGACTTATACTCTTCACTGTCGTTGTTTCAAAGGGGCAGTTCTGTTGCATCTATGGATGTGACCTTGCCCTGATTGTCGAAGAGACATGTCAATCTTATGTCCAGATATACCATCAGTGTCCCAGGTGGTCTAGTGGTTAGGATTTGGCGCTCTCACCGCCACGGCCGGGGTTCGATTCCCCGTCTGGGAAGTAACTTTTTTCCATTTTAAGATTTGGGAATAATTTGGCTGGAGTCAGCCACAACGCCTTAATTGCTCTACATTGTGTGTATTGCCATCACTCTACAACATACGTAACAACACACCTAAATACTACTTTGCTATCTAGTTCCATTGGAGAAAAGGTGTACTGTTCACATACTTCACTTCGCTATAAACACAAAAAAAAGCATCTCGGCACTCCGATTGTCCCATAAATAAGTGAAAAGGCATATTTGAGACTCACCAATATTGAAGAATATTTCAGCATCAATTGCTGTACGTGTCATACTACAAAAAGAAATCCTCCGAATAAAATCCATGCCTTCTCTGTCCTGGACAAGAGTAGACTCGGCGGGTTCCTTGCTTAATTTGGCACATGCAACATGAGTGTCTCATGGCAATGTGGAAGCCACAGCTATTATTCATTCCAAGGGTGAACTGCACCCAAGCCTTCCTCTACAATTAATTCATTTACGATTGAAACTATATTGGAAGTAAGAAAAGAGAGACAGAAGGAAGAGTGCATGGGTAAGTGTCATCTAGGAAATATCACGTTGTGGCAACATGTTCCTACTTGAAGCAATACCTTGCTCCATCCCTAACATTGCAAGGTCCCAGGTGGTCTAGTGGTTAGGATTTGGCGCTCTCACCGCCACGGCCGGGGTTCGATTCCCCGTCTGGGAAGTACATTTTTCGCATATTTTTTTCTCAGTATTTATCAACTCCTCCTCACGTTTCATTCAGTTCAGCCGGAATTTCACTTTGCCTCTTTTTTTCGCAAGAAAACTAAGCCCAAACACTGTCACTGTAAAGGACGTCCACACAGTTCTTATATACAATTAACACTTGCACATCATAAGTATATATTTGTGTACATCCTTTCTTTCGACAATGTGTAGACTCATTCTTATCTTGTGTGTCATTGTTGTGCTGTTCTGTGTAGACTTTATGTTGTGTGTCATTGTTTTACTGATTTATCAATGGACATTTTGTAAATATACCTATGTGCATGTGTATAGTAAGTGAGTGCGTATTTCCTACATGCAAGGTAAACAACATTGCTGTCAATGTATATAAAATACTAAGTAAATGTCATATATGCGAGAGTGCGCCTTGTTATTAGATAGGACAAATTGTATGGATAACTTGTTGGAGTGGCATGTTATTAGATGACTAAAAGTCTAAATCATTCTTCATTTCAATGTAAGGCGAAGAGACTTATACTCTTCACTGTCGTTGTTTCAAAGGGGCAGTTCTGTTCCATTTATGGATGTGACCTTGCCCTGATTTTCGAAGAGACATGTCAATCTTATGTCCAGATATACCATCAGTGTCCCAGGTGGTCTAGTGGTTAGGATTTGGCGCTCTCACCGCCACGGCCGGGGTTCGATTCCCCGTCTGGGAAGTAACTTTTTTCCATTTTAAGATTTGGGAATAATTTGGCTGGAGTCAGCCACAACGCCTTAATTGCTCTACATTGTGTGTATTGCCCTCACTCTACAACATACGTAACAACACACCTAAATACTACTTTGCTATCTAGTTCCATTGGAGGAAAGGTGTACTGTTCACATACTTCACTTCGCTATAAACACAAAAAAGCATCTCGGCACTCCGATTGTCCCATAAATAAGTGAAAAGGCATATTTGAGACTCACCAATATTGAAGAATATTTCAGCATCAATTGCTGTACGTGTCATACTACAAAATGAAATCCTCCGAATAAAATCCATGCCTTCTCTGTCCTGGACAAGAGTAGACTCGGCGGGTTCCTTGCTTAATTTGGCACATGCAACATGAGTGTCTCATGGCAATGTGGAAGCCACAGCTATTATTCATTCCAAGGGTGAACTGCACCCAAGCCTTCCTCTACAATTAATTCATTTACGATTGAAACTATATTGGAAGTAAGAAAAGAGAGACAGAAGGAAGAGTGCATGGGTAAGTGTCATCTAGGAAATATCACGTTGTGGCAACATGTTCCTACTTGAAGCAATACCTTGCTCCATCCCTAACATTGCAAGGTCCCAGGTGGTCTAGTGGTTAGGATTTGGCGCTCTCACCGCCACGGCCGGGGTTCGATTCCCCGTCTGGGAAGTACATTTTTCGCATATTTTTTTCTCAGTATTTATCAACTCCTCCTCACGTTTCATTCAGTTCAGCCAGAATTTCACTTTACCTCTTTTTTTCGCAAGAAAACTAAGCCCAAACACTGTCACTGTAAAGGACGTCCACACAGTTCTTATATACAATTAACACTTGCACATCATAAGTATATATTTGTGTACATCCTTTCTTTCGACAATGTGTAGACTCATTCTTATCTTGTGTGTCATTGTTGTACTGTTCTGTGTAGACTTTATGTTGTGTGTCATTGTTTTACTGATTTATCAATGGACATTTTGTAAATATACCTATGTGCATGTGTATAGTAAGTGAGTGCGTATTTCCTACATGCAAGGTAAACAACATTGCTGTCAATGTATATAAAATACTAAGTAAATGTCATATATGCGAGAGTGCGCCTTGTTATTAGATAGGACAAATTGTATGGATAACTTGTTGGAGTGGCATGTTATTAGATGACTAAAAGTCTAAATCATTCTTCATTTCAATGTAAGGCGAAGAGACTTATACTCTTCACTGTCGTTGTTTCAAAGGGGCAGTTCTGTTCCATTTATGGATGTGACCTTGCCCTGATTTTCGAAGAGACATGTCAATCTTATGTCCAGATATACCATCAGTGTCCCAGGTGGTCTAGTGGTTAGGATTTGGCGCTCTCACCGCCACGGCCGGGGTTCGATTCCCCGTCTGGGAAGTAACTTTTTTCCATTTTAAGATTTGGGAATAATTTGGCTGGAGTCAGCCACAACGCCTTAATTGCTCTACATTGTGTGTATTGCCCTCACTCTACAACATACGTAACAACACACCTAAATACTACTTTGCTATCTAGTTCCATTGGAGGAAAGGTGTACTGTTCACATACTTCACTTCGCTATAAACACAAAAAAGCATCTCGGCACTCCGATTGTCCCATAAATAAGTGAAAAGGCATATTTGAGACTCACCAATATTGAAGAAAACACGTCACAATTTAATTCTGGACTCACAAAAGTCCAGATACTCTCAGCACTGTGGCCACTCTCGCACAAGCGATTTCGCAAAATTAAACAGGCAGCTGTCATGTATGTGTGCTAAGGATGAAAAAATGAAAAAAAATTTTTTCGAAAACTCAAAATTTAAACTCGCTCGCCCATGGGCACGCCCATGGGCGAACAGTGGCCAATGGGTAGGCCCATGGGCAGGCCCATGGGCGAAAGTGTTTAATTTCATCCAGAATAAATGTTTTGGAGGTTGTAAATGAATGAAAAAATGTTAATAAGTATCATGACACAAATTTCAGCTTGTTGTGACTTGACTCTGCTAACTGACAGCGATTTTAAAAAATCTCGCCCATGGGTGAAAAACATATTGGCCCATGGACGAGAATACATGTAATTAATTTTATTGAAACTACATGTTTTTTTTCCAGGCTTTGCAGTTTTTCAATAAATGAACGTGTATTTATTAGTGTCTTGACACGAAATTAAGCTTATTTTGACTTAATTCGGCTAATTAAGAGTGATTTTTCAAAACGCCTCGCCCATGGGCGAAAACCATTTGGCCCATGGGTGAGAATATTTACTTTTACTCACAATACACCTTTTCCCATGTTGTGGAGGTTGTGAATGGATGAAAGTATGTTCATAAGTATCATGTCACAAAATTCCACTCATTTTGAATTAATTCCGTTAATTTAGAGCTATTTAACAAAATCTCACCCATGGGTGAAAAACATTTTGGCCCATGGGCGAGAATATTTCCTTTTACCCCAAACACATCTTTTCCAATATTTGGAGGATGTAAATGAATGAAAGTACATTTATGAGTATCATGACAGAAATTTCAACTCATTTTGACTTAATTCCTCTAAATGAGAGCAATTTTGAAAACTCTCGCCCATGGGAGAAAGACATTTTGACCCATGGGCGAGAATATTTGCCTTCACTCAAAATACATCTTTTCCTGTGGTTTGGAGGTTGTAAATGAATGAGGATATATATATGAGTATCATGGCACAAAATCCAACTCATTATGACTTAATTCTGCTAATTGAGACCGATTTTCAAAAACATCTCGCCCATGGGCGAAAAACATTGGGCCCATGAGCGAAAATATTTCCTTTTCACTCCAAATACATCTTTTCTAATGTTTTGGAGGATGTAAATGTATGAAAGTGCCATTATGAGTATCATGACACAAAATTCAACTGATTTTGACTTACTTTTGCGAATTCAGGAAGATTTTTAAAAATATGCCAGAATAATCACTTTTACTCAAAATACATCTTTTCCTGTGTTTTGGATTTTGTAAATGAATGAGGATATATTTGTAAGTATCATGGCACAAAATTCAAATCATTTTGACTTAATTCTGATAATTTGTAACAAGTACAAGAATCTGGACTTCCACTTAAATTTTCATAGCTTTTTTAATTGTCTTGGGGGTTGTAAATATATGAATGAAAGTGTGTTTATAAGTATCACGACCAAAAAATGAAATCATTCCGGTCTTAATTCGACTAATCTCTCTCGTGGACGAAAATATTTTCGTTTGCTCGTTTTCTTTATTTTTCAAACATATGGTTTAAAAATAGATGAAATTCTAATGACAATTCAGTTTAATTTCGTGAGTTTAGTTTTATGTCGCACTCAGCAATATCCCAGCAATATGGCGGCGGTTTGTAGATAATCGAGTTTGAGCATCTACCTGCACAATTGGGAACTGATGACATGTGTCAACCAAGTCAGCGAGCCTGACCACCCGATCTCGTTAGTCGCCTCTTACGACAAGCATAGTCGCCTTTTATGGCAAACATGGGTTGTGAAGCCCTTTACTTCCAGCAACATATACAGTACACTTAGAATACTAAGTCTTGAGATTCTTTTGAACTTAGGTATTCTATAAATATACCAAAATTCAACCTATATCTATGAAGTTGAAGTTATTTGTGAAAGCCCTAATCAAGAGTGACCAAACTCCAGTGACTATGCTGGGACACATTAATAAACGGTGTTGTGAGATCTTTAAACTGTATTGAAATATGTCTTGTCAATTCCACTGACATTCACCAAATGTACCTACCTAGTAGTTTTAAGTGTACCTACCCAGTTTAGCATGTTTCGTTTTAATAGTGTGGTCCCCATTTTTAGTAATTCCCGTTTGCCCGTCCCGGCTTTTCTTCGTCCGAGGTTTTATGGGGCATTCTCCTATTTGTCAGACCAGAAATTATCTACAACAGGGGTAGGTCACTAACTTGTTTTCTTTACCATTTGTACTAATTAGTATGCGCCTCCTCATGCTCCAATGCACACAGTGACCTGATTCGTCTCCATCGCAACTTGGGCCGCGTTTAACAGTACTTCAGCCAGTTTACTGTATCAGTCGAAATCTTACAATGAATGAATGAATGAAGAGCAAGAAGTATATGTGAATGAATAAAAGAAATAATAAAAGAAAGAAGTACATATGTGAATGAATGAAAGAATAAATGATACACCACGGCCATCCCTTCCAAAACATGCTAAAGAACGTAAAACTATCGTTAGATCACATGTGTTAACATCAGCTTGTTATTGTCTCCCTGGTCAGGCGTAACAATTGTCAGACAGGTTAAAACAACAAACTATCTGGTTGACTGCACAGCTGCCTGTTGACGTAGTATACCCACATCACCTACTTTTCCTGCGTAACCTTCATCTACATCACCACCCTTAATATATTGAGCAGAGAGCACAGAGGGCCCTATAGCTGTAACCACTGAACCGTGGTGTCTCTCTGCTCCCAAGTTCCCAAGTGGGGGATGTCCTTCTCTACCTCTTCCATTAATCTTAAAACATCTAACAAGCTCAACGCATGCATCTTTTTATTAAAATGTGATGTTATACATAATCATAAGAGTATTTTTGTGTATTATTCGGTTGATAAATTATTCTTTTATGATATATATATATATGTATGACACGCTGGACAGGTCTAGGGCATTTTGTGTTAATTTACCATTCCCATTTTCATAATGCTTAAAAAAGACACTCATTAATCTATCACAGAGTTTTGTCATTCCTTCACTCCAACACGCTTGCTAAATCCCCTATGTTCATAGTATATCGACTCTGCCATACCCAATTCACCTAATCCTGAGAAATCAACCAGTCATGACATACCCACATCGCCTAATTAATTTTCCGTACCTATCGAGTAAAAAAGACATAAAATGGGAGGACGCCTTGTTAACTAATGGGAGTGAGCCTTGTAGGGAGTACCCTCACTCTCACAAACCCACGTATTGAGGAGAAGCGACCGTGTTTGTCGGGGATTTTTCTGGCTTTGCTAAATAAATCGTACATAAACATGTAAAATATTTTGCTTTGATTCTGTAACTACCCACATTATGACATTGAGACCATTTTGATTTATCGAGTAAAATACGATTGAATAGTTTTGAGTTTGAATCTTGCCACTTTAGCGCTCTATCTTTTTAAATGGGGCGTGCATACTAATATTTAGGTGTTTTTTAGTATTCCATCTATTTGTTTAAATTGACTGAATGTTTTTGCATTGTTTGGGTTCTTTATTGCAAGTGGCCCAGCGATTGAGTCTGCTTTGATACCTGTAAATTTATTCTGACGTTTGACGAGCGGGACGTAAACAAGAACATATATGGAGCCCCTGCATCAATACGTATTAAAGTGTTTGAAACATTATTCTAGACCATTATTTGTACACAACTGATGAAAGGTACCTGAAAGATCAAGGTTCATAAGAACGTACAGGGCACATTTCTCCTACCCCATTTAAGAATGTCCATTTCTGATTGGTTCACGTGGCCTTGCGAGGGAGAATAGATCATTAAGTTTTACCCCGCCACGTGGGAAAAGCCTGCATCCAGTCAGTGAACTGTAAAGCAGTGGTTCGAATCGACTATAGTTAGTACCATGTTAATATAATACATGGTTTCAGCTTGTTTTGATGCTCTATTTACATAAAGTGATATTTAAACATTCGTTATGGTAAATACGGTGTAGCAATGTGATGAAGAGTATGCGGGTTTTCTTCATCCCATTTCATCCACCGATGAGAATGGTGGTATCCTCTTTTGGTTCACGTCCGGATTGTCGATTGTTTTATTAAATACACAACAGTACTGTCGAAAAGCAGTGGAGTGTGACAGTGCTCAACACTGTTCTAATGACACCCGGAGCGTCGACTACCTTGGAGAACTTGTGCCCGAGAATAGCAGAAGACTCGTCTCTACGCTAATTAACGAGCTAAAACATATACACAAAGACTTCGGTGAAAGAATGAGCTGTGGAACCAATTCCTGAATGATAGTCGTCGCACGAACAGTAGTCGAGGAAGTTGGCGTAATCGTGAATCGAGGGTCTGTGAGCAATGTAAACTGCATATTGTGACACAGTGGCCACAATAAAGAATAAAGAAGAACTTGACAGAAGGCTTCAGCGTCTCAACGTGCAGCTCCAAAGACAAGAGATTTCCGTAATGAGCTGTGCTCATCAGACTGTCTGCCTCGCTCATACTGACCACATTACTGTACTTTATAACGTATTTGGTTTTCCTTCATGTCCGGAGCGTCGAACGCCATAGTGTTGACACCTGATTACCTCCTTACGTAATACCCGAAACATCGAATTTACAAAAATTTCAATTCAATTTTAGACAGCCCAGGCAAGTCGTTTGTTTAAGGAGTAAGAGTATTAGGAGGCATGGTCGACTAGATTTCTTTGTTTAACTAATCCCACACGGCCTTCACCAATAGAGGGAATGATTTCTGTTCAGTTATGACATTGCTGTTCTCCATATGTCTCTATTTTCTCCACACATCTCCATGTTGTTGTATTTTTGTGTGTTTTGTAACTCTGATTGGGACTGGTGAGCAAGCTTTACAGTACCTCACCCATACAGCATATAATACAAAATATAAATGAAGCATGTGTCGTCATCCATATGAACTATCATATAATAACATATGCATACATATCATTACATCAAATACATCTAAAGTATAAGTAAACATGAAAAACAGAATTATGGTTTGTTGTGTCTGACTAACTCTTTGTAGAAACACTGAACATTTGTGAGAAGGTTTTTGACAAGTTAATTAGTTTCCTGTTAAAAAATTAAAAATCAAGCTTTGTGTTTTATGATAAAATCGTGGACGGATTCAACTATTTTCTGGTTTTCACAGTGAATAAGTTCTTTTCCGTTCACCGAAGTCATCATAGACCACAGTGAGAAAAGGTCGATCTTCAAGCAGTAATGAAGACCATGATAGCGTATGGAGTACGTGTATGTTGGTCATCTCCTCCGTTACCCCCTCCCCGAATCCACACCCCACCAGGGCGTGTAGCACTTGTCTCGGTGGATAAAAAGGGACTCCTATAACCCCATATACCCCTAATCACAATGCTATAATTTGTCGTTTTTGAGTATCCGGTTTTGTGTATTCTGTAATATTGCATAGTACTGGTGAAGTGTTAATCAAAGCAATATTTTGCTTGCTAAACGAACCACATTCTTTGAGAATCAAAATATGTTTTAAGCACATTTCCAAAATTGAAATGCAGCATGCACACAATAACTAAATTGGAAGGAATATCGTGCCGGACAAGGTTTTCCAGAGCACCTGCACATAAATGTCAATGTCTTTCAAATACTAATATGTGCAGGTCTTGCAAAAGGACAAAGCAGGTATGCTTGACAAAGTTCGTGCAAAGGAGGTTTATACACAACACCAAAACCAACCGGTCAGCTCGACGCCTTATAAAACAATCAATTCGAGATTTCCTTTGAATGTGAGATATTTGGCTGCGCGTCTTGCGCAATCAGTCTTTTTCATCCATATACACTCACGAACACCTGTTCATTTCAAAGCTGGTGTCCCCTAATGACCAAATGTGATCCATGGATGAATTTTGTATATGACAAGTAAAATACACTTGAAAGCGGCAGCTGTTATACTCCAATAAACAAGACCAGCGGACGAGACATGACTTTTTCGGCGCAAATTGTCGTAGGCGCTTTGCGGAAATTACGTAAGGGAACGCGGAAGACACAGAAAGCGTCATCGTTCCGCTCAGTTTCCATTGTCTTTGCGAGTTATGCTGAGATACTCAACAAACTGAGATAAAAGTCAAAATGATGAAAAAGTGGAAATCAGTGTGTGGATTAGAAATTGGAAATCACTCATGAAGCCTCTGACAAAGTAATATCTGTTCAGGTCATGATCATTTGGAAAAAAATACGAAAGTTCTGTGGATATACAACTTCTTATAAGGTTCTTATAAGCAGCATTTCGGCGTAGCTGTTAAACTCGTTATCAAGAAAGGGATATCTTACAGGTAGTCCTGTAAGTTAAACCTTTGTTTTGGGTCGAGGTCAAAATCATTTGGTGTAGTGACAACGGTGTTGTTTTATGGGATTAGACACGGATTTTCTATAAAAAAGGTAAAATATGTGTCCTCAGGAAACGAAATAAGACACATGTACCAGAATGTAAGTGGATCCATGTTAGCGAGTTCAATCAGTGACTTCAGTTAATAAAATTGGGCTTTCAGTTCACCCCTTCCATTAGTAATGAGTTATTTAGTTTCTTGGTAAAATTGCTTCCAAGGTGAATGTTGAAAATGACAGTTTTCAGGATCATTTTAACAACTTCAGTTATGACAATCAGTTATGGCTTCAGTAAAGCTGCTATGCTTCACGTTTCGTCCTACCTATTTTACGGGAAGATACCTTTGTGTAAACAGCTATATGTTCATTTTGAGAACTGGTAAAAAGGGAGAATATATCTCGTGAAAATGAATTTTGAAAGACTGCAGATCAACAGTTCAGTTGTCTCAACAACATCATTTCTAAAATACTTAGAGACCACAATCACGAAAGCCAAAGTAAATCTATTCGAGTGTAGCAAAAATAGTGAAAATTTATTTTAAAAAAATAGAAAAGTAAACGCAAACTCAATCTTGATTACATAACGTATACCTCATAGCCCGATATAATGATTGCACATTAATAGTATGGATACGTTAATCTATAGTTTAAACTAATCTCCTCAAGTAATCGGGACTGGATTGGCAAGCATAAACATGCATATCAATGCCTCTCCATACCAATAATATAATTACATAGCATACATGATAACAACACTTCATGTTCCGTTCGTCAAACGTCAGAATAGATTTACAGTTATCAAAGCAGACTAACAGGCCCACTAACAGTAAAAAGACAAAACAAAACAAAAACAAATAAATTAATAAATCCAAATGAATGGAATGGAATGGAATACTAAAAACCACCAAAATATGCACGCCCCCTTTAAAAGGGTAGAGTGCAAAAGTGGCAAACCGGTAAAATATGCCAAGATTCAAACTCAAAACTATACAATCGTATTTTACTCGATAAATCAGAATGGTCTCAATGTCATAATGTGGGTAGTTACAAATCGAAGCAAAATATTGTACATATATGTATCATGAAATAATAATTTATCAACTGAATAATACATAAAAAATACTCTTATGATATGTACATGTATAACATCACATTTGAGTAAAAAAAATGCATGCGTTGAGCTTGTTAGATGTTTTAAAGATTCATGGAAGAGGTAGAAAAGGGCACCCCCACTTGGCAACTTGGGAGCAGAGAGACACCACGGTTCAGTGGTTACAGCTATAGGGCCTTCTGTGCTCTCTGCTCAATATATTAAGGGTGGTGATGTAGATGAAGGTTACGCAGGAAAAGTAGGTGATGTGGGTATACTACGTCAACAGGCAGCTGTGCAGTCAACCAGATAGTTTGTTGTTTTAACCTGTCTGACAATTGTTACGCCTGACCAGGGAGACAATAACAAGCTGATGTTAACACATGTGATCTAACGATAGTTTTGCGTTCTTTAGCATGTTTTGGAAGGGATGGCCGTGGTGTATCATTTATTCTTTCATTCATTCACATATGTACTTCTTTCTTTTATTATTTCTTTCATTCATTCACATATACTTCTTGCTCTTCATTCATTCATTCATTCATTCATTCATTGTAAGATTTCGACTGATACAGTAAACTGGCTGAAGTACTGTTAAACGCGGCCTAAGTTGCGATGGAGACGAATCAGGTCACTGTGTGCATTGGAGCATGAGGAGGCGCATACTAATTAGTACAATTGGTAAAGAAAACAAGCGAGTGACCTACCCCTGTTGTAGATTATTTCTGGTCTGACAAATAGGAGAATACCCCATAAAACCTCGGACGAAGAAAAGCCGGGACGGGCAAACGGGAATTACTAAAAATGGGGACCACACTATTAAAACGAAACATGCTAAACTGGGTAGGTACACTTAAAACTACTAGGTAGGTACATTTGGTGAATGTCAGTGGAATTGACAAGACATATTTCAATACAGTTTAAAGATTTGACAACACTGTTTATTAATGTGTCCCAGCATAGTCACTGGAGTTTGGTCACTCTTGATTAGGGCTTTCACAAATAACTTCAACTTCATAGATATAGGTTGAATTTTGGTGTATTTATAGAAGACCTAAATTCAAAAGAATCTCAAGGCTTAGTATTCTAAGTGTATTGTATATGTTGCTGGAAGTAAAGCTCTGTGTTCGGGACCCGTGAAGATCTGGAGTAGAAGAGGGCTTCAACAACCCATGCTTGCCATAAAAGGCGACTATGCTTGTCGTAAGAGGTGACTAACGGGATCGGGTGGTCAGGCTCGCTGACTTTTGCTGACACATGTCATCAGTTCCCAATTGTGCAGGTAGATGCTCATGCTGTTGATCACTGGATTGTCTGATCCAAACTCGATTATCTACAAACCGCCGCCATATTGCTGGGATATTGCTGAGGGCGACAAAAAACTAAACTCACGAAATTAAACTGAATTTTCACTAGAATTTCATCTATTTTTAAACCATATGTTTGAAAAATAAAGAAAACGAGCAAACGAAAATATTTTCGTCCTCGAGAGAGATTAGTCGAATTAAGACCGGAATGATTTCATTTTTCACTTATGATTTCATTTTTCACTTATAAACACACTTTCATTCATAAATTTACAACCCCCAAGACAATAAAAAAAAAACTATGAAAATTTAAGTGGAAATCCAGATTCTTGTACTTGTTACAAATTATCAGAATTAAGTCAAAATGAGTTGAATTTTATGCCATGATACTTACAAATATATCCTCATTCATTTACAAAATCCAAAACACAGGAAAAGATGTATTTTGAGTAAATGTGATTATTCTGGCATATTTTTTAAAAATCTTCCTGAATTCGCAAAAGTAAGTCAAAATCAGTTGAATTTTGTGTCATGATACTCATAATGGCACTTTCATACATTTACATCCTCCAAAACATTAGAAAAGATGTATTTGGAGTGAAAAGGAAATATTTTCGCTCATGGGCCCAATGTTTTTCGCCCATGGGCGAGATATTTTTGAAAATCGGTCTCAATTAGCAGAATTAAGTCATAATGAGTTGGATTTTGTGCCATGATACTCATATATATATCCTCATTCATTTACACCTCCAAACCACAGGAAAAGATGTATTTTGAGTGAAGGCAAATATTCTCGCCCATGGGTCAAAATGTCTTTCTCCCATGGGCGAGAGTTTTCAAAATTGCTCTCATTTAGAGGAATTAAGTCAAAATGAGTTGAAATTTCTGTCATGATACTCATAAATGTACTTTCATTCATTTACATCCTCCAAATATTGGAAAAGATGTGTTTGGGGTAAAAGGAAATATTCTCGCCCATGGGCCAAAATGTTTTTCACCCATGGGTGAGATTTTGTTAAATAGCTCTAAATTAACGGAATTAATTCAAAATGAGTGGAATTTTGTGACATGATACTTATGAACATACTTTCATCCATTCACAACCTCCACAACATGGGAAAAGGTGTATTTTGAGTAAAAGTAAATATTCTCACCCATGGGCCAAATAGTTTTCGCCCATGGGCGAGGCGTTTTGAAAAATCACTTTAAATTAGCCGAATTAAGTCAAAATAAGCTTAATTGTGTGTCAAGACACTAATAAATACACGTTGATTCATTGAAAAGCTGCAAAGCCTGGAAAAACATGTAGTTTCAATGAAATTAATTATTCTCGTCCATGGGCCAATATGTTTTTCACCCATGGGCGAGATTTTTTTAAATTGCTGTCAGTTAGCAGAGTCAAGTCACAACAAGCTGAAATTTGTGTCATGATACTTATTAACATTTTTTCATTCATTTACAACCTCCAAAACATTTATTCTGTATGAAATTAAACACTTTCGCCCATGGGCCTACCCATTGGCCACTGTTCGCCCATGGGCGTGCCCATGGGCGAGCGAGTTTAAATTTTGATTTTTTTGAAAAAAAATTTTTTCATTTTTTCATCCTTAGTACATATACATAACAGCTGCTTGTTTAATTTTGCGAAATCGCTTGTGAGAGAGTGGCCACAGTGCTGAGAGTTTCTGGACTTTTGTGAGTCCAGAATTAAACACAAAAAAGCATCTCGGCACTCCGATTGTCCCATAAATAAGTGAAAAGGCATATTTGAGACTCACCAATATTGAGGAGTATTTCAGCATCAATTGCTGTACGTGTCATACTACAAAATGAAATCCTCCGAATAAAATCCATGCCTTCTCTGTCCTGGACAAGAGTAGACTCGGCGGGTTCCTTGCTTAATTTGGCACATGCAACATGAGTGTCTCATGGCAATGTGGAAGCCACAGCTATTATTCATTCCAAGGGTGAACTGCACCCAAGCCTTCCTCTACAATTAATTCATTTACGATTGAAACTATATTGGAAGTAAGAAAAGAGAGACAGAAGGAAGAGTGCATGGGTAAGTGTCATCTAGGAAATATCACGTTGTGGCAACATGTTCCTACTTGAAGCAATACCTTGCTCCATCCCTAACATTGCAAGGTCCCAGGTGGTCTAGTGGTTAGGATTTGGCGCTCTCACCGCCACGGCCGGGGTTCGATTCCCCGTCTGGGAAGTACATTTTTCGCATATTTCTTTCTCAGCATTTATCAACTCCTCCTCACGTTTCATTCAGTTCAGCCAGAATTTCACTTTGCCTCTTTTTTTCGCAAGAAAACTAAGCCCAAACACTGTCACTGTAAAGGACGTCCACACAGTTCTTATATACAATTAACACTTGCACATCATAAGTATATATTTGTGTACATCCTTACTTTTGACAATGTGTAGACTCATTCTTATCTTGTGTGTCATTGTTGTACTGTTCTGTGTAGACTTTATGTTGTGTGTCATTGTTTTACTGATTTATCAATGGACATTTTGTAAATATACCTATGTGCATGTGTATAGTAAGTGAGTGCGTATTTCCTACATGCAAGGTAAACAACATTGCTGTCAATGTATATAAAATACTAAGTAAATGTCATATATGCGAGAGTGCGCCTTGTTATTAGATAGGACAAATTGTATGGATAACTTGTTGGAGTGGCATGTTATTAGATGACTAAAAGTCTAAATCATTCTTCATTTCAATGTAAGGCGAAGAGACTTATACTCTTCACTGTCGTTGTTTCAAAGGGGCAGTTCTGTTCCATTTATGGGTGTGACCTTGCCCTGATTTTCGAAGAGACATGTCAATCTTATGTCCAGATATACCATCAGTGTCCCAGGTGGTCTAGTGGTTAGGATTTGGCGCTCTCACCGCCACGGCCGGGGTTCGATTCCCCGTCTGGGAAGTAACTTTTTTCCATTTTAAGATTTGGGAATAATTTGTCTGGAGTCAGCCACAACGCCTTAATTGCTCTACATTGTATGTATTGCCCTCACTCTACAACATACGTAACAACACACCTAAATGCTACTTTGCTATCTAGTTCCATTGGAGGAAAGGTGTACTGTTCACATACTTCACTTCGCTATAAACACAAAAAAGCATCTCGGCACTCCGATTGTCCCATAAATAAGTGAAAAGGCATATTTGAGACTCACCAATATTGAGGAGTATTTCAGCATCAATTGCTGTACGTGTCATACTACAAAATGAAATCCTCCGAATAAAATCCATGCCTTCTCTGTCCTGGACAAGAGTAGACTCGGCGGGTTCCTTGCTTAATTTGGCACATGCAACATGAGTGTCTCATGGCAATGTGGAAGCCACAGCTATTATTCATTCCAAGGGTGAACTGCACCCCAGCCTTCCTCTACAATTAATTCATTTACGATTGAAACTATATTGGAAGTAAGAAAAGAAAGACAGAAGGAAAAGTGCATGGGTAAGTGTCATCTAGGAAATATCACGTTGTGGCAACATGTTCCTACTTGAAGCAATACCTTGCTCCATCCCTAACATTGCAAGGTCCCAGGTGGTCTAGTGGTTAGGATTTGGCGCTCTCACCGCCACGGCCGGGGTTCGATTCCCCGTCTGGGAAGTACATTTTTCGCATATTTTTTTCTCAGTATTTATCAACTCCTCCTCACGTTTCATTCAGTTCAGCCGGAATTTCACTTTGCCTCTTTTTTTCGCAAGAAAACTAAGCCCAAACACTGTCACTGTAAAGGACGTCCACACAGTTCTTATATACAATTAACACTTGCACATCATAAGTATATATTTGTGTACATTCTTACTTTTGACAATGTGTAGACTCATTCTTATCTTGTGTGTCATTGTTGTACTGTTCTGTGTAGACTTTATGTTGTGTGTCATTGTTTTACTGATTTATCAATGGACATTTTGTAAATATACCTATGTGCATGTGTATAGTAAGTGAGTGCGTATTTCCTACATGCAAGGTAAACAACATTGCTGTCAATGTATATAAAATACTAAGTAAATGTCATATATGCGAGAGTGCGCCTTGTTATTAGATAGGACAAATTGTATGGATAACTTGTTGGAGTGGCATGTTATTAGATGACTAAAAGTCTAAATCATTCTTCATTTCAATGTAAGGCGAAGAGACTTATACTCTTCACTGTCGTTGTTTCAAAGGGGCAGTTCTGTTCCATTTATGGATGTGACCTTGCCCTGATTTTCGAAGAGACATGTCAGTCTTGTGTCCAGATATACCATCAGTGTCCCAGGTGGTCTAGTGGTTAGGATTTGGCGCTCTCACCGCCACGGCCGGGGTTCGATTCCCCGTCTGGGAAGTAACTTTTTTTCCATTTTAAGATTTGGGAATAATTTGTCTGGAGTCAGCCACAACGCCTTAATTGCTCTACATTGTGTGTATTGCCCTCACTCTACAACATACGTAACAACACACCTAAATGCTACTTTGCTATCTAGTTCCATTGGAGGAAAGGTGTACTGTTCACATACTTCACTTCGCTATAAACACAAAAAAGCATCTCGGCACTCCGATTGTCCCATAAATAAGTGAAAAGGCATATTTGAGACTCACCAATATTGAGGAGTATTTCAGCATCAATTGCTGTACGTGTCATACTACAAAATGAAATCCTCCGAATAAAATCCATGCCTTCTCTGTCCTGGACAAGAGTAGACTCGGCGGGTTCCTTGCTTAATTTGGCACATGCAACATGAGTGTCTCATGGCAATGTGGAAGCCACAGCTATTATTCATTCCAAGGGTGAACTGCACCCAAGCCTTCCTCTACAATTAATTCATTTACGATTGAAACTATATTGGAAGTAAGAAAAGAGAGACAGAAGGAAGAGTGCATGGGTAAGTGTCATCTAGGAAATATCACGTTGTGGCAACATGTTCCTACTTGAAGCAATACCTTGCTCCATCCCTAACATTGCAAGGTCCCAGGTGGTCTAGTGGTTAGGATTTGGCGCTCTCACCGCCACGGCCGGGGTTCGATTCCCCGTCTGGGAAGTACATTTTTCGCATATTTTTTTCTCAGTATTTATCAACTCCTCCTCACGTTTCATTCAGTTCAGCCGGAATTTCACTTTGCCTCTTTTTTTCGCAAGAAAACTAAGCCCAAACACTGTCACTGTAAAGGACGTCCACACAGTTCTTATATACAATTAACACTTGCACATCATAAGTATATATTTGTGTACATTCTTACTTTTGACAATGTGTAGACTCATTCTTATCTTGTGTGTCATTGTTGTACTGTTCTGTGTAGACTTTATGTTGTGTGTCATTGTTTTACTGATTTATCAATGGACATTTTGTAAATATACCTATGTGCATGTGTATAGTAAGTGAGTGCGTATTTCCTACATGCAAGGTAAACAACATTGCTGTCAATGTATATAAAATACTAAGTAAATGTCATATATGCGAGAGTGCGCCTTGTTATTAGATAGGACAAATTGTATGGATAACTTGTTGGAGTGGCATGTTATTAGATGACTAAAAGTCTAAATCATTCTTCATTTCAATGTAAGGCGAAGAGACTTATACTCTTCACTGTCGTTGTTTCAAAGGGGCAGTTCTGTTCCATTTATGGATGTGACCTTGCCCTGATTTTCGAAGAGACATGTCAGTCTTGTGTCCAGATATACCATCAGTGTCCCAGGTGGTCTAGTGGTTAGGATTTGGCGCTCTCACCGCCACGGCCGGGGTTCGATTCCCCGTCTGGGAAGTAACTTTTTTCCATTTTAAGATTTGGGAATAATTTGTCTGGAGTCAGCCACAACGCCTTAATTGCTCTACATTGTGTGTATTGCCCTCACTCTACAACATACGTAACAACACACCTAAATGCTACTTTGCTATCTAGTTCCATTGGAGGAAAGGTGTACTGTTCACATACTTCACTTCGCTATAAACACAAAAAAGCATCTCGGCACTCCGATTGTCCCATAAATAAGTGAAAAGGCATATTTGAGACTCACCAATATTGAGGAGTATTTCAGCATCAATTGCTGTACGTGTCATACTACAAAATGAAATCCTCCGAATAAAATCCATGCCTTCTCTGTCCTGGACAAGAGTAGACTCGGCGGGTTCCTTGCTTAATTTGGCACATGCAACATGAGTGTCTCATGGCAATGTGGAAGCCACAGCTATTATTCATTCCAAGGGTGAACTGCACCCCAGCCTTCCTCTACAATTAATTCATTTACGATTGAAACTATATTGGAAGTAAGAAAAGAAAGACAGAAGGAAAAGTGCATGGGTAAGTGTCATCTAGGAAATATCACGTTGTGGCAACATGTTCCTACTTGAAGCAATACCTTGCTCCATCCCTAACATTGCAAGGTCCCAGGTGGTCTAGTGGTTAGGATTTGGCGCTCTCACCGCCACGGCCGGGGTTCGATTCCCCGTCTGGGAAGTACATTTTTCGCATATTTTTTTCTCAGTATTTATCAACTCCTCCTCACGTTTCATTCAGTTCAGCCGGAATTTCACTTTGCCTCTTTTTTTCGCAAGAAAACTAAGCGCAAACACTGTCACTGTAAAGGACGTCCACACAGTTCGTATATACAGTTAACACTTGCACATCATAAGTATATATTTGTGTACATCCTTACTTTCG
Organism: Haliotis asinina; assembly: GCF_037392515.1. Lineage (NCBI taxonomy): Eukaryota > Metazoa > Mollusca > Gastropoda > Lepetellida > Haliotidae > Haliotis > Haliotis asinina. The sequence continues at coordinate 31,254,860 of NC_090293.1, read as the reverse complement.
ACAATGTGTAGACTCATTCTTATCTTGTGTGTCATTGTTGTGCTGTTCTGTGTAGACTTTGTGTTGTGCGTCATTGTTTTACTGATTTATCAATGGACATTTTGTAAATATACCTATGTGCATGTGTATAGTAAGTGAGTGCGTATTTCCTACATGCAAGGTAAACAACATTGCTGTCAATGTATATAAAATACTAAGTAAATGTCATATATGCGAGAGTGCGCCTTATTATTAGATAGGACAAATTGTATGGATAACTTGTTGGAGTGGCATGTTATTAGATGACTAAAAGTCTAAATCATTCTTCATTTCAATGTAAGGCGAAGAGACTTATACTCTTCACTGTCGTTGTTTCAAAGGGGCAGTTCTGTTCCATTTATGGATGTGACCGTGCCCTGATTTTCGAAGAGACATGTCAATCTTATGTCCAGATATACCATCAGTGTCCCAGGTGGTCTAGTGGTTAGGATTTGGCGCTCTCACCGCCACGGCCGGGGTTCGATTCCCCGTCTGGGAAGTAACTTTTTTCCATTTTAAGATTTGGGAATAATTTGACTGGAGTCAGCCACAACGCCTTAATTGCTCTACATTGTGTGTATTGCCCTCACTCTACAACATACGTAACAACACACCTAAATACTACTTTGCTATCTAGTTCCATTGGAGGAAAGGTGTACTGTTCACATACTTCACTTCGCTATAAACACAAAAAAGCATCTCGGCACTCCGATTGTCCCATAAATAAGTGAAAAGGCATATTTGAGACTCACCAATATTGAAGAATATTTCAGCATCAATTGCTGTACGTGTCATACTACAAAATGAAATCCTCCGAATAAAATCCATGCCTTCTCTGTCCTGGACAAGAGTAGACTCGGCGGGTTCCTTGCTTAATTTGGCACATGCAACATGAGTGTCTCATGGCAATGTGGAAGCCACAGCTATTATTCATTCCAAGGGTGAACTGCACCCAAGCCTTCCTCTACAATTAATTCATTTACGATTGAAACTATATTGGAAGTAAGAAAAGAGAGACAGAAGGAAGAGTGCATGGGTAAGTGTCATCTAGGAAATATCACGTTGTGGCAACATGTTCCTACTTGAAGCAATACCTTGCTCCATCCCTAACATTGCAAGGTCCCAGGTGGTCTAGTGGTTAGGATTTGGCGCTCTCACCGCCACGGCCGGGGTTCGATTCCCCGTCTGGGAAGTACATTTCTCGCATATTTTTTTCTCAGTATTTATCAACTCCTCCTCACGTTTCATTCAGTTCAGCCGGAATTTCACTTTGCCTCTTTTTTTCGCAAGAAAACTAAGCCCAAACACTGTCACTGTAAAGGACGTCCACACAGTTCTTATATACAATTAACACTTGCACATCATAAGTATATATTTGTGTACATTCTTACTTTTGACAATGTGTAGACTCATTCTTATCTTGTGTGTCATTGTTGTGTTGTTCTGTGTAGACTTTGTGTTGTGCGTCATTGCTTTACTGATTTATCAATGGACATTTTGTAAATATACCTATGTGCATGTGTATAGTAAGTGAGTGCGTATTTCCTACATGCAAGGTAAACAACATTGCTGTCAATGTATATAAAATACTAAGTAAATGTCATATATGCGAGAGTGCGCCTTGTTATTAGATAGGACAAATTGTATGGATAACTTGTTGGAGTGGCATGTTATTAGATGACTAAAAGTCTAAATCATTCTTCATTTCAATGTAAGGCGAAGAGACTTATACTCTTCACTGTCGTTGTTTCAAAGGGGCAGTTCTGTTCCATTTATGGATGTGACCTTGCCCTGATTTTCGAAGAGACATGTCAGTCTTGTGTCCAGATATACCATCAGTGTCCCAGGTGGTCTAGTGGTTAGGATTTGGCGCTCTCACCGCCACGGCCGGGGTTCGATTCCCCGTCTGGGAAGTAACTTTTTTCCATTTTAAGATTTGGGAATAATTTGTCTGGAGTCAGCCACAACGCCTTAATTGCTCTACATTGTGTGTATTGCCCTCACTCTACAACATACGTAACAACACACCTAAATGCTACTTTGCTATCTAGTTCCATTGGAGGAAAGGTGTACTGTTCACATACTTCACTTCGCTATAAACACAAAAAAGCATCTCGGCACTCCGATTGTCCCATAAATAAGTGAAAAGGCATATTTGAGACTCACCAATATTGAGGAGTATTTCAGCATCAATTGCTGTACGTGTCATACTACAAAATGAAATCCTCCGAATAAAATCCATGCCTTCTCTGTCCTGGACAAGAGTAGACTCGGCGGGTTCCTTGCTTAATTTGGCACATGCAACATGAGTGTCTCATGGCAATGTGGAAGCCACAGCTATTATTCATTCCAAGGGTGAACTGCACCCCAGCCTTCCTCTACAATTAATTCATTTACGATTGAAACTATATTGGAAGTAAGAAAAGAAAGACAGAAGGAAAAGTGCATGGGTAAGTGTCATCTAGGAAATATCACGTTGTGGCAACATGTTCCTACTTGAAGCAATACCTTGCTCCATCCCTAACATTGCAAGGTCCCAGGTGGTCTAGTGGTTAGGATTTGGCGCTCTCACCGCCACGGCCGGGGTTCGATTCCCCGTCTGGGAAGTACATTTTTCGCATATTTTTTTCTCAGTATTTATCAACTCCTCCTCACGTTTCATTCAGTTCAGCCGGAATTTCACTTTGCCTCTTTTTTTCGCAAGAAAACTAAGCGCAAACACTGTCACTGTAAAGGACGTCCACACAGTTCGTATATACAGTTAACACTTGCACATCATAAGTATATATTTGTGTACATCCTTACTTTCGACAATGTGTAGACTCATTCTTATCTTGTGTGTCATTGTTGTGCTGTTCTGTGTAGACTTTGTGTTGTGCGTCATTGTTTTACTGATTTATCAATGGACATTTTGTAAATATACCTATGTGCATGTGTATAGTAAGTGAGTGCGTATTTCCTACATGCAAGGTAAACAACATTGCTGTCAATGTATATAAAATACTAAGTAAATGTCATATATGCGAGAGTGCGCCTTATTATTAGATAGGACAAATTGTATGGATAACTTGTTGGAGTGGCATGTTATTAGATGACTAAAAGTCTAAATCATTCTTCATTTCAATGTAAGGCGAAGAGACTTATACTCTTCACTGTCGTTGTTTCAAAGGGGCAGTTCTGTTCCATTTATGGATGTGACCGTGCCCTGATTTTCGAAGAGACATGTCAATCTTATGTCCAGATATACCATCAGTGTCCCAGGTGGTCTAGTGGTTAGGATTTGGCGCTCTCACCGCCACGGCCGGGGTTCGATTCCCCGTCTGGGAAGTAACTTTTTTCCATTTTAAGATTTGGGAATAATTTGGCTGGAGTCAGCCACAACGCCTTAATTGCTCTACATTGTGTGTATTGCCCTCACTCTACAACATACGTAACAACACACCTAAATACTACTTTGCTATCTAGTTCCATTGGAGGAAAGGTGTACTGTTCACATACTTCACTTCGCTATAAACACAAAAAAGCATCTCGGCACTCCGATTGTCCCATAAATAAGTGAAAAGGCATATTTGAGACTCACCAATATTGAAGAATATTTCAGCATCAATTGCTGTACGTGTCATACTACAAAATGAAATCCTCCGAATAAAATCCATGCCTTCTCTGTCCTGGACAAGAGGAGACTCGGCGGGTTCCTTGCTTAATTTGGCACATGCAACATGAGTGTCTCATGGCAATGTGGAAGCCACAGCTATTATTCATTCCAAGGGTGAACTGCACCCAAGCCTTCCTCTACAATTAATTCATTTACGATTGAAACTATATTGGAAGTAAGAAAAGAGAGACAGAAGGAAGAGTGCATGGGTAAGTGTCATCTAGGAAATATCACGTTGTGGCAACATGTTCCTACTTGAAGCAATACCTTGCTCCATCCCTAACATTGCAAGGTCCCAGGTGGTCTAGTGGTTAGGATTTGGCGCTCTCACCGCCACGGCCGGGGTTCGATTCCCCGTCTGGGAAGTACATTTTTCGCATATTTTTTTCTCAGTATTTATCAACTCCTCCTCACGTTTCATTCAGTTCAGCCGGAATTTCACTTTGCCTCTTTTTTTCGCAAGAAAACTAAGCCCAAACACTGTCACTGTAAAGGACGTCCACACAGTTCGTATATACAATTAACACTTGCACATCATAAGTATATATTTGTGTACATCCTTACTTTCGACAATGTGTAGACTCATTCTTATCTTGTGTGTCATTGTTGTGCTGTTCGGTGTAGACTTTATGTTGTGTGTCATTGTTTTACTGATTTATCAATGGACATTTTTGTAAATATACCTATGTGCATGTGTATAGTAAGTGAGTGCGTATTTCCTACATGCAAGGTAAACAACATTGCTGTCAATGTATATAAAATACTAAGTAAATGTCATATATGCGAGAGTGCGCCTTGTTATTAGATAGGACAAATTGTATGGATAACTTGTTGGAGTGGCATGTTATTAGATGACTAAAAGTCTAAATCATTCTTCATTTCAAAGTAAGGCGAAAAGACTTATACTCTTCACTGTCGTTGTTTCAAAGGGGCAGTTCTGTTCCATCTATGGATGTGACCTTGCCCTGATTTTCGAAGAGACATGTCAATCTTATGTCCAGATATACCATCAGTGTCCCAGGTGGTCTAGTGGTTAGGATTTGGCGCTCTCACCGCCACGGCCGGGGCTCGATTCCCCGTCTGGGAAGTAACTTTTTTCCATTTTAAGATTTGGGAATAATTTGTCTGGAGTCAGCCACAACGCCTTAATTGCTCTACATTGTGTGTATTGCCCTCACTCTACAACATACGTAACAACACACCTAAATACTACTTTGCTATCTAGTTCCATTGGAGGAAAGGTGTACTGTTCACATACTTCACTTCGCTATAAACACAAAAAAGCATCTCGGCACTCCGATTGTCCCATAAATAAGTGAAAAGGCATATTTGAGACTCACCAATATTGAGGAATATTTCAGCATCAATTGCTGTACGTGTCATACTACAAAATGAAATCCTCCGAATAAAATCCATGCCTTCTCTGTCCTGGACAAGAGTAGACTCGGCGGGTTCCTTGCTTAATTTGGCACATGCAACATGAGTGTCTCATGGCAATGTGGAAGCCACAGCTATTATTCATTCCAAGGGTGAACTGCACCCAAGCCTTCCTCTACAATTAATTCATTTACGATTGAAACTATATTGGAAGTAAGAAAAGAGAGACAGAAGGAAGAGTGCATGGGTAAGTGTCATCTAGGAAATATCACGTTGTGGCAACATGTTCCTACTTGAAGCAATACCTTGCTCCATCCCTAACATTGCAAGGTCCCAGGTGGTCTAGTGGTTAGGATTTGGCGCTCTCACCGCCACGGCCGGGGTTCGATTCCCCGTCTGGGAAGTACATTTTTCGCATATTTTTTTCTCAGTATTTATCAACTCCTCCTCACGTTTCATTCAGTTCAGCCGGAATTTCACTTTGCCTCTTTTTTTCGCAAGAAAACTAAGCCCAAACACTGTCACTGTAAAGGACGTCCACACAGTTCGTATATACAATTAACACTTGCACATCATAAGTATATATTTGTGTACATCCTTACTTTCGACAATGTGTAGACTCATTCTTATCTTGTGTGTCATTGTTGTGCTGTTCGGTGTAGACTTTATGTTGTGTGTCATTGTTTTACTGATTTATCAATGGACATTTTTGTAAATATACCTATGTGCATGTGTATAGTAAGTGAGTGCGTATTTCCTACATGCAAGGTAAACAACATTGCTGTCAATGTATATAAAATACTAAGTAAATGTCATATATGCGAGAGTGCGCCTTGTTATTAGATAGGACAAATTGTATGGATAACTTGTTGGAGTGGCATGTTATTAGATGACTAAAAGTCTAAATCATTCTTCATTTCAATGTAAGGCGAAGAGACTTATACTCTTCACTGTCGTTGTTTCAAAGGGGCAGTTCTGTTCCATCTATGGATGTGACCTTGCCCTGATTTTCGAAGAGACATGTCAATCTTATGTCCAGATATACCATCAGTGTCCCAGGTGGTCTAGTGGTTAGGATTTGGCGCTCTCACCGCCACGGCCGGGGCTCGATTCCCCGTCTGGGAAGTAACTTTTTTCCATTTTAAGATTTGGGAATAATTTGGCTGGAGTCAGCCACAACGCCTTAATTGCTCTACATTGTGTGTATTGCCCTCACTCTACAACATACGTAACAACACACCTAAATACTACTTTGCTATCTAGTTCCATTGGAGGAAAGGTGTACTGTTCACATACTTCACTTCGCTATAAACACAAAAAGCATCTCGGCACTCCGATTGTCCCATAAATAAGTGAAAAGGCATATTTGAGACTCACCAATATTGAGGAATATTTCAGCATCAATTGCTGTACGTGTCATACTACAAAATGAAATCCTCCGAATAAAATCCATGCCTTCTCTGTCCTGGACAAGAGTAGACTCGGCGGGTTCCTTGCTTAATTTGGCACATGCAACATGAGTGTCTCATGGCAATGTGGAAGCCACAGCTATTATTCATTCCAAGGGTGAACTGCACCCAAGCCTTCCTCTACAATTAATTCATTTACGATTGAAACTATATTGGAAGTAAGAAAAGAGAGACAGAAGGAAGAGTGCATGGGTAAGTGTCATCTAGGAAATATCACGTTGTGGCAACATGTTCCTACTTGAAGCAATACCTTGCTCCATCCCTAACATTGCAAGGTCCCAGGTGGTCTAGTGGTTAGGATTTGGCGCTCTCACCGCCACGGCCGGGGTTCGATTCCCCGTCTGGGAAGTACATTTCTCGCATATTTTTTTCTCAGTATTTATCAACTCCTCCTCACGTTTCATTCAGTTCAGCCGGAATTTCACTTTGCCTCTTTTTTTCGCAAGAAAACTAAGCCCAAACACTGTCACTGTAAAGGACGTCCACACAGTTCGTATATACAATTAACACTTGCACATCATAAGTATATATTTGTGTACATCCTTACTTTCGACAATGTGTAGACTCATTCTTATCTTGTGTGTCATTGTTGTGCTGTTCGGTGTAGACTTTATGTTGTGTGTCATTGTTTTACTGATTTATCAATGGACATTTTTGTAAATATACCTATGTGCATGTGTATAGTAAGTGAGTGCGTATTTCCTACATGCAAGGTAAACAACATTGCTGTCAATGTATATAAAATACTAAGTAAATGTCATATATGCGAGAGTGCGCCTTGTTATTAGATAGGACAAATTGTATGGATAACTTGTTGGAGTGGCATGTTATTAGATGACTAAAAGTCTAAATCATTCTTCATTTCAAAGTAAGGCGAAGAGACTTATACTCTTCACTGTCGTTGTTTCAAAGGGGCAGTTCTGTTCCATCTATGGATGTGACCTTGCCCTGATTTTCGAAGAGACATGTCAATCTTATGTCCAGATATACCATCAGTGTCCCAGGTGGTCTAGTGGTTAGGATTTGGCGCTCTCACCGCCACGGCCGGGGTTCCATTCCCCGTCTGGGAAGTAACTTTTTTCCATTTTAAGATTTGGGAATAATTTGTCTGGAGTCAGCCACAACGCCTTAATTGCTCTACATTGTGTGTATTGCCCTCACTCTACAACATACGTAACAACACACCTAAATACTACTTTGCTATCTAGTTCCATTGGAGGAAAGGTGTACTGTTCACATACTTCACTTCGCTATAAACACAAAAAAGCATCTCGGCACTCCGATTGTCCCATAAATAAGTGAAAAGGCATATTTGAGACTCACCAATATTGAGGAATATTTCAGCATCAATTGCTGTACGTGTCATACTACAAAATGAAATCCTCCGAATAAAATCCATGCCTTCTCTGTCCTGGACAAGAGTAGACTCGGCGGGTTCCTTGCTTAATTTGGCACATGCAACATGAGTGTCTCATGGCAATGTGGAAGCCACAGCTATTATTCATTCCAAGGGTGAACTGCACCCAAGCCTTCCTCTACAATTAATTCATTTACGATTGAAACTATATTGGAAGTAAGAAAAGAGAGACAGAAGGAAGAGTGCATGGGTAAGTGTCATCTAGGAAATATCACGTTGTGGCAACATGTTCCTACTTGAAGCAATACCTTGCTCCATCCCTAACATTGCAAGGTCCCAGGTGGTCTAGTGGTTAGGATTTGGCGCTCTCACCGCCACGGCCGGGGTTCGATTCCCCGTCTGGGAAGTACATTTTTCGCATATTTTTTTCTCAGTATTTATCAACTCCTCCTCACGTTTCATTCAGTTCAGCCGGAATTTCACTTTGCCTCTTTTTTTCGCAAGAAAACTAAGCCCAAACACTGTCACTGTAAAGGACGTCCACACAGTTCGTATATACAATTAACACTTGCACATCATAAGTATATATTTGTGTACATCCTTACTTTCGACAATGTGTTACATCCTTACTTTCGACAATGTGTAGACTCATTCTTATCTTGTGTGTCATTGTTGTGCTGTTCGGTGTAGACTTTATGTTGTGTGTCATTGTTTTACTGATTTATCAATGGACATTTTTGTAAATATACCTATGTGCATGTGTATAGTAAGTGAGTGCGTATTTCCTACATGCAAGGTAAACAACATTGCTGTCAATGTATATAAAATACTAAGTAAATGTCATATATGCGAGAGTGCGCCTTGTTATTAGATAGGACAAATTGTATGGATAACTTGTTGGAGTGGCATGTTATTAGATGACTAAAAGTCTAAATCATTCTTCATTTCAATGTAAGGCGAAGAGACTTATACTCTTCACTGTCGTTGTTTCAAAGGGGCAGTTCTGTTCCATTTATGGATGTGACCTTGCCCTGATTTTCGAAGAGACATGTCAATCTTATGTCCAGATATACCATCAGTGTCCCAGGTGGTCTAGTGGTTAGGATTTGGCGCTCTCACCGCCACGGCCGGGGTTCGATTCCCCGTCTGGGAAGTAACTTTTTTCCATTTTAAGATTTGGGAATAATTTGTCTGGAGTCAGCCACAACGCCTTAATTGCTCTACATTGTGTGTATTGCCCTCACTCTACAACATACGTAACAACACACCTAAATACTACTTTGCTATCTAGTTCCATTGGAGGAAAGGTGTACTGTTCACATACTTCACTTCGCTATAAACACAAAAAAGCATCTCGGCACTCCGATTGTCCCATAAATAAGTGAAAAGGCATATTTGAGACTCACCAATATTGAGGAATATTTCAGCATCAATTGCTGTACGTGTCATACTACAAAATGAAATCCTCCGAATAAAATCCATGCCTTCTCTGTCCTGGACAAGAGTAGACTCGGCGGGTTCCTTGCTTAATTTGGCACATGCAACATGAGTGTCTCATGGCAATGTGGAAGCCACAGCTATTATTCATTCCAAGGGTGAACTGCACCCAAGCCTTCCTCTACAATTAATTCATTTACGATTGAAACTATATTGGAAGTAAGAAAAGAGAGACAGAAGGAAGAGTGCATGGGTAAGTGTCATCTAGGAAATATCACGTTGTGGCAACATGTTCCTACTTGAAGCAATACCTTGCTCCATCCCTAACATTGCAAGGTCCCAGGTGGTCTAGTGGTTAGGATTTGGCGCTCTCACCGCCACGGCCGGGGTTCGATTCCCCGTCTGGGAAGTACATTTCTCGCATATTTTTTTCTCAGTATTTATCAACTCCTCCTCACGTTTCATTCAGTTCAGCCGGAATTTCACTTTGCCTCTTTTTTTCGCAAGAAAACTAAGCCCAAACACTGTCACTGTAAAGGACGTCCACACAGTTCTTATATACAATTAACACTTGCACATCATAAGTATATATTTGTGTACATCCTTACTTTCGACAATGTGTAGACTCATTCTTATCTTGTGTGTCATTGTTGTGCTGTTCGGTGTAGACTTTATGTTGTGTGTCATTGTTTTACTGATTTATCAATGGACATTTTTGTAAATATACCTATGTGCATGTGTATAGTAAGTGAGTGCGTATTTCCTACATGCAAGGTAAACAACATTGCTGTCAATGTATATAAAATACTAAGTAAATGTCATATATGCGAGAGTGCGCCTTGTTATTAGATAGGACAAATTGTATGGATAACTTGTTGGAGTGGCATGTTATTAGATGACTAAAAGTCTAAATCATTCTTCATTTCAAAGTAAGGCGAAGAGACTTATACTCTTCACTGTCGTTGTTTCAAAGGGGCAGTTCTGTTCCATCTATGGATGTGACCTTGCCCTGATTTTCGAAGAGACATGTCAATCTTATGTCCAGATATACCATCAGTGTCCCAGGTGGTCTAGTGGTTAGGATTTGGCGCTCTCACCGCCACGGCCGGGGTTCCATTCCCCGTCTGGGAAGTAACTTTTTTCCATTTTAAGATTTGGGAATAATTTGGCTGGAGTCAGCCACAACGCCTTAATTGCTCTACATTGTGTGTATTGCCCTCACTCTACAACATACGTAACAACACACCTAAATACTACTTTGCTATCTAGTTCCATTGGAGGAAAGGTGTACTGTTCACATACTTCACTTCGCTATAAACACAAAAAAGCATCTCGGCACTCCGATTGTCCCATAAATAAGTGAAAAGGCATATTTGAGACTCACCAATATTGAGGAATATTTCAGCATCAATTGCTGTACGTGTCATACTACAAAATGAAATCCTCCGAATAAAATCCATGCCTTCTCTGTCCTGGACAAGAGTAGACTCGGCGGGTTCCTTGCTTAATTTGGCACATGCAACATGAGTGTCTCATGGCAATGTGGAAGCCACAGCTATTATTCATTCCAAGGGTGAACTGCACCCAAGCCTTCCTCTACAATTAATTCATTTACGATTGAAACTATATTGGAAGTAAGAAAAGAGAGACAGAAGGAAGAGTGCATGGGTAAGTGTCATCTAGGAAATATCACGTTGTGGCAACATGTTCCTACTTGAAGCAATACCTTGCTCCATCCCTAACATTGCAAGGTCCCAGGTGGTCTAGTGGTTAGGATTTGGCGCTCTCACCGCCACGGCCGGGGTTCGATTCCCCGTCTGGGAAGTACATTTCTCGCATATTTTTTTCTCAGTATTTATCAACTCCTCCTCACGTTTCATTCAGTTCAGCCGGAATTTCACTTTGCCTCTTTTTTTCGCAAGAAAACTAAGCCCAAACACTGTCACTGTAAAGGACGTCCACACAGTTCTTATATACAATTAACACTTGCACATCATAAGTATATATTTGTGTACATCCTTACTTTCGACAATGTGTAGACTCATTCTTATCTTGTGTGTCATTGTTGTGCTGTTCGGTGTAGACTTTATGTTGTGTGTCATTGTTTTACTGATTTATCAATGGACATTTTTGTAAATATACCTATGTGCATGTGTATAGTAAGTGAGTGCGTATTTCCTACATGCAAGGTAAACAACATTGCTGTCAATGTATATAAAATACTAAGTAAATGTCATATATGCGAGAGTGCGCCTTGTTATTAGATAGGACAAATTGTATGGATAACTTGTTGGAGTGGCATGTTATTAGATGACTAAAAGTCTAAATCATTCTTCATTTCAATGTAAGGCGAAGAGACTTATACTCTTCACTGTCGTTGTTTCAAAGGGGCAGTTCTGTTCCATCTATGGATGTGACCTTGCCCTGATTTTCGAAGAGACATGTCAATCTTATGTCCAGATATACCATCAGTGTCCCAGGTGGTCTAGTGGTTAGGATTTGGCGCTCTCACCGCCACGGCCGGGGTTCGATTCCCCGTCTGGGAAGTAACTTTTTTCCATTTTAAGATTTGGGAATAATTTGGCTGGAGTCAGCCACAACGCCTTAATTGCTCTACATTGTGTGTATTGCCCTCACTCTACAACATACGTAACAACACACCTAAATACTACTTTGCTATCTAGTTCCATTGGAGGAAAGGTGTACTGTTCACATACTTCACTTCGCTATAAACACAAAAAAGCATCTCGGCACTCCGATTGTCCCATAAATAAGTGAAAAGGCATATTTGAGACTCACCAATATTGAGGAATATTTCAGCATCAATTGCTGTACGTGTCATACTACAAAATGAAATCCTCCGAATAAAATCCATGCCTTCTCTGTCCTGGACAAGAGTAGACTCGGCGGGTTCCTTGCTTAATTTGGCACATGCAACATGAGTGTCTCATGGCAATGTGGAAGCCACAGCTATTATTCATTCCAAGGGTGAACTGCACCCAAGCCTTCCTCTACAATTAATTCATTTACGATTGAAACTATATTGGAAGTAAGAAAAGAGAGACAGAAGGATGAGTGCATGGGTAAGTGTCATCTAGGAAATATCACGTTGTGGCAACATGTTCCTACTTGAAGCAATACCTTGCTCCATCCCTAACATTGCAAAGTCCCAGGTGGTCTAGTGGTTAGGATTTGGCGCTCTCACCGCCACGGCCGGGGTTCGATTCCCCGTCTGGGAAGTACATTTTTCGCATATTTTTTTCTCAGTATTTATCAACTCCTCCTCACGTTTCATTCAGTTCAGCCGGAATTTCACTTTGCCTCTTTTTTTCGCAAGAAAACTAAGCCCAAACACTGTCACTGTAAAGGACGTCCACACAGTTCGTATATACAATTAACACTTGCACATCATAAGTATATATTTGTGTACATCCTTACTTTCGACAATGTGTAGACTCATTCTTATCTTGTGTGTCATTGTTGTGCTGTTCGGTGTAGACTTTATGTTGTGTGTCATTGTTTTACTGATTTATCAATGGACATTTTTGTAAATATACCTATGTGCATGTGTATAGTAAGTGAGTGCGTATTTCCTACATGCAAGGTAAACAACATTGCTGTCAATGTATATAAAATACTAAGTAAATGTCATATATGCGAGAGTGCGCCTTGTTATTAGATAGGACAAATTGTATGGATAACTTGTTGGAGTGGCATGTTATTAGATGACTAAAAGTCTAAATCATTCTTCATTTCAATGTAAGGCGAAGAGACTTATACTCTTCACTGTCGTTGTTTCAAAGGGGCAGTTCTGTTCCATCTATGGATGTGACCTTGCCCTGATTTTCGAAGAGACATGTCAATCTTATGTCCAGATATACCATCAGTGTCCCAGGTGGTCTAGTGGTTAGGATTTGGCGCTCTCACCGCCACGGCCGGGGTTCGATTCCCCGTCTGGGAAGTAACTTTTTTCCATTTTAAGATTTGGGAATAATTTGGCTGGAGTCAGCCACAACGCCTTAATTGCTCTACATTGTGTGTATTGCCCTCACTCTACAACATACGTAACAACACACCTAAATACTACTTTGCTATCTAGTTCCATTGGAGGAAAGGTGTACTGTTCACATACTTCACTTCGCTATAAACACAAAAAAGCATCTCGGCACTCCGATTGTCCCATAAATAAGTGAAAAGGCATATTTGAGACTCACCAATATTGAGGAATATTTCAGCATCAATTGCTGTACGTGTCATACTACAAAATGAAATCCTCCGAATAAAATCCATGCCTTCTCTGTCCTGGACAAGAGTAGACTCGGCGGGTTCCTTGCTTAATTTGGCACATGCAACATGAGTGTCTCATGGCAATGTGGAAGCCACAGCTATTATTCATTCCAAGGGTGAACTGCACCCAAGCCTTCCTCTACAATTAATTCATTTACGATTGAAACTATATTGGAAGTAAGAAAAGAGAGACAGAAGGAAGAGTGCATGGGTAAGTGTCATCTAGGAAATATCACGTTGTGGCAACATGTTCCTACTTGAAGCAATACCTTGCTCCATCCCTAACATTGCAAGGTCCCAGGTGGTCTAGTGGTTAGGATTTGGCGCTCTCCCCGCCACGGCCGGGGTTCGATTCCCCGTCTGGGAAGTACATTTCTCGCATATTTTTTTCTCAGTATTTATCAACTCCTCCTCACGTTTCATTCAGTTCAGCCGGAATTTCACTTTGCCTCTTTTTTTCGCAAGAAAACTAAGCCCAAACACTGTCACTGTAAAGGACGTCCACACAGTTCGTATATACAATTAACACTTGCACATCATAAGTATATATTTGTGTACATCCTTACTTTCGACAATGTGTAGACTCATTCTTATCTTGTGTGTCATTGTTGTGCTGTTCGGTGTAGACTTTATGTTGTGTGTCATTGTTTTACTGATTTATCAATGGACATTTTTGTAAATATACCTATGTGCATGTGTATAGTAAGTGAGTGCGTATTTCCTACATGCAAGGTAAACAACATTGCTGTCAATGTATATAAAATACTAAGTAAATGTCATATATGCGAGAGTGCGCCTTGTTATTAGATAGGACAAATTGTATGGATAACTTGTTGGAGTGGCATGTTATTAGATGACTAAAAGTCTAAATCATTCTTCATTTCAATGTAAGGCGAAGAGACTTATACTCTTCACTGTCGTTGTTTCAAAGGGGCAGTTCTGTTCCATCTATGGATGTGACCTTGCCCTGATTTTCGAAGAGACATGTCAATCTTATGTCCAGATATACCATCAGTGTCCCAGGTGGTCTAGTGGTTAGGATTTGGCGCTCTCACCGCCACGGCCGGGGTTCGATTCCCCGTCTGGGAAGTAACTTTTTTCCATTTTAAGATTTGGGAATAATTTGGCTGGAGTCAGCCACAACGCCTTAATTGCTCTACATTGTGTGTATTGCCCTCACTCTACAACATACGTAACAACACACCTAAATACTACTTTGCTATCTAGTTCCATTGGAGGAAAGGTGTACTGTTCACATACTTCACTTCGCTATAAACACAAAAAAGCATCTCGGCACTCCGATTGTCCCATAAATAAGTGAAAAGGCATATTTGAGACTCACCAATATTGAGGAATATTTCAGCATCAATTGCTGTACGTGTCATACTACAAAATGAAATCCTCCGAATAAAATCCATGCCTTCTCTGTCCTGGACAAGAGTAGACTCGGCGGGTTCCTTGCTTAATTTGGCACATGCAACATGAGTGTCTCATGGCAATGTGGAAGCCACAGCTATTATTCATTCCAAGGGTGAACTGCACCCAAGCCTTCCTCTACAATTAATTCATTTACGATTGAAACTATATTGGAAGTAAGAAAAGAGAGACAGAAGGAAGAGTGCATGGGTAAGTGTCATCTAGGAAATATCACGTTGTGGCAACATGTTCCTACTTGAAGCAATACCTTGCTCCATCCCTAACATTGCAAGGTCCCAGGTGGTCTAGTGGTTAGGATTTGGCGCTCTCACCGCCACGGCCGGGGTTCGATTCCCCGTCTGGGAAGTACATTTCTCGCATATTTTTTTCTCAGTATTTATCAACTCCTCCTCACGTTTCATTCAGTTCAGCCGGAATTTCACTTTGCCTCTTTTTTTCGCAAGAAAACTAAGCCCAAACACTGTCACTGTAAAGGACGTCCACACAGTTCTTATATACAATTAACACTTGCACATCATAAGTATATATTTGTGTACATCCTTACTTTCGACAATGTGTAGACTCATTCTTATCTTGTGTGTCATTGTTGTGCTGTTCGGTGTAGACTTTATGTTGTGTGTCATTGTTTTACTGATTTATCAATGGACATTTTTGTAAATATACCTATGTGCATGTGTATAGTAAGTGAGTGCGTATTTCCTACATGCAAGGTAAACAACATTGCTGTCAATGTATATAAAATACTAAGTAAATGTCATATATGCGAGAGTGCGCCTTGTTATTAGATAGGACAAATTGTATGGATAACTTGTTGGAGTGGCATGTTATTAGATGACTAAAAGTCTAAATCATTCTTCATTTCAAAGTAAGGCGAAGAGACTTATACTCTTCACTGTCGTTGTTTCAAAGGGGCAGTTCTGTTCCATCTATGGATGTGACCTTGCCCTGATTTTCGAAGAGACATGTCAATCTTATGTCCAGATATACCATCAGTGTCCCAGGTGGTCTAGTGGTTAGGATTTGGCGCTCTCACCGCCACGGCCGGGGTTCGATTCCCCGTCTGGGAAGTAACTTTTTTCCATTTTAAGATTTGGGAATAATTTGTCTGGAGTCAGCCACAACGCCTTAATTGCTCTACATTGTGTGTATTGCCCTCACTCTACAACATACGTAACAACACACCTAAATACTACTTTGCTATCTAGTTCCATTGGAGGAAAGGTGTACTGTTCACATACTTCACTTCGCTATAAACACAAAAAAGCATCTCGGCACTCCGATTGTCCCATAAATAAGTGAAAAGGCATATTTGAGACTCACCAATATTGAGGAATATTTCAGCATCAATTGCTGTACGTGTCATACTACAAAATGAAATCCTCCGAATAAAATCCATGCCTTCTCTGTCCTGGACAAGAGTAGACTCGGCGGGTTCCTTGCTTAATTTGGCACATGCAACATGAGTGTCTCATGGCAATGTGGAAGCCACAGCTATTATTCATTCCAAGGGTGAACTGCACCCAAGCCTTCCTCTACAATTAATTCATTTACGATTGAAACTATATTGGAAGTAAGAAAAGAGAGACAGAAGGATGAGTGCATGGGTAAGTGTCATCTAGGAAATATCACGTTGTGGCAACATGTTCCTACTTGAAGCAATACCTTGCTCCATCCCTAACATTGCAAGGTCCCAGGTGGTCTAGTGGTTAGGATTTGGCGCTCTCACCGCCACGGCCGGGGTTCGATTCCCCGTCTGGGAAGTACATTTTTCGCATATTTTTTTCTCAGTATTTATCAACTCCTCCTCACGTTTCATTCAGTTCAGCCGGAATTTCACTTTGCCTCTTTTTTTCGCAAGAAAACTAAGCCCAAACACTGTCACTGTAAAGGACGTCCACACAGTTCGTATATACAATTAACACTTGCACATCATAAGTATATATTTGTGTACATCCTTACTTTCGACAATGTGTAGACTCATTCTTATCTTGTGTGTCATTGTTGTGCTGTTCGGTGTAGACTTTATGTTGTGTGTCATTGTTTTACTGATTTATCAATGGACATTTTTGTAAATATACCTATGTGCATGTGTATAGTAAGTGAGTGCGTATTTCCTACATGCAAGGTAAACAACATTGCTGTCAATGTATATAAAATACTAAGTAAATGTCATATATGCGAGAGTGCGCCTTGTTATTAGATAGGACAAATTGTATGGATAACTTGTTGGAGTGGCATGTTATTAGATGACTAAAAGTCTAAATCATTCTTCATTTCAATGTAAGGCGAAGAGACTTATACTCTTCACTGTCGTTGTTTCAAAGGGGCAGTTCTGTTCCATCTATGGATGTGACCTTGCCCTGATTTTCGAAGAGACATGTCAATCTTATGTCCAGATATACCATCAGTGTCCCAGGTGGTCTAGTGGTTAGGATTTGGCGCTCTCACCGCCACGGCCGGGGTTCGATTCCCCGTCTGGGAAGTAACTTTTTTCCATTTTAAGATTTGGGAATAATTTGTCTGGAGTCAGCCACAACGCCTTAATTGCTCTACATTGTGTGTATTGCCCTCACTCTACAACATACGTAACAACACACCTAAATACTACTTTGCTATCTAGTTCCATTGGAGGAAAGGTGTACTGTTCACATACTTCACTTCGCTATAAACACAAAAAAGCATCTCGGCACTCCGATTGTCCCATAAATAAGTGAAAAGGCATATTTGAGACTCACCAATATTGAGGAATATTTCAGCATCAATTGCTGTACGTGTCATACTACAAAATGAAATCCTCCGAATAAAATCCATGCCTTCTCTGTCCTGGACAAGAGTAGACTCGGCGGGTTCCTTGCTTAATTTGGCACATGCAACATGAGTGTCTCATGGCAATGTGGAAGCCACAGCTATTATTCATTCCAAGGGTGAACTGCACCCAAGCCTTCCTCTACAATTAATTCATTTACGATTGAAACTATATTGGAAGTAAGAAAAGAGAGACAGAAGGAAGAGTGCATGGGTAAGTGTCATCTAGGAAATATCACGTTGTGGCAACATGTTCCTACTTGAAGCAATACCTTGCTCCATCCCTAACATTGCAAGGTCCCAGGTGGTCTAGTGGTTAGGATTTGGCGCTCTCACCGCCACGGCCGGGGTTCGATTCCCCGTCTGGGAAGTACATTTCTCGCATATTTTTTTCTCAGTATTTATCAACTCCTCCTCACGTTTCATTCAGTTCAGCCGGAATTTCACTTTGCCTCTTTTTTTCGCAAGAAAACTAAGCCCAAACACTGTCACTGTAAAGGACGTCCACACAGTTCTTATATACAATTAACACTTGCACATCATAAGTATATATTTGTGTACATCCTTACTTTCGACAATGTGTAGACTCATTCTTATCTTGTGTGTCATTGTTGTGCTGTTCGGTGTAGACTTTATGTTGTGTGTCATTGTTTTACTGATTTATCAATGGACATTTTTGTAAATATACCTATGTGCATGTGTATAGTAAGTGAGTGCGTATTTCCTACATGCAAGGTAAACAACATTGCTGTCAATGTATATAAAATACTAAGTAAATGTCATATATGCGAGAGTGCGCCTTGTTATTAGATAGGACAAATTGTATGGATAACTTGTTGGAGTGGCATGTTATTAGATGACTAAAAGTCTAAATCATTCTTCATTTCAAAGTAAGGCGAAGAGACTTATACTCTTCACTGTCGTTGTTTCAAAGGGGCAGTTCTGTTCCATCTATGGATGTGACCTTGCCCTGATTTTCGAAGAGACATGTCAATCTTATGTCCAGATATACCATCAGTGTCCCAGGTGGTCTAGTGGTTAGGATTTGGCGCTCTCACCGCCACGGCCGGGGTTCGATTCCCCGTCTGGGAAGTAACTTTTTTCCATTTTAAGATTTGGGAATAATTTGTCTGGAGTCAGCCACAACGCCTTAATTGCTCTACATTGTGTGTATTGCCCTCACTCTACAACATACGTAACAACACACCTAAATACTACTTTGCTATCTAGTTCCATTGGAGGAAAGGTGTACTGTTCACATACTTCACTTCGCTATAAACACAAAAAAGCATCTCGGCACTCCGATTGTCCCATAAATAAGTGAAAAGGCATATTTGAGACTCACCAATATTGAGGAATATTTCAGCATCAATTGCTGTACGTGTCATACTACAAAATGAAATCCTCCGAATAAAATCCATGCCTTCTCTGTCCTGGACAAGAGTAGACTCGGCGGGTTCCTTGCTTAATTTGGCACATGCAACATGAGTGTCTCATGGCAATGTGGAAGCCACAGCTATTATTCATTCCAAGGGTGAACTGCACCCAAGCCTTCCTCTACAATTAATTCATTTACGATTGAAACTATATTGGAAGTAAGAAAAGAGAGACAGAAGGATGAGTGCATGGGTAAGTGTCATCTAGGAAATATCACGTTGTGGCAACATGTTCCTACTTGAAGCAATACCTTGCTCCATCCCTAACATTGCAAGGTCCCAGGTGGTCTAGTGGTTAGGATTTGGCGCTCTCACCGCCACGGCCGGGGTTCGATTCCCCGTCTGGGAAGTACATTTTTCGCATATTTTTTTCTCAGTATTTATCAACTCCTCCTCACGTTTCATTCAGTTCAGCCGGAATTTCACTTTGCCTCTTTTTTTCGCAAGAAAACTAAGCCCAAACACTGTCACTGTAAAGGACGTCCACACAGTTCGTATATACAATTAACACTTGCACATCATAAGTATATATTTGTGTACATCCTTACTTTCGACAATGTGTAGACTCATTCTTATCTTGTGTGTCATTGTTGTGCTGTTCGGTGTAGACTTTATGTTGTGTGTCATTGTTTTACTGATTTATCAATGGACATTTTTGTAAATATACCTATGTGCATGTGTATAGTAAGTGAGTGCGTATTTCCTACATGCAAGGTAAACAACATTGCTGTCAATGTATATAAAATACTAAGTAAATGTCATATATGCGAGAGTGCGCCTTGTTATTAGATAGGACAAATTATATGGATAACTTGTTGGAGTGGCATGTTATTAGATGACTAAAAGTCTAAATCATTCTTCATTTCAATGTAAGGCGAAGAGACTTATACTCTTCACTGTCGTTGTTTCAAAGGGGCAGTTCTGTTCCATCTATGGATGTGACCTTGCCCTGATTTTCGAAGAGACATGTCAATCTTATGTCCAGATATACCATCAGTGTCCCAGGTGGTCTAGTGGTTAGGATTTGGCGCTCTCACCGCCACGGCCGGGGTTCGATTCCCCGTCTGGGAAGTAACTTTTTTCCATTTTAAGATTTGGGAATAATTTGGCTGGAGTCAGCCACAACGCCTTAATTGCTCTACATTGTGTGTATTGCCCTCACTCTACAACATACGTAACAACACACCTAAATACTACTTTGCTATCTAGTTCCATTGGAGGAAAGGTGTACTGTTCACATACTTCACTTCGCTATAAACACAAAAAAGCATCTCGGCACTCCGATTGTCCCATAAATAAGTGAAAAGGCATATTTGAGACTCACCAATATTGAGGAATATTTCAGCATCAATTGCTGTACGTGTCATACTACAAAATGAAATCCTCCGAATAAAATCCATGCCTTCTCTGTCCTGGACAAGAGTAGACTCGGCGGGTTCCTTGCTTAATTTGGCACATGCAACATGAGTGTCTCATGGCAATGTGGAAGCCACAGCTATTATTCATTCCAAGGGTGAACTGCACCCAAGCCTTCCTCTACAATTAATTCATTTACGATTGAAACTATATTGGAAGTAAGAAAAGAGAGACAGAAGGATGAGTGCATGGGTAAGTGTCATCTAGGAAATATCACGTTGTGGCAACATGTTCCTACTTGAAGCAATACCTTGCTCCATCCCTAACATTGCAAGGTCCCAGGTGGTCTAGTGGTTAGGATTTGGCGCTCTCACCGCCACGGCCGGGGTTCGATTCCCCGTCTGGGAAGTACATTTCTCGCATATTTTTTTCTCAGTATTTATCAACTCCTCCTCACGTTTCATTCAGTTCAGCCGGAATTTCACTTTGCCTCTTTTTTTCGCAAGAAAACTAAGCCCAAACACTGTCACTGTAAAGGACGTCCACACAGTTCTTATATACAATTAACACTTGCACATCATAAGTATATATTTGTGTACATCCTTACTTTCGACAATGTGTAGACTCATTCTTATCTTGTGTGTCATTCTTGTGCTGTTCGGTGTAGACTTTATGTTGTGTGTCATTGTTTTACTGATTTATCAATGGACATTTTTGTAAATATACCTATGTGCATGTGTATAGTAAGTGAGTGCGTATTTCCTACATGCAAGGTAAACAGCATTGCTGTCAATGTATATAAAATACTAAGTAAATGTCATATATGCGAGAGTGCGCCTTGTTATTAGATAGGACAAATTGTATGGATAACTTGTTGGAGTGGCATGTTATTAGATGACTAAAAGTCTAAATCATTCTTCATTTCAATGTAAGGCGAAGAGACTTATACTCTTCACTGTCGTTGTTTCAAAGGGGCAGTTCTGTTCCATTTCTGGATGTGACCTTGCCCTGATTTTCGAAGAGACATGTCAATCTTATGTCCAGATATACCATCAGTGTCCCAGGTGGTCTAGTGGTTAGGATTTGGCGCTCTCACCGCCACGGCCGGGGTTCGATTCCCCGTCTGGGAAGTAACTTTTTTCCATTTTAAGATTTGGGAATAATTTGTCTGGAGTCAGCCACAACGCCTTAATTGCTCTACATTGTGTGTATTGCCCTCACTCTACAACATACGTAACAACACACCTAAATGCTGCTTTGCTATCTAGTTCCATTGGAGGAAAGGTGTACTGTTCACATACTTCACTTCGCTATAAACACAAAAAAGCATCTCGGCACTCCGATTGTCCCATAAATAAGTGAAAAGGCATATTTGAGACTCACCAATATTGAGGAATATTTCAGCATCAATTGCTGTACGTGTCATACTACAAAATGAAATCCTCCGAATAAAATCCATGCCTTCTCTGTCCTGGACAAGAGTAGACTCGGCGGGTTCCTTGCTTAATTTGGCACATGCAACATGAGTGTCTCATGGCAATGTGGAAGCCACAGCTATTATTCATTCCAAGGGTGAACTGCACCCAAGCCTTCCTCTACAATTAATTCATTTACGATTGAAACTATATTGGAAGTAAGAAAAGAGAGACAGAAGGAAGAGTGCATGGGTAAGTGTCATCTAGGAAATATCACGTTGTGGCAACATGTTATACTTGAAGCAATACCTTGCTCCATCCCTAACATTGCAAGGTCCCAGGTGGTCTAGTGGTTAGGATTTGGCGCTCTCACCGCCACGGCCGGGGTTCGATTCCCCGTCTGGGAAGTACATTTTTCGCATAGTTTTTTCTCAGTATTTATCAACTCCTCCTCACGTTTCATTCACTTCAGCCGGAATTTCACTTTGCCTCTTTTTTTCGCAAGAAAACTAAGCCCAAACACTGTCACTGTAAAGGACGTCCACACAGTTCTTATATACAATTAACACTTGCACATCATAAGTATATATTTGTGTACATCCTTACTTTCGACAATGTGTAGACTCATTCTTATCTTGTGTGTCATTGTTGTGCTGTTCGGTGTAGACTTTATGTTGTGTGTCATTGTTTTACTGATTTATCAATGGACATTTTTGTAAATATACCTATGTGCATGTGTATAGTAAGTGAGTGCGTATTTCCTACATGCAAGGTAAACAACATTGCTGTCAATGTATATAAAATACTAAGTAAATGTCATATATGCGAGAGTGCGCCTTGTTATTAGATAGGACAAATTGTATGGATAACTTGTTGGAGTGGCATGTTATTAGATGACTAAAAGTCTAAATCATTCTTCATTTCAAAGTAAGGCGAAGAGACTTATACTCTTCACTGTCGTTGTTTCAAAGGGGCAGTTCTGTTCCATCTATGGATGTGACCTTGCCCTGATTTTCGAAGAGACATGTCAATCTTATGTCCAGATATACCATCAGTGTCCCAGGTGGTCTAGTGGTTAGGATTTGGCGCTCTCACCGCCACGGCCGGGGTTCGATTCCCCGTCTGGGAAGTAACTTTTTTCCATTTTAAGATTTGGGAATAATTTGGCTGGAGTCAGCCACAACGCCTTAATTGCTCTACATTGTGTGTATTGCCCTCACTCTACAACATACGTAACAACACACCTAAATACTACTTTGCTATCTAGTTCCATTGGAGGAAAGGTGTACTGTTCACATACTTCACTTCGCTATAAACACAAAAAAGCATCTCGGCACTCCGATTGTCCCATAAATAAGTGAAAAGGCATATTTGAGACTCACCAATATTGAGGAATATTTCAGCATCAATTGCTGTACGTGTCATACTACAAAATGAAATCCTCCGAATAAAATCCATGCCTTCTCTGTCCTGGACAAGAGTAGACTCGGCGGGTTCCTTGCTTAATTTGGCACATGCAACATGAGTGTCTCATGGCAATGTGGAAGCCACAGCTATTATTCATTCCAAGGGTGAACTGCACCCAAGCCTTCCTCTACAATTAATTCATTTACGATTGAAACTATATTGGAAGTAAGAAAAGAGAGACAGAAGGATGAGTGCATGGGTAAGTGTCATCTAGGAAATATCACGTTGTGGCAACATGTTCCTACTTGAAGCAATACCTTGCTCCATCCCTAACATTGCAAGGTCCCAGGTGGTCTAGTGGTTAGGATTTGGCGCTCTCACCGCCACGGCCGGGGTTCGATTCCCCGTCTGGGAAGTACATTTCTCGCATATTTTTTTCTCAGTATTTATCAACTCCTCCTCACGTTTCATTCAGTTCAGCCGGAATTTCACTTTGCCTCTTTTTTTCGCAAGAAAACTAAGCCCAAACACTGTCACTGTAAAGGACGTCCACACAGTTCTTATATACAATTAACACTTGCACATCATAAGTATATATTTGTGTACATCCTTACTTTCGACAATGTGTAGACTCATTCTTATCTTGTGTGTCATTCTTGTGCTGTTCGGTGTAGACTTTATGTTGTGTGTCATTGTTTTACTGATTTATCAATGGACATTTTTGTAAATATACCTATGTGCATGTGTATAGTAAGTGAGTGCGTATTTCCTACATGCAAGGTAAACAGCATTGCTGTCAATGTATATAAAATACTAAGTAAATGTCATATATGCGAGAGTGCGCCTTGTTATTAGATAGGACAAATTGTATGGATAACTTGTTGGAGTGGCATGTTATTAGATGACTAAAAGTCTAAATCATTCTTCATTTCAATGTAAGGCGAAGAGACTTATACTCTTCACTGTCGTTGTTTCAAAGGGGCAGTTCTGTTCCATTTCTGGATGTGACCTTGCCCTGATTTTCGAAGAGACATGTCAATCTTATGTCCAGATATACCATCAGTGTCCCAGGTGGTCTAGTGGTTAGGATTTGGCGCTCTCACCGCCACGGCCGGGGTTCGATTCCCCGTCTGGGAAGTAACTTTTTTCCATTTTAAGATTTGGGAATAATTTGTCTGGAGTCAGCCACAACGCCTTAATTGCTCTACATTGTGTGTATTGCCCTCACTCTACAACATACGTAACAACACACCTAAATGCTGCTTTGCTATCTAGTTCCATTGGAGGAAAGGTGTACTGTTCACATACTTCACTTCGCTATAAACACAAAAAAGCATCTCGGCACTCCGATTGTCCCATAAATAAGTGAAAAGGCATATTTGAGACTCACCAATATTGAGGAATATTTCAGCATCAATTGCTGTACGTGTCATACTACAAAATGAAATCCTCCGAATAAAATCCATGCCTTCTCTGTCCTGGACAAGAGTAGACTCGGCGGGTTCCTTGCTTAATTTGGCACATGCAACATGAGTGTCTCATGGCAATGTGGAAGCCACAGCTATTATTCATTCCAAGGGTGAACTGCACCCAAGCCTTCCTCTACAATTAATTCATTTACGATTGAAACTATATTGGAAGTAAGAAAAGAGAGACAGAAGGAAGAGTGCATGGGTAAGTGTCATCTAGGAAATATCACGTTGTGGCAACATGTTATACTTGAAGCAATACCTTGCTCCATCCCTAACATTGCAAGGTCCCAGGTGGTCTAGTGGTTAGGATTTGGCGCTCTCACCGCCACGGCCGGGGTTCGATTCCCCGTCTGGGAAGTACATTTTTCGCATAGTTTTTTCTCAGTATTTATCAACTCCTCCTCACGTTTCATTCACTTCAGCCGGAATTTCACTTTGCCTCTTTTTTTCGCAAGAAAACTAAGCCCAAACACTGTCACTGTAAAGGACGTCCACACAGTTCTTATATACAATTAACACTTGCACATCATAAGTATATATTTGTGTACATCCTTACTTTCGACAATGTGTAGACTCATTCTTATCTTGTGTGTCATTGTTGTGCTGTTCGGTGTAGACTTTATGTTGTGTGTCATTGTTTTACTGATTTATCAATGGACATTTTTGTAAATATACCTATGTGCATGTGTATAGTAAGTGAGTGCGTATTTCCTACATGCAAGGTAAACAACATTGCTGTCAATGTATATAAAATACTAAGTAAATGTCATATATGCGAGAGTGCGCCTTGTTATTAGATAGGACAAATTGTATGGATAACTTGTTGGAGTGGCATGTTATTAGATGACTAAAAGTCTAAATCATTCTTCATTTCAAAGTAAGGCGAAGAGACTTATACTCTTCACTGTCGTTGTTTCAAAGGGGCAGTTCTGTTCCATCTATGGATGTGACCTTGCCCTGATTTTCGAAGAGACATGTCAATCTTATGTCCAGATATACCATCAGTGTCCCAGGTGGTCTAGTGGTTAGGATTTGGCGCTCTCACCGCCACGGCCGGGGTTCGATTCCCCGTCTGGGAAGTAACTTTTTTCCATTTTAAGATTTGGGAATAATTTGGCTGGAGTCAGCCACAACGCCTTAATTGCTCTACATTGTGTGTATTGCCCTCACTCTACAACATACGTAACAACACACCTAAATACTACTTTGCTATCTAGTTCCATTGGAGGAAAGGTGTACTGTTCACATACTTCACTTCGCTATAAACACAAAAAAGCATCTCGGCACTCCGATTGTCCCATAAATAAGTGAAAAGGCATATTTGAGACTCACCAATATTGAGGAATATTTCAGCATCAATTGCTGTACGTGTCATACTACAAAATGAAATCCTCCGAATAAAATCCATGCCTTCTCTGTCCTGGACAAGAGTAGACTCGGCGGGTTCCTTGCTTAATTTGGCACATGCAACATGAGTGTCTCATGGCAATGTGGAAGCCACAGCTATTATTCATTCCAAGGGTGAACTGCACCCAAGCCTTCCTCTACAATTAATTCATTTACGATTGAAACTATATTGGAAGTAAGAAAAGAGAGACAGAAGGATGAGTGCATGGGTAAGTGTCATCTAGGAAATATCACGTTGTGGCAACATGTTCCTACTTGAAGCAATACCTTGCTCCATCCCTAACATTGCAAGGTCCCAGGTGGTCTAGTGGTTAGGATTTGGCGCTCTCACCGCCACGGCCGGGGTTCGATTCCCCGTCTGGGAAGTACATTTCTCGCATATTTTTTTCTCAGTATTTATCAACTCCTCCTCACGTTTCATTCAGTTCAGCCGGAATTTCACTTTGCCTCTTTTTTTCGCAAGAAAACTAAGCCCAAACACTGTCACTGTAAAGGACGTCCACACAGTTCTTATATACAATTAACACTTGCACATCATAAGTATATATTTGTGTACATCCTTACTTTCGACAATGTGTAGACTCATTCTTATCTTGTGTGTCATTCTTGTGCTGTTCGGTGTAGACTTTATGTTGTGTGTCATTGTTTTACTGATTTATCAATGGACATTTTTGTAAATATACCTATGTGCATGTGTATAGTAAGTGAGTGCGTATTTCCTACATGCAAGGTAAACAGCATTGCTGTCAATGTATATAAAATACTAAGTAAATGTCATATATGCGAGAGTGCGCCTTGTTATTAGATAGGACAAATTGTATGGATAACTTGTTGGAGTGGCATGTTATTAGATGACTAAAAGTCTAAATCATTCTTCATTTCAATGTAAGGCGAAGAGACTTATACTCTTCACTGTCGTTGTTTCAAAGGGGCAGTTCTGTTCCATTTCTGGATGTGACCTTGCCCTGATTTTCGAAGAGACATGTCAATCTTATGTCCAGATATACCATCAGTGTCCCAGGTGGTCTAGTGGTTAGGATTTGGCGCTCTCACCGCCACGGCCGGGGTTCGATTCCCCGTCTGGGAAGTAACTTTTTTCCATTTTAAGATTTGGGAATAATTTGTCTGGAGTCAGCCACAACGCCTTAATTGCTCTACATTGTGTGTATTGCCCTCACTCTACAACATACGTAACAACACACCTAAATGCTGCTTTGCTATCTAGTTCCATTGGAGGAAAGGTGTACTGTTCACATACTTCACTTCGCTATAAACACAAAAAAGCATCTCGGCACTCCGATTGTCCCATAAATAAGTGAAAAGGCATATTTGAGACTCACCAATATTGAGGAATATTTCAGCATCAATTGCTGTACGTGTCATACTACAAAATGAAATCCTCCGAATAAAATCCATGCCTTCTCTGTCCTGGACAAGAGTAGACTCGGCGGGTTCCTTGCTTAATTTGGCACATGCAACATGAGTGTCTCATGGCAATGTGGAAGCCACAGCTATTATTCATTCCAAGGGTGAACTGCACCCAAGCCTTCCTCTACAATTAATTCATTTACGATTGAAACTATATTGGAAGTAAGAAAAGAGAGACAGAAGGAAGAGTGCATGGGTAAGTGTCATCTAGGAAATATCACGTTGTGGCAACATGTTATACTTGAAGCAATACCTTGCTCCATCCCTAACATTGCAAGGTCCCAGGTGGTCTAGTGGTTAGGATTTGGCGCTCTCACCGCCACGGCCGGGGTTCGATTCCCCGTCTGGGAAGTACATTTTTCGCATAGTTTTTTCTCAGTATTTATCAACTCCTCCTCACGTTTCATTCACTTCAGCCGGAATTTCACTTTGCCTCTTTTTTTCGCAAGAAAACTAAGCCCAAACACTGTCACTGTAAAGGACGTCCACACAGTTCTTATATACAATTAACACTTGCACATCATAAGTATATATTTGTGTACATCCTTACTTTCGACAATGTGTAGACTCATTCTTATCTTGTGTGTCATTCTTGTGCTGTTCGGTGTAGACTTTATGTTGTGTGTCATTGTTTTACTGATTTATCAATGGACATTTTTGTAAATATACCTATGTGCATGTGTATAGTAAGTGAGTGCGTATTTCCTACATGCAAGGTAAACAACATTGCTGTCAATGTATATAAAATACTAAGTAAATGTCATATATGCGAGAGTGCGCCTTGTTATTAGATAGGACAAATTGTATGGATAACTTGTTGGAGTGGCATGTTATTAGATGACTAAAAGTCTAAATCATTCTTCATTTCAAAGTAAGGCGAAGAGACTTATACTCTTCACTGTCGTTGTTTCAAAGGGGCAGTTCTGTTCCATCTATGGATGTGACCTTGCCCTGATTTTCGAAGAGACATGTCAATCTTATGTCCAGATATACCATCAGTGTCCCAGGTGGTCTAGTGGTTAGGATTTGGCGCTCTCACCGCCACGGCCGGGGTTCGATTCCCCGTCTGGGAAGTAACTTTTTTCCATTTTAAGATTTGGGAATAATTTGTCTGGAGTCAGCCACAACGCCTTAATTGCTCTACATTGTGTGTATTGCCCTCACTCTACAACATACGTAACAACACACCTAAATACTACTTTGCTATCTAGTTCCATTGGAGGAAAGGTGTACTGTTGACATACTTCACTTCGCTATAAACACAAAAAAGCATCTCGGCACTCCGATTGTCCCATAAATAAGTTAAAAGGCATATTTGAGACTCACCAATATTGAGGAATATTTCAGCATCAATTGCTGTACGTGTCATACTACAAAATGAAATCCTCCGAATAAAATCCATGCCTTCTCTGTCCTGGACAAGAGTAGACTCGGCGGGTTCCTTGCTTAATTTGGCACATGCAACATGAGTGTCTCATGGCAATGTGGAAGCCACAGCTATTATTCATTCCAAGGGTGAACTGCACCCAAGCCTTCCTCTACAATTAATTCATTTACGATTGAAACTATATTGGAAGTAAGAAAAGAGAGACAGAAGGAAGAGTGCATGGGTAAGTGTCATCTAGGAAATATCACGTTGTGGCAACATGTTATACTTGAAGCAATACCTTGCTCCATCCCTAACATTGCAAGGTCCCAGGTGGTCTAGTGGTTAGGATTTGGCGCTCTCACCGCCACGGCCGGGGTTCGATTCCCCGTCTGGGAAGTACATTTTTCGCATAGTTTTTTCTCAGTATTTATCAACTCCTACTCACGTTTCATTCACTTCAGCCGGAATTTCACTTTGCCTCTTTTTTTCGCAAGAAAACTAAGCCCAAACACTGTCACTGTAAAGGACGTCCACACAGTTCTTATATACAATTAACACTTGCACATCATAAGTATATATTTGTGTACATCCTTACTTTCGACAATGTGTAGACTCATTCTTATCTTGTGTGTCATTCTTGTGCTGTTCGGTGTAGACTTTATGTTGTGTGTCATTGTTTTACTGATTTATCAATGGACATTTTTGTAAATATACCTATGTGCATGTGTATAGTAAGTGAGTGCGTATTTCCTACATGCAAGGTAAACAGCATTGCTGTCAATGTATATAAAATACTAAGTAAATGTCATATATGCGAGAGTGCGCCTTGTTATTAGATAGGACAAATTGTATGGATAACTTGTTGGAGTGGCATGTTATTAGATGACTAAAAGTCTAAATCATTCTTCATTTCAATGTAAGGCGAAGAGACTTATACTCTTCACTGTCGTTGTTTCAAAGGGGCAGTTCTGTTCCATTTCTGGATGTGACCTTGCCCTGATTTTCGAAGAGACATGTCAATCTTATGTCCAGATATACCATCAGTGTCCCAGGTGGTCTAGTGGTTAGGATTTGGCGCTCTCACCGCCACGGCCGGGGTTCGATTCCCCGTCTGGGAAGTAACTTTTTTCCATTTTAAGATTTGGGAATAATTTGTCTGGAGTCAGCCACAACGCCTTAATTGCTCTACATTGTGTGTATTGCCCTCACTCTACAACATACGTAACAACACACCTAAATGCTGCTTTGCTATCTAGTTCCATTGGAGGAAAGGTGTACTGTTCACATACTTCACTTCGCTATAAACACAAAAAAGCATCTCGGCACTCCGATTGTCCCATAAATAAGTGAAAAGGCATATTTGAGACTCACCAATATTGAGGAATATTTCAGCATCAATTGCTGTACGTGTCATACTACAAAATGAAATCCTCCGAATAAAATCCATGCCTTCTCTGTCCTGGACAAGAGTAGACTCGGCGGGTTCCTTGCTTAATTTGGCACATGCAACATGAGTGTCTCATGGCAATGTGGAAGCCACAGCTATTATTCATTCCAAGGGTGAACTGCACCCAAGCCTTCCTCTACAATTAATTCATTTACGATTGAAACTATATTGGAAGTAAGAAAAGAGAGACAGAAGGAAGAGTGCATGGGTAAGTGTCATCTAGGAAATATCACGTTGTGGCAACATGTTCCTACTTGAAGCAATACCTTGCTCCATCCCTAACATTGCAAGGTCCCAGGTGGTCTAGTGGTTAGGATTTGGCGCTCTCACCGCCACGGCCGGGGTTCGATTCCCCGTCTGGGAAGTACATTTTTCGCATAGTTTTTTCTCAGTATTTATCAACTCCTACTCACGTTTCATTCAGTTCAGCCGGAATTTCACTTTGCCTCTTTTTTTCGCAAGAAAACTAAGCCCAAACACTGTCACTGTAAAGGACGTCCACACAGTTCTTATATACAATTAACACTTGCACATCATAAGTATATATTTGTGTACATCCTTACTTTCGACAATGTGTAGACTCATTCTTATCTTGTGTGTCATTGTTGTGCTGTTCGGTGTAGACTTTATGTTGTGTGTCATTGTTTTACTGATTTATCAATGGACATTTTTGTAAATATACCTATGTGCATGTGTATAGTAAGTGAGTGCGTATTTCCTACATGCAAGGTAAACAGCATATCTGTCAATGTATATAAAATACTAAGTAAATGTCATATATGCGAGAGTGCGCCTTGTTATTAGATAGGACAAATTGTATGGATAACTTGTTGGAGTGGCATGTTATTAGATGACTAAAAGTCTAAATCATTCTTCATTTCAATGTAAGGCGAAGAGACTTATACTCTTCACTGTCGTTGTTTCAAAGGGGCAGTTCTGTTCCATTTCTGGATGTGACCTTGCCCTGATTTTCGAAGAGACATGTCAATCTTATGTCCAGATATACCATCAGTGTCCCAGGTGGTCTAGTGGTTAGGATTTGGCGCTCTCACCGCCACGGCCGGGGTTCGATTCCCCGTCTGGGAAGTAACTTTTTTCCATTTTAAGATTTGGGAATAATTTGTCTGGAGTCAGCCACAACGCCTTAATTGCTCTACATTGTGTGTATTGCCCTCACTCTACAACATACGTAACAACACACCTAAATGCTGCTTTGCTATCTAGTTCCATTGGAGGAAAGGTGTACTGTTCACATACTTCACTTCGCTATAAACACAAAAAAGCATCTCGGCACTCCGATTGTCCCATAAATAAGTGAAAAGGCATATTTGAGACTCACCAATATTGAGGAATATTTCAGCATCAATTGCTGTACGTGTCATACTACAAAATGAAATCCTCCGAATAAAATCCATGCCTTCTCTGTCCTGGACAAGAGTAGACTCGGCGGGTTCCTTGCTTAATTTGGCACATGCAACATGAGTGTCTCATGGCAATGTGGAAGCCACAGCTATTATTCATTCCAAGGGTGAACTGCACCCAAGCCTTCCTCTACAATTAATTCATTTACGATTGAAACTATATTGGAAGTAAGAAAAGAGAGACAGAAGGAAGAGTGCATGGGTAAGTGTCATCTAGGAAATATCACGTTGTGGCAACATGTTCCTACTTGAAGCAATACCTTGCTCCATCCCTAACATTGCAAGGTCCCAGGTGGTCTAGTGGTTAGGATTTGGCGCTCTCACCGCCACGGCCGGGGTTCGATTCCCCGTCTGGGAAGTACATTTTTCGCATAGTTTTTTCTCAGTATTTATCAACTCCTCCTCACGTTTCATTCAGTTCAGCCGGAATTTCACTTTGCCTCTTTTTTTCGCAAGAAAACTAAGCCCAAACACTGTCACTGTAAAGGACGTCCACACAGTTCTTATATACAATTAACACTTGCACATCATAAGTATATATTTGTGTACATCCTTACTTTCGACAATGTGTAGACTCATTCTTATCTTGTGTGTCATTGTTGTGCTGTTCGGTGTAGACTTTATGTTGTGTGTCATTGTTTTACTGATTTATCAATGGACATTTTTGTAAATATACCTATGTGCATGTGTATAGTAAGTGAGTGCGTATTTCCTACATGCAAGGTAAACAACATTGCTGTCAATGTATATAAAATACTAAGTAAATGTCATATATGCGAGAGTGCGCCTTGTTATTAGATAGGACAAATTGTATGGATAACTTGTTGGAGTGGCATGTTATTAGATGACTAAAAGTCTAAATCATTCTTCATTTCAATGTAAGGCGAAGAGACTTATACTCTTCACTGTCGTTGTTTCAAAGGGGCAGTTCTGTTCCATTTCTGGATGTGACCTTGCCCTGATTTTCGAAGAGACATGTCAATCTTATGTCCAGATATACCATCAGTGTCCCAGGTGGTCTAGTGGTTAGGATTTGGCGCTCTCACCGCCACGGCCGGGGTTCGATTCCCCGTCTGGGAAGTAACTTTTTTCCATTTTAAGATTTGGGAATAATTTGGCTGGAGTCAGCCACAACGCCTTAATTGCTCTACATTGTGTGTATTGCCCTCACTCTACAACATACGTAACAACACACCTAAATACTACTTTGCTATCTAGTTCCATTGGAGGAAAGGTGTACTGTTCACATACTTCACTTCGCTATAAACACAAAAAAGCATCTCGGCACTCCGATTGTCCCATAAATAAGTGAAAAGGCATATTTGAGACTCACCAATATTGAGGAATATTTCAGCATCAATTGCTGTACGTGTCATACTACAAAATGAAATCCTCCGAATAAAATCCATGCCTTCTCTGTCCTGGACAAGAGTAGACTCGGCGGGTTCCTTGCTTAATTTGGCACATGCAACATGAGTGTCTCATGGCAATGTGGAAGCCACAGCTATTATTCATTCCAAGGGTGAACTGCACCCAAGCCTTCCTCTACAATTAATTCATTTACGATTGAAACTATATTGGAAGTAAGAAAAGAGAGACAGAAGGAAGAGTGCATGGGTAAGTGTCATCTAGGAAATATCACGTTGTGGCAACATGTTCCTACTTGAAGCAATACCTTGCTCCATCCCTAACATTGCAAGGTCCCAGGTGGTCTAGTGGTTAGGATTTGGCGCTCTCACCGCCACGGCCGGGGTTCGATTCCCCGTCTGGGAAGTACATTTTTCGCATAGTTTTTTCTCAGTATTTATCAACTCCTCCTCACGTTTCATTCAGTTCAGCCGGAATTTCACTTTGCCTCTTTTTTTCGCAAGAAAACTAAGCCCAAACACTGTCACTGTAAAGGACGTCCACACAGTTCTTATATACAATTAACACTTGCACATCATAAGTATATATTTGTGTACATCCTTACTTTCGACAATGTGTAGACTCATTCTTATCTTGTGTGTCATTGTTGTGCTGTTCGGTGTAGACTTTATGTTGTGTGTCATTGTTTTACTGATTTATCAATGGACATTTTTGTAAATATACCTATGTGCATGTGTATAGTAAGTGAGTGCGTATTTCCTACATGCAAGGTAAACAACATTGCTGTCAATGTATATAAAATACTAAGTAAATGTCATATATGCGAGAGTGCGCCTTGTTATTAGATAGGACAAATTGTATGGATAACTTGTTGGAGTGGCATGTTATTAGATGACTAAAAGTCTAAATCATTCTTCATTTCAATGTAAGGCGAAGAGACTTATACTCTTCACTGTCGTTGTTTCAAAGGGGCAGTTCTGTTCCATTTCTGGATGTGACCTTGCCCTGATTTTCGAAGAGACATGTCAATCTTATGTCCAGATATACCATCAGTGTCCCAGGTGGTCTAGTGGTTAGGATTTGGCGCTCTCACCGCCACGGCCGGGGTTCGATTCCCCGTCTGGGAAGTAACTTTTTTCCATTTTAAGATTTGGGAATAATTTGGCTGGAGTCAGCCACAACGCCTTAATTGCTCTACATTGTGTGTATTGCCCTCACTCTACAACATACGTAACAACACACCTAAATACTACTTTGCTATCTAGTTCCATTGGAGGAAAGGTGTACTGTTCACATACTTCACTTCGCTATAAACACAAAAAAGCATCTCGGCACTCCGATTGTCCCATAAATAAGTGAAAAGGCATATTTGAGACTCACCAATATTGAGGAATATTTCAGCATCAATTGCTGTACGTGTCATACTACAAAATGAAATCCTCCGAATAAAATCCATGCCTTCTCTGTCCTGGACAAGAGTAGACTCGGCGGGTTCCTTGCTTAATTTGGCACATGCAACATGAGTGTCTCATGGCAATGTGGAAGCCACAGCTATTATTCATTCCAAGGGTGAACTGCACCCAAGCCTTCCTCTACAATTAATTCATTTACGATTGAAACTATATTGGAAGTAAGAAAAGAGAGACAGAAGGAAGAGTGCATGGGTAAGTGTCATCTAGGAAATATCACTTTGTTACAACATGTTCCTACTTGAAGCAATACCTTGCTCCATCCCTAACATTGCAAGGTCCCAGGTGGTCTAGTGGTTAGGATTTGGCGCTCTCACCGCCACGGCCGGGGTTCGATTCCCCGTCTGGGAAGTACATTTTTCCCATAGTTTTTTCTCAGTATTTATCAACTCCTCCTCACATTTCATTCAGTTCAGCCGGAATTTCACTTTGCCTCTTTTTTTCGCAAGAAAACTAAGCCCAAACACTGTCACTGTAAAGGACGTCCACACAGTTCTTATATACAATTAACACTTGCACATCATAAGTATATATTTGTGTACATCCTTACTTTCGACAATGTGTAGACTCATTCTTATCTTGTGTGTCATTGTTGTGCTGTTCGGTGTAGACTTTATGTTGTGTGTCATTGTTTTACTGATTTATCAATGGACATTTTTGTAAATATACCTATGTGCATGTGTATAGTAAGTGAGTGCGTATTTCCTACATGCAAGGTAAACAACATTGCTGTCAATGTATATAAAATACTAAGTAAATGTCATATATGCGAGAGTGCGCCTTGTTATTAGATAGGACAAATTGTATGGATAACTTGTTGGAGTGGCATGTTATTAGATGACTAAAAGTCTAAATCATTCTTCATTTCAATGTAAGGCGAAGAGACTTATACTCTTCACTGTCGTTGTTTCAAAGGGGCAGTTCTGTTCCATTTCTGGATGTGACCTTGCCCTGATTTTCGAAGAGACATGTCAATCTTATGTCCAGATATACCATCAGTGTCCCAGGTGGTCTAGTGGTTAGGATTTGGCGCTCTCACCGCCACGGCCGGGGTTCGATTCCCCGTCTGGGAAGTAACTTTTTTCCATTTTAAGATTTGGGAATAATTTGTCTGGAGTCAGCCACAACGCCTTAATTGCTCTACATTGTGTGTATTGCCCTCACTCTACAACATACGTAACAACACACCTAAATACTACTTTGCTATCTAGTTCCATTGGAGGAAAGGTGTACTGTTCACATACTTCACTTCGCTATAAACACAAAAAAGCATCTCGGCACTCCGATTGTCCCATAAATAAGTGAAAAGGCATATTTGAGACTCACCAATATTGAGGAATATTTCAGCATCAATTGCTGTACGTGTCATACTACAAAATGAAATCCTCCGAATAAAATCCATGCCTTCTCTGTCCTGGACAAGAGTAGACTCGGCGGGTTCCTTGCTTAATTTGGCACATGCAACATGAGTGTCTCATGGCAATGTGGAAGCCACAGCTATTATTCATTCCAAGGGTGAACTGCACCCAAGCCTTCCTCTACAATTAATTCATTTACGATTGAAACTATATTGGAAGTAAGAAAAGAGAGACAGAAGGAAGAGTGCATGGGTTAGTATCATCTAGGAAATATCACTTTGTTACAACATGTTCCTACTTGAAGCAATACCTTGCTCCATCCCTAACATTGCAAGGTCCCAGGTGGTCTAGTGGTTAGGATTTGGCGCTCTCACCGCCACGGCCGGGGTTCGATTCCCCGTCTGGGAAGTACATTTTTCGCATAGTTTTTTCTCAGTATTTATCAACTCCTCCTCACGTTTCATTCAGTTCAGCCGGAATTTCACTTTGCCTCTTTTTTTCGCAAGAAAACTAAGCCCAAACACTGTCACTGTAAAGGACGTCCACACAGTTCTTATATACAATTAACACTTGCACATCATAAGTATATATTTGTGTACATCCTTACTTTCGACAATGTGTAGACTCATTCTTATCTTGTGTGTCATTGTTGTGCTGTTCTGTGTAGACTTTGTGTTGTGTGTCATTGTTTTACTGATTTATCAATGGACATTTTGTAAATATACCTATGTGCATGTGTATAGTAAGTGAGTGCGTATTTCCTACATGCAAGGTAAACAACATTGCTGTCAATGTATATAAAATACTAAGTAAATGTCATATATGCGAGAGTGCGCCTTGTTATTAGATAGGACAAATTGTATGGATAACTTGTTGGAGTGGCATGTTATTAGATGACTAAAAGTCTAAATCATTCTTCATTTCAATGTAAGGCGAAGAGACTTATACTCTTCACTGTCGTTGTTTCAAAGGGGCAGTTCTGTTCCATTTAAGGATGTGACCTTGCCCTGATTTTCGAAGAGACATGTCAATCTTATGTCCAGATACACCATCAGTGTCCCAGGTGGTCTAGTGGTTAGGATTTGGCGCTCTCACCGCCACGGCCGGGGTTCGATTCCCCGTCTGGGAAGTAACTTTTTTCCATTTTAAGATTTGGGAATAATTTGGCTGGAGTCAGCCACAACGCCTTAATTGCTCTACATTGTGTGTATTGCCCTCACTCTACAACATACGTAACAACACACCTAAATACTACTTTGCTATCTAGTTCCATTGGAGGAAAGGTGTACTGTTCACATACTTCACTTCGCTATAAACACAAAAAAGCATCTCGGCACTCCGATTGTCCCATAAATAAGTGAAAAGGCATATTTGAGACTCACCAATATTGAGGAATATTTCAGCATCAATTGCTGTACGTGTCATACTACAAAATGAAATCCTCCGAATAAAATCCATGCCTTCTCTGTCCTGGACAAGAGTAGACTCGGCGGGTTCCTTGCTTAATTTGGCACATGCAACATGAGTGTCTCATGGCAATGTGGAAGCCACAGCTATTATTCATTCCAAGGGTGAACTGCACCCAAGCCTTCCTCTACAATTAATTCATTTACGATTGAAACTATATTGGAAGTAAGAAAAGAGAGACAGAAGGAAGAGTGCATGGGTAAGTGTCATCTAGGAAATATCACTTTGTTACAACATGTTCCTACTTGAAGCAATACCTTGCTCCATCCCAAACATTGCAAGATCCCAGGTGGTCTAGTGGTTAGGATTTGGCGCTCTCACCGCCACGGCCGGGGCTCGATTCCCCGTCTGGGAAGTAACTTTTTTCCATTTTAAGATTTGGGAATAATTTGGCTGGAGTCAGCCACAACGCCTTAATTGCTCTACATTGTGTGTATTGCCTCACTCTACAACATACGTAACAACACACCTAAATACTACTTTGCTATCTAGTTCCATTGGAGGAAAGGTGTACTGTTCACATACTTCACTTCGCTATAAACACAAAAAAGCATTTCGGCACTCCGATTGTCCCATAAATAAGTGAAAAGGCATATTTGAGACTCACCAATATTGAGGAATATTTCAGCATCAATTGCTGTACGTGTCATACTACAAAATGAAATCCTCCGAATAAAATCCATGCCTTCTCTGCCCTGGACAAGAGTAGACTCGGCGGGTTCCTTGCTTAATTTGGCACATGCAACATGAGTGTCTCATGGCAATGTGGAAGCCACAGCTGTTATTCATTCCAAGGGTGAACTGCACCCAAGCCTTCCTCTACAATTAATTCATTTACGATTGAAACTATATTGGAAGTAAGAAAAGAGAGACAGAAGGAAGCGTGCATGGGTAAGTGTCATCTAGGAAATATCACGTTGTGGCAACATGTTCCTACTTGAAGCAATACCTTGCTCCATCCCTAACATTGCAAGGTCCCAGGTGGTCTAGTGGTTAGGATTTGGCGCTCTCACCGCCACGGCCGGGGCTCGATTCCCCGTCTGGGAAGTACATTTTTCGCATAGATTTTTCTCAGTATTTATCAACTCCTCCTCACGTTTCATTCAGTTCAGCCGGAATTTCACTTTGCCTCTTTTTTTCGCAAGAAAACTAAGCCCAAACACTGTCACTGTAAAGGACGTCCACACAGTTCTTATATACAATTAACACTTGCACATCATAAGTATATATTTGTGTACATCCTTACTTTCGACAATGTGTAGACTCATTCTTATCTTGTGTGTCATTGTTGTGCTGTTCTGTGTAGACTTTGTGTTGTGTGTCATTGTTTTACTGATTTATCAATGGACATTTTGTAAATATACCTATGTGCATGTGTATAGTAAGTGAGTGCGTATTTCCTACATGCAAGGTAAACAACATTGCTGTCAATGTATATAAAATACTAAGTAAATGTCATATATGCGAGAGTGCGCCTTGTTATTAGATAGGACAAATTGTATGGATAACTTGTTGGAGTGGCATGTTATTAGATGACTAAAAGTCTAAATCATTCTTCATTTCAATGTAAGGCGAAGAGACTTATACTCTTCACTGTCGTTGTTTCAAAGGGGCAGTTCTGTTCCATTTAAGGATGTGACCTTGCCCTGATTTTCGAAGAGACATGTCAATCTTATGTCCAGATATACCATCAGTGTCCCAGGTGGTCTAGTGGTTAGGATTTGGCGCTCTCACCGCCACGGCCGGGGTTCGATTCCCCGTCTGGGAAGTAACTTTTTTCCATTTTAAGATTTGGGAATAATTTGTCTGGAGTCAGCCACAACGCCTTAATTGCTCTACATTGTGTGTATTGCCCTCACTCTACAACATACGTAACAACACACCTAAATACTACTTTGCTATCTAGTTCCATTGGAGGAAAGGTGTACTGTTCACATACTTCACTTCGCTATAAACACAAAAAAGCATCTCGGCACTCCGATTGTCCCATAAATAAGTGAAAAGGCATATTTGAGACTCACCAATATTGAGGAATATTTCAGCATCAATTGCTGTACGTGTCATACTACAAAATGAAATCCTCCGAATAAAATCCATGCCTTCTCTGTCCTGGACAAGAGTAGACTCGGCGGGTTCCTTGCTTAATTTGGCACATGCAACATGAGTGTCTCATGGCAATGTGGAAGCCACAGCTATTATTCATTCCAAGGGTGAACTGCACCCAAGCCTTCCTCTACAATTAATTCATTTACGATTGAAACTATATTGGAAGTAAGAAAAGAGAGACAGAAGGAAGAGTGCATGGGTAAGTGTCATCTAGGAAATATCACTTTGTTACAACATGTTCCTACTTGAAGCAATACCTTGCTCCATCCCAAACATTGCAAGATCCCAGGTGGTCTAGTGGTTAGGATTTGGCGCTCTCACCGCCACGGCCGGGGCTCGATTCCCCGTCTGGGAAGTAACTTTTTTCCATTTTAAGATTTGGGAATAATTTGGCTGGAGTCAGCCACAACGCCTTAATTGCTCTACATTGTGTGTATTGCCTCACTCTACAACATACGTAACAACACACCTAAATACTACTTTGCTATCTAGTTCCATTGGAGGAAAAGTGTACTGTTCACATACTTCACTTCGCTATAAACACAAAAAAGCATTTCGGCACTCCGATTGTCCCATAAATAAGTGAAAAGGCATATTTGAGACTCACCAATATTGAAGAATATTTCAGCATCAATTGCTGTACGTGTCATACTACAAAATGAAATCCTCCGAATAAAATCCATGCCTTCTCTGCCCTGGACAAGAGTAGACTCGGCGGGTTCCTTGCTTAATTTGGCACATGCAACATGAGTGTCTCATGGCAATGTGGAAGCCACAGCTATTATTCATTCCAAGGGTGAACTGCACCCAAGCCTTCCTCTACAATTAATTCATTTACGATTGAAACTATATTGGAAGTAAGAAAAGAGAGACAGAAGGAAGCGTGCATGGGTAAGTGTCATCTAGGAAATATCACGTTGTGGCAACATGTTCCTACTTGAAGCAATACCTTGCTCCATCCCTAACATTGCAAGGTCCCAGGTGGTCTAGTGGTTAGGATTTGGCGCTCTCACCGCCACGGCCGGGTTCGATTCCCCGTCTGGGAAGTACATTTTTCACATATATTTTTCTCGGTATTTATCAACTCCTCCTCACGTTTCATTCAGTTCAGCCGGAATTTCACTTTGCCTCTTTTTTTCGCAAGAAAACTAAGCCCAAACACTGTCACTGTTAAGGACGTCCACACAGTTCTTATATACAGTTAACACTTGCACATCATAAGTATATATTTGTGTACATCCTTACTTTCGACAATGTGTAGACTCATTCTTAGCTTGTCTGTCATTGTTGTACTGTTCTGTGTAGCCTTTGGGTTGTGTGTCATTGTTTTACTGATTTATCAATGGACATTTTGTAAATATACCTATGTGCATGTGTATAGTAAGTGAGTGCGTATTTCCTACATGCAAGGTAAACAACATTGCTGTCAATGTATATAAAATACTAAGTAAATGTCATATATGCGAGAGTGCGCCTTGTTATTAGATAGGACAAATTGTATGGATAACTTGTTGGAGTGGCATGTTATTAGATGACTAAAAGTCTAAATCATTCTTCATTTCAATGTAAGGCGAAGAGACTTATACTCTTCACTGTCGTTGTTTCAAAGGGGCAGTTCTGTTCCATTTAAGGATGTGACCTTGCCCTGATTTTCGAAGAGACATGTCAATCTTATGTCCAGATATACCATCAGTGTCCCAGGTGGTCTAGTGGTTAGGATTTGGCGCTCTCACCGCCACGGCCGGGGTTCGATTCCCCGTCTGGGAAGTAACTTTTTTCCATTTTAAGATTTGGGAATAATTTGTCTGGAGTCAGCCACAACGCCTTAA
The DNA here is from genome assembly GCF_037392515.1 of Haliotis asinina. Lineage (NCBI taxonomy): Eukaryota > Metazoa > Mollusca > Gastropoda > Lepetellida > Haliotidae > Haliotis > Haliotis asinina. The sequence goes on along the minus strand of NC_090293.1, from coordinate 31,213,263 downwards.
TTGCTCTACATTGTGTGTATTGCCCTCACTCTACAACATACGTAACAACACACCTAAATACTACTTTGCTATCTAGTTCCATTGGAGGAAAGGTGTACTGTTCACATACTTCACTTCGCTATAAACACAAAAAAGCATCTCGGCACTCCGATTGTCCCATAAATAAGTGAAAAGGCATATTTGAGACTCACCAATATTGAGGAATATTTCAGCATCAATTGCTGTACGTGTCATACTACAAAATGAAATCCTCCGAATAAAATCCATGCCTTCTCTGTCCTGGACAAGAGTAGACTCGGCGGGTTCCTTGCTTAATTTGGCACATGCAACATGAGTGTCTCATGGCAATGTGGAAGCCACAGCTATTATTCATTCCAAGGGTGAACTGCACCCAAGCCTTCCTCTACAATTAATTCATTTACGATTGAAACTATATTGGAAGTAAGAAAAGAGAGACAGAAGGAAGAGTGCATGGGTAAGTGTCATCTAGGAAATATCACTTTGTTACAACATGTTCCTACTTGAAGCAATACCTTGCTCCATCCCAAACATTGCAAGATCCCAGGTGGTCTAGTGGTTAGGATTTGGCGCTCTCACCGCCACGGCCGGGGCTCGATTCCCCGTCTGGGAAGTAACTTTTTTCCATTTTAAGATTTGGGAATAATTTGGCTGGAGTCAGCCACAACGCCTTAATTGCTCTACATTGTGTGTATTGCCTCACTCTACAACATACGTAACAACACACCTAAATACTACTTTGCTATCTAGTTCCATTGGAGGAAAAGTGTACTGTTCACATACTTCACTTCGCTATAAACACAAAAAAGCATTTCGGCACTCCGATTGTCCCATAAATAAGTGAAAAGGCATATTTGAGACTCACCAATATTGAAGAATATTTCAGCATCAATTGCTGTACGTGTCATACTACAAAATGAAATCCTCCGAATAAAATCCATGCCTTCTCTGCCCTGGACAAGAGTAGACTCGGCGGGTTCCTTGCTTAATTTGGCACATGCAACATGAGTGTCTCATGGCAATGTGGAAGCCACAGCTATTATTCATTCCAAGGGTGAACTGCACCCAAGCCTTCCTCTACAATTAATTCATTTACGATTGAAACTATATTGGAAGTAAGAAAAGAGAGACAGAAGGAAGCGTGCATGGGTAAGTGTCATCTAGGAAATATCACGTTGTGGCAACATGTTCCTACTTGAAGCAATACCTTGCTCCATCCCTAACATTGCAAGGTCCCAGGTGGTCTAGTGGTTAGGATTTGGCGCTCTCACCGCCACGGCCGGGTTCGATTCCCCGTCTGGGAAGTACATTTTTCACATATATTTTTCTCGGTATTTATCAACTCCTCCTCACGTTTCATTCAGTTCAGCCGGAATTTCACTTTGCCTCTTTTTTTCGCAAGAAAACTAAGCCCAAACACTGTCACTGTTAAGGACGTCCACACAGTTCTTATATACAGTTAACACTTGCACATCATAAGTATATATTTGTGTACATCCTTACTTTCGACAATGTGTAGACTCATTCTTAGCTTGTCTGTCATTGTTGTACTGTTCTGTGTAGCCTTTGGGTTGTGTGTCATTGTTTTACTGATTTATCAATGGACATTTTGTAAATATACCTATGTGCATGTGTATAGTAAGTGAGTGCGTATTTCCTACATGCAAGGTAAACAACATTGCTGTCAATGTATATAAAATACTAAGTAAATGTCATATATGCGAGAGTGCGCCTTGTTATTAGATAGGACAAATTGTATGGATAACTTGTTGGAGTGGCATGTTATTAGATGACTAAAAGTCTAAATCATTCTTCATTTCAATGTAAGGCGAAGAGACTTATACTCTTCACTGTCGTTGTTTCAAAGAGGCAGTTCTGTTCCATTTAAGGATGTGACCTTGCCCTGATTTTCGAAGAGACATGTCAATCTTATGTCCAGATATACCATCAGTGTCCATGGTGGTCTAGTGGTTAGGATTTGGTGCTCTCATCGCCACGGCCGGGGCTCGATTCCCCGTCTGGGAAGTAACTTTTTTCCATTTTAAGATTTGGGAATAATTTGGCTGGAGTCAGCCACAACGCCTTCATTGCTCTACATTGTGTGTATTGACTCACTCTACAACATACGTAACAACACACCTAAATACTACTTTGCTATCTAGTTCCATTGGAGGAAAGGTGTACTGTTCACATACTTCACTTCGCTATAAACACAAAAAAGCATCTCGGCACTCCGATTGTCCCATAAATAAGTGAAAAGGTATATTTGAGACTCATCAATATTGAAGAATATTTCAGCATCAATTGCTGTACGTGTCATACTACAAAATGAAATCCTCCGAATAAAATCCATGCCTTCTCTGCCCTGGACAAGAGTAGACTCGGCGGGTTCCTTGCTTAATTTGGCACATGCAACATGAGTGTCTCATGGCAATGTGGAAGCCACAGCTATTATTCATTCCAAGGGTGAACTGCACCCAAGCCTTCCTCTACAATTAATTCATTTACGATTGAAACTATATTGGAAGTAAGAAAAGAGAGACAGAAGGAAGCGTGCATGGGTAAGTGTCATCTAGGAAATATCACGTTGTGGCAACATGTTCCTACTTGAAGCAATACCTTGCTCCATCCCTAACATTGCAAGGTCCCAGGTGGTCTAGTGGTTAGGATTTGGCGCTCTCACCGCCACGGCCGGGTTCGATTCCCCGTCTGGGAAGTACATTTTTCACATATATTTTTCTCGGTATTTATCAACTCCTCCTCACGTTTCATTCAGTTCAGCCGGAATTTCACTTTGCCTCTTTTTTTCGCAAGAAAACTAAGCCCAAACACTGTCACTGTTAAGGACGTCCACACAGTTCTTATATACAGTTAACACTTGCACATCATAAGTATATATTTGTGTACATCCTTACTTTCGACAATGTGTAGACTCATTCTTAGCTTGTCTGTCATTGTTGTACTGTTCTGTGTAGCCTTTGGGTTGTGTGTCATTGTTTTACTGATTTATCAATGGACATTTTGTAAATATACCTATGTGCATGTGTATAGTAAGTGAGTGCGTATTTCCTACATGCAAGGTAAACAACATTGCTGTCAATGTATATAAAATACTAAGTAAATGTCATATATGCGAGAGTGCGCCTTGTTATTAGATAGGACAAATTGTATGGATAACTTGTTGGAGTGGCATGTTATTAGATGACTAAAAGTCTAAATCATTCTTCATTTCAATGTAAGGCGAAGAGACTTATACTCTTCACTGTCGTTGTTTCAAAGGGGCAGTTCTGTTCCATTTAAGGATGTGACCTTGCCCTGATTTTCGAAGAGACATGTCAATCTTATGTCCAGATATACCATCAGTGTCCATGGTGGTCTAGTGGTTAGGATTTGGTGCTCTCATCGCCACGGCCGGGGCTCGATTCCCCGTCTGGGAAGTAACTTTTTTCCATTTTAAGATTTGGGAATAATTTGGCTGGAGTCAGCCACAACGCCTTAATTGCTCTACATTGTGTGTATTGCCTCACTCTACAACATACGTAACAACACACCTAAATACTACTTTGCTATCTAGTTCCATTGGAGGAAAGGTGTACTGTTCACATACTTCACTTCGCTATACACACAAAAAAGCATCTCGGCACTCCGATTGTCCCATAAATAAGTGAAAAGGTATATTTGAGACTCATCAATATTGAAGAATATTTCAGCATCAATTGCTGTACGTGTCATACTACAAAATGAAATCCTCCGAATAAAATCCATGCCTTCTCTGCCCTGGACAAGAGTAGACTCGGCGGGTTCCTTGCTTAATTTGGCACATGCAACATGAGTGTCTCATGGCAATGTGGAAGCCACAGCTATTATTCATTCCAAGGGTGAACTGCACCCAAGCCTTCCTCTAAAATTAATTCATTTACGATTGACACTATATTGGAAGTAAGAAAAGAGAGACAGAAGGAAGAGTGCATGGGTAAGTGTCATCTAGGAAATATCACGTTGTGGCAACATGTTCCTACTTGAAGCAATACCTTGCTCCATCCCTAACATTGCAAGGTCCCAGGTGGTCTAGTGGTTAGGATTTGGCGCTCTCACCGCCACGGCCGGGTTCGATTCCCCGTCTGGGAAGTACATTTTTCACATATATTTTTCTCGGTATTTATCAACTCCTCCTCACGTTTCATTCAGTTCAGCCGGAATTTCACTTTGCCTCTTTTTTTCGCAAGAAAACTAAGCCCAAACACTGTCACTGTTAAGGACGTCCACACAGTTCTTATATACAGTTAACACTTGCACATCATAAGTATATATTTGTGTACATCCTTACTTTCGACAATGTGTAGACTCATTCTTAGCTTGTCTGTCATTGTTGTACTGTTCTGTGTAGCCTTTGGGTTGTGTGTCATTGTTTTACTGATTTATCAATGGACATTTTGTAAATATACCTATGTGCATGTGTATAGTAAGTGAGTGCGTATTTCCTACATGCAAGGTAAACAACATTGCTGTCAATGTATATAAAATACTAAGTAAATGTCATATATGCGAGAGTGCGCCTTGTTATTAGATAGGACAAATTGTATGGATAACTTGTTGGAGTGGCATGTTATTAGATGACTAAAAGTCTAAATCATTCTTCATTTCAATGTAAGGCGAAGAGACATATACTCTTCACTGTCGTTGTTTCAAAGGGGCAGTTCTGTTCCATTTAAGGATGTGACCTTGCCCTGATTTTCGAAGAGACATGTCAATCTTATGTCCAGATATACCATCAGTGTCCATGGTGGTCTAGTGGTTAGGATTTGGTGCTCTCATCGCCACGGCCGGGGCTCGATTCCCCGTCTGGGAAGTAACTTTTTTCCATTTTAAGATTTGGGAATAATTTGGCTGGAGTCAGCCACAACGCCTTAATTGCTCTACATTGTGTGTATTGCCTCACTCTACAACATACGTAACAACACACCTAAATACTACTTTGCTATCTAGTTCCATTGGAGGAAAGGTGTACTGTTCACATACTTCACTTCGCTATAAACACAAAAAAGCATCTCGGCACTCCGATTGTCCCATAAATAAGTGAAAAGGTATATTTGAGACTCATCAATATTGAAGAATATTTCAGCATCAATTGCTGTACGTGTCATACTACAAAATGAAATCCTCCGAATAAAATCCATGCCTTCTCTGCCCTGGACAAGAGTAGACTCGGCGGGTTCCTTGCTTAATTTGGCACATGCAACATGAGTGTCTCATGGCAATGTGGAAGCCACAGCTATTATTCATTCCAAGGGTGAACTGCACCCAAGCCTTCCTCTACAATTAATTCATTTACGATTGAAACTATATTGGAAGTAAGAAAAGAGAGACAGAAGGAAGCGTGCATGGGTAAGTGTCATCTAGGAAATATCACGTTGTGGCAACATGTTCCTACTTGAAGCAATACCTTGCTCCATCCCTAACATTGCAAGGTCCCAGGTGGTCTAGTGGTTAGGATTTGGCGCTCTCACCGCCACGGCCGGGTTCGATTCCCCGTCTGGGAAGTACATTTTTCGCAGATTTCTTTCTCGTAATTTATCATCTCCTCCTCACGTTTCATTCAGTTCAGCCGGAATTTCACTTTGCCTCTTTTTTCGCAAGAAAACTAAGCCCAAACACTGTCACTGTAAAGGACGTCCACACAGTTCTTATATACAGTTAACACTTGCACATCATAAGTATATATTTGTGTACATCCTTACTTTCGACAATGTGTAGACTCATTCTTATCTTGTGTGTCATTGTTGTACTGTTCTGTGTAGACTTTATGTTGTAAAGTTGTACCATCAGTGTCTCAGGTGCTCTAGTGGTTAGGATTTGGCGCTCTGTTTCTCCGATATAGAGGATGAGGAAAGGTTTAGCGATTCTGATTCAGATTTGGAGAGGAAGTTTGCCCCAACAAAATCCTGGGATGAGGTTCCTCTGGAACATATTTCCGCGTCAAAGGAGAATCCTATAGATGGAACAGAAGAAACCAGGAGAAATCAAAAAGAAGAGACAAAATTACAAGGAACTGAAAAAACGGCGAAGGAACATAATACGCAAGTAATTCCATTTGCTGAGGATATTTCTGATTGCGAGAAGGAGGACAAGGACACCACAGACAAGAACGCTTTGCTTCAGGAAAGCCTGGACACAAGAGAAGAGGATAAAGACGTTCAAAAACCAACCGGTGTATCATTTGCAAAGTGGACAATTGCTTCGCGTAAACGTGCAAGAAGGCACAAACTGCAGCCTAAATTATCAGAGACGGTATTACAAAACAATGACTTGAAAAATAAAGTGAGAGAAAGTAAAAAAGACCAACAAAAGAGAAAGAAAGCAGAAAAGGTCAATGACAGAAGAGAATTATCAGGTGTGTTTTAAAATGTTATGGAAACTCCATAATGTTGTCTAGTAAGCATCTATTTCTCTTTTCTGCAATGGTCACAGTATGGTCATGGAATGTAAATGGACTCCGGGATATAGCCAAAATGCAAAATGTATTTGCACTAATTAGGAATTCTCAAGTCAATATTGCTTTTTTGCAGGAAACTTTTTGGTCGGATGAATATATAGAAAAATATAAACATTTGTGGCCAGGAACTATTTTATATTCTAATGCAGAAATGATAGAAGAGGTGTAGCTATATTAGTCTCAGATGGTTTTGAGCAAAATGTTAAGCTGCTTAGAAAAGATGAAGAAGGAAGGTTAATAAAGGCTTCCCTAGCTATTGAAGATAGATCAGTTGCTTTATTAAACGTGTATGCCCCAAATGAGAGTAAAGAGAGAATAGATATTTTCAAGAATTTGACAACATGGATTGAGAAAGAACACATAATTTGTGCTGGGGATTTTAATGAGATATTAAATCCTTTACTTGATAAAGGCATCAACAATATATCGTTTAATATTCAAAGTAGCAATGTTTTAAACGATTTTCTCTCTGACAACAGCCTAGTTGATATATGGAGATATAAAAACTATGACAAAAAAGAATTTACCAGAATACAGTCTGTGTTAGGAAGTATGAAACAATCTAGAATTGATCTGATAATTGTTTCAAGGGATCTCATTACAAGTGCTGTAAATAGTTACATTAGATATTCCTCTGTGAGCGATCACAGTATAGTAGCCCTCAGATTGGACTTTTCTTCAGTAGAAAGAGGTCCTGGATTTTTAATAATCAGCTTCTGGAAGATTTCACATTCTACTTACGAATTATTGCATTAATAGAGGAGGCAAAACAATGCCCTTTACTTAAAACAGATCCATTGATATGGTGGGATAACTTAAAATACAAATTTAAAACATTTTCCAGATTTTATGCATCTAAGAAAAACAGGGAAGCAAAAGCTGATTATTATAAAATTCAAAATAAGCTTAGAATTGAATATCATAAAATATCCTCCATTCCTGGCTATAAATCTACCGATTTACAATTATTGGAAAGTGAACTAGAGGTGTATGAGAATAATAAATGCAAGGGTGCTATTCTCAGGTCAAAAGCTCAGTGCACGCTGGAGTCAGATAGAAACACCACTTACTTTTTGAACCTTGAAAAAAGTAAACAACAGGCTAATTCAATAAAATCAGTGTACAAGGAAGATGGTACTCTAGCCAGGAATACAGAGGATATTTTAGATACTGCTCAGCAATTTTACTCATCCTTATTTACTGCTGTGCAATGTGATTTCGTAAAACAACAAAGTCTCATTGATAATATTGGGGAAAAACTTTCTGAAGAAGAAAAACAATCATGTGACGTAACTATTTCTCAGAGTGAGCTTACAAAAGCATTCAAAGGAATAAAAAAGAATAAATCACCGAGTCCGGACGGCCTAACTGTTGAGTTTTATTTAAAGTTTTGGAATATTTTATGTCCCTTCTTTTTAGAAGTTGTAGATGGTATATACAAAGAGCATAATCTTTCTCGCTCCATGAAAAAGAGTATTATTAGTTTATTTTATAAAAAGAAAGGTGACAAAACTGACATTAAGTGTTACTGACCTATCTCATTGATTAATGTAGACTCTAAGCTCATTTCTAGAGTGTTGTCGTTGAGATTGAGAAATGTGATGGCTTCAGTTGTCTCCCCTGAACAATCTTGTTGCATACCAGGAAGAGACATAGCCAGTAACCTACATTCTGTTAGAGATGTCATTGATGTTGTCAGTAATCATAATGATGACTCCTATCTCATTAAAATAGATCAAGAAAAAGCCTTTGATAGGGTATCGCACCAATATTTATTTCAAATTCTTAGGAAATTTAACTTTGGAGATTTTTTCATTTCATGGATTAAGATCCTATATACTGATATAAAGAGTTCTGTGAAATGCAATGGTCATTTGACACCATACTTCACTTTAACTCGTGGAGTTAGGCAGGGAGATCCAATGAGCTCTATGCTATATGTGTTGGTGTCAGAGCCACTGAATTTAATAATAAAAACAATCCTGATATTCATGGAATTAACATCAGTAATGATATTAATTCTTTGATATACCAACATGCTGATGACACAACAGTTACTGTCTCAGATGTTAACTCTGTCCTTGAAACATTTAGTACAGTTAACTTCTATTGTGAGGCAACGGGTGCAAAAATCAATGTTGAAAAATCGGAAATTTTGTTATTGGGTAAAACAAGGTTTAGAGATTTTTCAATCAACATTCCGGTTAAAGTGAAAAGAGATTGTATAGAAGTATTGGGCATTTATTTCGGCATCGACAAAGCGATGTGTGAAACTTTAAACTGGAGGAAGAAAATAGACAAAATACAAGCACTGTTAAATTCATGGCTGCGTAGACAGTTAACCTTACAAGGCAGAGCCATTGTTATTAATATCCTTATGAGCTCTCGTTTGTGGTATATGTTCACTGTACTACCTGTTCCATATTGGGTGGAGAATACATTTACACAAATGTTTAGAGACTTTTTATGGCATAACAAACCTGCCAAAATAGCACACGCTACATGCATTGGTGTTTGTTTAGATGGAGGTCTTAATATACCAGATTTACGTTTAAAAAATATGCTTTAAGGCTGAAATTACTGAGAGCCTATGTCAATTGTCAGCTCAGTTGTATTAGGAAACAAACATTTGTATATTTTATGTCACATCTTCTGAAAATGAACTTAGGAATTGATGCTTTAAGCCTTGAATATGATAAAGCCTATTTACAGAATAGAAGTCCATTTTATGCAGAGCTACTAGCTGCATGGAATGAATTCAATGAAGGAAAAAGACCATTACTTAAAAAGGTAGATGATATCATGAATCAGCCAATATTTAAGAATCCATTGATTACATTCAGTGGAAAAACTCTTATGTTTCAGTCATTTATTTCAAGTGGAATTATTTGCATCAAGCATATTTGTTTTGAAGTTATTCCAAAATTCATGTCTGGACACATTATTGTTAATATAATCCATGACACCTTACCCGAGATGGTTGTAAGTACCATACAACAATGTTATGCCATTATTTTATTAGCGCTTCCGTCAGAGTGGAAAAAGATCATTTTGTCAGAGGTTGCCACTAGCTCCCCATCAAGAGACATAACATGCACTGTTCAAAACCAGGATCTGTCTGTTGATTTATTCACAACAAAATTTTGTTATGAAGTTCTCAGGAAAAAACATTTCAAGGAACCAGTAGCTATCGCTTGGTGGAATCAGCTTGCACTGGATATTAATTGGAAAGATATTTGGATGAATGTATTGGGAAAAGATAAATCAACAGACTCCATACAGTTAGATTTTAAAATTGCACATAATATTGTTTTCACATATGATAAACTTCTAAAAATTGGACTGTCAAACACTGATGTTTGTCCAGTGTGTCACATACAAACAGAAGACATTTTACATCTGTTCGTCTTCTGCAAGGAGTTATCGCCCTTGCAAGACCTCATCATTGAAATGTTGACAGATGTGTGCCAGGACACAGGCTTTAGTTTTGGACAGTTATCTACCTGGTTATTGTTTGGGTTCTTACCAGAAAAAAAGTTGTCGTCTAAAGCATTCATGGACATTGTATTCTCAATTTATCGTCTAGCTGTATTTAAAAGGAGGGTGATATTGAGCCAAAACATGATTTCATTTCACATGAAGGCATTTTTCAAATCATTGATAAGACGTCATTTTAGTCTGTTGTTCTTTAAATATTCCAAAGCAAATCAATCACACATTTTCATTCAAAAATATGTCATGAGCAATACATTCATATCGTTGGATGGAAATGAAATTGTTCTACACTCACCGTTAGATTAGAATATTACATAATGCTTTATAAATACAGAGGTACTCAGATTAGCTACATTAAATATATTATACATTCATTCGGGTATATTTCTTCATTGTAACCTATAAAAAACTTCTGAACATTTCTATGAAAATATACTTCCTCTCTTTTCAATTGAAATGTTAGGCACTGCCACCCCAAATCTGTGATACATATTTTATTTATGAGGTGGTAGTGTAAGCACTGTCTGCGACTGTAATTCTACAATTTTGTGAATAAATATTTTAATGAAAAAAAAAAAAAGGATTTGGCGCTCTCACCGCCACGGCAGAGGTTCGATTCCCCGTCTGGGAAGTACATTTTTCGCATATTTTTCCCTCGGTATTCGTCAACTCTTCCTCACATGTTTCATTCAGTTCAGCCGGAATTTCATTTCGCCTCTTTTTTCGCAAGAAAGCTAAGCCTCAAAGACTGTCATTGTAAAGGACATCCACACAATTCTTATATACAATCAACACTTGCACATCATATGTATATATTTGTGTACATCCTTACTTTCGACAATGTGTAGACTCATTCTTATCTTGTGTGTCATTGTTGTTCTGTTCTGTGTAGACGTATTTTTCTGTTGTGTGTCATTGCTTTACTGATCTATCAATGGACGTTTTGTAAATACACCTACAAAATGTGCGTGTGTATAGTAAGTGAGTGCGGATTTCATACATGCAAGGTAAACAACATTGCTGTAAATCTGTATAAAATACTAAGTAAATGCCATATATGCGAGAGTGAGCATTGTCATTGGATGACTAAAAGTCTAAATCATTCTTCATTTCAATGTAAGGTGAAGAGACTTATACTCTTCACTGTCGTTGTTCCAAAGGGGCAGTTTTTCTCCATTGATGGACGTGACCATGCCATGATTTTCCAACAGACATGTCAATCTTTTCCACATGTGCCATCAGTGTCCCAGGTGGTCTAGTGGTTAGGATTTGGCGCTCTCACCGCCACGGCCGGGGTTCAATTCCCCGTCTGGGAAGTAGCTTTTTTCCTTTTAAGATTTGGGAATAATTTGGCTGGAGTCAACCATAACGCCTTGCTCTACATTGTGTGTATTGCCCTCACTCTGCAACATACGTAACAACACACCTACATACTACTTTACTATCTAGTTCCATTGGACAAACGGTTTACTGTTCACATACTTCACTTCGCTAAAAACACAATAAAAGCATCTCGGCACTCCGATTGTTCCATAAATAAGTGAAAAGGCATGTGGTATTTGAGACTCACCAATATTGGAGAATGTGTCAGCATCAATTGCTGTACGTGTCACACTACAAAATGAAATCCTCCGAATAAAATCCATGCCTTCTCCGCTCTGGACAAAAGTAGACTCGGCGGGTTCCTTCCTAAATTTGGCACATGCAACATGAGTGTCTCATGGCAATGTGGAAGCCACAGCTATTATTCATTCCAAGGGTGAACTGCACCCAAGCCTTCCTCTACAATTAATTCATTTACGATTGAAACTATACTGGAAGTAAGAAAAGAGAGACAGGAGGAAGCGTGCATGGGTATGTGTCATCTAGGAAATATCACGGGGTGGCAACATGTTCCTATTTTAACCAATACCTTCCCCCTTCCCTAACATTGCAAGGTCCCAGGTGGTCTAGTGGTTAGGATTTGGCGCTCTCACCGCCACGGCCGAGGTTCGATTCCCCGTCTGGGAAGTACATTTTTGGCATATTTTTCCCTCGGTATTCGTCAACTCTTCCTCACATGTTTCATTCAGTTCAGCAGGAATTTCATTTCGCCTCTTTTTTCGCAAGAAAGCTAAGCCTCAAAGACTGTCATTGGGAATGAGGCAGTTGTTATTCCCCATGTATGAAATAAACGAAAAGTCAAAAGAATTATGTCTGAGCATTTAATGCACCCAAACTGAAACAAAGCAGTACAACCAATGAGAAATCCCTACACACTTCACATTCACCGATAATGTGAATGCTAAGACTTCTGTATAAACTCTCTTCCCGATAATGGAAGCTATTCTTAATTCTAATTTAACTGTAACCCCCAGGCTGGTACTCTATACGGACGTCTTTGTCCCGCAACAGTCATCTAACCAACTCCCAGCCTTCAACTCATTAACGCTGTCGCCAGTTATATCCACGAAATGCACGGGATATTTCAACCCACGTGCATGTACGTGCAGCGACGGGTGCATTCGGGCGCGCTAACCCATGCTACAAACGAAAACATCAGTTTCCTTCTGTTCAGTCATTGTAAAGGACATCCACACAATTCTTATATACAATCAACACTTGCACACCATATATATATTTGTGTACATCCTTACTTTCGACACTGTGTAGACTCATTCTTATCTTGTGTGTCATTGTTGTTCTGTTCTGTGTAGACGTATTTTTCTGTTGTGTGTCATTGCTTTACTGATCTATCAATGGACGTTTTGTAAATACACCTACAAAATGTGCGTGTGTATAGTAAGTGAGTGCGGATTTCATACATGCAAGGTAAACAACATTGCTGTAAATCTGTATAAAATACTAAGTAAATGCCATATATGCGAGAGTGAGCATTGTCATTGGATGACTAAAAGTCTAAATCATTCTTCATTTCAATGTAAGGCGAAGAGACATATATTCTTGATTGTCGTTGTTCCAAAGGGGCAGTTTTTCTCCATTTATGGACGTGACCATGCCATGATTTTCCAACAGACATGTCAATCTTATGTCCACATGTGCCATCAGTGTCCCAGGTGGTCTAGTGGTTAGGATTTGGCGCTCTCTTTGCCTCTGCCCGGGTTCGATTCCCCGTCTGGGGATTAACTTTTTTCCTTTTAAGATTTGGGAATAATTTGGCTGGAGTCAACCATAACGCCTTGCTCTACATTGTGTGTATTGCCCTCACTCTGCAACATACGTAACAACACACCTAAATACTACTTTACTATCTAGTTCCATTGGAGAAACGGTTTACTGTTCATGAATTGATGTACCCTCAGTGAGCATAAACATGCATATTGTTTATCAACCCATGGGCTCCGACTGACCAGTGAACGACTCATATTATCCCCTAGGGTTGTCCAAGGTGCCTGAGAAATTATCAGGTTAATATACACATGAGGTTTTCCACTCTATACCCACTCTCCAGAGGTTAGTTTGAGCCACCTCACTTGTTGAGACCACATATATCATGCGTGCGTCATTTTGGTGCAGGGCAGAAACCCTAGAAACTCACAGACGTCATGGTGTCATACACGGTCAGGCATCTAAGGACTTATCCACCCATCTATGACCAACGTTACCGAACTTGAAGCGATTTGTGTCTTGGGATCTATGCACAAGACAACACACCGCTACATTTATTGACCCTATATGCTGATGGCACTTGAGACTATTTATACATGAGTGAGGGTACTTACGCTTATATGCATAATGCTACGAGCTTCGTGTCACCTAAACATCTTAATTTCAGTTGATCATTTTAGTCGATCATTCCATTATGAATTTTGTGATACAGATAGCAACAATACTCAGAAACATTACTTCAAAGAAAGATTGCATTCAAGTCCATGTTATCGTCATGTTTGGGGTTGTAGTGCCTGATCCATTATAGTGTTGACACATTGATTTAACATTTCTGTATCAGTAAATCGTGGTCACGTGAGGTATTGGAGGTTTAAAAGGTTTAACGACAATGACTGTACCGACTGTCTCGTCATAAGAAGATATAAAAGTCGGTCGTTTCCGGTACAAATAACATAGTACTTTTCACTTTGACAATGAAACGTTTGCTAAATGCCGGTATTTCTTGAAGGGTATAAAACCTCTTACTACAATTGAGAACCATTATGGATCTTATTCTTAGGTTGTTCGAATTGGGTTACAGTTTTGAAGGTCTCGTTACTACTTTCTGATATGTTGTGGTATATTTGTGATAAAAGCATCTTTGAAGCAGTTTTGAACTATTGAAATTTTAGTAATTTTGACTTTACAGTTTTCCACGATTTAGGGGGATAGTGATGGATGCCAACGGTATGTCGAGACTCTCCTCTTTCAATGAAACATAGTACCATCATCATTTTATAATAATAATATAATCAGGAATTGCACAAACAATTATCTTTTCAGTAGAGATCTATCGATATTACCCAATGGACCTTGTCGCTTTCATTTTAAACCAAGAATTTAAGAATCTGGAAAATGAAAATGTTTGTGGGATGCCTTCCAATGAGTTAGGATCCGTGAAGGTCTCGGGGTAGAATAGGCCTTTAACAACCCATATTTGCCATAAAAGACTACTATGCTTGTCGTAAGAGGCGACTAACGGGATCGGGTGGTCAGGCTCGCTGACTTGGTTGACACATGTCATCGGTTCCCAATTGCGCAGATCGGTGTTCATGTTGTTGATCACTGGATTGTCTGGTCCAGACTCGATTATTTACAGACCGCCGCCATATGGCTGGAATATTGCTGGGTGCGGCGTAAAACTAAACTCACTCACTCACTCCAGTGACTTAGTCTAAATTGTTGTTAGGACAAGTGTACACGTTCCTTTCAAAGATATTAAACTGAAAAGTATCATGACCACGGTATCAGAAGTCCTGTTTTCTTATGGACAATGGTCAATATCAGTTATGTTTCTCTAAGGTCATATCCGAGGTACAGCTTGTTCAGCTCGCGGCCTAAAAGCTCGAATTGGAAACATGAAACAACTTGTAGCTTGTTGAAAGAAAGTTAGGACAATGCTGACGATTTCTCGACACTGAGATGTCAAACGATGACATGTTGTCTAACATATTGACACTCAACTCAAGCCCCTTCATAATAATAGAATCAACCAGTTGTGACACGGTCACACAATGCGTTAGTATTCACTTGATCAGGTCAAGCTGAACAAGCTGCACCTTACAGGTCATATCATTATACGACCAAGGGGTAGCCAAGTTCCCTGATGGCAAATCACCGCCAGACGCGGACTAATACAGCTTGACAGAGAGCAGGTTCCAATCCCCGTTCACAAATTCGGTCTTCATAGAGGGGAATTCAGAAAATAGAAATAAATTCATTAAAAATCAAAAAGAAATATTTTAAACTGAAACCTCATATATACATATTTCAAATGTTCCTGTCATTGAATATGCAAAGCTTCGAGTCCATATTCTGATAAATAAGAATAAAACACTTCCACTACAATCACCATATCAGGCAATGATTTTTCTTTCTTTGCTGTCTGCAGTGACATGCCATCCCACCATAATTAATATCGTTCGTGGGCTGACGTACCTGCCTCTTGTCACTTAACCAGCAGAGTATCATCCTGGGTTGGCCTGCTCGATTTACTGTATCCACTGTCAACAATGGTCACCGGAAGTTTCGAGCCGAAACATTTTGAACAGCTTTGACCTTGGGGTCACATCATGGATGGCTGGTGTCCATACCATGTGCAGACTGGGGGCCAAACAAAACTGACAATAAAGCACAATGTCTGACCTTTCATTTAAGCTATCCAGGAAAGATCATTAAAGTCATCCTGGAAACATTAGCACAGACAGAACAGCCGATTTACACAAAGTACTATATTCCCCTTTTTTCCTTCCCAGTCGTGGAAAATGTTGGGGAGTAACTGATGTGTGAGGCCTTTGCAGAAACATTAATACGGCTTTAGCAACATCATGTTGACCGTGATACACCACATACCATACAATCGCCGTTCAATGTTCGATAACGGGCGGTGGAATAGCCTAGGTTCGATTCCCCACTTGGTTACAATATGTAAAGCCCATTTCTGATGTTCCCTGTCGTGATATTGCTGGAATATTGCTAGAAGCGGCGTAAAACCATACCCACTCCCCATGTTTGATACAGTTCCCGAATTTTGACTTGTTCCATAATAATGTTCCAAGGCTCTTTTTATTTTTACTCTTCTTTTGCCTAGTGGAAGGATGCTTTCCCTTTAGCTGGAAGAGAATTATGCGTCAACATACGTCAATACAGTCCTTAGATAGAGAGTTATATCCATAGTTCAATCTAAGATCCGACGTTCACATCATTGATTGAGCATACACCAATTAGACCTCGGGTACTCACAGATAGGTAATTCGGGCCGACATGTCAATCACGAATAATAAGTACTTTAATCAACTGTTTATTTTTCTCCAAGGAAACTTACAAACAGAAAGTTAATAAGCATGCTTCAATTGAGATTTGTTAGTTTTCTGATTCCATGATTGAGATGAACATTTCCCTGCGGGAGACGCTGAATATAAGTCTGTATTAACAGTGGATTTCATTACGTTCTTAATATAGGCATGAAGATGAGATTCAACATCAACATTGTTACAGGTAAATATTTGTAATTACATCATAGTTTCATGCCACCACCTACCACACTGGAAATGGTTTCTTCAAACTGAGTTTGTCCACATGCAAATTTCGTTAATGTATTTGAAACGTATATATATCCAATTTGAACTGAAAGTCTTTTCCACAGATGTGGTGTCGCGCCAGTTTCAAATAACATTTAACAGTCAGGCTGATACAAAAGTTGACGGAGTTGATGTCCATGACAATGATTTGTTACTGAAGATCGCGCGATTCTACGAACCTGTGAAAAGTTGGTAATCGAAACTCTGTGACTTAAAATTCAACTACACATGATGTCAGCTTTTGCATAAATGTGAAAAGATAAAGACAACATTTATGCATGAAAACTTCATTAATCAGGTGATGCGACGTTTCCATACAGATCCTTGTATCGTTGTCCTACAAGAATCTGTATCGAAACGTCGTATCACTTGAATAACGAAAGTATTGTGTATAAATGTTGCCTTTATCGCAGATGTTCACATTCATGCAAACGCTAACATCATGTGTAGCTGAATTTTAAGTCACAGTCAAAGGATGAAAGAAGTCGTTTATCCATAAAATGTGTCATTATCTGACTCTCCAACTTGTAAGAATGCCGCTAAGCAAATATTTTAATCAGATAAATCAGAGTAGAAGTGAAGTAAGATTTTTTTTCTTTTAAAGCAAGTATACTTTGGAAATAAAGGATTGGTAAATATTTCTAGACATGGTATTGAAGACATGTGGGTTTCCAAATTGAAGGCATCAGTGACAGAAATGATTCCACATTTTGACTTGCACCATACGTCCCAGGTTTGTCTTTATTGAGGTCAACAAAGCAGGAACCTTTGCGTGTGTTTTGGGAAAAGCGAATGGCCCCAATTTCTTGAAACAACCTGAACTGTGAGTTTACACTAAATTTGAGAAAACTCAGCAAAATGCATATTTCCAGACATCAAATCAATGACTTCGCAAAACATTCTTATGTTTTGGTAGATAAGGTGCTTAAGGTGCTTTTATGTTCTGGTTTCACGAGCTACATGTTTGGGTTCTAGATCTCAATTTTCAATGTATAATCAAAATTTGACTAAAACCAAAGTTTGTATGGAGAGATAAGAGTGAGTGAGTGAGTGAGTGAGTATGGTTTTATGCCGTTTTAAGAAATGAGCTGCACACACTGTACCCATATGGGGAGACGTAAGAGCCTGGGGTAATGATATGTGTTCATGACATTATCATTTCTGCTCCATAATCCATTCAAGACAGGATTAGGTGAAGGAAGGTAAATGACGTTGTCATACACTATTGCGCTTAAATAACAGTGAGTGAGTGAGTGAGTGAGTGAGTGAATTTAGTTTTACGCCGCACCCAGCAATATTCCAGCTAGATGGAGGCGGTCTGTAAATAATCGAGTTTGGACCAGACAGTCCAGTGATCAACAGCATGAGCATTGATCTGTGCAACTGGGAACCGATGACGTGTCAACCAAGTCAGCGAGTCTGACAACCCGATTACAGACCCATCCCAAATGTTTGTAAATATGGTATTCAGGGATAGCCACTCCCATGCCATTTTACATTTTCTTTTATAACCATCCCCGAGAAGACAATTCCAACAACATAATATGTCATACTGAAACATCAATTTCTTATCAAACTCAAAGTGAGTATATGCTGTAGTTTTTATTGTTCTCCACTCACCAGAAATTCTCATATTTTGCCCGTCAAACTGACCCTCTATTTCACATGATCATGTGATCTTCGTTTCTAGTTTGACCACTCTTAGAGACGAACCCGTGAAGATTAAGGTAAGAATAGGCCTTCAGCAACCCATGCCTGTCGTAAGAATCGACTGACGGGATCGTATCCTATGTGCGTAGATCGATGCCTACGTTGTCTGGTCCAGACTCGAGTATTTACAGACCGCCATTATATTGCTAAACAGTTGTTGAATGCGGCGTAAAACAACAATTAATCAACTCTTACACACGAGTGGTATGTCTTCCAAACGCATGTTCGCTTTTACAAACACTACAGGGTGATGCGTCAGTAGATGAGACGACTAGGTGGTTGGCTGGAGATTGAATGGTGTCTCGACTGAACAGATCATTATTTATTTATACAGCAGAAACATTGGTAATGAAGGTTTCTCTAACTCTTTTAAAAATCTCTCTCAAATGTTACAACGCAATCTCTTTGTACATGGCAGATCAATTACGACGATGAGTCTAGCACTAATCAATGGCTTCAGTGGAAAAACTCGATAGTCCTTCTTGCTCATTGTGACCTATTATCTGTGTAAAGTCAGTTGATTAGATGAATCATGCCTAATCATGACACGTCTAAAAGAGTTGATATATCGACGACTGACGATGTGAAGCGTCGTCATGTCGACACATAACTTTGACAACAACACATCAAGGTTAAATATATTTAGTAAATGTATAGTTCTTTAGACTGAGCTCCAAATTACTTCCAGTCCGTTTCTAGAGCAACTCAGATACTCAATTTCCGCTGCTGAAATACATTTACAAACTGCTATCAAATTTCGGGAAATGAAATACCAATACTACAAACAACAAACAAAATAACACTTGTATTCATCCATGTATTGCGAGTTGCTTGTTCACAAGTTCACAGGACAAGGCAGGTGCCATCTAGAAGAACAAATTGTATTCAATGCTTACCTTTCTAAGCTCTTCTGACTTCAAAGTGAATGTCAAAGCTCTTGTTTTTCCTGTCGTATCCGTAGTAATTGTGTGAGAGACCACCTTGCTGAAGTTCCTTTGAACCAGACATGCATACTTAGCCGTCATAAGATCAGAGGTTCTCTACAGATAATTAAAAGCTAACGCATTATCATATATAGAATACCCCTTGAAGCATCTTAAATGAAGTAATTTCATGCACTCCTGAAAATAGCAAACTCTGTATAAGGTGTATATACCAGTTGGACTGAATAAACCACTAAGTTTACGTAAGAACCGTACCCTATAGCAATGGACATGTCAAGATATGTGTCCAGCCTCTTCGCGATCAACTGATCATCCGGCATCCTGTAATTCCAGGGAATGCTTGCTATAGAAACCACCGAAGCCAGCAACATTGCAAGGATGGTTGATCGTTATGTAATGGTAAGAATCTGCGGGCCAGACATCCACTGTAGCATACCGAAATGGTTGAAAGTAAAAATCCCTCACAAGTACCAGAACATAGCCTGAAAATGAAGGCAAGGTGTATGCTTAAGTATACATAATATTCGTTTAAACGCTCAGCTTCAGACTTGAGAAATGATTGTATAAAGTATGTCTCATTTGCAAAGGAAAGGTTTTTCAAGAGTGTTTTTGCTGTTTTATTAACGGTACATTATAAAATTGTCTCATCAGAATCAAAGTCAACAAATCAAACAAAAATGTAAATGTATAGCCCAATCATAGTGATAAATGGTAGACGCTAAGGTCAAAACAGATTCTGGACAGTACTTCACAACTTCAGGTAATCATTCATAATCAAGGTTGACAATCATTTATCGATGTCTGTTGCAAATGAACTTAAAAGGAGTAGCATATTGTTGAATTTGATTGTAAGTGACATACTATTAATATATTACTTTAGATTCATGTTGAACATGTCATCCTCTTCATTCACATTGGCATAACTGAAGTTAAGATGTTTCTCCGACCCGCATTATTCGATGCCCGTCTCCTGCACCAAGAGCAAAATTAAGTTTGGAAACGGTGTAAGTGTCAATATGGCAACGTCGCTATTGGACATTAGGAAGTTATAAGGAAGTTGATCATCCACAAAGACCTGCCATTCCTTTCATTTAAAACGTCAAGAATGCCTCTCAAGCAGAGCAAAATTCAGGCCAATAAAATAAATCACAGAGCTGTTGAGGAGAATCGGCTCCTAAAGAGATTTCGTCATCATAAGATCCTTATGCTCATCTGGTATCACTTTGGCCTGTCACTTTGTTCTTCCTGTATTGTTTCTTACCAAGATAAGATCACCTTGTATCACTTTGGCCTGTCACTTTGTGGTTCCTGTCTTGTTTCTCACCAATTCCTTCATTTCAGCATGTAGCAATCTTAGGCATTCCTAACGATGTTCTGTGAAGACGTTAATTTGGATACATTTTCTACGGATAGAGCACTGAAAAGAAATGAGAAACAGAGTAACATTCTGTCCCGTTCTGCTTTCGAACTTCTGTAATAAATCTCATTGAAGATCATATCATGTTCATTTTCTTTCAAGACTAGAGGTCAAGTCTCTTTTACTTTCGGAATCAATTTTGTCTTTCTTCACACAAATGGACGAACTGCCTACATTACATACCCTTGTCGATTCCGATTTGGTTAGTGTCTCTCACTGAGTTCCGAAACGAATCGTTTCAAGGGCACTGTTCCCTTCGTAAGGTTCATGTGCACACGGGCTCGACTCGACTGTGTCCGAGCACAGTTGTTTTCAGTTTCTGGGGTAGCTAGAAAAGGTTCAGTGACAAATGACAAATTTTGACATTACTTTAAAACGGAATTGTTCTTTTGAGATTTCCCCAAAGTAATCTCATCGATGCCTAATTCATCTCTGAAGTCATAAATTCATTACATATTGCAACATCACCAAGGATAATGTTATGCCGGGTCATAATCAGATATTATGATTCCATTCTCTATGCTGTAAGAAGTGGTCTTTTTCCACATTTAATTTCCCACTATATGTTCATTATTCATAACGGGTGTAGACCTTGTAGTACTTTTGAGGTTGGGGTAAGGAGAAAACCTCAGCGAAAACGGACCCCCATAAAAATCGAAAATACGACCGCCGCTCACGACAAAACTTGGAGCTTGGAGCTCCTAAGCTTGGAGGAAACGGTCTCTGTGCTTAGAAAAAACGGTCAACATAGGTGTTTTCTAGATTTTTCCCCCGTTTTTGCTGGGGGCCGTTTTCACTATAACCTTTGAGAGTCACTGGAGTGCAGCGCATCGCACGAGCCTCCTACACTTTATCTGACACTGCTCGCCCTTTACCATTGGTTCAAACAAGGGAGAATGTGTTCATTATTCTCCAACAATTTGTTGTTGTGAATTGTGAGATACACTCTGTCGTTTTAATTCTTTGGCCTTAAAAGCAGAGCACCTCGGTGGGTGATTTGTAAGATCCCGAATCTGTATCAAATGACTTGAATTTCTACAGTCTTGGTACAAAAACAGTTTAATCCAAAATATGTCCAAAGTTGTTAGTCTCACAATCTGCATTAACAGGGTGTTCCATAGAGTAGTGCGTGGAACAACGCACCCGTTTCCACTGGAAATACGTGGAAAATGCACAACAGACAAGATTTCAATGTAGATTTTATGAACGCTTCAATCGCTCTTATTACTTTGCGCATTCTTTTTTGTGCGGCTTCCAGCCCAAATCCAAACATTTTCAAGTGTGTTGTTTTCTGTCTATCAAGACTTTACCACGACCGTGTATAGATTGTATTGGAAAAACTGGGAAAAAATGAGCTTTCTTAACACGGATTAAAGTGGATCACGTGTAATATATGGTTATCTACTACCTGGTCTACTATGATTGATTGAGTTTAGGTTTACGCTACGCTCAGCAATGTTACAGCGATGTTAAAGAAAAGATTCAGAACTTGATTTTTGAGGACGAATCAGTTTTTAAAGTGCCAAATCAAATTTAAGTTCATGCAGAAGTATTTCTTGGGCACTGATTAAGCTTTGGGAGATATACATGTAGCTTCTTTGCTAATGTTACCGTTAATAAATTGCCCTGACAAAGGTCAGAAATCACCTTGGAAACAGCAAAATGTAACACAGACGAGTCTAAAATATTCAATAATATATTTAGCAAACAATGAGCAAGTTACAATGAATCACAATACAGATTTCTAGTACAATGCAAATGAGTCATAAGTCTAAGGTCACAAATATGAAATATTAACTCACTGGAGTTTTAGCATTTACAGTGAGACCTGATACACTAATGGAGCATGTTTCCACAGAAAACAGTTAGGCTCGAAGTGTCATTTTGTAGATTGTAGGTCAGACGTTGTTGACAAACGGACGATGACGGTAGGCAGATGTACACGACTCCAATATAATTTCGTGTGTGTGTCTGTGTGTGTCCGTCAACAAAACAAGGTGTGCCGTTAAAATGCTGTTGCCACTGAACATACATGATGCGAAACCTGATCAATGATTATACAAATTAGAAAACAACACACACTCTTAACACTAAATATATACAAGAAGCATGTGTCAATTCACAAATTTTTACATGGTATATGTGTGCGTTATGAAGATTCTCGTCAATAATATTTTAAAAATAAAGAACTTTATCAAGGGACGGCAATTACTTTAAACAAATATTGATACGTTATAGAACCCCAGTGTATGAAGGTGTCCACTTCCAAACCCCCTATGACTAATATTATGTCTGTCGTTGTCACATAAATGTTTATACATGTATGCGCTTTTCAAAAAATTATGGGAAGGCGAATATTAAATATTATTAATAATTATAAATAATAATAATAATAATTATAAATATTATTTGAAACGGAAGTATATGTATAAGCTTTTACTTTTACTTTTACTCACCGCCATTTCTCTTCATCGCCATTTCTCTTCATCAACACCCCAAACACAAAGCACGAGATGAACATGCAAAACGCAGTAGCCCCATACACGTGCATGGGGTGTCATTCTTGAGTTTGATGGAAGGTCGATAAATCACTGTAGACCATTACTTCTGACAATCATGTAGTATTCACAGTTGTTACTGTTTGTTTCTGACAGCTGTTTTCTTCGAAAATGAAATCCGTAGACACATTTCACGTCATACACAAACCTTCTTTCAAGAGCGATTACAGTCCTAACAACTATAGTCATAAGAAAGTTCATGTGATGATACACTCTCAAAACATTCATTATTATCGTATCAACCTTGACTGACTCCAATCTCCCATTTTTATAATTGCAAATCATAAGTGAAGTTCCCCTATTTTTCAAAGAGAATATTTCAAGGCGTACACTCAAGCTGATTATTTATATTTAGTTCCACAAAATACTTGATAAGGCAATGGATAATAGTACATATTTTACAGTTAGATTGTTGAATCGGTCATTTCAAGAAATGACTAAGTGTGTCAACCGTTTCGCGTCATTTTATGTAACAACAATCAATATACCTCAGTAGGTTCAT
This sequence comes from Haliotis asinina, assembly GCF_037392515.1. Lineage (NCBI taxonomy): Eukaryota > Metazoa > Mollusca > Gastropoda > Lepetellida > Haliotidae > Haliotis > Haliotis asinina. The sequence continues at coordinate 31,189,398 of NC_090293.1, read as the reverse complement.
GAAATTTCATTTTATCTATATGTAGTGGACAGGGGTTTGTGAGGTGTGACTGCACTGGACAGCAAATGTCAAACAAACATGTGTAAATGCTTCAAAACCAAGCTGAAGTGCAACAGTCGCTGTCACAATAGCTTTAACTATTCGTGACAAAAAGTGACGTTGAAATTGTGATCCACTTTTGTAGATTAAGTTAGTAAAGGTCATGTGCATTAAAGGTCAAGACACAACTTTCAGATTCTGATACCTTTTGGTATGGACTTACAGGCACAAATTATCAAAAATGCAAATTCAAATTATAAAGTTGAAAAAATAAAGCGAGGAAAAAACCCCGTGAAATCGAGGTTCAAACTATTCACTATTTTTTCCACAGCGTTACTGGGGGAAGTGGTTTCGCCATCTATGCTGCGCAGCACCCACTGCGCATGTGCAGTGATTATGTTTGAGCGGCTTGAAGGCGACTCGTACAATCACAGCAAGTGATGCTTGCAAGAATTATAGCTACGGTCGAAGCTGGAGATGTTTCTTGTGATTACAAACATAATCATCGTGGGTCTGTAGTAATACATATACACTGGCCCTACACATGCAGATTTGCAAACCCAGTTTTCAAAAAAGAGTAGCATTAGGGATACTAATTTCATTGCTAAACAATGTTCAGTTTGAAAACCGAAATGTTTTAATACATGCCCATGGAAACATAGAAAAACATGTTCATTGTGACAAATGCAAGCTGTCTATATCACTGACAGAACTCAGTGTCTGTTTTACTAACACCCACGTGTCTGTGTGCCTGTCTGCTAATGACCATATGCAGTACACAACTTCAGTCATTGACACGTGCAATTTAACACCTATCAGGCTATACAGAGTACTGTGATTTATTGGCCATGCACCTGGGTCATCTGTCTCTGTCTCATTATGTAATTACACAGACAGGCAGCTGTGATACTTGTGCACATGACATTTTATCATATCTGTGGGTTGCAATAAAACTGCATCCATTTTCCCCGGATGCCTGGATCGGACGGACACCGGTGCAAACTCACACTGTCAGTTTCAAGTTTTGCTTTGTACTTGGACGAACGACAGTTTCCAACCATGCAGTAGTTCACCATCTCAGTATTTGTCGATTGGATAGAACGGAAATGCAGAGAGCATATATTTAAAATACCCAACATCTCTCTATATATTTTTATAAGCGTACATTTATAGATTCATACACCGTTGTCAAGCAAGAGTGATAATGATATAAGAATCCATACCAAAACGTCTCATCATAGACAATAAAAGAAGTTGTTATCTATAAAAATGTTACTTTCTTATTGCTCACCATACTTCTGAAATGCTTATCAAACAGATCATCTCTCTAAACACAAATGAGCCTTCTGCGTATCGGCAAACGAACCAGCCAATGTACAGTCTTCGTTACACTTGAGTGCACACCTACCCGCTCTGGCCGGGTTCGGTCTCAAGGGTGCTTTGTTTCACGGGATCCACCCAAGTACAAATTATTGCACTTTTGAGTAGCAATTGTACGCTTATAATTTTGTTTATTTGTTTTTTCACAATCAGCAATGTATATTGTATGTCACGAATAAGTGATTGTGTTTTAATTTGTTATTTTTTCTATTTTATTGACCTTCATGTGACCTTTAAGTGACATTTCATGAAATGATTGAAGTATATTGATCGTTGTTACACAAAATGACGCATGATGACTTACCCTCTTAGTCATTTCACGAAATAACTGATTTCACAGTCCGATTGTAACATGTACATTGTATATGTTTTGAGTACTAAATATACTAAACGGCGTCTTTAGGGCAGGGTAGAAATATTTTACAAATGTGAAGATTTACTTACTTTCTAAAATTATATTATCACCACAAAAGCGTGTTACGTTTACGGTGTTAGGATATAAGTGAGTCAGTTTAGTTTTACGCCGCACTCGGCAATATTACGGCTATATGGAGGCGGTCTGTAAATAATCGAGTCTGGACAAGACAATCCAGTGATCAACAACATGAGCATCGATCTGCGCAATTGGGAACCGATGACATGTGTCAACCAAGTCAGCGAGCCTGACCACTCGTTCCCGTTAGTCGCCTCTTACGACAAGCATAGTCGCCTTTTAAGGCAAGCATGGGTTGCTGAAGGCCTATTCTACCGCGGGACCTTCACGGGTCTGTTAGGATATAAGTAGAATATAGTCTGGGTGTGTTGTATTATTAAAAAAAACATTGCCTTCAATCATTATATGCTGGTCAAACTGCTAAAACTTGAATGCCAGGTTTTAATACAGTTTCAGTAAGAAAGCTTACATATTCTTAAGTTATGTGTAGACGAAACTTATGAGAGCGTCTTAGCCTCATTGAGACATGAACTGAAGCATGTTGTGTATTTGTGCAATCGTTAATTTTAAGTACAAGATGCGATGCCCATTTCCGGTGTCCCTCGCCATGATATGGTGTCCTCACATAAGAACTACACCCCATATGAACAATAGATTAAAACAACACGTTATTGTCCAGTGTACAGATTAACCACAAGCCGTCACCTCTGCTTAAAAGATTTACCCCAGACTCGATTATTAACAGACCGTGGCAATGTAAGTGGAATATTGCTGAGTGTGGCGTAAAACTAAACCCACTCACTCACCCGATTGGCCACCTTGTTCGAACAGGGTGCAACACCTTTACTACCAGCTGGGTGTGATACCTGCAACATTAACAACATAGGCAGTATGGCAGGGAACAGTTTCAATATTTCTTATCAACAATCTGTCTAACTGTCCTTACATAAGGGGCACGTTCTTTCTGAAACAATATACTTCAAAATATATATTAAATTGCTCTGTTTTACAGGTTTCTGCTTACTAATCTGTGATTCCTCCATTAGCATCAACATCAACATCATTACAACCGGAAACAATTCCGTGTATAACACATATGACCACGGCGTTGACGTCAAGAACATCACATCGATTCTCTTCCGGGTCAAAGGGTGCACCGATGGCAAGATCAATCTCTTTGAAGGTCCTGACTTTACCACTGCCAAGAATGCACTTGTTTTACTCGGTGGTTGGGGGAATCATAAATCTTTAATTCATCCGTGCTCTGGTTGTACTGCTCTGGAATCAGAATGGTTCACGTCCGTCTTGAACTGCAATGAGATGACGCCAATATGGATTAACTGGACTGGCAGATTGCTTAGCGTTGGGCACGGAGCTTATATTGGAGAACAGACCTTCATGTCTACAGAACAGGAAAGAGATTTTGACGTCCAGTATTTGGGCGTTGGTTCCTCTTATGATCACGTATTTGACTGGGAATTCGGTAAGTTGAAAACATATATGTGTCAGAAGGTAAGGGTTGTGTAGAATGTAGAATTTCCCATGAGGTAAAAAGATATTTGAAATGTGTAAATTTTTCGAAAGGTTTGATTAAAAGTCACCACAACGCGTAAACACCTGAGAAGACAAGCATAAGTCAACACTTGTTCAATTCCACAAAACGTTCGTAGCATTACGTCATTCGTGAGCGAGTGATGCAGTATAGATATACGAAAGATCTTAACGTTACCAACTCTTTGTGGATCGGGACAATAAATAAGAAAATATTTTTTACCCTGCTGTGCTTTGTTTAGATGGCTACCCCGGGAATTACTTTGAGCGGGTGGTGCCTTATGGTTGGAGTACACGCCAAATGTTGTCTTCAGTGACGGCCTCCTCTATGGTAAACTGCATCAGAAGTTGTCAAGGCAGGATCAGCTGTGGGTCAGTCAGCTACCAGAGCACAACCAGCACCTGTCAGTTATACTTTGAACGGTCACGACCAGTTGATATCCACCCTGACAACACCTGGGAAACGTGGACGGAGAGAAACATGTGAAAGATGTTCTCGCAGTCCACATTTGATACGTCTGGTCTTCTACTCGAGAAAAAATCAAAGTAACGACTTTACTACTCGCCCGTTGAAGATATTCTTACGGCAATATTACACTAGTGTAATACCATCTGACGTATGACGTCAAAATTGATCACAGTTGTGACGTCACAATGCTAATGTTGATAGACCTTTGACTCGCGGAAAACTGAGAGTCCTCACACTGTTGAGCAGTTTCGCAGCAGTTTTTGTCAATTTATGTAATAAACAGGATACTAAACTCGCTTCCGTGAAATACCATTTTCATTAACTCGTTAAAGATTTAGTATCAAACTCGCTTTCGCTCGTTTTATACCAAATCATTAATTCGTTCAATAAAAAATGTAGTGCACGGAAGGTCGTTTAGTATCCTCTATATCTTATTCAACTGCGGTTGCTATGTCTATGTTGAACACCACGCCATACACGATGATGTCACATATGTATTACCTATTCTAAATAGTCCCTGGATTGTCAAAGGTACAAGCAAACTCGAAGCTTGCCAGAACCTCCTCGAAGCAGGTGATGTTTATCGTTATTCCGTATTACACAGTGTGTATCCATGGCACTGATTAACGGTATCAAATCAGTGATAGTGTTAGTTTACTTTTCCCAGTTTGGGCAACTGAAACATGTGTGGAATGTCGTGCAAATGTTTGTGGAACGTTTGTCACTAATGCACGGGAGACAGTCCTACAAATTACCAGCTTTACCAATAAATACAAATAAACTCAACCACATGAATAAGGTGGTGACAAATGCGTGTTTGTTCATCCTAAATATCCAAGACGCGTCTTCACTCACATGAAAGTGGGAAGTGTGAACTTTCGTTTTGACACTGGGGTTATGTCACCGGGCTGCAAAACAAATCTCGTCATGGTACGATCACCGTAGCACCTACGCCCGTCACACATTGGCATCTTGATATAGGTGAACTCGGATTAGTTTGCTCTCTTATTCATGTGTAGATGATGTTCAGTAACTTTGATGTCCATGCAATAGTAGTATTATCTAGTGCCGTGTAGATATTTCTCATATATTTGTCATTTTCTCCACCTTTCTCGTCGTATGTATCTGCATCTAATCATATACTAGTATCTTTGTGTTCAACTCTCTGTTGTGGTGCATCTAATCATATACTAGTATCTTTGTGTTCAACTCTCTGTTGTGGTGCATCTAATCATATACTAGTATCTTTGTGTTCAACTCTCTGTTGTGGTGCATCTAATCATATACTAGTATCTTTGTGTTCAACTCTCTGTTGTGGTGCATCTAATCATATACTAGTATCATTGTGTTCAACTCTCTGTTGTGGTGCATCTAATCATATACTAGTATCTTTGTGTTCAACTCTCTGTTGTGGTGCATCTAATCATATACTAGTATCTTTGTGTTCAACTCTCTGTTGTGGTGCCTACAGCTTCCCAAGGGGGTTAGTGGGGTTAGTGCCAAGGGGGTTAGTGCTTCTCGGGGTTTCCATATTCTAGTAAACTATTCTGGTTCATTTTGGAAATCACTGCACAGCTTTTAACCGAAGTCCGTACCTTGCGTGTTGGGACCTTGTTACTTACAAGCGTAATCACGGGCAGATCTTGCTGGACAGTTCCCGCTGGAACCGTTACTGGATGGTCAGGTTGAAACTTTGGAGACAATATTGATCTTACTTACTTATACCTGTTGTTACACCCGTCGATTGTTTCGTCAGAGAAAGAAGATGATAGTGGTTTTACGTTTGCTTATCTAATAATCTATTTGCCCACGGTATGTTTCTTTGTCAATATTAAATGAAGCCTAGATACATGTACATTACATCGCTTGCCTTTATTCATATTTAGTTGCTATTAAAACTGTGAACTTTTTCCACGTTTTCTGGTATTACTTTATTCTTGTTTCATAACAAACTTATCTTAGGACCACATAACCATGACAAGCAGCTTAGACCCGTAAAGGTCCACAGTAGAATAAACCTTCAGCAACTCATGCTTACCGACATACCAAGGCGAATATGTGTGTCGTAAGAGGAGACTAACGGGGTCGGGTGGTTAGGCTCGCTGACTTGGTTGACACATGTCATCGGTTTCCAATTGCGCAGATCGATATTAATGTTGTTGGTCACTGGATTGTCTGGTCTAACTTCGATTATTTACAGACCGCCGCCATATGGCTGGAATATTGCTGAGTGTGGCGTAAACCTAACCTCACTCACGTACCTTTTACTATTGTTGATATTTGTACTCAGCAGCTACTGTGAAATATGTGTTTCATCAGATGTCTGCTCAAATTAAGGCGTTATCGTCCACAAAGACTGATCGATGTTCTCCTACAGATACAAGGTATCCATGCTCCGAGGATGGTAATTGTTTCTAGTTAATATTTATTACAGTGAGACTTTCGTATCACTGAGGCACTGCATGTACATAAGTATAGAAATATTTTAAACATGGGGGAAGCAGGAACCGTTTCACAAAGCTCTCGCAAGTCTAAGATATCGTAACTGTTCTCGTAGAATTTATACCTCATATATTGTAGCATAGGAGATACCAATGTTACGAGAAAAGTCACGAGATCTTAGGCTTACGAGGGCTTTGTGAAACGGGGCCCAGGACAATTACCACCTAGGACAATTGCCACCCAGTTATCATATTTATAACAGTGGGGACAACTGTCAACCAGACGTTTTACAGACTGTGCTAGAAGAAAGTACCAATCTAGAGGTTTCAACCTTTTGTTCAACATTAAATCTAATATGGTGGTGATTATAGTCAATTAGACATCTGTACCTACATTGTTCAGTTGGGAATGTAGACAGCCATTTCTGTCATGATAATAATGGCTATAATTTCTATTTGCAATGAAGTTTTCAACACTGAAAAGTTCTCTCAAAACAGACAAATATATTTGAAGTCTTTGAGCATGTTGTTTAACCCCACATAAATAACTATATTTTATGTCAGATGAAATGATATGGTTCAATAGTCTGTCAATGTATTATGTTCCAAACCAAACAATGTATTTTGCTTTATTTGAATTTCATCATTACAGCCTTTAAGCATTTTTCACTCCCATCATATAAATCCTTGCACACTGATTTAATTTATACTCATTATCATCAATAACAATACCTTTTATGTTATGTTATGTTATGTTATGCGTTGATGAAAAGGTGTGCCTACATCTGCATCCGCATTCATCTACAAACATTCAGAGAGTTTACCTTGTTCTATTAAACGGGATGTTGTTCATATGGCAGTATATTTATACAATGAATAACGTCCTAACCAAAAACAAATTTAGCTAAAAATGTTAAAAAAGTCCTAAGTAAATACTGTATCGTACGCTTTCTCAAAATCTCTGTTCTTCAAAGTTGGATGCTGTAAATCATGAAATTCATGCGTCATGAATTTAATGCGAGTTCGAAGGTCTTGTGTAAAATGCGTCATGAAATTAGTGCGGGTTAATGCGAGTTGGTACGCCAACAAAGTGTCTTAAAATCTGACAGATTCCCAAAAGGACACACATGTGGATTTACGCTAAAGTGTAATGAAGCCCCTAAATGCCAACTGGATGGAGGCCGCGATTTCATAGGTGAGCAAAGATCGCAAAACGATCCTGCGTGGCTGGAGAATGTCCGTTCTAGCTCATGTGCTTCAGTGACTTTGAACAATGGCCAGTGATTGGAAGCAGTGATAAATGACTTGAGATACCTGTAATGAGGAACTGACCTGTACTGCCTGGTGTGGTGTGTAGTGTGAACACTTAGTGACAACATTTGCCGATGAATAATTTCAGTGGATATTCAGTAGTATCAATAAAATGAGTGCTCGATTGTCAATTAATGTTATACGAGATGTCTAAATTGTTGTTTTATTCTGTGTTGATATGTGGATTACTAACCTGAAGACAATAAAGGCAAGAAGAAATTTCCGTTTTCTGACGTTTATTAAGTTCTCAAAAGTACACTTGGTCTGACTGAAATGCGTCGTTTTAATAATGCGACACGTGTACAGACGCTTTTTTCGCATTAATAAAGTGCTCGCACGAATTTCATGATTTGCAGATCAATGAAACAATGTGTTATTTTTAATTTTGTTATGGATTACCATGTTAACTCAATATTAGTTGGTAAAGGAATAAGCATTTCAATGTTTTCAGTGACAATTGTCCTAAATGGCGATTGTCCTAGGTGGCAATTGCCATAGGTGGCATATTGGCATGATTTGAATGTCCTGAAATTTTAACAGCCTTAATAGAAACATACAGAAGACCAATCTCAGTGGTTTGGTCAGTGCCATGCAAAGGACACTGCAAAAATAACCGCCACCGTCGCGTGTGGAAACATCGACATTCATCCATCCAAACATCGCCATTCATCTATCCATCCATCCACACACACACACACGCACGCACGCACGCACGCACGCACGCACGCACGCACGCACGCACACACACATATACATACATACATGCATGCATGCGTGCGTGCGTGCGTGCGTGCGTGCGTGCGTGCGTGCGTGCGTGTGTGTGTGTGTGTGTAAAATAGGTGATTTCCTCAGGTCAATAAGCAATAAAAATATATAACGGAACGTGTGTGTGGTTGTGTGTATGTCTATGTGTGTGTTATAGTGAAATATGGTAAAAACCAAATCGTATATACAACATGCAGTGTTTTCATACCTGTCCTATCAAAAAAGTGGGTGGGGCGTGATTATTGCCCATGTGGATATACCAAACATCACAGAACTAACGGAACAGTCTAATGAAATACGCATGTATGGTAACAGTGTGTTAACAAGGTTCCAAGGCAATGCATTACATGACTGACTTTTTGTTCCATTAAGAAAATCATCAACACAATATTGTTTGATCGACCAGTCAGTATTGCATTTACTAGTTTGCTATCTTCCACAAAGGCACCATTAATCTGTTATTTCTACATTATCGGTTTATCGTCACGAGCCACTACACATATATAACTTGTATATCAGACAGGTAGTTTCTAGAACCAATTACGTATAAAATATATCCCAGCGCTTGCGGTTTTAATCAACAGCAGCACAAGAAAATAGTGTATCGAGATGAACAATGGAATTCAAGTACTCGCTAATCGATTTAGTTCTGCTTTTTGTCCTTATAAAAGCAACGGTTTAAAAATGCGTAGTGTTGTTTCTGGGGTTAAACTGTGTGAGGGTTTACAAACAAATAAGGACTTAATAACATTTCTGTTAAGCAACGGGGCTCTTATACCAATACAATGAAACACCAGCCTCACGTCCACATCCTGTTATACCGACAGCACAGCTCGGCAATCCTGCACAATGCAGGAATACACTGCCTCAGGTGCTATTGAGTACCTTGTGGAAGTCTAAACTCATTCGCGCATTCTGGACGATAATGTTCGATTGACGATGGAGCCCAGCTGTTCGATCCCGGCTAAAGTCATAGTACTTTTTGTTACCCTGCCTGGCGCTGTGGGATGTAACAAGGACTCGAATACTCAGTGGCAGTGTCTGATTGAGAAACCCATGTTACAACTGTGTCATTGCATCACAACGGGACAGCACCATAAGTGAGTGGGTCTAGTATTGGCATTATTCCAGGATGGGCTTCACACATTGTACCGATGTAGGGAATCGAACCCGGGTCTTCGGCTTGACATGCGAACGCTTTAACCATTTAGCTACTCAAAGTTACCGGATAGAGTATAAAGACTCATTAGGAGGACGCACGCACACATTCACACATATTTGCTGGTTGATACTAAAATGTTTCAAGGAAATAGTAACATAACCATAGCTGCATTTCGAAAATAATATGAAGCAAGGGTCCTAGACTCAAATGAACAGTTAGTCATATGCAGGTTCGTTGTATCAATACGTCGTTTATTATGCTAACTGGAGATCCCGGACAAGCCTCATTATAAGTTTTAAGACCAACTGACAGCCGCCTAATATTTTCAATGTATCAAATAGAAGCAACAAAATCATTACCGGTGGCACACGTCGTATGTTAGAATCTCGATTAAATAACTTCTGAGCAAGAGGGCACGGCATCCCTTGGAATCCTGATAACTAGAGTACGTTTGATTGTACTTTAACAGTTGTGAAACGCAAACACCAATGCCATGAGCCTTTGGAGTATTGCTCGACATGAAAGGGAAGTTGACTATTGTAAAGTTGAAATCATGCCTTTTGTCATACAGTTTTGCGGAGGGCTTTTTGTTACTCTGAATCTTTAAGTATCACGAAACAATTAATGTCATGTTGTCTCGGTGATTCACTAGTTAGTGTACTGTATTTATTGATAAAATAAACCGATTGATTGAGGAACCTTTGGTGAATAACATGAAAGCCTCACAAACACTTTCTGCACAGTTGACTTAACAGGCGGCCTTGCGTGGTTGGGGGACCAGTTATTAACTACATATTGTTTCAAAGGAAACTGTACTGAACAGCAAAAGAAACTCAAGTGTATAAGAAATGAAATCTCATAAAAGTCATAGGCGTTCATGTTCTTTTGCTGTTCAGTATATTTTTTTAATTTGGAAGGACACGTTAAATATGCATGTATTTAATCTCCTGGAAACATTTTCTTATGCTCATTTAAGGTTAATCCCGCACGTAGTTGTGTCTGTGTGTAGTCTGTGTTTCTTGATCTGTTTCATGCACAGAGACATTTTCAGCATTACGTTTTAAGTTTAGCTTTTCACTATGCAACCCCAGGGCCCACTTGCACAAAGCGATCTCAGCGCTACGACCATCTTAAACCTGTGGAGGGTGGGAGTTGCAATCATTGTGGTGCTAAGATCGCATTGTGCAAGTGAACCCAGGTACAAAGGATTCTTCCAGGTGCTGACATTCCGTTCAAAACGCTTGTCGTGATAACTGCATGACAGGGAGATAACATCCATATAAGCGTAGGTTGAGTTCCTCGCGTGGATGCTATTGTTTATGTACTGTTAAAATCAGGATTCTATATTCTACCTGGCTTGTCTTAGTGTTCAGTCTGGACCAGACAATGCAGTAATTAAGCAGCAACATACACAAATGGTATGTATTAATCAGAACAGGCTGACCTCTCGTCTCCTTCAGATGCCTTTCGCCCAGGGCATAATACAAATGCACCCAAGAGTGCACAGTCATGAGAAACAACACAGTCTGCTCTCACATAGCCCAAGTATACTGGGCCCCGTTTCACAAAACTCTCGTAAGCCTAAGATCTCGTATTTTTTCTCGTAGGATTTGTGGCTGGCATACTGTAACATACAAGGTGTAAATGCTATGAGAAACGTTACGAGATCTTAGGCATACGAGAGTTTTGTGAAACGGGGCCCTGGACAGTAAAAGAAACGCAACTCTGTATTTCTTGTCAAGTTTTTAAACAGATGACAATCATGACAGCTTACTCTTACGAGATTTCATTTTTTTTTTTCGAAACGCGTTTCTTTTGCTCTTCAGTATACCTAATTTCGCGTCAGTTCACATGGTCATGGGAATTAATTATAGAAGGATATGATTCTTAGCTGTGTTACTTACGTTGTGAATCTGGTGAATCGACACATGGCTCACATAAGGACTAGTAAGTTGCCTTTCGTGAAAGGTGTTTACAGGTCTTGTTATCATATCATATCAGTTATCACATCAGTGTATGTTCTTACGCCTCTGACCCGTGAAGGTCCCGGGGTAGAATAGACCTTCAGCAACCCGTGCTTGCTGTAAAAGGTGACTGTGCTTGTCGTAAGAGGCGACTAACGGGACTCTTTGACTTGGGCTTTGGTGGCACATGTCATCGCATCCATGGGCAGAGCCAGGAATTCTGAAAAGGGGCTGGGTGGATGGAGGGAGGAGTGTGTTCAGGAGGTTCGAACCCTCTGAACCCCCGAGGAACAACGCTCCTTTGGCTAACACACAAAAAAATATCTTCAATTTGGTCATATGTGATATTCAAAAGGGGTTAGGGGTTCGAACAACATGTTCGGATCCGTCCATGGTATCCCAGTCGCGTAGATCGATGTTCATGCTGTTCATCACTGGACCGTTTGATTCATACTTGATTATATAGTTACTGCTGAGTGTGGCGGGAAACTAAACTCAATCAATCACACTCACATCTGTGTATTACATTCTTCTTGTGGTCAAAATATATATTTTATGAAAATCCTATTGCCAGAAAATGTATTATGTGTCCAATCCAATCTTCGACATTGTAATGATCATCAAAAGTTGCGCCATATATCAGCTAAATGCTAGAACGGTATTATGTGTTAATGGTAATATGTAATGAACAAGGTCATGTATTTAAGTATTTAAGTAACTGTCTTGGCAATCAATCAATATATATATTTATGTGTGTGTGTGTGTGTGTGTGTGTGTGTGTGTGTGTGTGTGTGTGTGTGTGTGTGTGTGTGTGTGTGTGTGTGTGTGTGTGTGTGTGTGTGTGTGTGTGTGTGTGTGTGTGTGTGTGTGTGTGTGTGTGTGTGTGTGTGTGTGTAAGGACATGTACATATAGTACTAAATAAACATGTTTTTGATGGCAAGATCAAACCAGAATCACAATGTTGGAAAATATTTGTCACACGCATTGAAGTAAGAAGTAGAATTTTATCTGTTTACCAGAGGCACACATCTGTGCATTTTTAACTCTGCACGCAGAAACATGTGGCGTAGATATTTTGGAAATATATTCCATTGAAATGGTAACATATTTTGTATCCTGAAACTGTCCACGTTTTAGCTCAAAAGCTTTTAATGAGAACATTTTAGTCAACCCTTCCCATATGAATCATGGTAAGGGTCACAACCCATTACTCAAACATAGATTACATAACATAATGCCCAGGAAATATTAACGTATCCATTGAATTGTCTCCGTTCTGCTTTTAAGCTGCCTTTGCTGAACCTGAAACAAACAAGTAAATCATCGATTTCTCCGGTATAAGAGTTAACGCTTCACAATACACAAATTTTAGATATCTTGATGGTATCGAATACCCCCGACTCAAACATTGCTCAAAAGTAAACTTTTAAGTGCAAATGGTATCAAGGCATTTTTGTATGGAACTAAAACGTTCTGCTATTGAAAAAATGCCAATACTGATGTATTTCTTGAGTATTTTATAATTTATTTAATACGATGGGGAAACATTAAATTGGCAATAATACACCCTGACAAAATCGAATGATGTATTGATATTTACGACTCGTGCGATCAATTCGTAATTTGTTGAATTCAAGATAAGTTAATGGTTACATGACCTATCCCACCGGGTACAAAGGCAATTCTGAAATTCATTTTGCAACATTCCAGCAATATCACGGCGAGGCACACACAAATTGGCTTCATGCGTTGTACTCTTGAGGGAATAGAACCCCGATCATCAGCGTCACGAGCGGACGCTTTAACCATTGGGCTACTCAGAAGCCGGCGAATCACGACCTAATAATGAAATGTGTATGTATCGAAAAATGAATCATTTCATTACAGGACATTTACTTGTTCCTAGTAGGATATTATGAAAGTGCAGCATCGCATGACGTAACCATGACATCACATGACCTAACCATGACATCACATGACCTAACCATGACATCACATGACCTAACCATGAAATCACATGACCTAACCATGACATCACACGACCTAACCATGACATCACATGACCTAACCATGATCCACTCAGGGTATCTACTACTGAAAGGAAGATGCACCTTTTACGGTTTACAACTCAACTCCCATATGTCATGTATATCTAACGAGCGCCATCAGTTTAGTTTGACTAGGATTGCTAATTGAACATTCGCTAATGCATTCTTGAGATAATGAAACAAGAAGAAGTTCTTTTTGCATATAAACCTAATACTGCACCCACCTCTGAAGCTGGCCATGTTGTGACACACGCCAGTTATTTAAGCATGGGCCAATTAAATCTTGGTACGCTTGCAATTTAGGTCAATAAGTATTATATGTTCAAGAGAAATTGATCAACCGTTTGTTTTTCTCCGTGGATACTTCCCACAGATAGCTTTTGTTTGTCGATACTTCCATGGTGATTTGTTCATTATTTGTTCCTTTGTTAACAAAGATGAAAGTAATGAGGACAGACAGGAGCTTTTCGACGTGAGACGCAGAAACCAAGTGTGTAGTAAAGCGCTTGATTCCAAGATCTTCTGAAAATGAAGATGCAGCTGAGGTACAGCATCAACGTTATTACAGGTAAATTTGCCAAACTTTTACCTAATAGTATTATGCCTAACAGGGGTTCAAAAATTCCATCGCCCGACCCCCGGGACAAGTCAGTTTTCATTTAGGGCAATCAAATAATGGTATCTTACTTGTCCGTGGACTGCTAGATAATTTCCACTTTTGGTTTCAAAATGGAAATAAACTTGGATTTCATTTCATGTCTGCTCATAACGTAGGTATTACATTTCGCAATAATAGTAATTTAGAGTTATCGTTGTTTGAAATTTATCACTCTTCGATAAATAGTCCAGTAAACATTAACATCAAACATTGTGTTATAAAATCAGGGCAAGTGGAAACTTAGTCAGGACAAGTTACCAAAAAAATTTGAACCCCTGCCTAAACTTCCTGGACTCCTATATGTGGTTCTAAAAATTTGCTTTGCCTATATGGGGAGCAGGACAATAATCCCCACCATACCACATGAAGGTTTTACTTTGTGCAATATTCACTTTGATAAAATATAAACTTGGGTGCTACCGTTTTAAGAATACATATTTTGAGATAGTAGTGTGAATGTTCTTATAAGGTGAGCATAGATACTTTGCTAGAACAATAGAATTCTTATGGTTTCATCCTTTTGTTTTTCTGCATTAATTTAATTTAGTAGTGTTTGTAGTAAATTAGAGTTGCACATAAAGTGGTCTGTATTCCACATGCACCTCACTTCCACCATGGATAACCAAGTGGAGTATGTTATGTCACAGAGAGGTGTCAAGAAGGTTCATTTTAGGGGGTACCGGTATGTAAGACACAAGGATCTGATGAATGGGGCTGTCAGCTACCACTGTAAGCTGAAGCGGATTGGACAGTGTAGTGTCCATCAAGGTTCTCGACGACCAGTGTGTTGGTGCCCTGCATGAACACACACACGCCCCTGACACGTGCAGTCAGTCGCCACAGACTACCCCAACAGACGGTGTCTAGACTTCTTACGAAGCGTTGCCCACAATATTAGAATGTAGACAACTTGAGTTCACGCTACATCAGTAAACATGCAAACGAGGCAATATCATGCAAACATGGCAGTATCATTAAAAGTTACAGTAACCTTATGCATGTCACAAAATAGTGCTTCCTTCCTTAAAAGCTATCATTTGTTATGTATTAAATAGGTAAAACATCAGTAAAACAGGTACCAAAGCATGTCAAGAAGAAGGTAAACGTTCATTGTTCTTGGAGTGGGTGCGTGAGTTGTGTTTTACGCCACACTCAGCTGTATTGCCACGGTCTCTAAATAATCGAGTCTGGACCAGACAAACCAGTGATCAACACCATGAACATCGATCTGCGCAACTGAGAACCGATGGCATCTGTCAACCAAGTCAGAGAGCCTGACCATCCGATCCTGTTACTTGCTTCTTACGACAAGCATTTTCGCCTTTTATGGCAATCATGGGTTAGTGAAGGCCTATTCTACCACGGCCCCATTGTTCTTGAAAGTGTTTTATTAGCATAACTGATCTAGGTAATTATTTCTATGTACAAAACAATAAAATAAAATTTGACGTATTTTGACAATTTTCATTATGCCTAATAATATTACACGCTCATCAAAATTAATAACTACTTTGTAAGGATGATAACCTGTACTTGTGTTTGACAATGATAACTACTGTTACCTTCGTTTTTCCTCTGGAGTAAACATACATATGCACACAGCACTAGTGATTGTAGTGTTATGGAATTACATTTCCCGTATCAGGGTTATTTCACAATTAACTGTCTCTCAATACAAAAAATACTAACGGAAATCACATTGATCCAGATATCTTTGAATGATGGCTTGATACTGATCTATGGGTATGGTTTCTCGTTCTTGAAGGTGTTCGTGGTGGGGCCTTTGTAGTGTATGCAGAATCGTTAAAAACTTTCATTCGTTCATCTCCTGTCTGGTCCCTTGCTTGCTGAGACAAGTCTCAGAGTGTGCTCAATGCACATCAGTTTCAAATATATTAACGGGCATAAAAAAATGCAAAACGTTAACAGTCGGCCATTTTTTTTCTTTTTGTTCCTATACTCATGAACGTTTGGCTCATATGCCTCTGCACAGGCACACGAGGTGAATAAAGCTCAGACCTTTCAAGTTTGGCATAACTCACTGACCAAAAGCAACGACTTCCTGTTAGAGTGTACCGAAAAAGTCGTGTACCTGTGAGGACACATTGTGCTGCCGCCACGGCCACTTTAGGCCGCCACATTCTTAATTAACTTCTTCTGGAGTTGAGAATATGCCAAGTTTTCTTATATGCGAGCGAAGCGAGCAAAGGTTTGCAACGTACTTCCCTCGCTTCTTATCGAAACATATTTTTCATGTCGAAATATAATATTGCCACCAACAAAGGTACACTCCCATTTCCCCACTTGGTTGTGCTCTCACATTTCCAACTCCAATTTGAACAATAACTCACGTGAAATATTTTTTATTCCACATTTTAAGCGCAACTAATGGTATATCAGACTGTTCTTCACCTCCATTCCCCTTTCTAGCTTCCGGTTCAACGGAGTGAAGGAACATGAGGGTATTATTCCACATGGAATACAGTTACCTCCCCTGCGCATGACGCCAGGTGCGGTTTAATGTACGACAGATAAGACAAATAAACTAGAACAGGTTCGTGACGAAATTAGGCAATATGGTATTTCTTTTTAATTATTCCTGTTCCGTTACTCCGGAAGCTGGAAGCTGAAAGGGATAGTGCAGGCGAAGAACGATCCGAATACCACGAGTGACGGTTAAAATGTTGAATATGAAGAAATGGGTGTATAGCTTTGATGGTGGCAATATTTTATTTGGACATGAAAGGCACCCGTGAAGAGCCACCTCCTCGTGGTGGGTGCAGGGTAGCGCTAAGTGTGGGCAGAATGCTACCGTCCAAATTGGGCAACCCGTTTGAGGTCGGTTGCGGTTGTGTCCGTGGAGGACGAGAGGCTGGTGGTTGAGGGCATTGGTGGCAGGAATAGCGTTCCTTTGCCCAACACACCACTTTACCCCTTACTTCACTTAGACGGGTGGATGAATGAGCCCGGTTTAACCAATCGGCTGGTCACGCCAAGCCCTATGCACCATATCATGTTTTGCACACATTTGATTTATTCCAATTGATATTTTATGGACTTGGTAAAAGCTGTGTTAAAATTTATTACTTGTTTACTGTAAACAAATATAAATTATTTGCCTAGAGTCTAACAAGACCAGAACGCGATGGCTCATGGGCCAATCTGGTAGAATATTTACTTGATGATTCTACTTGAGTATACCCTCCTGGTAGCCCTGATGTCACCTGTTGGAACCCCACAGGTATATGACATCGTCCTTGCTGATACTCCGTGGAGTCAGGAGGACGAAACTTTATCACTACCAACATGGAACCCCCGATGAAAAAAGAACTCACGAATCTCAAGTTCATTTTGACAATGAGAGTGATAGTCCAAGGCCAACTTTTGGTACTTTCGAAAATTGTCCCCGATTTTGGGTCGTCTCTGCTTCAGATGGCACTCCTTTGAAGCTGAAGCCATTTGCGGTGGAAAAAGCAATTCACGGCATAGCTGGCGATGTCGAAGATGCAGAAAGATTACACAGTGACTACTTATTGATTAAATGCAAGCAACACACATATGTTGTTAGTCTTTTGTCCATCAAAACTCTCGCAAACATTCTAGTGGTGGTTTCACGCATCGATCTTTGAACAGTTGTAAAGGGTTAGTTCGAGATAGAGGTCGTTTTCTGAGTGAGGATGACATTCTTGAGAAACTTTAAAGGTAAACTGATACCTCAGTTAGACGCTTCACTTCGAAAAGAAATGTCGAGGTCATTAAGACCAATACGTACTTGTTTACGTTTGGTCTTCCAAAAATTCCGGATTCCATAAAAGCAGGATATTGTAACATCAAAATGGATATGTGCATCCCAAATCCACTGAGATGTTACAAATGTCGGCAGTAAGGCCATGGTTCACGCACATGTGACAAGCAAACTGCTACACGTGATAAAGCTACTGGAGGATCATCTATTCTGGTGGACCCGTGAAGGTCCCGGGGTAGAATAGGCCTTCAGCAACCCACGCTTGCCATAAAAGGTGACTGTGCTTGTCGTAAGAGGCTACTAACGGGATCGGGTGGTCACTCGCTGACTTGGTTGACACATGTCATCGGTTCCCAGTTGCGCAGATCGATGCTCATGGTGTTGATCACTGGATTGTCTGGTCCAGACTCGATTATTTACAGACCGCCGTCATATAGCTGGAATATTGCTGAGTAAAAAACTTACTCACTCACTCACTCTGTTCTGGTGAGTCAGGACACAATTCACAGTCCTGTTTCGTTTCCACTACAGGCAGTTGCTGTATGATTAACCCTACGTATCGTTCTTACTTTGTGTTTACTCATCATCCTCTGCCAGGCAGTCTGGTCTTTAGGCTCTCTATGACCAAATCCCAAAACCCTGCGTTATCAAGGAAGATTTCAATGGTTATAACCCTCTCTGCGGTAGTAACAGCACCAATGCAAAAGATACTTGAAGATTTCCTCTCAAACAATGATTTGTGCATTCTTAATGATGACAAAAACACATATCTTCATCCTGCACCTGGCTAATACTCTTCTCTGGGCTTATTTGTAGCTGATTCCACTTTATATAAGTGGGCCACCCCGTTATACCAACTCCCAGATTGGACCGTGTATTCAGTCAGCCGTAACAGGTCGCGGGTCATAGTGGCACTTAACCTCCTGGAAGTGGTCATTTCCCCACGATTCTTTCTGGTATAACTCCCTCTGATGCTCCATCATCCTCACAATGGAACTTTACAAAGGCCAAGTGGCCTTTATTTCAAACGTCTTGAAAGATTAAAACCGGAATTTTTTATGGATGTCCTTGATCCTGTTCTGATATTTTCTGATGAATTAAACGTAATTGCTGATGAGTGTATCCCAAAGTTCTCTACGGTTCCACATATTCGTAAACCATGGTTTAACATGGATTGCAAACAAGCTAGGAAAACAAGGAAGAAGGCGGAAAACTATTTCCGCCACCATCCAACAGTTCACAACCTGAATCAATATAAAATTTCAAACGCTAAGGCCCGTCGCACGTTTAAACAAAATAAACAACAATCAAGGCAAAACTACGTTCCTAAACTGAGTTCACGAACACCTATTTCAAAGGTATGGAACATGGTACACATAATCTAGGTAAAGGCTCTATACCCGACATCCATTACCTTAATAATGGAAGTGAAATATACTTCTTGAAATATACTTAACAGATATTTCAGATATTGGAAATAAATTGGGTGAAACTTTAGCTAAACACTCTTCCTCGTATAACTATGTACTTAAATTTCAAACGCATCAACTGCGACAAGAAAAGAAACCTATTATTTTTAATTCAGATAATGGGGAAGACTATAATGAATTATTTTCTGTGAACTAGTAACAGACATTATCAACTCTTGAAGCACTTACAAGAATCCATTTTAGAGACACTTTTATAGTGTTTGGACATCGGGGGAATTTCCTTCTTCATGGCGTGATGCTATAATTGTTCCTGTCCCTAAGCCCGGACGTGACCTTACCGATCCTTCTAATTATCGACCAATTTCACTCACTACCTGCGTTCGCAAAACCATGGAACGCCTGATCAGTAATCGAATAGTTTGGTACTTAGAAACTAATAACCTAATTACCGATATACAGTGAGGTTTCCGTAAAAACAGAAGCCCAATAGATCGTTTAGTACGTTTAGAATCTTTTGTTAAAAATGCCATAATTAATAAACAGCATGCAGTGTCAATCTTTTTCGATTTAGAGAAAGCATATGATACTACGTGTAAATATGGTAAATGATTACGATTCCGTTTGCCTCTTTTTATATCCAACTTTTTGACTGGCAGGTAACTTCAAGTCCTAGTGGGTTCAACCCTGTCTGATCATTATAACCAGAATCAGCTTGTCCCACAAGGCGGTATTTAGTCTGTCACACTGTTTAGCATTAAGATCAACAGTTTATCCAAGGTTTTAAATGATTCAATAGATGGATCGCTTTTCGTGGATGATTTCAATATTTCTTGGCGGGGTAGGAATATGCATACTATTGAACGGCAACTTCAGTTGTGTTTAAGCAAAATAGATAAATGGTGTCTCGATTATGGCTTTAAATTTTCTAAGTCAAAAACTACTTGCATCCAGGTTTGTAGAAAATGTAAGCCGCATAAGGACCCAGAACTGTTTTTAAATGGCACTTCCATCAAAGTGGTCAAGGAGACAAAGTTCTTAGGCATAATTTTTTATTCTCATTTAACTTTTCTTCCTCATATCAATTAACTAAAATGTAAATGCTTGAAGGCGCTGGATTTATTAAAAGTTGCTTCCAACTCAAAATGGGGAGGGGATCAACTGACTCTCCTCCACCTATACAGATCACTTGTCCTCTCGAAGTTTGATTATGGTTACATTGTAAATGGTGGAGCCTGTAAAAGCAGCCTAAAACTGTTAGAGTCAGTTCACCATCCAGGTCTGAGGCTAGGTATCGGATCCTTCAGAACTTCTCCTGCTGAGACAGTCTTTACGTTGAGGCAGATGCGCCTTCTCATTACCATCGCCGAATACAATATATTACAAAATTATATTCTAACAAGTCTAATCCTGCATTTAACTGTGTTTTAACCCTCTTTATGAGGATTTGTATAACAAAAGGTCTTCTGTTGTTCCACCTCTTGGAATTTAGCCATTTATTGCTGTTGCCGGCATTGAGCTGGAAAATATATCTCCTTCCCGGCTTCTTTCTTCTGCTCCTTGGCAGTTAGTGAGGCCAGAAGTTTTAGAAATCAGAAACTAACGAATTACCATATAAACAAGAATACAATCAATTAAAAAGTAAATATGTCAATTACAAGCCCTTACAGATAAATCCAATGATAGTGGCGCAGTGGCTTGTCGTTGGATACAGAAATTATCTTCTCGATTACAGGAAAATAGCTCTATCTTTACAGCTGAAGCAAACGCAATACTAACAGCTTTTAAATATATTCAGAGACATCCTAAGCATAAACAATATATAATCTTTTCTGACTCTCTTTCTTGTCTCCAGGCTATTAAAAACATATCTTGTGAACATCCACTTTCAACAGAAATTATCGAGTTATATAATGTTCTTGCTACTGGCCAATGCGACATCGTCTTTTGTTGGTTACACAGCCACGTTCGCATTTCTATGAACAAAATGACCGATCTTGCTGCCAAGGCAGCACTCAACAAATCTGTGACACTACATCTAATTCCATACACTGAGTTTAAAGCTACTATTAGATCTTATATCCGTGAAAATGGAAAAGAAGTGGAATATCCAAGTAGGCGTAAATAAATTGCATGCACTAAAACATTACAATTATTACACCTACTTGGGTAGTCAATCCGAATTTGAAGAGGTCATCATGCGACGATGTCGTATTGGTCATACGAGATATACCCATGTATGCGTATTGAAGTGAGTGAGTGAGTGAGTTTAGTTTTACGCCGGACTCAGCAATATTCCAGCTATATGGTGGCGGTCTATAAATAATCGAGTTTGGACCAGACAATCCAGTGATCAACAACATGAGCATCGATCTGCGCAATTGGGAACCGATGACATGTGTCAACCAAGTCAGCGAGCCTGACCACTCGTTCCCGTTAGTCGCCTCTTACGACAAGCGTAGTCGCCTTTTATGGCAAGCATGGTTTGCTGAAGGCCTATTCTACCCCGGGACCTTCACGGGTCACGTATTGAAGGGTGACGATCCTCCGGTTTGTATCCCATATGATGAAAGAATCGCGGTCAAGCATGTCAAGCATGTCAAGCATGTCTTGTGTTGAATATTCCATCACAAGGGATAAATATTTTAAATCAAGAACTATGAAGGATTTAATTTTATTGCATTGTTAAAAGAATTGGATTTATTAACTGATTTGTAAATAGGTATATATTTTATGATTGGAAGTTTGAATTAGCAACTGGTATTGTTACTGGCTTTGTCTTCGAGGGGGGTTAAAGTACGGAAAAATTATTATCCTCCTGAGAAGGTACGTACGTCCCGAAACATTTCAAGTACATTTAAATTCGCCACTGTTTTAATCGTATAATCGTAGTATATGTGTGTTTCTAATTTTTGGCTAGCGGTGTCTAAATTGCTAACATCTGAAGGGATGGTGTAAATCTAGCTAAGGTCCATGCAGGAAGCAAATGTACTGTAAGTCCCCATAGTCCCTAGTATGGTGACTGTTTTTCGAACCGAAACGAGGTAAGCACGTTGCCAAGAGTAGAGTAGACATTTTCTCTAAGTTGCGCAACCCATCTGCGGTATAGCTTGCCTCTGGCTCACTAAATTGCTACATACGTCTTGGCAGGCTTTCTATTGGAGTATCTATGCAGTCTTGCGGTAGACCTATCCATGTTTCATGAATCACTCGGTTCCAGTCGTCAATGTTTTTGGGCTCAAGTTTCTCAACACAGTCTTTCATAATCTGCCTCACATTTTCTACGGGATTTAAGCCCGCTGAAGCGTCCGGAAAATCTATAACGGTCACGTGATTTGCATCCAGCCATGCCTTTATATGCCTTGACGTATGAACTCTAGCATTGTCCCGCTTCATACAGAGCAGGATTCTGATTGTCCTATTTCTGAGTCTAGGATACCCTGCTGCAAAATATCACAATATACACCTGAGTCAATTCTTCCTGACATTTCCAGCAAAGGCATTGCACCGAGCTTGCCGATGCCTCCCCAAACCATTGCCCTGGGTGAAAACTTCGGAATCATTATTTCGCCATCAATGGCTATCACTTTTTAATAATCCTTTAAAACTGAAATTTGGACTCATCAGTAAATCTGACAAAAGAAAAGTCAAAGTCCTCCCTTTCTCTGGACAGTCTTCTCTCTGTATGGTCGTTAGTCATCATTGGCACTTTTATGGGGACTGTTTTAAATATACCGCTATTCTTGAGAGATCGTCTGACTGTCCATTCTGACACATCAGGTGTTACTTCGAAGCTGCCTTAACTGCAATCTGCTTCGGTGACCACATTGGATATGGCAACGCGCAACACAACGTCTGTCATTAGCCTCCAAAAGCCTGGGACGACCACATCACCTTCGCCTGCATTTAAATCTTTGAAAATTTCTGTAAACAGTGTTCTGATGAAGCCCTGTTAACCTGCAGTAGCTTAACA
Source organism: Haliotis asinina (assembly GCF_037392515.1). Lineage (NCBI taxonomy): Eukaryota > Metazoa > Mollusca > Gastropoda > Lepetellida > Haliotidae > Haliotis > Haliotis asinina. The sequence continues at coordinate 31,166,031 of NC_090293.1, read as the reverse complement.
GATGTGACACCAGATTCATATAAAACGCGAAGTGTACTTTTGCGCTCCGCTTGTGACATCGAGTCTGCTTTGTTGTCAGCTGCTAAGCAACAGGTCACGTGACGAACCAGTAACGAAAGATAACTACATCTACTTACAGATGCAGACGTAAAATATCATCACATCTTTGGCAATATTGGTGGCATTTTTTTCGCAATAACTAAGAAACCAGTGAAAACATTGTTGACATTGCTTACATAGCTGTCTGAGACCAGGAAGTGCTTGCTTTATATGAAAGCATTGTATTTGACCATGCAAGTATAATAGCATTACATAGGTTGTGACAGCTTTATATAACCCTGTCCCGCCCTTTATACTGTTTTACGGCGTCCTTTACTGACAAAGCCATATATTTCACTTCGTAGTATGCACTATACGCTGTATGTTGAAGTATTAATTTCTGATGCTTTTTGAGTAATTGAAAAATAATTCAAATGCAATGTTGTTATGGTCAAGAAAACCCTTCTCTTATGAAACAACGCTGATCCTTTCCATGGTACCATTCTTAGATTCCATCACCGAGCCTCCTCATCTTTCCCCAATTCATTGTTTGTTTGTGGATACTGATGAGACGTCCCTAGAACAAAGAGATGGATCAGTTTTGCCATACGTTCCAAATAACTAAATACAGCCACCATTTGGCTGTTTTAGTCTTCATATTATGATGACATCAATAGAAAATATCCCTTTTCCGTTCCTAGAAGTAGAAATGCAACCTAATATTCCTTCTGCTTAAATAATAACTTGAAGACATAGCCTCAACTCAGATATTGTCCTCTCCAAAATGACATTCATAAAACTCAGAATCGATCTGACAATTTGAACCAAAAGCAGCTACCAGTATATCAGTTTGGTGCATATTTATTATCTCCACACATCCATATCGTAAGTTAATGGCGTTAATATATTATTACTCCGGATAACCCAAACTGCCTATTAGGAACTAGGTGGTTATTGTTAACCCACCGACTACCTATTTTCTGGTCCGTTAACAGAGGCAATTTTGAACAAACTCACCTGCCTAAGGGGAGACCACGTGTATCATATGGGTTCGGGTGTGGGTGAGGAGCTAAATCCTAGAAACTCTGAGAGTCAAGCTGCCAAATATGGTCACCCAACCAAGACCTCGAAGCGACTAACGTTGCATAACTACAACTGATTCATGATCTGAACTCTATGCAACGATGGTGACGCGGTTACCAGCGCAAATATTATTGGCAGAAATGTCCAAGAAAATTATAAATAAGATGCTATAAATATATTTTACAGGTTTCTACTTGCTAGTTTTTGGTTCCTCCACCAACATCAACATCATTACAACCGGAAACACTGTCAGATACAACACACATGACTACGGCGTTGACGTCAAGAACATCTCATCGATTCTCTTCCGGGTCAAGGGATGCCGCGATGGCTGGATCGATCTCTTTGAAGGTCCTGACTTTGCCACTGCCAAGAAGGCACATATTTTGCTCGGAGGTTGGGGGAATCATAAATCTCTAATGCATCCTTGCTCTGGTTGTTCATCTCCGGAATCAGAATGGTTCACCGCCGTTATGAACTGCAATGAGTTGACACCAATGTGGGTCAACTGGACTAGCAGATTGTTCAGCATTGGATACGGGGCATACGTTGGAGAACAGACGTTCCTCTCTACAGATGAACAGAGGGACTTTGATATCCAGTATCTGTCAGTTGGATCTTACTATGACGACATATTTGAGTGGGAATTCGGTAAGTATAATCACAGATCAGGGAAACATAAGTCCTGAGATGTTTGAATGACATCAGAAGATAATTGTATGGATTTCAGGTTCTTTATGTTAAGGAACACGACATTTCGGAGTATATTCTTTCTCCTTCCGGAGTATATCCTTACTCCCTCATTCGCTCTTTAGTTTTACCCGATGAAGGAGTAAAGATATACTCCGAAACCTACAACTCATACTGTATTTTCCTTTTACCCTGAGATTGTGTTGTTGTAGATATTAAGAATTGGAATTAACTGGATCAAGCCACGAACGTTTGATTTACAGTCATCATATTACGTTTTGAATGTTTGTTTCTTAATGTTGCACACAGCAATATTTCAGCTATATGGTGTCGATCTCTAAATAGTCGAATCTGGACCACGATGATCTTCAGCAAAGTGAGCGAGTCTGGACACCTCTTAACATTTTCAAAAACGATAACACCATTGAAATTACCATGCACTTTAATTAGGATAATTGCCTAATTTTGAAAAGTGACAGCAACAATTGATTATTATGTGGCCTATAAATTCGTTATTTAATGTGAGTTTGTGAACTACGATTTAAGTCAAACTAACAAGAAAAACAAATTAAAATGCAGTAAACGTTGCTTTACAACCAAAACAATCAGATTTAGTTGAAATTAACAGTTTCCGGAAAAATCATGAAAACTATATTTCAAAAACTTATTAATGTGGCCTTTTCCATTTTTTGTCAATTGTCAAAGTGAATGGTTTGAAAAGGTCTGAATCTTGACATTCCAGGTCATCATAATTATACATAATTAAGGCTTATTTGATGTGTAAATATCACTTTGGTATATAACATAGTTGTTATTTTTGGTCAAGACTTAATTTAATTGTGTAGTTTCAACAGGAGAGGGATAGCTTAGTTATTTGGGGTAAAAATTCAGTCCATCACATTTCCTTCAAAATATTCTTTCATGAAGAATAGAAAATGTTATAGTATTTGTAAAACTGTCAATGGATAAAGTTCCTTCAACTATAGGTTTTTTAAACTGATGGCTATTCTCTGAACGTTTTTGTAGCATCACATTTGTTTTCAAAATCGGGTGGCGCTTAAGTAATGCACTGATGTATATATAGATCAATCAATGTCTACTTCTTATAATGGAGGCCACAGGCCCATTCTACATTTACATTTGACTACGAGATTGTATATACAATATATACAATAACATGCGGTTCTGATATGTTACAATATGACTGCCTAAGTCACGCAGCGTTGTACACATACTCTGATAGATTCTCCTGACTTGATCCCTGACATTAACATGTTAAATACAAGTTCAGCAGGATTCAAACAGTAGTGTTCGGGCAAAAGTAAAGACCTTGATGTTTTTATACGTTTTAATACAAAAAAATGGTATTCGTCTTTAAAATATCGTTTTTTGACATGCAAGACATAATCTATCAACTTTAGTTTCAATGTGCCAGTTTCAATTTGAAGACGGTGTGAAAAGCATCTAAACTGAGCAAACGCCCTGAATTTTGAGTTCCTTGAAATACCATGCTAAACCAAATGACGATTAAGGTTGAATATTTAGACTCAGAGCTCCTATCCAGGGCTGCACGCCAGTCTTGTTCATAAGATACTTTAAGTCTTTATGCAAACACCGACATAATATTTCTAACAGTAACTGCACATTGTTCCTCCCAAAGATAGCCAAATCTACACACGTAAAGAATATGTTCTATTTGAACGGTCCTGGTACAGCCTAGAACTAGTTTATTACATTTTTCACCAATCAAAATGTGTGTATATATCCCAATGAATAAATACAGTACATTAATTCTTGCTCCTTCATCGCCATGATGAAGGGGCATATACAGCATAAAAAGAGGTTGTTATCCATAAAACGAGTCATATATCCAAGAAGGGTTTGCAGTATGTTTTTCAAAGTATGCAGAGAGTAAATTTGAGACTCTAAACGGGGATAAATAACAAAAACATTTATGGATCGACAACTTCTTTAATGTAATAGATGGTTCGATGCAGATGCTAACATCGTTATCAAACAAACATTGCATCTGTTGCAACAAAGAAGTTGTCCATCCATGACCAATGTTCCTCATCATCACACCAGGTTCTGAATGTCACTTAAAGAAGCTACTCGAACTTCTTTCGCAAACTCCACTCAACGAAATGGGATCAATCGTGTTATTGTAAACATGTAGAGTTGGGTTAATGCTTAACAGTTCTATGCTTTGTTTAGATGGCTACGCCGGGAATTACTTTGAGCGGGTGGTGCCTTATGGTTGGAGTACACGCCAAATGTTGTCTTCAGTGACGGCCTCCTCTATGGTAAACTGCATCAGAAGTTGTCGAGGCACGACCCGCTGCAGATCTGTCAGCTACCAGAGCACAACCAACACCTGTCAGTTGTACTTTGAACGATCACGACCAGTTGATATCCACCCTGACAACACCTGGGAAACTTGGATGAACAGAAACATGTGAAAGACGCTTTCGAAGTCGACACAGGGCAATGAGTCATCAAAATATGTCATCTAGCAATAATGTCATCCAACGGTACAGAGGACTACTCTGAAATACTCTGTGTACAGGCACACAGGCACACGCCCACGCGTAGGCACACACACGCACACAAATCTTGAGACTTGTGATATTGACAAATAGCATTGAGACATGAGTGGCGAACTTCTATAGACATGTTCATTAAGCTGTTCAAATTTTTCTTGTACATAGTTTGCAAAATTCCAGAGGAAAAAGAACTTTTGTTTGTGTGTTCTACTTAATTACTATCTATAAAACTGCGCTTTTATAAGGTAATAGGGTGATAAAAGGTTAAAGGTTCCAATCCTATTAAGAAGGTTTCTTCTTAACACACCGCCGAGGCCAGTCATGTTTTGGTAATAGTGCCCATTACATGACAAAAATCTATGTTTGAATTAACAATCCCTACGGTTTCATGTTGGACAGTCGTAAGCAACAAACCCTGGGTTGTAGTTGTCTGCCAATACACAATCTGAGAAAATGCATACAAAAGATGAGCACCAGTGTACGTCGTCCTTGGATTGTGGTGCCGAATGTGACGTCACACAAAGATGGCGTATAAATTAGCTTACGTCATCACTGCAACAGATTTGTGACAGCACCACTAATTGTTGACCGTTGAAATTTAGAATCAGCACAAGCCAGAACAACGATTTCCCTGGGTCTGCTAGGGTGACAGCTTAATTTCGTGTGGGTTCTTTGTGTAAGCGGTCGACCTCAGTAATGATTACCGTACAGGGTAGTCGTATTACCATACAGTATCGAAACCAGCATAGCAGCCACCTAACCAGCAGTAAGGTGCTTGACAGCCATTTCAACTTGAAAACGTTACACAACAGTTCTCACTCTTACATAACGCCAGTGTTGACTCACGTCTCGGTGAACTGGAGACGGGGTGTGGGATATTAGGTGAATAAAACTCAGACCTTTCAAGAAGTTTGACATTACTCACTGACCAAAAGCAACGACTTCCGGTTACAGTGTGCTGAGAAGGTCTTGTACCTATGAAGAGACATTTGTGCTGCCACCACGGCCACTCTAGGCCGTCACATTCTTAATTAGCTTCTCCTTGAGTTGAGAATATGCCAAGTCTTCTTATATCCCTTGCTTCGGATCGAAAAATGTTTTTCATGTCGAAATATAATATTGCTACCATCAAAGGTACACTCCAATTTCCCCACTTGGTTGTGCTCTCACATTTCCAACTCCACGTTGAACAATAACTCACGTGAAATATTTTTTATTCCTCATTTTAAGCGTAGCTAATGGTATATAATACTGTTCTTCACCTCCATTCCCCTTTCTAGCTTCCGGTTCAACAGAGTGAAGGAACATGAGGGTATTATTCCATATGGAATACTTACAGTTACCTCCCCTGCGCATACCGCGGTGAAGTTCGTGTTGAGTATTATAGAATGTCACACGGTATTATTCCATCGCATTGATGCAGCACGTATAGTTTTCATTGTCTTATAAAGGACAGTGGGTTAACTTGGTGGATAAAGCGCTCGCTCGACACGCCCATGTCCCCCGCTGTCCCCCGCTGTAATGCTGCGGCAGTATTGCTAAAGTCGTAGTAAAGCCATACTCACTATCTCACTCACTGTTACCTGGATGATACGGCATGATAGACAGTGTTTTCATCATAATACGCACTCCACTACCGCTGTATGCTTCCGTGAGGCATTTGTTAGCTTATATATTTTTCTTATGTGCGAATTTGAATGTCGTGTATTTTCTTTTGTCATATTACATGGTTCATCCATCATCCGTGAATTGTGAATTTCCCATTTACAATTCTCTTGTGTCCATATCGTTCATGCAATTAATACATGTTTCTTAAGTCTAAGAAGGCGACGTGTGGAGATGGCATAGCCTAGAGGTTCAAGCGTGCGCTCGTCAAGCCGAAACCTCAGATTCGATTCCCCACATGGGTACAATTTGTGAAGCCGATTTCTGATGTCCCCCACTGTGACATTACTGGAATATTGCTAAACGCGGCATAACACTAAACTCACTCAATATAAAAGGACGTAACTAAGGCGTCTTCACTATGGCTGGAAGGTTGAGTTTCTCACGCTGACAAAAAAATCTAGTTCTTTTCTTGAGGAGACGAGCGTCAACCTGACTATATTGATTGATTGCCGTTGGTAAACACATTCCTCACTGTCGCCGGAACTAGCCCACGACAAAACAGTTTACTTACTAATAAAGTACAGTGAATGCCTCTGGCATCAGTATTGAGGATGTATTGACACAGTAACTGGTAATTCCTGACGGGATACCAGCAAAGTGAGAATTACCCGAGTATCGGAGTAACCAAGCTGTAACACAAGCCTCGTTACAGATTGGTTATTGCTAGTTTATTTATTCACAATGTCAAGGTCAAACGTTTCACTCCTTTACATAATGATTGTATGGAATGTTATCTTTTTTCATAATGTCAAGGTCACACATTTAACACCATGATTGCGTGGAATGTTGTTATTTTTTGTAGTATTAAGAGAAACGGTATATTGAAACACCTCTAGAAATATCATTTGTCCAGAAATATTATTTTCAAATTTCGATTGGATTTGTTAGCCTTATCAGTAAACAGAGGCACACCTTTTCCAATGGAGAAATGTTTAAGAATATATCCACTATGTAACTTGGCTGTAAAAGATGAAATTCACTTTGTAATAAAAATGTAATGTTTAATGTAATATTATACGGAAAGTCGTTTAGTATCCTCTGTTTATCTTAACTGTAATTGTTTTGTGAAATGTCTGTAGCATGTGTGGTACCACGAAGCTCGTATGTAAGAAGACTGGTCATTTTCTCTATGCTGCGCAACCCTACAGTTTATCTGTGGTTGTACGTATGTATACTTGTATTACCTGCATATGGAGGCCTCAAGCACATACACCTTTGACTCTAACTTTGAAATGTTTAGAAAGTAGACAAATGTAACATATATTATATTTGGGTTTGCAATTTCTCAATAAAGTACAGGTTCGAACCAACGCTCTCAGTGTGGGGCACAACATCAGCCGTGTAACAAGCAAAAATACTAGAAGCCGTACTTTACTGAGAAAATGCAACCCCGAATGTGTTACATTTGATCACTTTCTAATGGCATTGTGTATTCGTGGCTTTCGACCGTGTGAGCCATACCAGTTTACACCTATCAGGAGGGTGCACATGCTCATTTTTGGTGTTCCCGTCGTGATATTGCTAGAATATGGATACAAGCGACGTAAAACTAAATTCACTCACTCACTGACAGCAAAATATTTCTTGTTATTCTCCTACCTGTCATTATCTCATATGTTTTTGCTCAGTACCAATACAAGTTTGAAGTTAATATTTATTACCTAAACAGCAGTATATGTTTGAACATGTATTTATGTTCCGAATACCTACATAGCTATTGTAATTTAGATAAGATATGTATTATGTTAATGGCAACACACCTTTTCAATATTTTCAAGAATATACACAGGTAAAATAACATCTGTTTCTATTTGCAATTTATATCTATTCCTTGAAGATCTACATATACTATCCAAAAAAACGAAAAACACAGATGAGAAATTTGTTGGGAAAATGTTGTATTTTCAAACATGTATAACTCTACCACAAATAGACTTTAGTACAAGAAATTTTACACCAGTTTAGAAGAAGGTAATGTCTATACAACCAAGTGGATAATATTAGATAACGGATACGTTGAGCGCGGTGGTGACGACGTAGCATGACCTCGACGTCGAGTTTCCAATCTCTCAGACCAATCTTTTTTCAACCTGTTCCGTACATTTTGACCGAATATCGTCTTAAGTCCAGGTACCCTGGCTGATGTGCTCCCCACTCATTTCGTGAAATGACTAAGAAGGTCAGCTATTTCGCGTCGTTTTGCTTAAACAACAATCAGTATCAATCATTTCGTAAAATTTCACTAGCTTAATGTACAAAAGTGGATCACAATTTCAACATCACTTATTGTCACTAACACTTAAAACTATTGTGACGGCGACTGCAGCACTTCAGCATAGCTTTAAAGCATTTACACCTGCTTGTTTGACATTTGCTGTGTCCAGAGCAGTCACACCTCACAAACCCCCTGTCCACCACACATAGATAAAATGAAAATTCATGAAATGACTGAAGTATATTGGTTGATGTTACAAAAAACGTTAAATGGCCGATCCTGTTAGTCATTTCATTAAATGAGTGAAATGTTTAGACATTTCATGAAATAGTTTTCTTCTCACAATAATATTGCTATAAACAACCTACTGAGTATATATTAGAGGAAGAAGAAAATGTTTATTCGGCATTTGAGGCCACATGGAAAAAAGTACAAACAAACAAACAATGATGTGCAGATGGACAGAAAAAGATAATATAGTTTGTTCATTTCATACAGGCAAGTTACGCTTGAGAAATATTGCAGTAGACTTCAATAGATGTGCATTTGGTGTTAAACGTTTAAATTTTAATCTTGATGGAAATGTATGGTAATAACGAGGTAAATACAGTTTTCTGTGTTCAGAATAGAATGGACACACGTTCTTAGCTTTGAAGAAATGTACAATGTATTTAGCGTCTTGCTGATCTTGTGTTATAGAGTCACGTGTGTAAATCCATTCCGTCACTTTTATGGCGCTTCGTGTCATTTCTTAAAACTTCTTATAGTACATATAGTGAATACGTCAAGCCGGTGATTTTGTAAAATAACTGAAAATTTCAGGGATTTTATACAATTCCTGATTCACTCGCTCGGTGGTTTCACAAAATACCTGGAATCCCTAGGTATTTAACAAAATTCCAGAAAAAACAAGCATTTTGTTTACAGTTGTAAGCCTTAATGTTCAGTTCAACCTAATGATGGGGCTAGAACAAGTCCTGAAACGTCATGAGAAATAAATTCAAGAAGTTGTTATCAATAAGATTTGTCCTGCATTACTACACCAACTTGTAAATGCCTTTGAAGAATCACAAGACACATGCATACACTAAAGATATTAAGGAACACAAATGTCTACCTGTTTCATCGAGATAATCCATGTACGATCTTTTGAGCAAAATTCGCATAAAATCAATGCAAGGATAATTATCTGGGAGCCTATTATGCACTTTCACTAAATATTTTTAAGCATTCTAAATTCCTAAAAGTATACGTACCATTTTCATAATCCTAACTTAACGACTCTAGAGGATGATTTCAAACAATGAGTATTTAATTCGATATGGCCTTCTTCGTTTGGTCAGGTATCGAACTCAGAATGTTTTGGAGGGCGTTGAAGGAGGATATATACTGTATACCTCTGCTCGGTCTTCTCAATCCTTGCTGTGCTTCCTGAACCAGGCACTGAAATATGTTCGACATATCAGAGCCCGCTTTTGCTGAAACCATCAAATGCGGGACAGCCCATCCTGTTTCCATCTGCCTGGGTATAGCCTCGGCTCCCTTGAACCACGAAGATCGAGGTAGATCCGCTTTGGTCTCCACAACAACAACAGGGACTCCAGCCTGCTTCTCGTCGAATATCATCTCGCGAAGTCTCGCAACTTCCCGAAACGATGCAGCATCTTCCACGCTGTACACTAGCACAAAAGCATCACTTTCTTCAATGGTCTTCTGTCGGGGCTCATCAAACTCATCACCGCCAGGAACATCAGTCACGTGCATCTCCAACTCACCCTCGCCCCACTCGTTCTCAAATATGTACATATCGCCACCTGACGGCTCGTAATATTCCAAGAACACGTTTTCAAAGAAGCGATTCAAGATGGCGGTCTTCCCGACCGCTGCGCTCCCCATGATCGCCACCTTCAGTCCGCCGTCATTTATCTCCATTCTTTCCTGTGCTTCCTGGGCCATCACTATGCGCTGTTACTGGACCTTATCAGTCCCGTTTTCCACAACCAACGTTAAGGTTAAACTCAACCTTGGAGAAATTCCAGAAAGCGATGAGTTTTACCAGACTGCTCGAAGAGAATGTTTCCTGTCACAGGAGGGTACGGTTAAATATCTGGTATTCCAACCAATCAAACGCAGTAATGTCAGTCTCCTTACTTTAGAACATTTTGTTTATAACGCGTTTATAACTCGCGAAAGCGTTTCAACAGCTTGCAGATGAAATTGCAAAGGGGAATGACTCCATTCGTGATGAGACGCCCCGTTTCTCGTCATAGTTGAAGCGGACTGATTGAACAAAAATAGATTCGGTTTACTACACCTACCTTTACTTTGTGATTGAATAAGATTCGGGATAGAATAGGTCTTCAGCAAAGTATGCTTGCCACAAAAGGCCACTATGCTTTTCGTAAGAGGCGACTAACGGGATCGGTTGGTTAGGTTCGGTGGCGTGGTTGACACATTTCATCGGTTCCCTGTGGCGTAAATCGATGTTGTGCTGTTGATCACTGCATTGCCTGGTCCAGACTCGAATATTCACAGACCGCCACCATATAGCTGGAATATTGATCAGAGCGACGTAAAACATCCTCACTCACATTTGCTTTTTTCGTTTTGTTTGTTTGCTGGTGACCCGGTGATCAACTTCACTGAAGCTTTACTCCCATTGAGTGAGTGAGTGAGTGAGTGAGTGAGCGAGTGAGTGAGTGAGTGAGTGAGCGAGAGAGTGAGATTTACGCGAGCAAGCCTGACCACCCGATCAGGTAAGTCGCCTCTTACAAGCATGGTCGCCATTTATGGCAACCATGGGTTGCTGAAGGCCTATTCTACCCCTACCTTCACTCCCATTGAAAACCCGATTCTGCAGTGTACACGTAGTGTCAGACTCTTGGGACGTATATCCCATATCTTGACGTGGGAAAAAATCTGCAGGTCTTTTGGCTAAAGTACAATTTGTGTCCCACTTCAGCAAACTGTTCGACAAGGAATATCTTTCCTTGAAATGAGCATACAAATGCTCGTGTGACTGCTGCTAAATCTTTACTGACCTTATTCCTGGCAATTTCGAAGACATGACTATGAATTTCAGATTTTGAACGACGCCATTGTTTTTCAGCTATACAACATCTATCCGTCTCTGCTTGCGGGTGCTATTGTTATGTCAGACATCGTGAGGACAGTTGCCAACAGAACTAGACGTCAGATGAGCACGCTTGTCTAATATTCGTGATAAGCAAGTTGATCACACGTCAGCCTTATCATCTCACAACTCCACAAGAATCTGAGAGTGACTGTAGCAGCTCAGAAGATACAATGGCATTAGAAAACTGCCTAATGTCTGTATTTCCAAGTTTTTTCTTATGCTGCGATTTAGTGGTTTTGACAGAACATTGAATAGCTGAATGGCTGACATCAACGATATCCAGAATATCACAGCTACCTTTGGTTATGCCTAGGTTTAATGCATGAAGTAAGCGATGAGGTGGCCCTGTCATTAGCTGTAGGAGATTGAAAGATCCTAGCATATCACAGGAAGATTTAATAAACAACCAGCCAAAGAATCAACATGGATATTGAAATCCCCATGAGAGCCAGGTGACTGGTTTACTGGGCAGTTTTAACAAGACTGGATAAACACTTAGGTACACTTGCCACATGATCTTGGTGGCTGACTTTTTGCGAAGTAACACCATTGCATCTGTGTTAGTGGAATGGGAGTTGTATACTAACTCTTCATCCCAATTTATGTGATTGTTTAACAAACATTTCATTTCCTAGCTCTTTCCTGCATCATCGATGTGTTAAAGAAAGTTTTTGTTCACGAACTTTCAAAGCCATAAAATATGTGTCACAAAAATGTAGATTTGTTTTATTTTTCACGATGATACTGCCAGTGTTTGGTAACAAACCTGTAGCTATGGATTAATTACTTCTTGTAATTTAAATGGTAAAAAGTTGAAAATCCACACGTCTTTAAAAAGTCTGACATCACAACAACCGCCTTTTATTATCATTTCTGTTTACTTGAGTCAACAAGATGGCGTTAAAGTCGTGACTTTGTATGGCCACAATTGGCAGCAATTATTGCTCGTCACCGTCTTGACACCGTCTCGGCACCGTCTTGGCAGCGTCTTGGCACCGTCTTAGTACCGTCTGCATAAGCCGCCGAAGTCGCTTTTGTGGAATGTGGAAGTTGTGGAAGTGCCTGGGGTGTGTTTTGACAAACGTAAACACAACGTCTGTCTTTTTCTAGTGACCAAAATCTATCGAAATCTTTTCCACTTACTCGCATGTGCATTTTGCTTTGCATGTGTTCTTGGTAATATTTCTCCAAATGCTTCAAAAACGGGGGAAAGTTAAAATTGGCGCATTTTGATGCTGGAGATGTTTTTAATCACACAGAGATGACGTTTTGGAAAGAAATAGCATATTTGCATTGTTTTAGGTACACGTGCCTAGTATTCTCAAAATCACAAGTGCGTTTGCTTTTTTCTGACGCATGGCACACCTTTGTGGTCATGGTAACAGCAACACATTTTATCACGATAAATGATAGTGGGAATAACGTCGACCTGAAAATAGACTCCCTGACGTCCACCTCTATGAAGCTGAGAACAGAACAGATGGATTGGAGTCTCTCCATACTTTGATTGTAGGTCATCGGCCTACCATACATTTATGTAGCCAAGCCCTAAATGGAAGCCAAGAGAATCTGATTTTAACGGCTTTTCCTGGCATGATACATATACATTTGATTTTAATGGTTTGACCATCCACTGATAACAGCATGTGAACCACTTTAACTGTAGGAGGTACACATTATGTTCTTGGGATTCCGTTTTTTCATGTTTGATGTATAATATTATTATATGTTCCAAGAAAAGCGTTGGTAGTTTTACGCCGTACTGAGCGATATCCCAGTGGTGTGTAAGTAGTCGAGTTTGGGCCAGGCAATAGAGTGATGAACAGCATGAGCATCGATCCACGCAATTGGGATACGATGATATGTGTCAATCACGTCAACGAGCTTGGCAACCCAGTTCCGTTTGCTGCCTCTCCCAGCAACCATGAGTTACTGAAGATCAATTTTCACGGAAGGAAGACGGAATTCGTTTGACTGAAGTGCAGACTTCGCTGGATCTCTTTGCTCTCATACATCACTTGCATGGGTTGCGTATGTTGGAGTTGCTAATTGTTGAAAGCCCTATCTCGTACCCTTTATAAATCTGACACATCGGTACAAGAAGTGCAACAACTGATCCCATCCATATCATGACATCCGCAAGATAAAGTGACCTTTCTTCCCCTGACTCGAAGACGTTAACTCTAACCTGCCATCTGCTATCTAGTATATGTGTATAAAGGTTCACTGGCACTTAGATAGATGTTAGATAGATGTTCTTATGATTCTTTCATCAAATACATCACCCCACTCAAATAGTTTTAAGCACAAAGTGTTTCAGATAAAAATATATCCCCAGATGAACTCTGGATACATTCAAAAAAGGTCAAGCAAAGTGGCGATCGTGTGCCTGAATCGTAGCAAAGCCAGTTTGCTTGACTTTGACAGATAATATGTAGAATAAGACATAAAACTGCATTTTATCTTTTTCTAGGTGAGGATGACTACTTTTTGAACGCTTCTCATGTTTAATCCTTCACGACACAACACCCACCACTTCACCTCCTGCACCACACAGTATGACGTTCTTAACATCACACGCCTCTTTTCGTTCTCCTCATCGGTGGTGTGTGTGTATGTGTGTGTGTGTGTGTGTGTGTGTGACTCGCCCTTCAGTTCAACCTGCCTTCATAGTCTTCTGTTTAGTTTTCTGAATATTTCAAAGATAATCGTTCTTGATTGTACGTCTTCATTGTAGGTATTTCTCTTTCTTATGAATATGTATATTCATTAAAAATCCACTGAAGAGTAAGTGAATCTGCATACATATGCATATATATGTATGTGTGTGCGTGCGCGCGCTCGCGCGTGCGTCATTCGGTTCAATCTGTTAATGCCTTTATAGTTTTCTGAATGTTTCAAAGATAATCGTTCTTGATTGTACGTTAAACACAGGCATGTGATTGAAAATTTTCAACTATCAAGCCCGACAAACACATCTTGTTTATATAAACGATTAAAACTATTGGTGGAAATCGATATAATATAGATTGACCGTGTCCTCCTCATGGACGATCATTGTTCAAAGTCACTGAAGCCACGCTATCGGATGCAGCTGTAAAATCTCTAACACGGCATGCAATGTAATGCGTTTCAGGATACACAGACAGACATGGTGACAGCTGATGGTCAAGTCGGTCCGAGAAATAAATATTTTAGTCAGTAGTGAAAGACTAGGTCTGTATTGGACAACACTACACATGACTTGCCTGACCCTCAAAGAAACAAGCATAACATCACACCCGCGTTCTTGACTAGACCAGACACAAGACTAATCTCACTGTAGAGTCGATTATTTATACACCGCCTCCAAAAAGCTGGAATATTGCTGTGTGAGGAGCAAAACTAAACTCACTCACTCACTATACACGGCATTGGACATGGTTCTTATTAAACAGGAATAGCTACAAACGAAGGACATTGTCCTCAATACACAGGACTAGGCTCAACTCGCACATGACAATGTCCTTAATACACAGGACAAGGTTCTCATAACACACTTCTCAAGACACATGACTAGGTTCAAACGACACAGGGCATTGTCCTCAATACACAGGACTAGGTTCACATGGCACAGGACGTCCTCACTACACAGGACTCGGTTCAACCGACACAGGAAAATGCCCTCCTTACATAGGACAAGGTTTACACAACACAGTCCTCAATACACAGGACAAGGGACAAGGTTCAAACGACACAGGACATTGTCCTCAGTAAACAGGACTGGGTTCACATGACACAGGACATTGTCCTCAGTACACAGGACAAGGTTACACGACACAGGACATTGTCCTCAGTAAACAGGACTTGGTTCACACGACACAGATATTGTCCTCAGTATTCTAGACAAGGTTCACACGACACAAGAGCACCTTCATGAAATATTTTGCACAGACGTGTCATAGGTGGCCCTGCAAACATGATGTGAATGATATGAACCAAACTTGCATTGACTACCAATTTCAGACAACATTGGTCTCACTTTGAGTGCAAAGTGGTTATCCGTGTAGTTTACCGTGTAGCTGTGGAAGACATGACGTGTTGGTCACAAAAGTTCTTCGCAGTTCTTGGACTGATGCTGGAAAGAGTCGTTCTCGGCCATAGAAGTTTAAATTATTTAAATCCTATGGCGATTCCTTTGAACAGACCCTACACTGTATGCTTGAAACCCTGTTCCTTATAAACTACGACGACGAAACCTTCTCAACCCTATATTTGACATATGATATTTAAACCAGGATGATTCGGGTAAGAAGTGGCTGCCCACAACCAGTGGTTGTCGTATGATGCAGGCCATCCCATCCCAGTTGTGAATTATCGTGTTGTGAAGGTGACGAGAACAATCCCAGCCGAATTACGTGCAACTCTTGCCCACAGATCGCTCCCTTTGCTGGTCCAAGCAGCTCCACAGACTTTGAACATTGTTTGATTAATCACTTCTAATTATCATCTTTAAATCCAGTAGTTGAACAAGACACAGCCGTAAGCCAGTAAGAGTGAGTGAGTAAGCTAGTGAGTTTAGTTTTACGCCACACTCAGCAATATTCCACCTATATGGCGGCGGACCAGACAATCCAGTGATCAACAGCATGAGCATCGATCTGCGCAACTGGGAACCGATGGGTCGTAAGCCAATAAGAACAAAGGGCGGTTGTCGAAAAGATAAAAATCGAACACGTGCTTTCCGCGAGATGCAAACGCTTTAAACACGGAACTACCGTACATATACAGAATTACAGAATTTCGGTCTTTTGAGAAAATGGAAGAGTAAGAATAGGCAATTCCAAGTTCTATTTCTGAAATTATTCGAGTTTAAAATATCCCCCAAAAGCCATTCTCCTCTTCCAGCCTTTCACTGATCGACGTTTCCTCTTTTCTTGTCGACCAGAGTTTAAATCACGGTGTTTGTGCTGTCTCATGGCGAACGTGTGGGGTTTATTGTTTCCTGGGGCAGTTTTGTAGGCGTAAGTGTTAATCTTGTAGAATTTGTCACACAAGTGTCACGTGACAAGATGGCGTCACCACCGGATGTAGCGCCAGGTTCAGTGTATGGTACGCTGGACACATCACGATTGTACTGCTTTCACTGGATGACAGACCACAGTGCCGCAAGGAGTGGTTAACACATGTATTTATGACCAAATATGAAAATAGTGTTTTAAGGGTCGTTGTCAATGATCGTGCCTGTGACCACACTTGTTTGTCATCGGGGAAATATCCCTTATTCTTATGAAGAGTGAGTGAGTGTAGTTTTACGTTGTTTTGGGCAACATTCCAGAAAATTCACTGCTTGCAGCACATAGAATTGTGATCCATGCCGAATTTGTGAACCATGTCGAAGTTGCGATCCATGCTGATGTACACGAAGTTGACGGAAACAAGGGGGTTTTATCCAGCTTATGTTGTATTCGGTTTTGTATTGGCGATCGATTCCTATATAAAGACACAACAACCTTTCGTGAAAGGTGTTTACAGGGCTTGTTATCATATCATATCAGTTATCATATCAGTGTATGTTCTTAGGCCGCTGACCTGTGAAGGTCCGGGGTAGAATAGGCCTTCAGCAAACCCAGGCTTGCCATTAAAGGCGACTAAAACTATGCTTGTCATAAGAGACGACTAACGGGATCGGGTGACACATGTCATCGGATCCCATTTGCTCAGATCGATGCTCATGCTGTTGATTACTGGACTGTCTGATCCAGACTCAATTATTTACAGACTGGAATATTGCTGAGTGCGGAGTGAAAATAAACTCACTCACTCTTAAGCGGTTTTGAGCAGTAATCCAGTTGATATCGTGAGGTCTATAATTTGTAACCATATGGGTAATCGAGCATACGCCTGCTTCAGACGAGCAAACGTTTCGATCACTGTGCTGCCAAAAAGCCCTTCATATATGCAGAAATCAATCGGAAGACAAAAATGTCAAAAACAGTAGTCCTGCGGTTGTTCAGGCACTTCTCCGATGATCGCAAAAGTCTTCAGCATAATGCATCGTTCTCGTTTTTAGGCGTTGAATGTTAACTAACGTCCAAAAGAAACGCCACCAAATATTTTTCTGGTCTAAAACCAAACGTAAGCTAAATATGGTAACACTAAATGTTTTATTGTAAAAATCAGTCAGTCAACAACAGTATTTATTGGATAACAAGAAGGAAAACGACGCTGGGTTGCAGTTATCCAGTACTCGATTATACTCCTTTCACACCTCAGGCGGAATGAGCCGGAATGCTGTCAGAATGAAAGATTTTCTGGCTGATTCTCCTTAATTCCTGTCAATTTCAAATAAATGTGAAGGGGCCGTTACCACTGCAGATACGACTGGGAGCTTTTACAACTTTCTGGACAGCACATATTGTTCAGTGCCGGTTTTGGCCACCACTAGCACTGTTGCAGGCTCGAACCCGGCGTCGAACTGCGTAGCTGAGTCTTCTGACGTCTTGATTAGGGATCCGACGCCATTCCTTAAGCAGAGCAGCTGCCAAAGCGTTCCTCGTCAATGGCTGATGTTGGCGTTTCCGAATACGACGTCCCAGTTAGTCCCAAAGGTGCTCAGTTGGGGACAGATCTTGAAGAGAATGAACTTTTGTCACCAACAGTTCACTCTTCGCCAGGTTCGCTGCTGCCTGTGAGTCACAATCCTGGTTCATTTCAATATTAATCTGACACATCGGCGTTGGCACGTCAACGTCATGCCCTTGAAAGGTCGAGGGCAACACCTGTAAATACAGGTCTTCCTTGTTGTGTGGAGACCTTCAGTCTATCATTCTTTGGTCTGTCTGCAGTATTGCCGGTGTGACAAGTCTTCAGATGGAGGATTTGCAACATCCTATGGTCCTAGCCACACGCTCTCGTGTCCGTTCCATCTGTTCCACCTAACATACCGATTGCTCTCTCCCTCTACTCTGGTCTTTTTCTTTTCACAAAATACGAAATGCAAGTCTAATAGACATGTTGTGTTCGAGATATGAGTTTTTAGCTATTTTCAAACAGACTCACAATTATTTTGACAGTTTACTGTCTTTTTTATTTTTCTAGCGTTTCTTTTGGTCACTTGTTTATATGCATCAATTCTAGGAGCAGCTTCAAGGTGGAAATGTGTCTGTTCAAGGAAAACGTTCAAGGTTAAATTGTGTATTGTAACCAGGAGATAAATGAATTTCTTCTCGGCAGGAGGTCAAGATGAAACGGGCGTTTCTAGTCAAGGCAGGTTTTCAATGATTCATTGCTTATTGAAATCGGGAGACAAATGTATATGTATTTATTATGAGTTGGAGTTCAAGGTAGGATTGTTTATTGGACTCTTGAGATAAACGTATAGGTATTTATTCCCTTCGGAAGTTTAAATCATGTTTATTCAAATCATGAGTTAAATGAATTGGTATTCATTCTCAGAGGGAGGTCAAGGTAAAGGTGCTTCAATTCAAGGCAGGCGTTCAAAGTATGAGTGTTTATTGTAAGCAGGAGTTAAATGTATTAATCTATTCGTGAGTTCAAGGTAAATATGTTTAGTGTGAAGATCTTAACTCATTTGTGTTTTCAAGGTATATTTGTCGATTTCTTATCCGTGTTTATCCTGTTCAAGGTGAAGGTACCTTGGTAGAATAGGCCTTCAGCAACCCATGCTTGCCATAAAAGGCGACTATGCTTATCGTAAGAGACGAATAACGGGATCGGGTGGTCTGGCTCGCTGACTTGGTTGACACATGTCATCGGTTCCCATTTGCACAGAACGATACTCAATGTTGTTGATCACTGGATTTTCTGGTCTAGACTCGACTATTTACAGACCGCCGTCATATAGCTGGAATATGCTGAGTGCGGCGTAAAACTAAGCTCACTCACTCTTTCACTCACTCACTCATTGTAGGCGGGTGTTAAAACATACTTGTTTATTCCAGACACTGTTGGAGGTGTATCCATATACTGTTGTAGGTGTATCCAGACACTGTTGGAGGTGTAGATGTTTATTCTAGGCGGGTGTTAAAATATACTTGCTTATTCCAGACTTTGTTTCAAGGTGTAGGTGTCTATTCTAGACATGTGTCAAGATTTATTTGTTTATTTCAGACACTTGACAAGGCAAAACTGTTTATTCCCGGTATGCTTTCTGGATTGTGTTGTTGTACTGACATTGATCACCTTCCTTTGATCTCAAGTCAAGGCAACGCGTTCTCGTCATATGTCGCTTTTCCAAAGGTCACGGATTTCTGCGTAGTTTAAACTCTTGTCACAGCGTTCTGGTGGATGTGCCTACACGATACTATGTTCATAACATATGTCACCATTACGTAACTAGAGTTGACGAGTTTAGTTTTACGCCGCAATAGTTTTAGCAGTATTCTAGCATTATCAAGGAACACCAGAACGTCATACATTGTACGAATGTGAGGAATCGAACCAGGGTCTTCGGTGTGACAAGAGAACACTCTAACCACTATCCAACTCAATCGCCCCTCGGAATTCAGTGAATATAACCGCTCCTAGAACTTATTTGTCTCCCATTTCGTTACTGTTCAATGGCGGCGTTAACGCAGAGTGTACTTGCCCAACCTTCAACTTATTGAAATCCGCTTAAATCAGATTTTACTCCGCAGTGACAAACACAGTAATTCTTAGTCTCTGAATACATATAATTTTGATAGTAACAAACAAACCCATATAAACTGAAAAGGAGCCCTGTTGGGAGTCAGAGATTCTGAACTTGAGGAAATCCAAACTTGCTTCATTTAGGGTTTTTAGCATCATTTAGCATTGCAGAGAGGATTAGGCAGTAGGGAAAATAATGTGGCTCACGGACTGTGAGACCGACTTTGAAAAAACCTTTATGTGCTTTGTTGAAATTCATGCAAATCTACAAATGAACACACTCTACTCTCTTTCCTCTGACATGACTTTTATAATTTATATTCTTAATACTATTTCTAACAAGGGTATTTATTTATTACATAAAGTGTTTCCGGTGTCTTGAATGCATTCAATCATGCCCCTATGACCAGCTGACGTCTTTGTTCACAATATCAGCCACTGCATTGCCTGGCCCAGACTCCATCATTGCCAGGCTATTATCGTACATCATTCTGATGTATTGTTGAGTGGTTCTCAAAACGCAGATTTAGCTCTTTTGCAAAGTTTGGTATGAAAACAAAAGGAAAATTTGTGGTGGTCCTCTACGCATGTTTAATTAGTTACGCGCGTGTGTGACGTATGCTCTGTTTCACTATTTAAGTAAAGCTCCATACACGGATACTTCGCCCCCTTCCGACGGTGTACCGAATGCATGAAATGATTATCATGCAATGTTTCAGAGTAGGTTGTGTTCTGCAGCACTATGTTTCGATTCATTGCGATGAGTCAAGAGAGGTCTCAGTCACGTGAGAGTAATTAATGCTATATTTCAAATAGATGATGTCACCACACGAAATTGTTTGTACAACGCATTGGTTCCACACCTTTATACCTGAAAGATGTCATTTTCTATCTCACCATTTTCACTTATTCCTCCGGATGCCTCAGCCAAGAACACGTAATTTTGTCGCAAATTTAAATTCGAAGAGGTAAAAGGTTTCTAACCTTTGTTACGTATATCGACCTCTAATTACAAACTGTTTAATTAAAATTGGGCCATTGTGCCATGTAAAGGCAGTCACGATCCACCCTACATATACACATAGCTCTGAGACATTCGTAAGCCTACGATAGACTATACAGTTACGACAGGTCTTAACGTTACGAGCAAGAAGAAAAAGAACAGAAGCATAAATGTTTTTATCTTGTCCTAAATCACGAGAAAAATTGATGCCATACTAACCACAAATCTCGCAGAAGACCGCCGTCGACGCTCATGCACACTACATCGACAGTAAATGACGACGTCTTTGCCTCAACTGCTGCATGTCTGTGTCTATGCGACGTTGTCAAGATACGAGGTTGTTTACGATGAGAACCCGCACACATTTGGTGATAAAGCTCCCTATCTGAGTTGATTCATTTCCTGTGATCTTTCTGAACTTGCTCGGAATAGAATTAATGGTTTTGAACCCCATAAGGGTGGCACGTTGGGCGAGCTGTCTAAAGCGTCAGGCTAGTAATCCAGCGAGCTAAGAGGGGCCCGGGATCGAGCCCACCAATGACCGGGTGTAAGAAGCCTTGGAGTCAACTTTGTGTGCAGTCTCTTGTATGATATCCAAGGACTCGAGTTTGAAAATACGATGTGCCGTTGTGATGTACATCCAACCGGGGGAAACCTGGCGAACAGGATATCGGCGCTATATAACGATATGTTTAGTATATAATGGGGTTTGTTACTTTGACTTTAGACACGGGTTCGAACCCAGTGATGGAAGGAAAACAAACACACACACACACACACACACACACACACACACACACACACACACACACCTCTTCCAATCCCAGAGTACGTTGCATCCTCTGTGGAGGGTGGTGTATCCTAAGCGTTGACGCTGATGGTTAGATCCTCTACATAGGTACAATGTGTGAAGCCATGATATTGCTGGAATATTGCTACAAGCGGCGTAAAACCATATTCACTCACTTGCTCGGTATATCAAACAACAAAAATATACATAATTACGGTAAGGATAAATTTAGCAATTATTATGATATAGAGCAAACTTTATGAAAAACTACTTCTTCCTATATTGTACGTCTTAACTTCTAAAATGTCTCCCAAGCAAGAAAGCGCTATGCTTTAATGCATCATGCAATGTGAGTAAAGGTTACATTTTTGTAAAAGACATTTCGGTGTACTACTTCGTCACAATGAGCATAAACACAGACTGACGCAACATTTTGTTTTCGTTTATGAAAACCTGTCAATCCCTTAAAAGCTAAAGCTGCACGAACGCGGCTGTTACGGGGAGAAAAATTCAGATTTGACAGTCAAGTGGAAACGCTGGATTTGATGTACCGTCCCAGGTGTCGAGTACTTGAAGTGGCAGCCCCGCCCAGGGCGTCAGTGCCCGACATCAGTAGCCAGTACCTTACTTCTCGACAGAAGACAGGTGAACAGCTCGAGCCAGTGAGGAGGGTTCAACAAGCGGTACGGGAAGAACTAGATGAAAACTGCCACTGCAGAAATCCGGAAGAGAAAAAAATGACATTTTTTGTTTGAGATGAAACGAGTCGATGGGTTTGTGGTCCGGCACGTTAAAATGACAAACCTTTGTGCGCCCTATGGAAGTGACTGGCTCGAGTTATTTGCCCATTCATCTCTTCATCTCCTTCAAATAACGACAACGCTCATAGCGGCATAGATCAAAGTCACTTGACCCCAGTGACGTCACAGCACGAGACCAACTGGTATCTTCGACCTGAAAGATGTTTGGAAATTTGGTTATGAAATAATGTGGTTATTTGCATTAAATAAAGACAAGGAAATGAAAGTGGTTTGCTGGTATGACATACTAAACGTCAGCAGCAGAGAACGCAATCTGCGTCTATCTTTGTCGAAAGAATTCCTTTAAGAAAGGTAGGGTAATTTATTTATGGTATTATCATGCGACATTTAGCTATAGGTCCTCAAGAAAGAGACATTTGGTGTACATATTCTTACTCCATTGTCAAGCAAGAGATGATTGATGTAGATTCTGATACCACTGTCGAGCAAGGGATGTTTTGTTAGAGATCCGTACGCTGTTGTAAAACAAGAGACGTTTGTCGTAGATTCTCATACCCTTTTCAAGCATGAGACGTTTGGTGTAGATTTATATACTGTTGCTATGAAAGAGACGCCTGGTATAGATTCTTGAATCGTTGTAAATCAAGAGACGTTTCAGTGTAGATTCTTATACCGTCCATTGCCAAGCAAGAGGCCATGCAAGATACCGTTTTCAAGCAAGAGACTTTTGGTGTAGATTTTTATACCATTGTCAAGGAAGAAATGTTTTGGTACAGATCCTTATGCTGTTGTCAAGCAAGAGACGCTAGGTGTAGATTCTCATACTGTTGTCAAGCAATAGACGTTGTGGTGTAGATTCTTATACTTTTGTCAAGCAAGAGACCCTGGTTGTAGATTCTTATACCACTCTCAAGCAAGAGAGGCTTGGTGTAGATTCTTATGCCGTCCGTTGTCAATTAAAAGACGTTTCGGCGTGGATTCTTATACTGTTGTCAAGCAAGAGACGATTGTCGTAGATTTTCAAACTCTTGTCGAGGACAGACGATTGTCGTAGATTCTCATGCTGTTGTCAAGCAAGAGGCGTTTGATGTAGATTCTTATACTGCTGTCAAGTTAGAGACGATTGTAGCAGATTCTCATGCAAGAGGCGTTCAGGTGTGGATTCATGTGTCATTGTCAATCAAGAGACGTTTCAATCCAGTTTCTCGTACTATTGTCAAGCAATATACCATTGTATTTTCTAGCCGGAAATGTTCCATCATAATATAATAAAGTTGCTGTCATCAATAAAGTATTCGTGTTTTTAACTGATCAACTTCTAACGAACGAATCAAACAGAACAGATTAATTTAGCCAAGGTTGGTTTATGTTTCTTCAACACTAAAATTCCACACACTCTCCAATCCTTCCATTTCACCCCTTTCTATCTTCAAGTGAGGATTACTGTTTGTACTTCCCGTCATGCCTACTTCTAGTCTAAATACCATTTCACAAAATTTGACGTAGATGTCATCTTAGACCCGGCATAAGCATATCACAAAGGTTCTGTGTGGCTTATTCCGTTGGTTCCTGGTATTAACTGACATTATAAGACATTGCTGTGCCAAATTCACAGTTAGCAAGGTGTGGGGTATACAATATATACAACTGACTTTGTTGATGTTGGTCTTCACAGAGTTAAAGAGCGAGTTCATTGAAATAAATAACCCCAGGGTAGTGCAGATTTCGTTCCCCAATCCAGCGGTATGACCAGTTGTCATCGTGTAAGTTCATGATTTGAAAACTGCTTCGATGAATATTCGACCCTGGATAACGCCGTTGCCCCCACTGTTCATTGTCACAGAGGAACGTTATAGCGTAAAATGTGGGATAACTCTGTTTACTGTCACAGAGGAACGGTATAGCGTAAAATGCTTGATAGTTCTTGTCACTGTCACAGAGGAACGGTATAACGTAAAATGTGGGATAGTTCTTGTCACTGTCACAGAGGAACGGTATAACGTAAAATTCTTGATAGCTCTGTTCACTGACACAGAGGAATGGTATAACGTAAAATGCTTGATAGCTCTTTTGACTGTCACAGAGGGACGGTATAGCGTAAAATGTGGGATAGCTCTGTTCACTGTCACAGAAGAACGGTATAACGTAAAATTCTTGATAGCTCTGTTCACTGACACAGAGGAACGGTATAACGTAAAATGCTTGCTGTCACAGAGGAACGGTATACCGTAAAATGCTTGATAGTAAAATGCTTGACAGTTCAGAGGCCAGGCCAGGCCACGCCAGGCCACGCCAGGCCAGGCCAGGCCAGGCCACGCCACGCCACGCCAGGCCAGGCCAGGCCACGCCACGCCACGCCACGCCACGCCACGCCACGCCACGCCACGCCACGCCACGCCACGCCACGCCACGCCACGCCACGCCACGCCACGCCACGCGATTCTACACAGCTCTTCGCTTCTATCGGCCAAGACAAGGCACTCCCAGTCGACCTGTGCAAAGCAAAGGCTAAATGCGATATTACAAATCTCCATGATAATGTGCGAATTTTGCTATCGTAATAGTTGTTCGTACCTCACTCTATCTGGAACGATTGTCACTATAGGAGTACAAGTATGCAACATCAATGGGACATTGTTGGGAAAGGTGTAAAATCACATTCACTCACACGCCAGCTGTATTTCGTTATGGTGCTTAGACTGCTTCAACGGTTATATTTGGCCTTGATTAGTGACTGCTGGAAGTTCCTTAAATGGTCGTCATTCAACCTTACAGATCCTGCATCGCACTTATGCAGGGTTTTCCTCGTGTTCCGCCATTTTATCCAGCCGATCACCATTACTCATCAGACATGGTGTAATGGGAGTGAATTTAGCCACTCGATCCACGGTCATACAAAAAAAACTTTTGGCAACATTAGTGTTGAGAGTTATCACAATGGCGCTCATGTCTAGATGTTCAGAACTAACTACATGTAACTAACTCGGTCTGTACGAAGACGGGTACATTTTTCTTCATTGGTCATTGCAATTTCAAACCGTCAAGACCCGAGTTAAAATTGATCTTCAGTAAACCATGCTTCTCACAAGGGGCGACTAAAGGGATCGGGTGGACAGGCACGTGACTTGGTTGATGCATGTCATCGTATCCATAATGCGTAGATCGTTGTTCATGGTGTTGATCACTGAATTATGATGTCCAGACTTGATTATTTACGTGTCGCCGCCCTATAGCTAGAGTGTACAGACATACATACATCACAGAGTATTCAGACATATATACGTCAGAGAGTACGCAGATATATGCATCAGAGAGTATAGAGACATAAACACACCAGAGAGTATACAGACATATATACACCAGAGAGTATACAGACATATATACACCAGAGAGTATACAGACATATATACACCAGAGAGCATATAGACATATATACATCAAAGAGTATACAGACATACATATATATATACATCAGATTGCATACTGACCTACGTATACCATAGTGTTTGCCGACACATATATACCAGAGAATATACAGAGGAATACGTGTAAGACGCCATACATTCGTCTGCACCACTCTCTATCCTAACTGGACCTGTACTACGGGATTAAAGTAAAACGATCCACCTGAGTCTACATGTTCTTCCTGCGTAAAACAAACAGGGCTTAAACGTTTCAATCTCTGCAGAATAATTATGTTAACATGCTTCCTGTCCCCTCTGTTTGCACACATTCAAATGATTTTGTCAAATGAAAGACCCCCTCCCAAATAAGTACTTATCAGTGCGTCAAACACACACTGCAAGCTGAATGTGTCGGCCACTATGGTCGGAGTGTATTGGCGATGAGTTATAATAGGGGATTAACACCAGATATGCTATGACACGTTCAAACGAGACTTACAATGCTGTACAAATCTTAAAGTGAGAGGTTGAGCCTTGTGGCCCAGTTTTATCAAGTCTATTTAGATCCCCTGGTGGTATCTCCACGTTTCACAGACTTGACAAACTCGTGTAAAATCAAAACATGCGTCATGGTAATGTTGCGCTCGCTCTGGTCACGTGGTTTTCGTGCGGTACAACGCGGTTTGCGTGACGGCACGCGCTGGTGTGACATATCTGTATTCTAAGCGGACACTTGCTATTGTTTATTTTATGTGATTGTTTTTTAGATATTTTGTTTCTGTGGCGTATTTAAACTCAAAGGCACTTACATGGCACTGAGTGCACGCTGGCAATGTCCTTACACGTTCGATCGTATAGGTTAATGTTGTCAGCAGTGGATGAATGTGTGCGTGCACACGAATGTGTGCGTGCACACGAATGTGTGCGTGCACACGTATGTGTGCATGCGTGTGCGTGTGCGTGCACGAGTAAGGAGGTCCTGAGGCCAGTAGTGAAGGAATATGTGAGTCAGACTGAGTGAGTGAGTCAGTTGGGTTTTATGCTGCTTTTATCTATATTTGAGCAATATCACGCCGGAGGACACTAGATAGGGCTTCACGTATTGTGTCCATGTGGGGAACCAAACCCTGGCCTTCGGCGTGACGAGCAAACGCTTTAACCGCGGGGCTACCCAACCATCCGGAAAGAGGGAGGTGGTACGGAATGAGTGAGTGGGTGAAAGGCTGACTGTGGGAATGACTTGGAAACGAGTGAGGACATAATGGAATGAATGGCCCAAAGGACAGTGTCCTAAGTTACTGCGATCCACTCATGTAGGGTTCGAATCCATAATTACTTCCGAATTTGTAGCAGTAGTATGTTTGGTAATGACAATTCGTTCTCGCACTCTCAAAGAAAAACGTGGCGATTAAATCTGTTTTTCCTTGATGAAAACATGCTAGCGTTGATAAATACAAATTCTAAATGGAATTAAATGCCTCCTTGGGACCCTCGAGACACATGAAACACCTGGGAACCGTTACGCAAGCCCTGAAACAATGAATTATGAAATGTCACCATTAATCTGAACTTTAATGCAATGAAGACAATTACAAGAAAGCCTCCCATCACGTTTGACGTCACGTCAGAGGTCTCTGTGGCACTTTGAGTTTGTTCAGGCATCAAATTTGAATATTCAAATACTTTACAGTAATGTACGCTTGCCAAATATTATAGACTGGTGTGGGCTGCATCATACACTTGTTTCACTGTCTATAAGACAACTAGGGTTCTTTTAACACCACCACAAAGCAAAATCCCGTGAAGATAGCGATGCAGTCTTCAGTAACCCATGTTTGTCGTAAGAGGTTACTAACGGATCAGGTGGTCAGGCACGCTGGCTTGGTTGACACATGTCATCGGTTCTCAGTTACACAGATCTATGTTCATGATGTTGCTCAATGGACTGTCTCGGTTCAGACTCGATTTTTTTCGGACCGCAGTCACACACAACAACTAACTAACTAGATCTGTCTCATCATCAACATTTCTGGAACATCCTTGAGTGTCGTATGCGGATATGGATCCTACAGCAGAGACAGCCTGAATTTAAACAACTTTGCATTGCTGTGGGCGCATGCAGTTGCCCCAGGAATGGAACCGATCCCTGTATGACTCATTGAGTAATTTTATTCCATCATTTGTGTCATTTCTTTGAAACATTTCGATGTTAAACCGTTAAACCTTTAAAGCTCAGCACAAACAGTTGTCAGTATTAATATATATTATGTTTGCCTCTCACATCTTATTTCATAAAAAATATTTTTTAATGAAAAATTTTCAGCCCAAATTTCACTTTTTGTACGAGATTTGAAATATTTGCTCCAACCCTGTCAAAGGTAGTTGGTCAGATTCTTAATGAAGCAGCGCCTTGTCACAATTTTTTTCGGCTCTGTCTGTTAATTCTTTGAGCCACAGGAGATGTGACCAAGGGGTAACTTGGAACAGTGTGACGTAACCAAACCATGTTTTAAACAAATATACCCTTGTAAAATGTTAACATATATATATATAGCATTAGTATGTTTTTTTACTGTACAGTCTAATAATAATCATGTACAATGGCGTGTCGGGTCGGATGAGGACAGATACACATTGTGTCGGGTATTTTTAGAATAATATAGAGTTTGTGTGTTCAGAAAGAATAAATACGTGGCTCTTAATTTCACATTACGTAGAGCTCAGCTCGTAAAGATTGCCAGGGAACTGGACCTAGTCCTCGCTCAATGAGAAAAACTATATCCTCGGTTTCTCCATACTCCATAAAATAACGTTGAAGCGTTTTTGAAGTTGCTAACTCTTTACTTACAAGGTTGTGTGTTTGTTTATACGCTTTACAATCGCATAAACTTAACGTTGTGTGCCAGCGTCTGACGAGCGTCCATACTGCACATGCGCAGTATAACCGTGACGTTATTTATAACGACTCTTGACTGAAGTCTGTCGTGCCTCCGAGAGAGGTGATCGCCATTTCATTGAAGCAAAACTCAATTGTGATCATGTTAACAGTTTTATACACTCTTAGTATTCCCATAGAGTCAATGTATAGGTTTATTGGTCAAATTAAACTATACTGCCAACTCTTATGTTCCACTCACCGAGTCCATAGCCCTTACCAAATGATATACTAGTCTTTCTGTATGAATCTGAATTTGCTGACGTCTAGGGCCACTTTTGTTGCCTGGAAGAAATCACTACACAAACGTGTTCAGATTTCAATATAACTAAGACATTGCATAAGATGTTCTGTTATATATTTGCAAGTCTGAACTAAAATAGATAGTTTGTATCGCGTTCACCGTCATGTATTTTATGTCGTGTATAATTCACTTTTCCAATGTCTACATCAACGATTCCACATTGTGGGCTGAAACTGCATCTCCCAACACTACCAAATTAATCACGTCGCGTTTTTAAACATGGCCGCCACGGCTGCCATATTGAAATTTTCGTTTTGGCAACGGCAACACGTATAATTTTGATATGCAGTAAGTACCTCCTATTTTCAAGGTCGTTACATTTGATAAAGTATATATAAAGGCGTCAATGTTTTCACTAATCGTGTAATAATAGCCATGTTCACCATGGCTGGTAGTCCCTCCTTCCGTAGACAGTCAAGTGTTCTGTATCATTCTGTACCTTACGTCTAAACTGATAGGGGACGGTGGGGTGGCCTAGTGGTTAAAGCGTTCGCTAGTCGCATCAAAGACCCGGGTTCGATTCCCCATATGGATACAATGTATGAAGCCCATTTCTTGTGTGACCCCTCGGTGATATTCTTGCAGTATTGCTGAAAGCAGAGTAAAACTAAACTCACTCACTCTAAGCTGATAATCCACAGCACAATAGGTAAGTTACACAATCTGAATAATTGAATAATTGTCCTTCGTGAATAATTGTGCTTCATGAATCCGCCTACCTAACCTATGTTCTCGTTTCCAATATGTTTATGTGTATCAAATTGGATATTTGTTTGTGGAAAACGCCGGTGTATGGAGTTGTTCAGTGTCCCCTGTGGAGATATTACAGGAAGCTCCGTGAAGCAGAGCAATGTTTTCATAAAAACATATTAAGCGATGCATGCATGCATGCGCTCATCCTATCCACCCACTCATTCCATGCACCTGACACCTGTGAACATCCGGGTTAGAATTGGTCAAATGGTAATAGATTTAATTAATCTGCGTGTGTGAAAGTAGAGACGATCATGGCGGAAGAAACCGGTAATGTTCTACATTGCCCCCTGTGAAGACATTGAGGGTTTATTGCTGAGAATTCGAAGGTCCGTAAACTTGGCTTCATGCATTCATGCACTGACCCCATACGCCGATTCCATCGTCCGTCTCAACAAAGTGGCGAACGTCTGAAACCAGCATCACTTCGGTGTTTCCACGCACATTCAAGACGGCGGGATAGTCCAATGGTTAAAGTTATCGACCCGGGTTCGATTTCTCACATGGGTAGAATGTGTGAAGCCCATTCTGGTGTCCACGGGCCTGATATTGCTGGATTATTGCTGAAAGCGGCGTAAAACCATACTCACTCACTTTTACTCATATTTCACTGACGTGCTGCCATGTGTCAGGAATACTGCCATACATACTAGTAACCTAGGTAATTCTTTCCATGCATTTGACATCTGTGAAGATTCGGGTTAACATTGATCTTCAGCATACCATGATTGTCATAAGAAGCTACTAACGGGATCAGATGGTCAGGCTCACTGACTTGGTTGACACGTGTCATCGAATCAAAATAGCATAGATCCATGCTCATGGTGTTGATCACTGGATTCTCTGGTCCAGGATCAATTATTCACAGCCTGACTACCAATTGACGTTAGTCGCCTCTTACAAGCACTACTTACTGAAGGTCACTTCTAACTCGAATGTTCAGTAGACTCACGACAACAGTGGTTCAAAAGATTACACAAAGATTAAAACGGCCAACAGGTTGTTATATAAATCTACACTGTACCCACATTAGCTGAGTGTATTTTTTCCGTTTCAGACCCTAGCTATTTGTCATCATACTGGAGACATACTTCCCTTGATAAATGATAATGAAAATGACTTGCAAATATCCTTCCCTTAATCATAGTGTGCGAACTATACTCTCACAGGAATTTCTATTTTACTTATATATCTTATACTTTAAAAGAAAACGCATGACATTTTAGAAGTAAGCAGATATGTGATATAAATATGCGTCTCCATACTTCTCCAGTGGTTTATGAAAGTATAATAAACTGCTTACAAAATTACGCTACTCGTGCTCTCAGCTACATTAGGCCTTGATTATAATTTAATAAACAGCCTCAGATGTCTCTGGTAACGTTTGACTGTGTATGGGCGGTGTGGTTAGAGCGTTCGCTCGTCTCGCCGAAAGCCCAGGTTCGATTGTGTGAAGCTAATCTCTGAATGCTGTCTCCCTACGTATTATTCCTTAATTACTTCTAAACGTGGCGTAAAACTAAAGTCACTCACTTACTAGACAGAATGTCGTTATTCTGCAACAAATGAAATGTATAACAGCATAGATGAAATTTGTAAAGTGAAGTTAGTCCCCGATATGTCATTGAGAATCTTTAGGAGCTCTTATCTGAGCTACAACGAAAATATAGTTTTTTCACACTCCACAAATATGTTAATGAGACGAAAACGTTTAAGTACATTTCTTTGGAGCCTCTTTGTTTATACTCTGTACATTGTACATATACAAGTTGTCTCTGTAGTTGTATATATGCCAGTTGTAATAGTCTACACGGCTAATGTAATCGGGTTGTTGTTTTTTGTGCGAAGAGGGCTGATAATGAAAACTTGCCTTGTGATTAAAGTATGTTTAAATCGAATATATAAAGCGTTTTTTGTGTTTTATTCCTTCATTCATCCATTCATTCATCTATGTATTTATTCATTTTAAGTTTTTTCGTAGTCGGCTTATTTTGGTTTTGAGTGGTTGCAATATTGAAGGACTAACAGAATTTGGATTGATTCTGAATATTGTTCAAAAGATAAGCATATTGTGGTGAATGGTGAGTGGAGTGTGCTTTCTATCAAGATTGTTGGTATAACGCATCGGAAACCAGTGGATGTACACAACGACCCTTCACTAACTTGCAAACCACTCCTTCGTCAAGTTATACTGTTTTTCGTAACTGCCATTTCTCAAGCAACCTGAGCAGAAGGGACTGTGACGTAGTAATTTTTGTGTTACACTGCTGTAAACAATGTTTATCGCAAACGTAACGGTATAATTTACAAAACAAACGTTCATGTAAGCTGACACACGCGTGAATGTCTTGCGGAGGAGGTGAACAGAACGGCGGGCCACGTGATGTGACGTCACAGGGCGAAGGTGTACACACACACTTGTTCACGATGGTAGAAGCATTGTGATGATTTTGGGTATTTCATGGAGACTTGGGATTATTGAAAATCGGTGATATTTTTGTGGAATAATGGATGTCTTAAGCGAAGACCAAGCATTACAAGCTGTTCTTGGTAAGTCATATTACTCTCAAGTAACTTTGATAAACTTTTTGCAAGCATCGCACACCCTTACGAGGCCCACATCGTTGAAAACTTCGTAGCTCTTCGTCATGGCTAAGCACAAGGACCTGACGTCGTCTTAGCCTTGTATTCTGGCGGAAATCATATGTCAGAATAATTGTCACTGCCCCGTAAGCTTGTAAACACGGTAATGAATCACTGACACTGTCAGTTTCGTGTGTGATCACTTTTAAACATGTAATCATGTGATATAGAAAAGATGCCTTGTATTTATCCCGGTGACGCCTCTCGGATCGTTGTCCTGTCAAACAACAGCGAAATATACACATGTGTATTACTGTCAGTCAAAGTGATCTACACTATGGGTGATGTATAGGGGTGTGAAATACACATGGGGCATACCATGACACCTGATTGTTTAACAATCTCCGGTGTATGACTGTTGAGAGGGTATAACTCAATCACGCACCTGTTAAAGATAAAAGGCCTCCTGATTAATCATTTAATCAGTCAAGCTAATTGCTTTGTTAACTGATACCAAGGGGGTTAATAATGTGCCCTTAATTTACGCTTTTTTAAAGAAAAAAGTGTTTAAGTAGTTTGATTTCTGTTTTTATACATGTGTGATTAATCTTTATAAAACAAGATGCAAAAATAATAATTTTCTGTAAATAGCTTCTGTATGTGTGGGATATGTTTGAAACAAGTATTAAATGAATATTTTGTTGTTTGTCAAACTAAGAGAGAAGAATCCTTAGTACCATCCAGCACAACAAAATTCCTATACTTAATACTAATGTCATGACATGGTTGTAAACTATTTTGCTTCATTATTTTTCACAAGTTCTTTTTGCATAGTTAGATGTGTAACACCATTATTAAGCTGTATCATGCATCTTTGGCTCAGTTGGAAAGTTGACCATTACAATTTCCTTGAAATAACAGAACTTGCTATAATTGTTCCTGAAAAAAATCAGGTCAGGAACAAAACACTTGGCCTATTTTATTTTTTAACTTATTTAACAATCATTTCAATATTTGTTAATTCTCCAGAAACAGGATGTGGTATCCCAAACCTGAATGGCTTGATTGTTTAGTTGCTTTATTTCCTTTTGAAAATATTTTTTTAATCAAAATGTTCAAGTTCTTAAACATATGAGGTTCTTGAAAGGCATTTAGATGTTGGATGAACATTAATACATGACATGTATTATGGATGACATAAATGTGAAATACAAATTTTAGGCTTCATGACATAAAACCATGTAATAACACCATAAAACATTAATTTAACATTTGAAGCCTTACAACATTACGATACATAATAATGAACAGTTTGAGAGGCATTCTGGAAGTTGTAAGTGATAGGATTGACAAGCCTTTATGGATGATCAACTTCTTTACTTTGAAAGCAGCATTTCAGTATTGATACTTATGCCATTTTTTACCTTGATATAGTTATCCATAATGTAATGATACATAAAAACATTTTAGGCCAAACACCTAAATATCC
Source organism: Haliotis asinina (assembly GCF_037392515.1). Classification (NCBI taxonomy): domain Eukaryota; kingdom Metazoa; phylum Mollusca; class Gastropoda; order Lepetellida; family Haliotidae; genus Haliotis; species Haliotis asinina. The sequence goes on along the minus strand of NC_090293.1, from coordinate 31,132,004 downwards.
ATTCTTGCACAATAAATATAAGGTCAATACAACAAAAGTTTAAAAAAATAAAAATGTCCCATGGACACATCTTGAAATCAACATGTTTGGCTTTGCAGTAATTATCCATAATTACACAATGAAGTGAAATCAACATGTCAGGCTAACAACATACATATCACTTCTTTGAGTGGCATGTATAAGTTGGTGAAATGAATGCCAGGGAAATTGTCCTTACAGTGTTATAAAGAAGTTATACATCCATAGACCTTTCCTTGTTGATCAACAAAGATATTCACACTAACTCAACAAATATGAAATGTTAGGCTTTGTATGAAAAAATATCCAACCCAAACATAAATATTCAATGTTTATTGAATGATATCAACATGTTATTCCTCGTTCAGATGTGTTTGTCCATCTCATTTCAAGCACATAATAAACATCAAAGTTGAAGAAAATCTCCAGTGCAAATATTTCCATAGGTGTTTACTAGTTGAAAATGGAAGGCCATTGTTCAACAAGATCTAATAACTCTCACTTAAGACTGACCACTGGGTTGGTTAGTTTCTATTGTCCAGACCTTTGTCATTAGATGGTACACCAGATAGCGGTTGTAGTTTAGGTAATTGAGTGGAGATACTATCTTAATCCATTAGGTCCTTGCATAACCCAGAGACCTCCTGGATGTCACTGACCCTTAGCAGGTTTTCTAAAGAGGTTCAGGAATTTGTCTGTGAGGCAACATCAATTTGTTATCTTGAAATCTTAAATGCTGGAGGAAAAAATGATGAAAACATAAACTCTTGAGCTTGTTTTAACCCAATGATCATCTTGAAAAAAAGGCTGGAAAAAACCCTAAGTTCAAAATTAGAATTTTAATCAGATATTTTCCTTTAGAAAATGATGGTGATGGGTTAAGTTTGAAAATGTGGGTTGTAATGAAATAAAGAAATGAAAGGAAAAGAAACAAGACAAAAAAATAATTATGTCTCACAATAACAGAAGCTCATAGCGTGGGTGAGTGAGTTGAGTTTAACGCTGCACTCAGCAATATATGGCGGTATATGGCGGCAGTCAGTAACGAATCAAGTCCGGACCAGACAATCCAGTGATCAACAACATTAACATCGATCTGCGCAGTTGGGAATCAATGACGTGGGTCAATCGTGGGCTGACCCCTCGATCCTGTCAGTTGCCTCTTACGAGGCATAGTTGCCTTTTATAGCAAGCATGGGTTGCTGAAGGCCTATTCTACCCCATACCTTACCTGGTCGCTCATAGCCTGAACAACCATAATGTCGTCTTGTCGAAGAACCATGTGATTAATCCATGTGTTGGTCAGTTTACTGGACATCTGTGCATGTGGATAGAACATTAAAGATACCTTTGGCCAGGATTTGAGGTGGAGACAAATCCAAAATAACTACCCATCTACCTAACCCATTTTCTGACCCAGGTACCCATTGCACAATTTTTGCTTTCACAATTACAAAGCGTTAGTCCAGTAAAGATAAAGAATATATGTCATTTTCTTTTATGTATCATGAACATATTTTTGACAAATGCAGCTGTATTGAAGGGGGTTAAAACTGTATTTCATTTAACACCTATCATCAAACAACAAACAGCTTCTTCAATTTATAGTTCAACATCTAGATATAGAGATACTCTCACCCAAGTGTCTACTGATATGAGTTATATTGACACGAGTTGATGAAGTTACAAATACGTGAGGCTTGCTGAGGATATTTTTACCTTTGTCAATGAGTGTTGATATAATTGATGTCGGTAGGAACGAGGATAAGATTCTGTTTATCATCAAAAATCATTCTTCATTAGTTTTCAATGAAAAGTGTACATCTGTCAATACTGAATTAACCATTTGACTTAAAGTTTAGCAATGTCATGGCATTGTGACATCATCAAGTTCATGATGTCATGGCATTGTCAGGGCATGTTACAAAATCTACTGCCAAAACGATATCTCCGAGGAGATATCACACAAGCGATATCTCCTGTATTGGATGATAAATAAATAATCATCATCAACCAGTAGGGCCTTGTTGCAGTTGGCATGACGTCAAGACAAAGTATGTCATAGCTGTCTGTATATGTGCTACTGTCATCCAGAGTGAATGTGGTTTTACACCGCTTTTAGCAATATTCCAGCAATAACACCAGAAATGGACTTCATACATTGTACCTTAGTGGGCAATTGAACCATGGGGCTTCGGCATAATGAGTTAACGCTTTAACCGTAAGGAATCAAACAGTCTCAATGCATTAGTTGTCAGTGACATACCTCAGGTGTTCAAACTTTGGATATCTTTTGTAGCTTACTTCAACTCATTGAAGTTGAATATATGACATATGAAAATACATGTGAAGTACGAATTTTAGGCTTCAAATTTGGTAATTGTTTTGTATATTTTCAAGAGCTTGTGACCTGCCAACAGTTCACTGGGAAGTCTTTTCTTTGAAAACATAAAAAGACATCTGTTGTGTCGTGTTTCAGATTTGTATGATTTTTTGTCAAATTTTTTAAGTGCATATAGAACTTGGATGAATATGAGTGCATGAGACATTTCATGGAAAAACAACTTTTCTTTATTCTTTATCACAATGTTTCAGAACCAATTCATGTCTTTATCACTTGAGGAAGGAGCAATTAAAGAAGTTCTGAAACATGATAAAGATTAGAAAGAAGGTGTTTTTGGTCATGAAAAATGTGTGCATCATGGGCAATACCTCTGTATTTTAGTTTCTAAAGGATTCTCCTAACTTATGCCATACTATTTGTTGCGTGTTTCCATCGCAGGTGTCGTCTAGCTTAATTTCAGTAACACTTAAGGTAGGAGTTGAATTATGATGCCATATATATAGCTGGTACCTGCTACAAGGCTGACCAGTCTTTGACAAGGAAGAAAGCACTTGACATTGTTGGCGTGTTGGTGAAGGTCTTAAATGAGGTCCCACCATGATATTAGTAGAATTTTGCTAAAAGAGGCGTAAAGATATAAATGAGGTGGAACACAATGAGTTAGTGAGTTATGTTTTACGCTGCTTTTATCAATATCCTGCTCTATCACGATGGGTTCACCAGAAATGGGCAGGTGGAATACAATGCTGGACTTGCACTGTGCTAGTTGTTCTTAAGGGTTGACATGCTCTCAGTACTTCCATCATGCTTGAAAAATGTGAAGGATAATTTAATTTTCCTTTATTGTCCTTCAGCCAAGAAAATTTGTATCTTTTAACCTCATGAGAGATTTTGTCATTAAGTTTGAGGCAGCTTATGCTTGGTAAATATATACTGAACAGCAAAAGAAATGCACTTTTCGGAAAAATGAAATCTCATAAACGTAAGTGTTCATGTTTGTTGTCTTTTATTTAAAAACTTGACAAAAGGCTAGAATTGCATTTTTTTTGCTGTTCAGTGTATGTCTAAATATGTATTTCTGTAATAGTGGTTTTCCAGTTAATTGAAGTAATCAAGGATTGGTTGCAGCGACCAAAAGACTAAGCAATCGATCACAATTTCTCATAATCGAACACAAACAATTTTAGAACTACTGTTTTGTGTTTGAAACACGTGATGATAGAATATATCTTAGAAGTTAAAAAATTCACTTCACTGACTGAATATTTCTTTAAGACTCGGGTAACTTTGTTTTCATGATATCGTAGTCATCTCTTTTAAAATAGGATGTTGCATCATTTTACATTGCATGTGAAATTTTGAAATGCAGTTTGTGCAGTTTCTAAGTAAAGCTAAAATACAACAGAAAACTACATTATACTACTCTGCAACCTGAATAGGCAAATCTGAAAAATGATGCTCACCATTTTTCTGTGATGAATGCTCGCTGGTGGTGAACCAGTTATCAGCCAATTCCCAACACTACTTTTTAATGCACATTGGAGCATAGCCCAGTAGTCAGGTGTTTGCTTTTCATTGTGGAATCTGGATTCTGTGCCCACGTTAGTGCCATGTGAAGCCCATTCAAGGGTTTGCTGAGATTTTGTCAACCATGAATCTGTGGCAAGTGGAAAAAAATGGTATTTTTTCTGAATTTCAGTAAGGTTCTTCCCATCAAAGTTATTCTGACATTGCATGCATTTTTGTGAAAGTTACATATACAGATCTGTAATATGTTGAGTTCAGTTTTATAATATCTTGAAATAGAATATCACCTCTGATTGGTGATTAGGTGTAAAAAATTAGATATTGTGGTTTCAATTACCCAACTGACCCTTGAATTCTGGTGCTAACCCAATTTAAACGATTTGAATAAAATCAGTTTTCAGATACCATTGTTTATTCCCTGCACCCACAGACATTGATAATTCTGATAGAGAAAGTAGACATGATGGTCGCATACTTGATTGAATAAACAAATACACATTAATACATGTGTTATTAGTTTGTACTAACATTAAAGCGTTAAAAAAACATCCTACCTACCTGCCCAACATTTTAAAAGAGGTATAATCGGAACCACAGCATGTTTTCTATTTGTCCTTATTAGAGACATTTGGTGCAGACATAGTGACAAATATCAGCCTTTGAGAACACCAAGAAGAATATGCCTCTCATTTCTGATGGAAACTGAATGTTTCTAAACAGGTTGTCAAACCTTGTTCAGTCGTTCTTTAACATTTTTTGAATAATTAATGTGTGTTGAAAAGTGCTGAGAGATTAGTAATAAATGTGAATTGAAATCAATATGTGAACATTGAATTTGTTGACATAGTCTTATAGTTTGTATATATTGACTCAACTATGATAGGAACCAGCACCTTGTCTTGTCAGGTTCAAATTTCAAATGCCTGTTTGATAATTTCAATTAACCAGTCACCACTATGTAGCCATTATGCTGGGCCCTTTTGCACACATGTTTTTGATGATGCATAAAATGAGTTATGTTAAAATTGTTTGAAGATGAAGATGGAAAGTTCTGAATCTGAAATAGGATTGTGAACAGGTGTTTTATACAGTAAGATGGAGATATATTACACAACATTATCAACGATATTTCCCCATTCCTAGCTTCAAGTAGCAATCATTGTCATATTTGCCTGACAACTTATCTCATTTTGTCACTCACAAATACAAATAGTAATGTTAACAGTTATTGCATTCATCCTTGAAATTAAAAGTCAAAGTTTTCTTTTCAAACTCTATCAGCTTTAAACTTATAATGAACAATTTAAAAACAAAATTTTACTCTTCTTGCCATAGCTGAACTTTCATACTGCTCACTTGTTGTCATTCTGTCTGCATGTTGTGCAGGACCAATTCAATGACATCCTCACGCAGACAGTATATCAAACCCACATAAAAAATTCTTGAGCTTAAAAATAGCTTCAAAATGGGGGTTATCCTTTATGCCATCAACTGTTATAAACAGTGATAAAAGCTATCATGCATTAGTAAACCTGTTTATTCACCTCATCGTGAAAGCAGACAATAATGCATTCACAGTACTTTCTATATCAATGAAGTGAAATATCCCCAAGTTAAGCCAGCATTCTTGAATCAAAGCATATTCAGTTTAGAGAAATACAGAGAGCCTGATGTCAACAGACAGAACGGCATTGTGGGTAAGCGTCGTAACTCTCTTTACAGGAAGGGAAAGAAGGAGGAGGATTCAAAGTTCGCGTAATGTGTGTACACACTTGTGTTGACTGGTCAGCTGACTTTGGTGAAGTGTTGTTGACCATGTGGACACACAGCTTAATTGCTGGCGATGGTCGCAAAAAACATCTCGGATGCCTCCATAATGCTCAAAAGAGTTAAATAATGAGGCTGTTCCAATAAAGTGGATTTTGATGATGTGGCTGAGACAAATATACTGTTCAAATGAAGTTAGGAGCACAATGTATTTTGAGTATAAAGGAATTCTTTCTTGAATAATTTATGCCTTTGATCTGTTATTTTGTTTAAAACTTATTTGTTGTTTGTTAAACAATTCCCCATTATTTGATCTGGATTTACATGTATTTTGTTAACTTTATACACAGCTTTTGGTGTAGTATTTGTGTAATTTCCAAGAACATATTTGTTAACATGAAACATTTTAAACAAGGAAGTGTTGGTTTGGGCACTTCTATAAATGATTTGTAAAGAATGAAATAGACATGCAACTAAATGTAATAGATAAAGGGTCTTCATTGCTTGTTCTAGCATTGGATTTTGTTCATGAAGAAAATCACATGTTAATTTGGCCTGTGGGGTTTTGTATAGGTCACTTTTTTTGTAGCAAGAATATTTGCTGATTGAATCGTTTATTAAAAAAGAATGTACGGCTGTGTACCCTCTGGAAGTATAGCAGAAAAAAACCCTGATTTTTTAACATTGAAATCAAGCAAAAGTGGAATCTTAACTTTTTTCCACAGAATTCTTACCAAACCATTATTATCTTTGCATTGAGATAAAGTCGAAATCCTGTACTGCCTTTAAGTTAATGTAAGTCAGTGTGTTGCAGTAATTGACTGACACTCTTCTGGAGTACCGGTAGATATATTAGATCCTGGTGCTTCATGTCCGCCATGCTTTTACAAATGTATTTCCTAGCTCCTGGGTTCAAAAGTGGAAAAGTAGTTTGTACCTTGAACCCTAACTGGTCCATAGCGATCATCTGGCAATGCTTTCTTGTGTCCTTAATCACAAGGTGAAGGTCCTTCGTGGGTTTACTTTGAGATTTTGGTGTTTCATGCAAGTTTTCCATTTAGCAAAATACAAATGTCCGGGTTTATACTTCAAGTCATCATATTTTTGCCCTAAAAATATACTGCATCATTAAAAAGTTAAAGCAGATTTATTAAAATAACAAAAAAAACATGTCATTTTTAAAGACATTTCATTTGGTATTGTGATTTGGTTTTTATTAGTTCAGTGTGTTGATACAGTGCTGGATACAGCTTTTTGCGAAAGGGGGGATGCACACTCTTGAGAAAGATGGAGCGCATACTTCATTTTCACCCGTTTGCAATGGTCATTTAATAAACTTTCTGGACAAAAGTGGGGATGTGCACCCCTGCAACCTCCCTCTGGATCCGCCTATGTGGTAAAATCTGTACAGAAGTGGGTTTTTTTTGGTTCATCTGAAATTATATTACTGAAGAAATTTCCCTGTTTATGTTTATGGACATACATGTCAGAATGTGTCAGGAATAAGTGTTTTTTTGTCTGACATGATACTTGTGAGCTTCTTCCTCGGGCTATCATGTCAGACCTGTGGCGTAAGTCTGAATTGTACACAATATGAAACATCCCAACATAAAGCTTTGACTTGTCAGTGTTGGTGAATCAGACGAGAGTCAACAATGTTCAAGCTTTCTCATGGTGTTGAAGTCAAGGCTTGGCATTCTGGACAGAATGAGGAGTGAACAAGTGAATCATGTTTTACGATGCTTTTAGCAATATTGTGGTAGTATCATCAGGGGTAAAACGTACAAGGCAGTATCATGGCAGGGGACATGAGAATAAGCTTCAGGTGAATCAAATGTTTGTCTTCATTGTGCCATGTGAACACCTCCATCATTAGGCTATCCTACCACCCCACAAACATAGTGAGTGAGTGAGTGAGTGAGTGAGTGAGAGTTTAGTTTTACGTTGCACTTAGCAATATTCCACCTATATGGCGACGGTCTGTAAATAATCGAGTCTGGACCAGACAATCCAGTGATCAACAACATGAGCATCGATCTGCGCAATGGGGAACTGATGACATGTGTGAACCAAGTCAGCGAGCCTGACCACCCGATCCCGTTAGTTGCCTCTTTCGACAAGCATAGTCACCTTTAATGGCAAACATGGGTTGCTGAAGGCCTATTCTACCCCAGGATCTTCACGGTCACAAACTGCATGAGAACATGTCCACTTATCATGATAACACGTGACCATATTATTCATTTTGACCACTCGATCCCCATTCCAGATAAGACTGACTTTGGCACAAGACTAGTCTGTCTCACATTCCCTGAACTGCATTATTTTCCCTCCCTTCCTGTAAGTCTAGATTTTCTCAGGTTCATCCCATTTTGGCTCCTTTTCAAATTCTTTGTTCATGTCAAAGAAATGTAATATTCAGACTTAGACACAAGACTTAGTGACCAGTCCCTCCTTTCACAAAACTCTAGGGTGGTCTTAGTGCAATGTCAAAGAATGGGAATTAAGGTTGCTTTGTGAAAGAAGCCCCAGGTTAGCAGATTCAGGAAACTTTAAATGCCCCATTTGCTTTATCATGGTTTACCAATCTGTACAAGATTCCTGGTATTTGATAAAATAGAATTAGCAACTGATTTGTTATGTATTTATTAATTAATTTAAAGTAACTTTTGATTATTTTGGTTACAGAATGGGCAACTTGTCAGTGTTATGTTTGAAGACTATGTATAACTTGTCAATGTGTTTTAATGCTTCATGAAGTCACAAACAAGTAAAATACACTCAATCAAATTCTAAGATTTGAAGATACGCTTTCTCGAAGGGCATGTTGACTGTGCACTACCAGCATAAGCAAGATGAACTACTAAGCTGTTTTGTGGACAAAGACATCACCAGCATATCATCAGCTGGAAGATGCTAACACGCATCACTAGCATTTTGTCAGGCCCCATAGCTATTTTGGAGTGGAGTGTCCCTCGGAGTGTTTGTCTTCCTACTGGCCGCTATAATCTGCAGGTAGAAAGTACAGTCTGGTTGGTGAATAACTGACTAATGGCTGTTTTTAGTGAATGTATTTAAGTAACGGGTTTGATGGTTGAAATGTAAAGCATTCTCAGTGAATAAAGACAGGAAGTATATGCAGTTATATGCATTGTGAGAACTATTTTATGCCCAATAAAAGTGTTTTGTGGGATATGTTAGGACTGATTCAAAGCATGTTAAAATAGTATGGCAGCAACAAAGTAAGAGGAATTATGGATATTCTTGTGCAAAGTACAGGATTGGGGTAATTCATGCCCGGCCTTCACAAGGAATTCACAGAATCGGCTTGCAAGTGGTCATGTGCAGTTTGTAAAATTCTAAGATGGTGGTTGCATGGTGGTTGGGTGGTGGTTGGATGAGGAGGCTGAAAGGATATTGTGGTAACAGGTTATCAGCCCTTCAGATATTCTGGTCAGTGGATCAAAATGTATTTTTCATAAGCTTCAGTTTGAATTTGTATTTCCTCTGGATTTGATACTAAATTGTCTCTCTTAATGATTGACCTTCTTTTTATCATATCCTCATTACATCAAACAGTTTGTTGTGAACAGCAACCAAATTGTTTTTCTTAATGATCAACCTTTTTCATCTTATCCTCTTTGCATCAAACAGTTTGTTTTGAACAGCAACCAAATTGTCTTTCTTAATGATCGACCTTTCCTATCATGTCCTCATAGCAAGGACTGATGTCCATGACGTCAATCACTGGATTGTCTTGTCCAGACATATTTTTCAGACCAATGTCATATGGCTAGATAGTTGCTATGTGTAACATTAAACATAAAATACAAACTGAATCAAATGCAAGACAATTTGGTACTTTTCTGTTCTGGAATCCCTACAAGAATATTAGACTGTTCCAGCTAGATAGCCTAGTGGTTAAGGCATTGCATGTCACACCAAGTACAAGGTTTTGCTCCCCATGTTGGTACTATATGTGAAACTCTCTTGTGTGGCATCCAGTGATAATTTTAGAATACTGCAGGTGGAGTAGAATCTTCCTCGCCAACTGTCATAGCTGAGTATGTGACATCATACCTAGAAAGTAGTCTTAAAATGATTTATTACCTATCGTTGCACATATAGCTGTAACATTAGTCACTACTGCTGAGAAGACACTCATACATTCTCACATTCACATATTCTCACTTTCACATACTTTCACATGCACATACTTTCACACATGTATTCACAAATTCTCACACTCACATATTCTGACACGTACATATCCTCACATTTCCATATTCTCTCACTCATATTCTCACATTCACATATTCTCACGCTCACATATTCTGATATGCACATATTTTCACTTTCACATATTCTCACATTCACATATATTCACTTTCCAGTCTAAGTAAACTTAGTCTCAGTATATTTCGTTACACTCCACCACTGAGTCTAACAAAACCTAGTAGAAGGTTGCGTTAGGTAACCTTTGAGTGACCAATGACCGCCCAATCAAACACGAGACGGTTATGTAGATTTGACCAATCAGACAACGGCTACTATTCAGGGATCGGAGGGACTTTCATAATATTCAGGTCACTGACACAGATCTCTCCACAAACAAAAGTCCGCATATAACACAATTATTTGACCTGTAGCATATACGCTTTGGGGTTTCCTTTGACATGGTTACCATTAGCTAATATCTCCGCAAGATGACATCCTTGAATATTGCCAAAACACCATTTTCAGCGACCGTTTACTCACTGTTGTCATGGTTGTACGTAAACCGTGTGCATCACCTGGAAGCGAGCATAAGCTAAATAGCATTCGGAATCATTCGTGTATGAACCTTTTAGAGATAAAAAGTTCAAAAGGTATGTGCGAATGTCCACTTTCGCGATTTGGTAAGCTGTGTTCTGATTGGTCAATCTCAAAGGTTACCTGACGCGACCTTCCAAAAGGTTTTGTTAGACTGATCCACTTTCACATATTTTCACATTAGCATATTCTCGCATTCACACATTCTCACACTCACATATTTTTTACTTGTATTTGCTGTTGAATCGCAAAAATATTGGATCATTTGAAGATGGAGTGAGAGAGGAAGTTTCGTCAAAGGCAGCATGTAACATCATGTTGATTACCTCTCAGTGTATTCCATCAGTCTCAGTTTATTACATTCATTTTCATACTTTTTATTTATATACATTACATAAGGATTAATTATACCAGTACACTCAGGCGACTTATTTCACAACAAGTTCAACATCTTGCACTAACCAAGTACAGCTAATGGTCACTGACTCCACTTCCTTCCTGACAGGAAGTGACAGAATGACATGCTCAGTTGATCTTCATCAGGTTAGCAGTTCAATAGCCTGTTGTAGTGTGTTGATGTACTCGTGAGAAACTAAGACAATCATGCCATTTTTTTAGTTGTTGTTTCTATTGTGGTTCACCTCAAAATCATGAATGGGAAGATACAAACGTTCTGTTCAGTTCAGCCTCACAGCAGTCTGTTGTTTTATTGCCAGTTACTTCATTCTGTAACCACTTCTCTCACAATTTACACAATTTGATGAACAAAATAAACAAAACAAAAATAAGCAGAATAAATAAAGAATATTTGTGAAATTTTTCATATGGCCAATGCCATATTTTCATACAAATTGGTCCAATATTTGTACTCTCAGCAGCTAATTCAAAATATTTAAGAATGCCTCTAAGCTCACAAAAGTGGAATTCTTCATTTTCCAATGTTAAGAAATACAGTTTTGAACGACAAAATTGTTTTAAATATTATAGCTTGTGGTACTCACAATAGTACTTCCTAGTGAATTGACAGGCAATGAAGTTTGATATAAAGGCACATTTCACTACATCTGTAAGCCAAGGCATAGCACTAGTTGTCTCCCTAAACTCTGTTAATTGTTAAAATATTCTGTTCTCAAGAATTTGCTTTCCTCTTCATCTCTTCCCTGACTGTTTCATAAACCTGTGAAGATCTGGGGCAGAATTGATCTTCAGCAACCCATGACTGTAGTAAGAGGCATGTTACAGGATCAGGTGTTCAGGCTCGCTGACTTGGTGATCAACAGGATGAGCACCAATTTTAACAATGGGGAAACGATGACTTGTCAACCAAGTCAGTGAGCCGGACCAGCCAGTCCTGTTAGTTGCCTCTTACGACAGTAGTTGCTGAATATCAATTCAAACACGGATTTTCACATGTCGAGTAATATAAATGTTCCTTTGGCATCTGTACTGAAATTGTCAATAGTTACAGAGTTTGTCATGCAGAGAATTTGGTAAAACTTCCGCCTAGGACACCCCAACTTAGTAACTTTGGGATTAGAAATTGGAGTTATCTGCCCATGGTTATAAGTTAAAAAGTGTTGGAGGTCGTGACAGAGGGCAGGGTAGGTACATCCTTATGGTACAATGCTAATGGCACACTTAAAGTTGTAATGGCCTATTTGAAATAAATTCACATTGCCTGAAGGCACACAGAGATCATATTTCTTTATCTGAATATACTATGAGTGGTACTATTCTACATTTCTATATTTACACATCTGACGTAGACACACAACCATTATGCATTTATTATTCCGTCACATTTTAGTATAATTACTGTATTCCTTACAATATTTTCATAATATTGAAATATATCGAATTCCTGTTTTGAATGAAAGGGACATTCTATGAATTTCTCATAGTTCAGAAGAATGTTTGGAAATTTGGTGGGTATTCAGTGGTTCAGATTTGTTTTACCAACTGGAAAATGTTATAATCTCCAAACAAGTGTTGATATCGGGTGAAATAGTATTCACAGTGTCTTAGGGTTGATCCTAATAATTATCTCCTTTATCCTAATGGCTCCCAGGAAAATACTTCTGTATTCCCTGTGGCACACATGAAAAAAACATGTGTATCCCTGTGTAACTTGGCGTGGAGTCATCCCACAGATGTCATCCTTACCTCATTAGCTTCCCTCTGGTCATGTAGGGGTGGTGGGGTAACCTAGTGGTTAAAGCATTTGCTCGTCACACCGAAGTCCCAGGTTTGATTCCCTACATGGGTACAGTGTGTGAAGTCCATTTCTAGTGTACCGGCCCATTGTGATATTGCTGGAATATTGATAAAAGCAGCATAAAACTAAACTCACTCACTAACTGTCTCACTCACTCACTGAGAGACCAACCCACCTACTCACTCAATCACTCACTCACTCTTTGGTCATATGGACAAGGCATCTGCCTCCTGATCAGATGTCCAAAGTTTGAATCCCAGCAACAGACTGAAGATTTATTTCTGCTAGATAGTTATGCTTCGGAGTTATGTATACCATATCAATTTTTAATAAAGCCACTTGAGTAGTACACATATAACTGACTCACAAACCACTAACTTTTAGCAGATGAGTAGAAACAACATTAGATGATAGTAGATAGAGAGTTTGATCAGAGAGTGCAAGAATGATATGTGGATCCTAGGCTGTTTCATCAGATTTTGGAAAATGGTACATGTTGTAGTCGTGCCTTCCCCGTTGACATCAAACAAATAAACAATACAGCTCGGTTTGCAGTGTACTTTGTGTTAGTGAGGCAAGCACTACAATAAGATGGAATTAGCATGGAATGCTAGTACATTCTGTGCAGCTGCATTCATATCATTAAAAACATTTTCAATGTAATGAATAAAATTATGCTATCTTATGATTGGATTCAAACTGAACTCCTCCTCATCTGAGGTGGAGTACCTTGTTCACATAACCAAAGGGATTAACCTCATCAGCAGGCTTGCCTATGTAAACCTCATTTCCTGTATAACGTGGGCGTGGGGTAGTCTAGCTGTTAAATTGTTCGTCACTCCGAAGATCCGGGTTTGATTCCCCACAGAGGACAGTATGTGAAGCCCATTTCTGGTGTGCCCTTTGTGATATTGCCAGAATATTGCTAAAATTGGTATCAGACCAAATTCACTCACCCACTCACTCATGAACAGAGTAAACCAAATTTCAATAATATGTGCAAAATATTCGTTTTTCTGACATGTTTGGCTTTATGGTACCAACCCATACTCCAGTATCCAGTTACGTGGTACAAAGTGCTATTGACCCTCTATCTCAAGACCCCTAAAATATTGCCAAGAAAGTGAAATGTGTTTGTCAAAAGGTATCCGCATCATGTGAGCATCGCAGCTGCTTCCGATTGATCGGCTTGTGAGATATGACATTCGTTAATTGTGTGCCACAGATTAGGGTAAAGGGACAGAGATTTAATATTGATATCTGTGCCCATTAAGTGATTGTTAGCAACTCAAAGTGATTTTAGTTGACAATCATTGATCCAAAGTGTTTTATGTTCTGGTAATGTCAACACATTTTTGCCAGTAAGTCAGATTTAGCATGAGAAATGGAAGATCCGAGAGACCTATATACCCATGTTCAGTGATCTGATGACATTCTGCAAATGATTTAATTGAAAGATAATCGAACCAAACAAATGTGGAAAGGTGCATATTGATTTAGTTGTAAGGGAAAACTGACGTAAAAGTAACCATTATTTGTTTTGTGTGTTTCAATGGGTGGGTGCTACATGAGGTTAATGTGTGTAAAGTTGAGAATCTCAGTGACGAATGAATGAATTTTGAATCAGGCCAAAGGAGACTGTTTTAAACCGTGGCAGCAGTTCTCATTGGTTAAATCTAAAAGTGAGATCCCGACAACTTAGTTGTCTTTTTGAAATATTTAACCTTTTTATTTGTCGTTTAGTGTTATGGTGCCGTTGTTAATATAAGAAAAAAATGAAGAGTTTAGTTTTTCATTATTTTCTTATTTTTGATAATATGCTTAAAGTTTCATTTAAAAAATGACTTCAAAATACTTCCAAGTCTTAAATACATGGCTACAGTTTTTATGCGAGTAGCATATATGACTTGTTTTACATATTGCCATTGTTTCAGAAGGTTACAATGTGCTAGTCTACTGGTTAAAACATTTGCTGGTGACACCAAAGATTCAGGTTCGATTCCCCATATGGGTACAATGTGTGAAGCCCATTTCTGGTGTCCATATCATGATATTGCTTAAATAATGTTAAAAGCTACATAAAGCAAATTTGATTTACAGTTTCATAAAGTTGTCATGTACAGGGTGACTCACAGTATCTGGTGTCATGTGTGCTTACTTACCAAAATATGTTATCATGTACCAGTTGTATATGTGCATGCTCATGACATCAGTCATTAAGTTGTCTGGTCCACACCTGAATTTCCCCCCAACCTGCATCATGTACTGGAAGCTGAATTTTTGCTGAGTGCTGTTATTCAATCACAAAATGACAGAAAAACATCATAATGATGTTATCTCTAAAGTGGTGAAGTATGACAACAATTTATTATTTGGCACCAACATTGTAAAACATTGTTCACCAACATTAATTGCATGAAATATAGCTTCATATATTCAAGAACCTTATAGGCATCAAAACACAGTTGAAAAGCTTTGTTTATTGACCCAAAATGCAGCTTTTAAAATTTTGAAATGTATGTAAATAGGATCAGCTAAAATTAGATGTTCTTAGCTTTTAAATTTTTTATGATTTGAGTAGTCACTGAAAACGTTGTACCAAGTCCCAGTGTTCCATATGGATGATAAATGCTTAGTCATTCATATCGCGGACATTTGTCTTTGATATACAAATGCTTTGATGAAACTCAAGTGGATTTTTAAACGACATCAATCAATTATTTTTCATCATATCGTATGCATTACCACATGCCCTTAGGAGAAATGATTTGTCAAGTTGAACGAAATTCTTGAATAGTTTAAAATTTAAATGTGAAATAGCTTTGAACATTTGGTCATGCTTGAGGTACAGGAAATAGCACAGCTTACTCGTGGGATTACAGGTTTTTTCAAATGGTTTAGACTGTATTCATAAATCATCTCAGAATTCATTCCTCAAGGCCGTGTCAACAAAATACTAGTCACTGCTATGAAACATGATGTAGAGTAACACCTTTGTCATGTACAAAACTCAGGCCACACTTTTTGAATATTTTTTGGTGGCATATTTGACTGACCTGGATCAAAAACTAGAATCAGAAATTAAGTGGAAAATAGCTTAATTTTATTGTTTGAATCAGAAAAATAAATAATATGAATGTTATTTTTTCAGTTATGACTGATTAAATGAACAGAATATTCTTATGCATCTGGGGACAAAAGATGAAGAGAAAAACCCAAGTATGGGAGCGTATAAATTCAACTCACAAGAAGTTAAGAGCCATCTGATTCATTTTTAGTTGATTGCTCATGCTGAAGTGAACAAATGTCATGGAGCACTATATTTTTGCCATCTTCGAACATATAAACTGTATGGTATTTTATCAAATTATAGTTGCATTCACTTGATTCATAATGACCACCCACTGGATGAAAGAATTACCTGTGGTATAAATGTTGTGTTAAGAAAATAAAATGTGATGTCATATTTGATTTGACCCTATTTTAAAAAAATCAACAGTTTACTGAATTTTTTGATAAATAATAGCATATTATTAAACAAATTTATTATTCACACCAGAATTTTGTAATAGCTATTAGATTCAAGATACACTTAAATGAAAAAAAGAGTTAAGTTTTCAATCACTTTTTTTTAGAAATAAGACACATTTATCGTAAAGCAAGATTTTTTTTTTCAAAATCTATTTACAAATATAATCCAGGATTCACAGATTATCTTTAAGACAAGAAATGGATATGGCTTAAAGAAAAGTAATATACAGGAAAATCACAAACTGATGCATTAGTAATATTCCATTCATCATAAACACTGATAACATTCATGTAACCCTGAGGATCATAATTGAAAGTGGATCATTACTGATATCGTTAACAGGTGATAATGTTCATTTGATGGACATTCCATCTCTCTGTTGCAACATTCCAAAGGCTATCAGTAACAGGTGATTATCATTTAGTATACACTGGTGACAGGCTTGTTGTTATCAACCGCTTAGTAAACACTGGGTGACATCCTTGTTACTAAGTTGCATATTTAACTCTCTGAATACATTGAGATGATTTTTACATAGGATTTTGATTGTAAACTCCTTATTTAACGAAACTTAAGAATCAATATTACTTTTGTCATTTGTTATACAATTCACTTTGTTCTCTTCTTTGACAGCCATTTTTGAAGTCGAGGTGATGAAGGATGATGATTATTTTATGGTTATAGAACCTCTTTTTTCTGGTGATGTGATGTTTTGCCATAGATTCTAATGTCGATGTCATCACTTGCTTGACAGTGATAATAGAATCAAAGTCGAAACGTCACATTTCACAGAATGAAGACGGATATCCATCAAATTATCATTCTTCACCTTGTCTAGTTGCTAATAATATATAGTGTCAAAATGTATAGCAACTAAAAACGCATCCATTAAATGTAATAAAACCAAAAAGTATAAAAAGAGATCAAAATGTTTTACTTTTTTCTTTCCATAATTTAGTTTCGTTGTTAAAAGTTTGGTTTAAACAAATTTAATTTTCCAAATTATACAAGATCATATGGAGTGTAAACAAAGTTTGTTTTGAAGATTATCCCGGATTGGATGTAGTGTTAGAAATTCAGCCTGAAAGTCACTGGGTCCTTTTCCTTGCTATAATATGAGAGCTTCAGGCAGAGGAGGTCCTTAAATTTACCATTCTGGCAGCGTACAGACCCAAGATTCAAGCACAGCTTCTTTTGTAAATCATGCTTGTTGGAAAATGCAGCTGACTGGTTGACTTGGTTGACACATGTCATCTTATCCCAATTGCAATGTTAGAAGTGCATGATGTTGATCACTGGATTGTCTGGTTTGTCTTGATTATTTACAGACTGCCTCCATGAAACTGGAATATTGCTGGGTGTTAGAGTATCTTTTTCCCATAACACCCACACTATATCATCTATGTATGTTGGAATTCAGATGTGACTACTGATATGTTCATGTAACATTCAAATTTTGTACAATGTCCCAGATCAAAAATGGGACATTATATTTACTTACTGTTTAAAATTTTAGTACTCAGTAAAGTAAAATCTTTAATATTAAGGTAATTCTTCCCAGCTAGACCTTTATATAAAAATATTCCTCACCTGATGTTTTTTTTGACTGATATGAGATATTTGCATAGCTCCTAACAGTGACATTGGTAGTGTATAAACATTGTAGTAGAGTTCATGTCTGTTTGGTACACACATTGAACCTGCAAATGAGTCAGTGAGTTAAGCTTTACACTGTTTTTAGCAATATTCCAGCAGTATCAGAATACCAGAAATGGACTTCACACATTGTGCCCATGTTGGGAATCGAACCCGGTCTTTGATGTGACGGCTGAAACCACTTAGGCTACCCCACTGCCCTGTAAACGAACGTCTGTGAGTAAATACTGAAGTGGTAAGGTAATAATGCAGTAGGTAATTAGGTAATAATGCAGTTTATGTGTTGGTTTCCTGTTGAAATATTTCACGTGTAGTCATGCTAAAACAACTCTAAATTACACAAGCAATTTCTTTTGGGAATTATGCTCACATATATGGATTCTCAGAAGCACTGGGTGTTATTTTGTGACATTTTTATTTCTTGTTGATGATATCAAAATATGTGGAAAATGACTAATTATTCTGTTACTGCCTTAGGGATGAGTTTGCTATTTACAAATATGTTGATCCCAGGTAATGAGTTAACATTATCAGTGGCAATGGCGGAGTGGGATGACCTCGGGTACGATGATAGCAGGGGTGTCGCGTGTCGTGAAGTATTGTGACCTGTTTTTAGGTCTAGTCTGGCCACATTTGGATGTATCTGCAGATTGATTGGGGTGTAGGTAGCCTGGATGATAGGGTGCTTGAGTTGAAAATAACATCTGAGTTTGACTCCTGTATATGCTGTGTTATGTGGTCTTTTCGATTCTATCCTTTTTGACATGATGTGAGTGAATTGTTTAGCTCTGTTCTTACCAGTATTACAGCTCTGAGTGAGTGAGTTTAGTTTTAAGCCAGTTTTATTGAGTTTTAGCAAATTCCAGGTCTTTCGTACAGACCCTGACTAAAAAATATATCCAAGAAAGTCCATGCAAGTCTAGAAAATATGGTATTCCAGGTTTCCTTAAAAATGAAGAAAGTCTCGATTCTACATTTCCTTAGATTATTTTGTTTTTACTTTGAACTCTTTTGCAGTAAAATATGTTCATTTCAGACTAGTTTTTAGTCTAGCAATTTTCAGCAACTAAATTGTTAATATTACAGTAATTTTCAACAGCTAGACCTTCACGTAAAAACGTGAGTGAGTGACTTAAAATTGCATAGCTTCCAACCGTGACAGACCTCTGTGCCTCTGATTGGTAGTGTATTAAACACTGTAGTAGAGTTCATGTCTATTTGATACCAGCATTGACCCAGCATTGACCTAGCAAATGAGTGAGTGAGTATGGTTTTATGCAGCTTTTAACAATATCCCAGCAATATCACGGAAATGGGCTTCACATGTTACGAGTACGTCCATGAGGGGACAGCTTTAAGGAACTTTATAATAATAAAATTTGGTGGCAAGAATGGTATACTTTTGAGACCATTATAGACAGTTAAGCCACAATGAAGTACGGAGTTAAATTCCCAACATGGTAAAATTTGTAAAGGAATTTGCTTTATGTCTCTTGTAGCTTCAGCTTCTGTCCATGATATAAACTTCAATACTCAAAGATTAGGCTTACAACGAACTCTATTAGATTCTTCCTAATTAAAACATGGAAGTCATGTTATATTTTACATTATCATTTTGATTGTTGCCCATGAAAATATGGTCTTCTTCAAACCATACGTGTTGCAAGAGACGAATGACCCGATCAGGTGATCAGGTCACTGACTTGGTTAACACGTGTCGTTATATCCCTAGTGTGTAGACCTTTGCCAATCAATGGATTGTTTAGTCCGAACATATAGCTGGAAAATTACTGAGTGCAGTGTTACACAACAAACCATTACCAGGCATCCGATCTTTGATTGGTTGTGAATGCGAATCATAAGCCCAACCATTTGTTGTGGCTTTGTATGTAATGTCATGCTAGACCAACACTGGGTCTTAAAACAGAATTGAAATTAAGGATGACAGCTTCTTTCAAATTTGGAAAGGGACAATGTTGAAGCCTGGTGGTTGAAGTGTTTCTTTCATATACCGGGTTCA
This sequence comes from Haliotis asinina, assembly GCF_037392515.1. Lineage (NCBI taxonomy): Eukaryota > Metazoa > Mollusca > Gastropoda > Lepetellida > Haliotidae > Haliotis > Haliotis asinina. The sequence continues at coordinate 31,112,113 of NC_090293.1, read as the reverse complement.
AATCCCACCTGGATTGTTCAGTGATATTGCTAAAGGTGGTGTAGAACTATACTCCCTTTTTTTTAAATGAAAAGGAGCCCCAAAGGAATGCTTATTGAGGACTTGCTTTTATATATAGTGCACTTTTGCATTACAGTAAGGGGTGGGTATGGTTTTGCGCCGCATTTAGTAGTATTTTAGCATTATCACGGTGGATGACACCAGAAATGAGCTTCACTCTTTGTTACCATGTGGGGAATCGAACCTGGGATTAACCACTCACTCACTATCTCACTCACTGAATATCCTCGAGCACAATGAGAATGAAACTCCTGTAACCTTCCGTCATTTATGGCGACAGGGATGAAAAGCAAATAATTTGATCATTTTTAGCATATAAATCTTAACCCAGATAAATCTGTTCATGGTCCATTGTGCCCCTCTGTCTCAGTTTTAGTTCCTGCAGGAAGCCATCACCTACCATTAGTCATGTGATTCTGGGAAATAGTGTCTTTGATGATATCAGCTTCATATTGGCTGATCCTTTGCAGTATAGGTCATTAGGGGTGATCATGTGACTGACTGTTCTGCCCACTCCAGTCAGTTGGTCACATTGACGGACACTTGATCCACGGTTGTTATCTCCGCTATGCAGGCTAATTAGCGATTGTATGTGTATGGTAGGAATACTGCTGTCGTCTTAGCTCACCATCATGACCAGGCAGGAAGATAGCGGTAGAGAGACTCTTAGCAATGTGTGTGTTACTTCTAGAAGCTCCAGAGTTGCTGAAATGAAAAGTTTCTGTTTAATCTTTGACTTGATCAAGGACTTGCAGTCAGTTGTTTGATGAGAAAAGGGAAAATCATACTCACATGTTCTTATGTTCTCTCATTCTTACTCACCCTCTCACTCGTTCACTCATTCAGCCACTCACTCACCCTCTCACTCGTTCACTGACTCAGCCACTCACCCTCTCTCTCGCTCATTCACTCACTCAGCTACTCAGCTACTCAGCCACTCGTTCACTCACCAGTTGTCATAGCTGAGAATTTGTCCAAGTACGAGAGCCCTATGCTTGTCTTCTTTTATTAGAGAGTTCTTGTGTATGTTCATCAAGCTCTGCATTGGGGTAGCCAAGTGGATAAGATGTTCACTCATCACACTGAAGGCCCGGGTTTGATTCTCCACATGGGTACAACTTGTAAAATAAAACCTGGGATTCTCTGCCATGATATTTCTGGAATATTGCTCAAATAAAGTCACTCACTCACTTACGAGGTTCTTGATTGTTTTCCTGTTGTGATTCTTGGGCAGTAAGGGTTCACATTATGAGGTATTTGTGCTCCTGTATGCCGAGTCAGAATGGTTCAGAGTCTAAAAAACTGATTGCGGTACCGATAAGATCACTTCATGCAGTAAATGTGAAGGTCTACGATATGTTATGTACAGGCCTCTAGCATTTTACAGGGCTCACTCACTCATTCACCTGTGTATCTGTCCATGTGATACTTTGTCAAGGTTGCAATGTGTCATACACATATTAAGGTCAAGACCTAGAAAGACACATGTTCAGGTCAAGGTCTGGGTCCCCTTATACAAATGACCTTGGCGCTAAGTTAATCGAAACATGTGACACACTGTCAATGAGTTTAGGTTTAGGCCACACTTAGCAATATTCCAGCAATATGGCAGCAGTCTGTAAACAGTTGAATCTGCGTACATAGTTTTGTCTGCATAGTTGGGAACCAATGACATGTGTCAATTAAGTCATTGAGCCTGACCACCCGATCATGTTAGTCGCCTCTTATAATAAGCATGGGTTACTAAAGATCATTACGTTATTGTGTCATGTACACATATGTACCATCGAGATTTGGAAAGGTGTATTTGCGTCATCACGTCTGTTTTATCAACATACTTGTTTTTCAGGTCGAGACCTTGGTATAGGCAATGAAGCTCTGGACTTCCAACAGTTGGAAGACTTCATCACTAGCGACGAAATGTAAGTAGTTTTCAGGAGAATACCATAGTCAACATGATATTTGCCCAACATCCCATCCACACACCTGTCTACAATGAATCGTTGAGCAAACATAGTGTTTCAATAATCCTCTTTCCTCCATTTTCATCAACTGACCAATAACTTACTGAAAGATCCTTTGCCCCACTTAGCATATCAATTTTGTTTATCAGAAGAGACATCTTTGACATTTGAATCAGTGTTGACGAACCCTAAAAAAATACGTGAACCTTGATGCTCCATCCTATGGTGGCCATGTTTCTTTTCCACTGTAATCCACAGTTAGTCCAGTTAGTGGGATCTTTAACTTAGAATGTGACTTATATGATGTAGGTTTTATCCAGCTACCGATTTCACATTGTCAGAGTGTTGACTCAACGTTATCACGTAATGCTTTCGTTGTTTAATCATTCTGAGGATTTCCATTTATGTTGTCACAATGTCGTGGCCTTATGTTGTGATCCATCATTTATGTGTCGCTACAAGGCTAAGTTATTTGATGCTAACATATTTTACATTGTCTTAATGTTCCATTTAACATTAGTTGAAGTTTTCCCAGTACTGAACAAACCATTAGAAACAAAGCAGAAATTTACTTCAGTGGTTATTCATCAGTTTGCATCTTGTATTGGTTGTGTGTTTTATGAAGCTGTAGCTGAATAGAGTCAAAAGAATCTCAGAAAATTCTATCGAGTCAAGTTATAAGAAACATTTTAATGTTGTGAGGAGCCCATTACATAATGTTTCATTAGCATAAATTTGCATTCAAGGATGTTAATTTTCTACAGATTTCTGCTGATCAATTTTGTAAATCGTCTGAACCCCAATTTGATGACACAATATTGAGTTTTCAGCTGAATTCGATTTTCTTGTGGCCATCCCTGTTGCCGTTAAGTTTTCAGCTGAAATACTATTTTCCTGTTGCTATTTTATTGCATTATAAAATGCAGTAATACCAATGTTGTGACAACATTGTGCAGTCAGTCATATTTCTTCACAGTTTGATGCAATGACGAATTTGTTTCCTGATATCCTACAGCTTGCTTGTTTCAAGCTTATTTACTACCAGTAATTTACTTAAAGGACTGCATTGTCCATCTAGACTCTTGCAGTGTATATCAGCTACGTCAACTTGTTTCCAGAAAATATGCTGAACAGCAATAGAAACAAGTTTCAAAAAATGAAATCTCATAAAAGTAAGCATTCATGTAAGTCTTCTATTTAAAAGTGGGCAAAAAGACAGAGTTGCATTTCTTTTGCTGTTCAGTGTATGTTGCAGTTTCCTTGTGTTGAAACCAAATCAGTTATTGACATTCAAAAGCTTTTCTAGAAAAAAGGAAAAGCATGAACTACAAAGTACAAGATGCTACTTTTGTATTTATTTTTTTTAAGCATGTTGTATGTAAAATGGACATACAGAAACTCCCATGAGTATCGTTTGAGGCAGTAGTGTATGAAGCTGCATTATTATGTTGCCAAACTGTCTATTTCCAGAAATAAAAAGAGACATCGAGTGACACAAGCATGACACGAGTGTGACACATATATATCTTTCTTGCAGAAGATTTATGAGTAATGGAACACCATTTACATCTTGTAGCTGTGTCCTTGACCTTGACCTCATTTAATATGAATATTCATAACAAGCAAAGTCAAACATTCTAGTACTTTGAATGTCTCAAATGGGCCATTGTACTAACAAGAAAGCAGATATGTTTAGCATTCATAATTTCTTAAGGGTGGAAAGTAAACTATTGACCATTTTCCTATAATTGCTATTCATGTATCTGTTGAAGTATTTTGATTTAACGGTTAAAACTCCAGTGTGCAAAATTTACGCTGGTGTAGTGCTCCCTGGCTAGTAAAATTCATTAGTACCACTAAATGATGGTCTTGGTGGTCAGTGAATATGGAATGATAGATAAGTAAATCTGTGAGTGTTATTTTGGACAAGTGCACTACAGAAAGGACCACTAATTATTGTCCACTCTATGGTCCTGTAGTCAAGAAGGAAATTTCGAAATGTACTTTTTTCTTTACAACTCCAGTCAATGAATGTTTTGATATATTGGCCAGTAAAAAGTGCCTTCAAAATTGTGAAAAAAATGAAAATAAGATGCGACTAAATTTTTTGGTTATTTTTGTTTTGTGCATTCTTGATCAGTGCAAAGAGCAGGTAAAATAAAACCTTGCTATTTAATAAAAACGAAGGAATCTATTTCGCAGTACTTTCAATACCACATTGGTTGAGTCACTTCTGTATTTGAGCACAGCATATATTTGTCAGGTGAAGACAGAGTGTGCTTTTGATCTATTTTTTTAATCTCTTTTTACTTTTGTAGGATTGGCAGATCCCCAAACCAATTAAAAATGAGTCCTTCCTTCATTACTTCCTTAATGCATGAATGGTATATTAACAATTGTGTGAAAGTTTATCCCAAAGGAATGCCTTTATGTTGAGAATGGAGGTGTTGGTGATCGGTATCTATCGCCTCCGGGGACTTAAGTATGACAGACGGGTGACGTTCTCTCCGTCTGTATACAACGCTATGACGCAGCACAATGGTGGACAATTGGACCTGTTCCTGTCTGATGACAGGTCCATTATTAATGGACACCATCCTTCCTAAAATGTATTGCGAGTCAGCAATGTTGGACGGACAGTGTTCGTATTAGCAATGTTAAAGTGATTGAGGCAAACCTCTTTTTGTCCATGGTTACCCTTATTTGAAGGGTAATCATGGGTAGACTAGAATTTGTAAGGGTTTAATTTTCTGATTCACAGTTTGTTCCATGAAAGATCAGTATAAGATAATAAATGAAGCCGGTCTGATATTGTCTTGTTTGAATAGCAGCTCTGATAATGGTGGCAGCTCTTGTCGGCCATCTTTTGTCATTAGGAATGTAGGTGAATATGTGGTATATATATATACAATGCTTCACAAAGGTGGTGAATACGAATTGGACAACTCAGAATACCCAGAATGCATGGGCAAGGAAGTGTGAACAGCACTTCAGAGAACTGTTTTCCGTCACTAACAGTTCAGTAATTGCCAGTTTAGATTAATATGTCTGCATTATGGGATTAGATCGTATATGGTTTTGTTGAAAACTCAGAGCATTGCAGAATAACGTTTTTGTTACTTGCTAGTTCACGTAATAAAACTGTTCACGTTATATAAGATGAATGTGTAGGCATGAGTTGATTGTGGGTAATTGTTTAACTTACAATAGTCTGGGTTGTGGTGCATTCTGTCACGGGTTTGTGAGATCCAGATCTTTGATTACTTAAAGGTTATTTTGATGTAACTGAAAGGCTACTAGCGATATTTTAGACAATGATTCTTTCGACTGTGACAGTTCCAGACCCGTGAAGATTGGAGTGAGAACTGATCTTCAGTAGTCCATGCTTGTCGAAAGAAGTGACTGAAGGGATCAGATGGTCAGACTCACTGACTTTGTCATTATACCTCGGTTGTGTAGATCATTGTTCATGCTGTTGATCACTGGATTGTTTGGTCCAGATTCCAGTCTTGATTATTTACAGATCGCAGCCATATTGCTGGAATATTGCTGAGTGTATTTACAGATCACAGCCATATAGCTGGAATATTGCTGAAAAAATCTGTAATTTTTATTGTTATTGCATGTTAGGTTTAATTCACACTGTATAATTCTCATATGAAAAGGCTGTCTTGGATTTTCAAAATATTGCCATATTGTCACATTGGTGATGGGAAAACCCAGTGGTGAAAGCATTTGCTTGTGAAATTGAAGATATGGGTTCAGTTTCCAGCTGGGTGCAGTGATATCAATTCTTTCAGTACCATTGAAGACATGGGTTCAATTCCCAGCTGGGTGCAATGATATCAATTCTTTCAGTACCATTGAAGATATGGGTTCAATTCCCACCTGGATGCAATGATATCAATACCATTGCCTTAGAGGCCACATAAAACTACATTCACTCATTGTTATCATCTGTTTATGTTGGCAGTGATCTGATAGAAGGATCCTTGCTAAGTACACCTACATTTTGCTAAAACTTAAGTTCTGAAATACTGGAAAGCGTCCTACATGTAATAGAAAACTTGTTTTATTTATTGTATGTGCATATTTAGGTCTGAATGTGTTCTTACTTTATGATTTCTGAAGTACTTTTTTTCATGGTGTAACTGATTCATAAATCAGTTTTGTTGTTTTGTCTTTTCTTTGTGAACAAAATCAGCCTCACCCATAAAAGAAATGCTCTACAGGTAGAAATACTGCCACAATTTGATGCCATTTGTGTGAGTAACAGGTAGGAATATTTTCATGGTGACAAAACATGTCTTGTACATATCCGTTGGCTAACTATCTTTGACAGGAGGTGTTAAGTGATAGTCATGGTTGTCTGACCATCAATGCAGTGCACTGGATGACTGGTGTGGCGCTCTGTTCATCTACCAGTTGAAAAGGTTCTAAAGATCGTAGAGCTTGATTATACATTCAACAACTTTCAGCAGATTCAACAATGTTAATTAATAGCAACATTCCTGCAACATTTCACCGTTTTGTTGTGAATAAGAGTGGGTGAGTGAGTGGGTTGGGTTTTACGCCACGTTTAGTAATATTCCAGGAATATAACGGCTGGGTAGACCACAAATGTGCTTTACACACTATACGTAAGTGGGATATCAAATCTGGGTTTTAAGGTGATGAGAGAATGCCTTAACCACTGCCACTGGACTCTGACTCCATTATGGGGAATATGGGGAATATGAGGAATAGTAGAATTTTCAAGGACTGATTGTTCTCAACGTTATATTCTATGAGATATATTCACTTCTCTGTACACAATCATAAGACTGCCAAGGTGAGTAGAGCTGTGACGATACGTCGTTGTATCGATAATCGTTATACTTTATCGAACATTAAATATATCTCTATGTTTTTTCGTATCATGATATGTATCATTCCCGTAAAATTGTAGATTTTCATTAGAAATCGATGGTTGTGTAAAAATTTACACTGTTACTTGATATCATAATATGCGTTTTTAAAGAAAAAATTGAAGATAGCATATCATGATGTGAATCGAATCATATCATATCATTCCAAGATATCGTGATATGTATCGTATCGTATAGTGAATTTTCTGTATCGTCACACCTCTAATGATAAGTAATATTACAAAAAAGAAAAAAGAAATCTTTTTAATGTCATGTGTTGAACCTATTCAAAACTTGTTTTGAAATATTTTGAGCTTTGCCATTATAAGGATATGGCTAAAAAACATACAAAATCTGATTCAGAGAGAATTGTTCTTTCAATATTTCAGCAATGTAGATGTAGATACTTACAAACAAGTTTAAAACTCAGTCAAAAGATTTACTCAGACTTTAATTTTGCTGAGACTCAAAGGTCATATTAGGCTGTCAAAGAGATCCAGAAACTAACACAAACACAAGAAAGCCCATGCAAGTCTAGAACATTTGGCAAGTCTTAATTACTACAGTTTTCATTCTGATAATGATGATACTATCTTGGGTCCTATTTGTTATATTTTATCAAAACAATTTATTTACTGTTTTACTCTATTTATAAATAAGGTTCATTTCAGAGACACGATGTTAGTCTAAACCCATATAATCTCCCCATCACTCATTTTAACCTTTTCATCTCGGAAGTCAAAAAACTTCAAGTTCGTGAAAGAAAGAGGTTTCGTTCAACTTGCATATCAGCTATACAAATGTCTCTAATGATTTTATTTTCTTTAATCCAGGATTATTAAACTGACATGAGTGTCAGGATATAGTTTCTAAGTATTTTTTCACTGTTTGTCTAGTTTCCAGCTGTGTGTACCCATTCACCTGACAAAGTGTAACGACACACCTCCCATAGGGGACATTATTTATGTCGTGGTGATATATTGCTTGCTTTGTATATGACCCGTCTCAGGCTGATAGAAGCTAAAACATCCTCAGTATCTGGTCTATCTACAGTCCCTGAAACAAATATGTCCAAAAATGCCTATGCAAGTCTAGAATATGTGATCAAGATCTGAAAATGGAGGAAGTCTCAGTACTTCTTTTTATTATATGTATATTTGTTTATTACGCCAGACCAATTGTATTTTTTGTTTTATGGATCTGCCAGATCTGCCAAGAAAAAATGATAAAAATGAAAAAAAAAATTTCATGTTAAAAAAATATAATCATAATATTTTTCATTGGCCAGGAATGTACACTTGTAAGAAAAATTTGTTTTGATTCTTTTTTTACCCAAAAGCACTTCGTAAATTGCAAGAAGTAAAATATTTTTAATGTTTAAATGGAACATTACTTTCACTGGTGATTTTAAAAAAATGATATTTTTTCTGTAATATATATTCATTTCAAAGACTAGTTATGTTAGTCTGCGCAGTGGCTTTGTAGTACGTCTAGCAATCTCAGTAGCTATGCTATCTAGTGCTACTAGCCACTACCGGTATACTACAATAAGACGGAGAACTGGCTGAAATGTTTACACCTGTCTGGGGTGTCATCTTCTGAAGACGTTCTTTTCATAAAAAGTGAATAATGTACTGAATAATGAAGTTTAAAACAATCCAGCAAGTTTCAATGATCCTAAGAAATCTCTTCTGAATTTTAAGCAGAGTCCATTGTACAAGTGCACTTTATATGTGTGAAACTCAGTAGGGTAGCCTAATAGTTAAAGCGTTTGCTCATTATGCCTAAAACCATGTTCAGTTGCACAGTATGGTACAATGTGTAAAGCCCATTTCTACTGTTCCCACCATGATATTGATGGAATATTGCCGAAAACAGTGTAAAATTACACTCACTCTCTCACCATCATATGTACATGATGATCATGATTTTGTTCCCCAAAAGGGATGATGATGACACCCATCATAAATACATGCAAGCCAAGGCAATTTTTCATCTAAAAAAAAAAGGTTGGGAATGACATCAGAGTTGTACCAGAAGAACCTGCAATTTTGGAAGTAGTTGCAGGAACAGCAGCATATTGTAGATCCAGTATGTTACCATGACAACAGAGAACAGTGCCCTTCTGTTGTGTATCATCATTAATCATAGTATCCTGAGTCGATGGAAACTGATCCTTAGCTTTGACGTAAGAGGGGAGGGTTTGGGGGAGGGTGTTGCTGATGAATCTCATTATCCATGATATACAAGGACCTTGGTTACTTCTGGGTCAAGAGTCTGATTGATCTTTATTCTTACATTTCCATCGGAATTTCATGTTGACGTGTTTGTAAACATGGTTTCTTGTCCAGGCAGCCAATCAGTGCCTTTGTTTCATAATTTGTTTATCATGTCTGCTGTAACCCAAGTAGGGTTGTGTGAGGTCAGGAGAATGTGGGTGATGGTTATGTTTAATATATGTCTGCATTGGTGTTGAACCAGGATGCATCAGCTAATGTGCAAGTTAATGTCTATTGTAGTATTTCCCAAGGGAACATGTGCTTGGGCTTAATTTGTTGCTCTCAGTCTGTCATGTCTAATCAAGGATGTTAGAAATTTCCAAACTGGCTAACAGTAGGTCATTGTTTCACAGAAGGTTTGTCAATTTGTTTGTTGTTTAACGCGAGATTCTGCAACATTACCACTATATGGAGGTTGTCTGTAAATAATCAAGGGTCTTGACTAGACACTCATGTGATCAACATCATGAAAACAGATTTGTGAAGTTGAGATACGATGACATGTGCGAACCAATTCAGGAAGTCGGACCACCCGATTCTGTTCGATCCATGGGTTACTATGCAGTTCAAACCCAGATCGTTTCTCACAAGTCATTTCTCAGTATGGGCATGGGTGGCCCAATAGGCTAAGGTGTGAAGTAACCAGAGAAATATGATGAGTTCAAATCCCAGTTTGCTTTGTTCACATTTCTAAGTCTGTCACTACTTAACCATGGGTTTCCCCAAGAAGCAAACATCCAAGATTTTCATATCTTTATCCTGTACTCCTGCATTAAGCTGAGGTGAAGGTGGAGTAGCTTATTGGTTGAAGCACTCACTTATCACACTAAAGACCCAGGTTTCGTTCCCCAGATGTGGTATCATACGTACAATGTGTGAAGCCTGTTGCCTGTGTCCCCAGATGCCAGATGTGGTATCATAGGTACAATATGTGGAGCCCATTTCTGGTGTCCATAGATGTGGTATCATACGTATCATGGTATCAAGCAGCCTAACATCCATCCACTCACTCGCTTACTCACTCACTCATCATCTCCAGCTGACCGATATCCAGAACTGTCAACAGAACCTTACCAAACAGCTATAAACCACTGAGCCTATAATTCAATGGACTATTCTAATCTGTTGCCTCCTTGAGTTTATGGCCATAGCCTGACTTAATTTATAGCAGCAGTGTCCGCCTTTGATCCTGACAACCTGGACTACTTTGAAGCACTTGACTGGTTGTGTCAGGCCCATCGTAGGCTTAATCGTTGGCTACAATCTCAGCCACTAAGTGTCCATACAACCTCAGGTTGTTGTAGCCCCCTTGACTAACACTGGCTCATACAGCAAAAGTAGCTCCGATGGTACTTGCAGTCACGGCTATTGTTACTTAGAGTCAGATTGCAATTGATGTAAGCTGCTGTGAACACTTTTAAGTTGTAGTGATCTCTGTTGGGTGAGTGAGTGAGTATTGTTTTATGGCACTTTAAGCAGTATTCCAGCAGTATCACATTAGGGACACCAGAAATGGGCTACTCACATTGTACCCGTTTGGGGAATCAAACCCAGGTAATAGACAGAATGAGGGAACGCTTTTATCACTACTCAACCACCCCATTTTAGTTGCATCAAGCTGCCATCATTGTAGAGTAAACCCAAGTGACATAGGTGGTAGATGCTTGTTTCTTTGAAATGCAGAAGATACATTGTGCTGGAATATGACTGGGAGATACTGGAATTTGAATTCATGATCCCAAATGTCTAAGGGAAGCAAGTCTGAATGACGCATCATGACACCTTAGATGAATTAATGGTCACCTCCAAATCATTATCAAATTGAAGACACGTACCTGTGGGAAGGATGAGCTGATTCATGTGTCAACAATCAAACTATTTCACCCACCAAACATAGACAAGAAAAGTAAAGAGTATTATAACAGCTGAGTGAGTGAGTATGGTTTTACGCCACTTTTATCAATATTCCAGCAATATCACAGTGGAGTTCTGACTTCACACATTATACCCATGTGGAAAATCAAACTGAGGTCTTCAGCGTGAAGAGCAAATGCTTGCACCACAAGGCTACCTAACTGCACCTTTAGATTACACCCAGGTGTAACATATTAAAAAGTCCAACTTCTGAAATTTAACCATAAAAGAGAAAAAATGCAAAAAGTGAAGAATATGAATGCGGGTTCATTTGAAGAAAAATAAGTTATGTAAAACTCAGGTCTGTTTCCAAACTCACTGAAGCATGTAGTGAGCTGACCTTTGACCTGGATGAAACTGAATGTTGTAGTACATTAGTGATGGTACATTTAACACAACAACAATACAAAGCCAACCCAGGAGGTTGTCGACAAGCTAACATCATTAAACCCTGATGGGTCCCAAGTTGCTTTTACCTGAGTTACTTTCTGGAACTAATTGTGTACACACCTGAATGATAGGTTGTGTTTGCAGCCGTTTAAATGAGCAGCAGGTCTGTTAAAATGTGTGATGCTATTGTCCAGTCAAATCACAATGCAAGGATTGTTGAAAAGGAAAGGGAATCAACAATTGACATCTGAAAATAATCATCACAGAAATATCATCAAAAAGCTCAAGAATAGTCAGATGCACTATATAGACACAGAGCCAACTTCTATGATTTTATTGTAGTCACAACAATTTTTTGCCTCAAAGTACACCAATACAGTTGGACAAATAATTCTACAAAGAAAACTTATCAAAATTTAGGTGAATCAAAAAAACATATTTTCATCAATTCAATACATTTTCACCAAAAAGAGATAAAAAGAAACGTAATGCTGATAATTTGGAAATCTGCTGTTGGAGGTATGTGAAATTACAGCTTCACTCTTGTTTGGTGTCTTATCTTTCAAAAAATATATGATGATTTTAAGTATTTAATTAACTACTAATTTTGTGTTCAAACTAATGTTAAACATCAAACTAATTTAGGCTTTTGAAGCTACTATGTGCAACACTTTGAGACTGGTATCTCTGTATAAGTGAAGCGATAATTAAACTTAGAAATCATTGAGCTTAAGTACATGTTCTGTATTTACTGGAGGATAATTGTATGTTTTAAGATGTTTTTATGTATTTGTTTTGGAGGTGTATGAAGTAAGTGTTTAAACATTTCAGCCACTTTGATGTTTCTTGGTCTGCTTTCAAGACAATATTTCAGGCAAGGTTTGTAGCAGTGAAACATTCCAAATTTAGAAACAGTATTAAAGTTATTAGTTTGGAATTTTCACAGCAACATTGCGGTAGAATGACCACCCCCAAATCTGAATAAGTGAGAGTGCATGCGTTTTACGCTGCTTTTAGCAATATTCCAGCAATATGGTGGGGACACCACATACTGTACCCATAAAGGGGATTGAACCTAGGACTTCGTCATGACAGGCTGCCGTAGACTAACAACTAGTCTCTGAAATGAACATATTTTACTGACGGACTCAAGACTTTTCGTAATGTTGATCACTTGATAGTCTGGTCCAGGCTTGATTATTTTTACAGACTGCCCAAATAGTTGTAATATTGATGAATATAGTGTTAAACAACAGACAAACAAACAGATTGTTTCCTCCAGTTTGCCTGGCTGAATATTACATTTGGAATCCTAAAACCTTTCCTTCATTCCTTGTTCATAAGGATTTTACATATTTGTTGTACTGAATGCTGAACTGAAATTTGAGTTGAAAACTTATCAAAGTCTTTTAAAAGTTGCACAAAATGAATACATGACACTTTTCAGCTAACCAGCTCTGAAATGATATGATAAAGAGTAAAAAGAAGTTGTTACACACAGATGGTCTGGATATATACTGAACAGCAAAGAAACGCAATTTTTGAAAAATTGAAAACTCATGACAGTAAGCATTCCTGTTTATGTCTTCTATTTACAAACTTGACGAAAAAACAGAGTTGTATTTCGTTTGCTGTTCAGCATATCCATCCCGTCTAGCTACATGCATCCTCAATATCTCAAGGGTATACGTTCCGATAAGTCTCCACTTTACCCTGGACGCATCTACGGCTCTGCCCGATAAATTATTACCTCCCTTTGCTGACTCCGCCTTCTCACAGTAGCCAATCAGCTAGGCCACCGTTATAACTGAGCTTGCCAGTGTCAACAAAGGTAGCGGTCGCAACTGCAAAGGTTTGCTCGCAGTGCGTCCCAGATTTTAGGGAAATCATACAAACAAATTGACAGGTCCGAAACTTTAAAACAACATATGCAGGAAAGCCTTCTACCTCTTCCAGAGAACCTCTGCATGGTTTCTGTTGACAAGTATAATCGGTTAGATAATTCAAAAAACAAAAGTGAGTTGTGATTGGTTCGCTCAACTTCCCAGCATAGACACCTGACTGGATCAAAAGACAGTCAAGGGAGGTAATAAATTTATCGGGCAGAGCCGTAGATGCGTCCAGGGTATAGTGGAGACTTATCGGAACGTATACCCTGGAGATATCGAGGATGAGCTACATGTGATTCTCTGGTTTGTGTAATGCCATAACTCCCAGCACCTCCTTTGTGGCTTTTTTGGCCATGTTACTGGAATTTTATCAGGTGGAAGAATATGAGTTGGTTCTCATATGGGAAATAGCAATAATCCGTGGCAGATATCACTACGATATGGCCATGTTATACTTAACAATGTACATCTTGTTTGAATCAACCCATGAAGGTGCAGGGTAAAAGGGGCCTTCGGCAACCCATGCTTGCCAGAAAAGGTGACAATGCTTGTCACGAGAGGTGACTGACGGGATCAGGTGGTCAGATCAATGCTGATGCGGTTGATTACTGGATTGTCTGGTCCAGACTTGATTATTTACAGACTGCCACCATATATCTGGAGATATTGCTAAGTGCAGCTTGAAACTAAACTCACTCATTCACTCGCTCGCTTGCTCACTCACTCACTAACTCACTCACTCACTCACTCACTCGAATCATGTGGGACCCAAATGCTTAGACTCTGGGTAGGAAGTTAAGGTTTCCAATCTCAGATCTGTGTCTTTTATTGCATGGAATACTTTCAAAAATGAATTAATAGTATAGCAAATTGTTGACATTTTAAGTGCAAGAAGATTAGTGCTTCTAATCAAGACGATCACACTATCTTCTCAGAAGGGCTGCAAAGAATCCACTTATAATTCATATATACTTTTCAGGAAGTGAAACCTTCGTCATTATTCCCTTTACAATAGAAATTGTCTTTCCTGAAAATAAGGAACAAACAGTACTGTGTGTTAGATGTCTTTGTCTGAAAAAATTACTTAAAGGCAAACATTACTGTTTTGTGTTTTATATCTTTTAGAGTTTCCAGTTACATAGTAACTACATTGGAATTTTATCTTCAGTCTGGTTGAGTGAGTGAGTGAGTGAATAAATTCAGCTTTAAATGCACCATTAATGCTGCAGCTATTCATGGCTTCCACCCTTATCCCATCCACGTAAACTTATGATCCGATTAAAGAAAACATCATTCCAAACAACTACTGTTAATCCTGAAACAGTTAAGTAGCCAACTCATAAAGCAGATTACCCTATCTGATTTCCAACGATTGACACCAAGGGCTTTCAAAACGGCTATCGTTTTATCACATCATCTGTGATGTGTGTTGTGTGTCACCTAATATCCAATCACATCATTTGCTGATACTCATTGTCTGACAACTAGTTGTTATGTGACAGTGTCAGTGGCAGTATCTCAGGGACATTAAATATATTTAAACATGATAATTTTTTAATGCAGACATGACATGAACATGTGTATATTAACCATATACTTCCCCAGCCAAATAATCAGCTAAACAAGCCATTTGTTGTGAGTAACCCATCTTGGCTAGAGTTATCTTCAGTGACCCATGTTTGTCATAAGAGGCAACTGCTGGGAGGGGGTGGTCAGGCTCGCTGACTTGATTGATACGTCATCATATCCCAGTTGCATAGATCGATGCTCATGCTATTGATCTCTTGATTGTTTGGTCCAGGTTTGATTATTTACAGACTGCCTCCATATAACTGGAATATTGCTGAGTGTGGTTGTAAACATCAAACCAATTGGCATAATTACATAGTGCTCATGAAGTCAATCACTTGATTGTCTGGTCCAGACTTGATTTACAGATTACCATGATATTGGTGAATATTTCTGATTTTAGCCTCAAACACACAACAAACCCTTATCATAAATGGTCACTTATTTTTTTACAGGAGTATATATTATATATTGAAACTTGAGAGATTACCAAAACTTTCATACTTGTGATACAACGTAACAGCAGTGGCCACAAGGCGTAAACATCCTATTCTACTCAAAAGAAGTTAAGGCAAACCAAATCAGTAAATCATGTTGTCCTTTACTTTATTTATCAGTACTTTAAATGTTTTATCAGTTCAATTTTTCAAGAGTATTTATGCAAACATAAGATCTGATATTCCAAGACTGTAATCATATCAAAGATTCAGGTTGTCCTTTACTTCTTTTGAGTAGTGTATTAGCTATTTTATCAATTCGACTTTTCAAGAGTATTTACGTAAATGCAGGATCCTATATTCCATGACTGCCCCACATGGCTTGGCCCCCCTGTATTTCAAGAGCTTGGGGGATTTGTCTCAATAAATGTATGGACAGGCTGTCGGCTGTGTTGTCACACCTAGAACAGGTGCTTGTGTTTCTGTTAGCTCAGTATATTCTGTGACACCTAGACGATCCCATACATCTTGAGGTAGTCCAACTTGTCAGTCCACCTTCGCAGTCTGATTTGTGGAAATTATTTTTACATGCTGGCTTGATGTGGAGTTTGCAAAGGTTATAGTCTGTGGCCCTGGTTGTTCTAGAAATTCAAATTATGTTGATATTTTTTGTGTGTTTTACTCTTACTTTGATTTCCATGTGTTTGATCTTATGCTGGTTGCTTTTGAGATATGGATATGTGTACCGTGAGGTGGTAGTTTTCCAGCTTTCTGTTCCTCTCATGGTTTTGATGCACAGTACCTTCGTGAAAAGATCAAATTTAATACAATGTTATGTTTGAAATTACTTAAAGTTAGTTTTCACTTATCAGAAGTTCACACAAACCATGTGATCTTGACTAACAGTTTGAGTTTCCAGACACAATGGGCAAGGTTGGTGACTTCTTGTCCTGTTGAGAATATGGGTTTGAATCCTGGTTGGGACTCCAGCTTATGGTTTTACTCATGCTGTGGGGTAGCCTAGTGGTTGAAGCCTTTCCTGGTTATACAAAGATCAAGGTTTGATTCCCAACATAAGTACAATGTGTGAAGCCCATTATGTGTCCACTGCCATGATATTGTCAGACTATTGCTTAAAGTGTCATTTAGCTATGCCCAGTCACACTTTCACTTGAAAAAATATTCACTGTTACACAATAATATGAAGTTTTTACTGTTTTTCATTAGATTAATTTTGTTCATGTGGGTTGTAAATACATTAATTCAGGTACAAGTCATATTTACCAGCCATGATGTAAATAAGGTTTGTTGATGTTACATATTTTCTTTCAATAAGATCAAAGCAAAACTATGATAAAAATAAAGAATTGTGAAATCAGGTGATACTACAACCAAATTTGTGCCACGGATAAACCAGTCAGGGCATCCAAATATTGATGTTTGCAAATTTGTGTTTTGAAAAAGTATGCGACATGAACCAATACATTGTTTTGTGTTACAATATGGCTGAGGTAACTGTGTCAATATTCAGCAGTGGTCCAGAAGCACAATTTGAGGAGACAGCTTTGTTCGCTGGTGTCCCTGTTTTGTAATAAAACTGGAAAGACAGATCTGTTCGTTGGTGTCCCTCTTTCTTGTAATAAAACTGGAAAGACAGATCTGTTCACTGGTGTCCCTCTTTCTTGTAACAAAACTGGAAAGACAGATCTGTTCGCTGGCGTCCCTCTTTCTTGTAACAAAACTGGAAAGACAGATCTGTTCGCTGGCGTCCCTCTTTCTTGTAACAAAACTGGAAAGACAGATCTGTTCGCTGTCGTCCCTCTTAAAAAAATACTGGAAAGACAGATCTGTTGGCTGGTGTCCCTGTTTTGTAATAAAACTGGATCTGTTCGCTGGCGTCCCTCTGTCTTGTAATACATGGAGACTGATTAAGGCATTAAGGTAGGGATAGCATAATGGAACCCAGGTCTTTGCTGTGACAAATGCTATAATCACTAGGCTACTCCATCACCCCAAGAACTGACGAAGACATAACAGTATGGTTGGGTGTCGGGGAGACATTGCTGTTCATTGCTGTTGAATCCGATGATGCTGATGGTGATGATGATGCTGATGGTGATGATGATGATGAATCTTGAGCAATAAAACGTAATAATATGTTTTGTACACTGCTGTGAATGATTTGTATATGTCTGACAGCCAGTGGTGATTTTCCTTCGAAAATTGATGGGATATGATGACACAAGCTGACCACATTAAGAAACTACCTGTGAGAATAAGCAATAGTGTGCGCTGGCCCCTTTTTCATGCTGCCGTTTCTACATCTACCCCCTGGGGGAAATTTAGGAGGGGGTAGGGGAAGGATTAACTCTAGATGAACATAGCCTGCTTGTGTTGATCTGCCCACTTAACAGGTATGTAATTATGAAAGTGAACCTCAATGCTGCCTTTTAAAGTTGACACTCACCAACCCATTACCTGCCAACTAACTGTCAGCCATCTTTTGTTCTGGCAGCCATCTTGTTTTTGTCCAATCCTTTCATCGGCACATCTGATCACCCACAGCAGTTCATGATTGTTCTCAGACACAATAGGACATTTTAAAAGTGACTTCCCCAGTGCACAGGGAGTCTTTTGATCTAGCATGTTCATGCATGAACACTTCTTGTAAGTTGCAGATAATTTAGGGGATGTTTGTGAAAGCATGATATATTGAAGTGAAGTGTATGAGAAGTAATGGCACAGAAAACAAACATTTTGATAGTTGACGAACGTTTTATGGTAGGCTGATTTATTGAATTGTTGTGTTTTTTATGTCTTAAAATGCATCTCTTACTTCATGGAAATTTAATGCCTAAATCAGACTTAACATTTTCACTTGTATGTATAGGATTCAAACGTTTCAGAATACCTGCAGTTTAGTTATCTCATCAACATCTCCTTGAAGATGTACAAACACATGTCAAAAAAGCGGGTAGTAGGGACAAATGTTATAAGGTGTTATTTGCAGCAGAAAAATATTCCAGATCATTTCTTTATTTCATTCACCCGTCGTTACACTTCTGCAATTTGGGGTTAGATAATCAGTTAATTATTTCTTTCAAAGATGTTTATGAACACACACGAATGTCCAGTCTGAGAATATTTGGTTATGGTTTGAATAAAAATCTGGTTTAGTAAACAAGGAAAGCTTTGCTTATGTGAATACTTCACTGGTACAAATATAACACAAACAGAACACACAACAACTAGACAAGAAGACAGAATGAATATATTAAAATCTCAACACTGTGTGTACATTGAAAATTCTAATTAGCAACACGTTTGTAGTTACTTTTCATTACTCTTTGTTGAAGTTATTGTTATTTATTATTCGGTTTAGACTTTTATGGAAATGTGTAGTCTTGCAAATGAACTGGTGTAGGGATTCTATAATATTCTTATTTTCATTATTGGTAGTCCTCGATATAACACAGTTTGGAGGATAGTTTTGAATATTTTTAATTGTTGGAGGTTGTTTTTGTTTGTTATTTGTTGTGTGGAATGCAGTCTTTTCATTTTGGATGAATGTTGAAGGAATATGTCATTATGTCTTTAAGTACTGTGATAAATACATCACTGAACACAATAACTTTGCCATGGTGTTTATGGTTTTATAGATTGCAATTGCTAAAGAAAATGATAGGTGAAAGAAAGATTAACCTGTTGAAAACACAACTTATTTCTATGGATGCTTCTAAAAGGATAATTAATAACAAACAGATGATGTGAACATTTTTAACATCAAGCCTTTGTCTCCGGTCGTTTAACTTCCCTGACAGTAATAATAACAGAGAAGGTTATTTTTGGCTTTCAACATTTGACTTAAGACGCTTATTCACCAGCATGGAACTTAAACCTGCAGCCAGGATTTTCTTCAAGTGATGAAAGTCTAGTTTGCACGCGTGCAAGAATTTTGCCATCATGACTAGATGTTGACAGAATGTGATTGGCTGATCTTTAGCTGTGGGGGTCACAACTGGAGGGGCTTCGTGCGTAAGGTACTATGCCACACGAGGACCACGTGTCAACAGAGTATCCCTGGCATGGTTCAAAAACTTCGCTGTTTACTTAATGCTTAATTTACAAATTTCTGAGCCCTTGTTTCAAAGGACCTCATTATATGACATTTGTCCCTCTTTATAGTGCCTGCTCTGAAGTATGTTGCAGATATGTGTGATGAATTTGTTTATTGGTCTTGCCTGCAGAGACCATAGCATTATTTTAATAAAACAATACTCTGTCATCTCTTTCTGAGGCATTACAGTCTATACTCATCTGTTTCTGAGATCTCACAGCATAAACTAATCCCTTTCTGAGGTTTCAGAATAAAGTCCTCCCTTTCTGAGATTTTGCAGCCTCTACTCATCACCTTTTGAGGTCTCACAACATATGTTCAAACCTTTCTAAACTTAAGCAGCCTGATGCTCATCCTTTTCCGAGATGTCTCAGCCATTAATTCATCTTTTTCTGATGTCCAGTTGCCAAGCCTCATCTGTTTTCAGCTTCTGAAGTTTAAAGTCTAATGATCAGTGGTCTCTGTATAAAATAAATTTCATCAATCAAATCCATAATTCTATTTCATGGTCTTGTCTTAGCTTATTTGAGTCAGATATGACAAATGAGACCTTTAAGTAAGATTCTTTCTGAAAAGAAATGGATAAAAAGTGATTCTACTTTTTGAGACGACAATCTCTCAAGCAAAATATATGAAATGCTCCATTTTGAGCAACTGACGACACAAGCATCTTTTATTCATGTGTGAAGGAAAGTGTTAATAATCAGGTTGGTGGTACAAACATACAAACGAACAGCTTTCTATCATCCACTTGGCAGCAAACACTAGTATTCAGATGAGCATTATGAGAAGGCCTTCAGGTTTTCAGTGTATGCCAGACATCTTCGAGGGCAAACAAACCCTCTCACAACTGGAAGCAAACATTTTCAACAATTTTCACACCTCAAGTCCAAATCCTGTTGCCACGGAAACCACAGACGGCTTTGGCAGCCATGTTGTTGAAAGTGTGATATTTTGCAGATTGTTATGTTTAAACGGGTATAATGCAAGTTTCGTTTTCAGTGCCTTTTCACTTGCAAACAGTTATGACCCTTTCACATGTTATGAACATTTGTGTGGAGAAAGAAGTTTACTGTTGTTGCCCTGGTAATCTGCTTTTTGAAATGTTTCTGTCCTGCTCATTTCATTGTTCAACAAGATCTCAATTGATTTTAGATGTTTCAACATGTTTTTAAGATTAATTGCACTGAGACAGTACTAAATACTGTTTCTGAGTGCAGCATAAAACTCACTCACTCACTCACTCACTCACTCACTCACTCGCTCAAATCCCGGAGTACTAGGATCTGTAGTATCTGTGAAAGTGTAGTCCAAAATATAGCATACATTATAGACAAAGACTTGGTGACCATCAATAAATAGGCAGTGAATGAGCTAGATCAGTTGAACTATATGGAGAACTCAGTGTACTATGTGAAACGCATGCTGTCGATGTAACACTTAACGTGTTTATCATAACATTGAATGATGACCATGATCTATTTTAAGATTCAGTCTGACTACATCAGTATGTGACTCAAATGTTATCCTGCGATAAAGTTTGCCCTTTGAGTTATGTCATGAATGGGCTGTTCTTGACATGATCTATCTATACTGGACAAAAATAGTTATGGATATATGTAAATTTTGAAAATCTGAATAATGGTCTATTTTGTTCATTGACACACTGATAAAACATCAATCTTAAAAATACCAATATCCCTAACTTATTTTGTCTAGTATAGTTCAGTGCACTAACAGGTGGAACAAGCTTTTTTCTTAAGTTAATTGTGATAAGGATAACTGAATAGATGATGATGATGATGATGATGATGATGATGATGATGATGATGGCAGTAGTGGTAATAGCTGTGGTAGCTGTAGTAGTTGTAGGGGTGGTGGGATAGCCTAGAGGTTAAAGCGTTCGCTCTTGCTAGACACCCAGGTTCAATTCTTTTCATGAGTACAGTGTGTGAAGCCCATTTCTGGTGTCCCCTGACCTGATACTGATGGAATACTCCAAGAAGCAGCATAAAACTGAACTCAATCTATCAGTGTAGTAGCAGTAGTAGTTATACATTTTTTGTAGGGCGATGGGTTAGCCTACCAGTTGTAGCATTCACTTGTCGAGGACCTGACTTTGATACCCTGCTTGGATACTAGGAGTGACGCCCATTTCTGGTGTGGTAATATTGATTGATTGGCTCAAATCAGTCTCACAGTTAGTATAAAGCATCATATTGTTTTCCAGTGATACCAAATGAATATTTTACTGCAACTTCACTGACCAATAATTATGCAAAATCACACAGCATTCTCAAATACCTCGCAACCATCAGTTTATATGCACAGCCATATATGACATGTGTGATTGTGTGTTAATGTCTTGTTTATGGAAAAACATAATGATTGTGAATATTGTCTCTGTCAATGACAGGAAATGGTTCCATGTCTTTAAGATACAAAGAGTTATCCCCCTTGTATTCAAAGTAAACCTATCTCTGAGAATCCAGATTGGATACTTTAGTAATGTCTCTGTTTGATTAGGGAAACAGAATATTTAACAACCACTGGCAAAGAAATACAAATTGGATGCATATTTCATTCAAGTGCTTTGAAAACAACAGCAGATTCTCATTGATATGAGAACGTCATAAATTTTGTAATGTGTAGGATATTGCTGGAATATTGTAAAAAGCCATCCTCAATTTTAATGAGCCCTGTCATGGGTCAGTGGAGACCTGTTCGGTTCGGACTTCTGATAGACAGCAACCGCAACATCAGTGTGAACTCATTAACTCAGATAATGCCAGACTAATTTTATTTCATGTGTTACGGAAAACCTAGACACGAGTGCATTAAAAAAATAATATTCTTTTTATGTACTAAACTTATACTCAGGGCAATTCTTTAAGTATATATGGGTCAAAAAGCAGTCTAAAAGTTGTAAGTATACAATTTTAATCAATAAGAACAATAGGATTTTATTTTATGAGCGGGGAAAATAATTTTTCTCTTATTCATTGAAAGTGCTGTATTGAAGACAGAAATGTCTGGGAGGTATTGCTCCATTACTCACGCAAAACATAAAACCAAAGTAACTAACCGAAGTTCATTTCTTTTTCAATATTATGAATTGAGCATTAGGCCAAACATTTTGGGGAATGGATTTAGTGATGGTGATGGAGAAAAACGTCTGTGAAAACACTTTGTGGAAAGAAAGTTTTTGTATAATTTTCAGTTTTGATTCAGACATTGATTTTATTTTTAGTTTCTGCTCAGTGATGTAAAAATCTCTTAAATTATTTACATTAGCAAGACAGTCTTTAAGACTGTCAGTATAAAGAACAATTCTTTTTTCAGTTGGATTTGATGTATTTTCAGGTTTTAAGGTTGGGGATCATCAAACAAAACTGAAAAGATAAAGCCTTATCGTCTGGGAATATCAGTTGTTCTGGATAGCAGCTTAATCTAGGGAGAGTGTGCCACAATGTTATCAGTATATTGCAGTATCCTGATTGCTAAAACATGAATGAAGGTCTTGCAGTGCTAGTGATTGTTATTTCCTTTTCATGTGAAACATGAATAGAGGTGCCAAGTTGCAGGAAATTCAGTTGTGATAAGGAAGGAAATGTAAGGCATTATTTTTTTTATCAAGGAGAGTTTCAAAGTCGTTTTCTTTTCAATTTCAAGGCTCAAAGAAGGCTTAGGGGGAGTTGGGGGAACTTGCCTCAGTCACAAGCTTTAGAATTTTTTGTTTTATATGATGACTAAGTGTCTTAATGTGGTGTGACCTGTGAAGGTCCCAGGGTAGAATAGGCCTTCAGCAACCCATGCTTGCCATGAAAGGCGACTATACTTGTCATATGAGGTGACTAACGGGATCGAGTGGTTAGGCCTGCTGATTTGGTTGACACATGTCATCGGTTCCCAATTGCGCAGATCGATGCTCATGTTGTTGATCACTGGATTGTCTGGTCCAAACTCGATTAGTTACAGACTGCCACGATATAGGTGGAATATTGCTGAGTGCTGTGTAAAACTAAACTCACTCACTGACTCACTTTATGGGGTGTATCAGGGGAGAGAACTCTAGATATTATTCACACAGTGATTGAGCAATCTGGCGAAATATGAATGTTGTGTTGCTAGGTTTTGAAAGAAGCTGTTTGTAACAGCATTAAGTTATAGTCAGATGTTTCTTCACATATCATATGTATATTTGGGTGTTAGTTAATATATTTTAACAGTTTTTAGTTTTCTGATACTAAAACTGTCAATATGTAATCATAGTAACAATGTTCCTCTAAACCCATTTCAGATGCACAGTAACCAAACTGCATATATTGGAGACAAGTTACTAACTTTCCTGTTGTTTGTTATCTATAGTGACCCCAAATATCCGGAAACCTCGCCATCTGGTCAGTTCTCTTAAGAAAACAGTCTCTTCTGCTAAAATTGTGACTGTCGATAATGGATATTCGGTTTCTGATTCCGGACGGTAAATTGTACACATGCACCTGCTAAATCGACACAAAATTGATTCACTTATCCACACGAAGCTTTGATCTACTGCTTACCATGTGTTTTGAGACGATGATAATTTGGATTAATGACCAGTCAGCGGGATATTGGTGGTGATAAGTAGGCCTATCCAACTCTTAGTGAATTGTAATTGGCAAATCAAAACAACCATGCTGTTTTTGGTGTGATTTTAACCAAGAAGTGTTTGCTCGCTACCATTTCAATAATGAAGCCTGGATGCCAGACATACAGATACACTAAAATGAAAGTGTCTGGATATCTGGGGTTTCACTTATGATTGTTGTATGGGTGTGTCAGCAACTGTTGTATCTGTGTGTAAAAAAAAATACATATACAATGAAGAGAGAAAAATTATATTGTTACTTCGACCATAACTTTGCATCCGAGGAAAAAATTATTAAGCTACAAGTTGTGTCATGCAAAAATCCTTTTGGTCATCAATCATATACATATTTTACTACCAAAATGAGTTACGTCATAAATGGGTTTTCCCTGACATGATCTGTCTATTTCAGTGCACTAACATGCAGAACAAGCATTTTTTCTTAAGTTAGTCATGATAGTGATAACTGAATTGCTGCTGCTGGTGATGATGATGATGATGATGATGATGATGATGATGATGATGATGATGTCACCAATCATTTACATACTTTCTAAAAACACAATAAATAAAAAGATATTGAGAAAAATCTCCTGAAATTACTTTTTACCACAAATACTGAAATACTATGCTGTGGCAAAGTTTTACAAGGGTGTTTTTCTCAACTTTTGATTGAAGTCATCTGCTTCACACTGGTGGAAACCTCTCTGCAAATAATAGTTTCTAACTTACTGAGAGGATACAGTTTTATGAAGAGTCTAATGCATGCAAATTTGTACACAGCGTTTGCTCAGTGGCAAGAGTATACAATACATGTACTCAAGTGTTCATCAGCCTTGAAACTCAAGGTCACGGTTGTGACTATCTCAAGCACCTCCAAAGAAGAATAAACATACATGTTTCTTCTGTTTACAGTCATATGTGTGTGCAAATAAATACCTGGAAAACTTCTATTCTGAGATGCAAATTTAGCTCTGCAGAGTTTCAGCAAATATTTTAAGGTTCAGTTCCGGTTCATATTCACTGGACCATCACGCCAAAGGCAAGTGTTTGATTCCCCACATTGGTCCAATATGTGAAGCCCATTTCTGGTGTCCCCTGCAGTGATATTGCTGGAATATTGCTAAAGGAAATGTGAAAACCATACTCACAATTAATCTGAAGCACATTGAAAAAGAATTGTCATGTTTGACAGGAAATCAGTAAAGATGCATTATGTGCTCTATTCTACCATAGAAAAACAACACTGAATGAGATTTCAAGAACAGTTTTATTTTTGTATTTTTGTAGCAAATATGATAAATATTGAACAATAAATGGTCTCTGTATGATCCGAACACTAATGGTACATAGAAGATTTTACTATGCTTCATTTTATTCAAGGCAGCTCTTCGTGGGGAGATAACTCTTAAAGGCTTGGTTGTATATTTCATCAACTCTCCCTGACAGATTTTCAAGACATGTTATTTTCAATTTTAGATATAATTCCAACATCAGTGTAAGTTGAGATCAAACAGAATTTATTTATGAAAACAATAGGTTGCAAATTTTTATTTACATTTTAATTTTTCAACTGCTTTGGAATTTTGGAGGTAGAAATTTACTTTTGAATGAACTATTGAAAACACTGGTATCAGCACAAACAGTGATTAATTTCCTCATCTTGGAAGGTTTATTTCTGTCTTTTAGAATCTTGAATGTTTTGCATCAACCTTGCTTTCACATATTGAAAGTAGTTTCACCTCATTTGATGTGGTTGACTTCCCCGCTGTGTCTCTCATCCCACAAAGTGATCATACTCCAATTGTTATCACAACTCTCATATTCTAACATGTGTCATGACAGTCCTTGCCCTACTATTGCTTCATGGAAATGAGTCTGGACTTACTATTACTCCCAGTCACCGACTAGGTGTGTGTACGTTATGCACGCACACAGAGAGTTTTGTTCACATTCTGCCATTCCGGCAATTTTGCATTTTGAAAGGTGAGCTGTCAATATCTTCTCCAACAAACCCTGAAACAGTTTGAACAGAAAGAAGTATTTTCAAATTTGCATACAGAGAATTTATTCAGGAGATGAAGGTTGTGACTAAGTGAAAGGCTAACACCAGTTCCGAGTGCATCAGAGATGGCACAGTCAGGATCACCTGTCACCTGGTGTATGTCGTTCACATACATCAACATTAAAATGTGTCAGACTGTATTTGTGAGGAAGTACTCAACAATGTGTGTCGTAAAGTAGACAATGGAATTAATATATGTCAGTCTATCACAAAGATATATTGTGTGTGGAAAATATTACTTTCAAGATGATAGTGATGATAATGACAGTGGTGATAATGATGATGATGATGATGATGATGATGATGATGATGATGATGGCAGTAGTGGTAATAGTTGTGGTTGTGATGATTCCCCACATGGGTACAGTATGTGAAGCCCATTTCTGATGCAGTGATGTCGCTGAAATATTGCTTAGTGCACTCACTCTTCTGCCTAAACACCTTTTTGGTGCTCTTTTGAATTCAGATTCTAGCATTGTTACCAATGCTGACCAAAAGACATGACTTATAGTATCCGGTAGCCAGGCACCATGAATTTATTGATCAAAGTATGCCAGTGCCATTGATTGTTGTTTACAATCTCATTCCCTGATCGTCTATACCAGGCTTGATTATTTTCCAGGCTAGGCGAACACCAAACCCAAGTCATTTCCACATTTCCTATGAGTGAACTACAACACCATGATCTATGTGTTCCCTTGTGTCACATTAAATCAGAACAGTAATAACGTAGTACCATGTCCGTGGTTTGCCAGCATGGTATGCAGGTTCAATTTATGTCACACTGCCTCAATACTGTGATCATATTACCACTCTACTACAGTAAATACGTTGAATAAACAACATGACATAAAGTTGACATTCGGGAGAGCATCTTAATGTGGCTCTGTGACCAGCCATAAAGGGCACGGATTAGTACCCTGCTGGTCCTGGAGGTGGGGTCAGAGCCTCCATGGCCTTAGGGTGGGGATGGTGGTCCTTCTTGGCCTTGGGGTGGACTTGTGGTTCTTGATGGCCTTGGGTAGGGGATGTTGCTGTTTGATGGCTTTGGGATGGGGATGTTGCTCCTTAATGGCCTTGGGATGGGATTGTCCTCGATGTCCTTAGGATGGGATTGTGTTCGTTAGTGGCCTTGTCGTAGGGATTGTTGTCTTTGGTGGGAATGGTAGTTTTCATAGAGGTGTAGAATAAGGACCTTGATGGCTTTGGATGGGGGGAGGTGTTTGTCATGAGCATATAGCAGCAGGACTTCAGTGTTTATAACTGATTATGACCTTGGTGTGGTTGTCAGGGCAACTTCAATGTTTCTTTATGATCAGGGAGTTCAGGAATGCATTGGGGTGAGGATGGTGTTTGTCAAGGGGATGGTGTTAGTCAAGAGGATGACATTTGTCAAAACACCAGGGAGAGAGATATTCCCCTGTGTCTTGTCAAGCCATTAGTTAGATATTGTTTCTGTGCTGAGATACTGGAGGTCATATAGACAGAAGGGGCCACTCTTGTACAAACTAAATTTCAGAACATTATCTTTTGAAAATGGTGTCATTAAGTAGTGTTACATTAAGCTTTTCTGGTATGTCTTACAGCTGAACCAAATATTGGAACAATTTTGTTCAGGTGAATGTGATAGAATATAAAAAAATAATGCTTTTCAGCTTTTATATTTTCACTCTTTTCTTAATATGAATGTTCTGGGAATCCTGAAACAACATCTCACCTTCATGTAATAATTTATAGAATCTGGTATCAAGATTAACTGGGTAGGTCAGTAAAAGACTCTGTCATTGTTGAATTACCGGTGCAGAGTTGTGTCCCTTTGAGTGAGCATGCTTGTGTGTATGGGTTTCATCAAAATGATAAAAATCTCAGGCCTGCAACACTTTAGACTTTCCAGGGTGTTGGGGTAGCCTAGTGGCTAAAGTGCTCACTTGTCATGATGAAGACCCAGGTTCAATTCCCCACATGGGTACAATGTGTGAAGGCCCTTTCTGGTGTCCCCTCATGTGATATTGCTGGAATGCTGCTAAATGTGCAGTAAAACTAAATTCATTTGCTATGCTTTCCTCCCTCAATAAACTAACATGTTGTAACTGTGTTATAATCCTGTTATAACCTTGCTATGATATTATTATCGCCATGATATGACCGTAATATAGCCATGTACAAGTCATGTTATAACTGTTTGACCATGTTTGACCAATAGCTGAAGTACTATTTCAAAGGACATTAAATTCACTCACTCAGTTATTGTTATACTCTTCAGAATTCTGGACTGGAGTAGGCACACATTATAGTTACAAAAGGCGACTTGGTTATATGGTTTAGTCATTTCCTTTTTGTTCAAAATTGTGTATTGTTTGTTTTGTTTCTAGTTTCTTTGCTGTTTAAAACTGCACTCATAAATGTTCCAACTATATAAGACAGTGGTCTGTAACAATCTAGACCAGACAATTCAGTGATTGACATCATGACATGGTTTGGATGTAATGACATGCATCAACCAAGTCATCAAGCCCAGCCACCTGATCCTGTTACTCACTGCTCATGGCAAGGTTGCTGAAGATTAATTCTCACCCAAGGCCTCATGAGTTGGTGTTTGGTGCCTGACTGCTCTTCATGACATTAACCACTGGTTTGTATGTTCCAAACTCTAGATCTATTGTTTACCAGCTGTCCTGACATGGGCTAGGTTTACTAATTTTCTGTGATAAAGACACAAAAAATAATTGTCCCAGATATTCAACTGAAAATATAAGTTTGCATTTATCTCGACACCTCTGTTATTGAAGAGCTTGCAAACGTCTCAACACCATATTCATCGTCCTTTGTGTTGATGTAAAGAAAACAAAATATTTGTGTTTAAAACTTTCTATTGGAAGCATAGTGGAGTCCCACCCAACCCAAGTTCCTATTGACCTATGACAAAACTAACACGGGAATGAATTCAGTGGTGTCCTGTTTGCTCAGTTCGTAGTAGAGACTGGCAAAGACTTGGTCGAGAATGTACACTTTGTATATTCAGACGATCTTGTTAAAAGCGTGTTGAAATGAGTCCACAGAATATATGCCACCTGTCAAGAGATATCTTTACCACAGTTTATTTTATTTTCCGAATGGGTTATTATACCAATACTATCGTGTCCATTGCAGCTGTGATGTTCAATTTTGTCCTTTTCTACAGGCTGCGAGGTAAAGGTGACACCCATTGTTGATCAAACATTTTTGCACATTATATGACGTGATCCAAATTGAATTTTTATGAATATTATTAAATATGCTACAATTGATATGAATATTAATTAAACATAGATTTGTCATGAATTGAAAACTAGTTGTATATATGCTGAGAAGACAAATAAAGAAACACAGGAAAAATTTAGCATTCCTTAATATTTTCCAGTTTTCATCACCTGCTTTGTATAGCACTGTGGGAGGAAATCTTGGAATATAATTAATAAAGGAACATTGCCAATTGTACATTAAGTGGTGTTCCCTTATTTGTTTCCTTCAGTATTTACAAGTGATATGGGATTATTTCCAGACAAAAGAGAATAAGTCTTTATGTTCTAAAGCAATAACAAAGAATGAAAGCTCTTTTTATTGATATTGTAAAGAAGAGAGAGACTAATATAATCAGATAGCATCAGATAGTATTTGGATTAATGTAAATCTGAAAAAAATTCTTTTAATGTTCAAATTTCTGAAGATAATTATGTTTTGTCAGAAAGCTTTTGAGATTTCAAGAGCGCTGCAGCATGGTACTAAATAAAATTGCAAAGATAAAAGTCTAACCTTAAAAACTGGATATTGGAAAAAAACTTTGAACCTGTGACAGTTTGAGTATTATGGAGACTAGTATTTGGAACTCTTATCAATAGACTAGCGTCTACTCTCATCTAAAACAGGCTTAAACAAATATGGCTGCTTGAGTAAACTCGAGCCATGCGTAGCAAGTAGATTCGTACCAGTACGAGACAACGTCCATAGACTAGGCATGAATAACGGAGCTGGGTGTTATATCCTTGGGCAACAATGAGCTCTCTCTGAGCCTCAGTAGTTGTCAGTCTTGCCTACAGTCATCATATCGTCATCTTTGATGAGATCGGTAGAACAGAGATTGCACTGGTGATTGGAAACACGGAGAAACATTGACAGAAAAAGTTTTGAAGTTTTTGTGGTATTTTTGCAACCTGCAGCTTTGGATAACTTTTGTCTTTAGTTTGGGAGGAAAGGATTATCATCGAGTGATTTTGTGTCCTGAGGAGAGAATTTTCCAGGAATTGCAGTTTGCTTCAAATTGTGTTCATGTTTACAAATTGTCTGGATTTTGAGTGAGAGTTACCTGGCCTTGATGGAATGCTGACATTTACTGAGGGATAAATATTTGGAGCTATGCTAAGGTATGTTCACACTGCACATAGATTTCAACTTTAAAGTGTTTTGTCTTACCTGGCTTGATATATTTCATGTTTCTTTGGTGAGTAATTATGTTGATACTTTCATTGTTTATTTCATTATATTTATAAAGAATTAATTGTAGTGCAATGTATTTTATGAACTTTATTGAGTAGAGTTCATCTGTAAAGGATTTTCATTAGATTTTGTTGAACAGCTGTGTATTCTAGTGAATACCTCTGTTATCTTATGACAAACAGCCTTCTCAAAAGTCAAATAATATGGAATTACTTTTAAATTATTACCAGTTCAATGAGTTCAGTAGGGTCGCTACAAGTAATGTAGATGTTTCCATGTTAACTTTCTTTCTGTATGTTAACGCTATCCTGAGTAAGTAGTCTGCCTGTATAAATCAACCTTCACTGGTTTGTCTTACAATTGATCAGGTGCAAAATTTGTCATGAGACTGTATAAAGAAAGAAATTGTCATCCATAAACATCTGATGTCTTCATGCAGTATCAACTCATCAAAATGCTTCTCATACACTTGAACGTCAAACTCATTTGAAGAGACACTTTTTAATATTTGACCTGACAAGAACTTGTTTCTTGAAGTATTTTCTCAATTTTGAAATTAAAAATAACAAATTTACGAATATTACAATCATTAATATTCCATGTTAGAAAGTTGTTCAACTCACAAGCAAGTTGCTTCAGGATTAAAAACATGAAAGACAGCATATATTGTTTGAGAACTAATTAGATTAAATTGTTACTGAACATCGAAATACTAAAACATGTAAGTAATGAATAAATGATTTTGTCCAAATATAGTTTCAATAACACTTACAAAATTAAAGACAAGATACAAATATTTGTTGCTTCTAGAAAGACAATGGCTACAACTGCAGGTATTTCAACAGTTACATTTGCCTCAAAGCAACTCTTTTTTTTATTTAAAAAAATTCACCTGTTTACTACCGATTCTGTCCATCCTTTAACAAAGAGCCAAGGAGTCATAGTCACCATGGGCAGCAAAATGGAGTCAGCTGACACTTAGTTTAGATCTGTTTTATTCCACAAGTGAAATGGATGGGGTAGTTTGTGCAACATCAATGGAGACGATGAATCCATGAGCTGTCTCTGTTGAGCAATCTGGGTTTGTGATCTAGAAATTGTGTTTGTTTGTGTAAGCTACATTAAAAATTGGTACTGTAATTTCTCCCAGTTTCCAAGTCAAATCATGTCATCATCATCATCATCATCATCATCATCATCATCATCATCATCATCATCATCATTTGAGATGCTTAACAAACTAGGAGTTACTGTAATGTTAAGATGTACTGTTGTGGCAAATTATCGTTGTAAATGGTTTCACAGATAGAATCTTGATTGATTTATAAAATCCATGTATGACATACTGTCACAATTTGTCAGAGGAATACAATGTAAAATACGGACATTGATCAAAAACGGAATACAGTTCTATCACAAACATATCTAACATATCCTCGTAAAATCAGTAAGTTCTGTTCAGTAAATTGATGATAATTTTGCAATATGCCTGTCGTATCGCGACAGGAGACACTAGTAACAAGCTTCACAAATTTTTGTACCCATTTGGGGGAATGGAACCTGCGTCTTTGTTGGGGCGAGCAAACACTTAACTAGGCTACCCTACCACCCTGTTGGTTCAAGACAAACTAGAGATTGATACTGTGAGCATCATCCCAAATCCAGACTGAAGTGAAACACTGTAATCCAAGTCAGGATGTATTTCTGCTGTCTGTTGAGTTGTTCCTTGTCAAGAAGTCATGGTTTGTGGGACTTTGATCCCGAATCTCTGTAGGAATCAGGGTAGAATGTAGTCCATGGATTGTTTCAGTTATTGTTCAATGCATTTGTATTTTGTGAGAGATGTATATGTATTTTGATTGGAGTGAGTGTTTGAGATGGGTTTTAAACCGCTTGTAGCAATATTCCAGCAATATCACTCCTCAGGCTTCACACACTGAACCCATGTGGGGAATAGAACCCGGACCTTCTGCATGATGAGCGAACGTTTAAACCATGGGGCTACCAAACTGCCACAACTTCCATTGGAATAGCCAATTATAGTACTGAAAAAATATGAATGACCATTCGATTGAGTCATTTTACTTTTTTAATCTGTCACGGTGTTACCAGCAAACTGACTGCTTCCTATGGATTGTCCAATTTTTTGTGGATTAGTTGTTTCAAAAATGCAATTAATTATCATGTACCATTCTGTATAAGAAACAGATCCCAACCACACCGACAACGAACAATTGTAATTTGTCATAAGTGTTAGTTCCTGAGACTCCAGCTGTTAAGAGCTGACCTAATGACACTTGTATTTCTGCACAAGGCCTCCCCATCGTGCAACACCATCCGGTATCGTCGACCTGAGAATATCCGTGTTAGGACCAAACTTGATGTATCCTGTAGTCGAGTAAATAAAATGCAACTCAGTGCTTCGCAGAGCTCCCCTTTGATAGATTTTGCCCATCTTCGTATCTGTCCATCTGTCAATCTGTTAGTTCTACATTTCATAAGTTCTACTTATTTTATTAGTGTCAATGTACTGGAAGAAATACGTACACACAAAAAAACCCAAGTAGCAAAAGATTTCAAGTATCAAGTTCCAAGTAGCAAAAGATATAAAGCAATTTATTGCAGTGAAACTTAAGTTTATTTAACATTAAATGAGAACTGGTAGGTTGTGTCACCAGTTTTAGGTAAGTGTCTTCTGTGACCTATTCTGAATTTGACCTTCAACTAGATCATAATTTAACCTTTTAATGCATGGTGACCTTGATCTATTTAGTCAAATTTTCTTTTGATTACAATGGAAAAGAGTCCAAAGATTCTCCATTTTTACCAAGTGGAAAAATGTTGAATCTGGTGTAGTACCTGTATAGGAATAATCACTTACCTAAGTGTTCATGAAAGTCTTGGGCTTTTCATGCAAAGAATTGATGTTCTTTACATTTTCTTCCTCCCGTCAGATCAATTTTGTGAAATCAAGACATGTACAAGAGCTAGGTTTGTCTCAGTAGTTTTTAATGCAGTTTGCCATATTTGTTTCCTGATGGGTTAGTATAAGTTTTCCTTAATATTGTATTGTGTTTTAAGACTTCAGAGAAATTAGGTTCTAGAAATACTTCACGAAATGGCTGTCCTTATGATAGGTATTATTTTCTGTTTGAAAGTGACTGAATCTCCTTTGTCGTGCATTAACAAGGGCTTGCACTTACAAGCCCTTCAGATGAAATCGTTTATTAAATATTGGTATCATATTACTAGCCTCACAAACTGCCCTATTGTTAAGTGACCTAGCTGTGTTACAGGTGGTGAGGACATTTGGGTCTGAGGTGAAGTGGGTCTGGTGCCATTGGTCTCCATATTCAAATGTGTGGGTTGCAGGGTAGAATGGTTGACTTTGGGTTTAAGACAGCTCTAGAGAGTATTTCAGTTCAGAGAGAATTTCAGACATGGTGTGCCTGCGTAATGAACAAAGACGATCCAGAGACTTACATATTTCAGAGTCCACATGTTGTGTTTGAAAGGGTATATTATGATTTACGTTGTGCAAAAGTTTGAATAGTTTTCCAATGCAAACGTGAATCATCTGTATGACTGTATACTGGTTAACTGGTCTGTCTGTCTCAATGTCTCTCTGTTCGTCTGTCAGTCTCTATCTCTGTCTGTGTCTTTGTCTGTGTGTCCGTCCGTCCGTCTGTCTCTCTGTAGAAAGAAGGTCCAGAGTAATGAAGGTTTCAGACATTTTCCATATTTATTCATGTGGAAAGAAGATCTGAGTCTAAATGATGTTATCACTTCAACAATGATGACAAAATGAAAAGCATTGTTACAAGGCTAACAAAAACAGAAAAGTGTAGATCTAGGATTCAAACTCAGAATTATAAGTTTCTTGCATATAAAACAGTGTTTCTGAGTATGTTAGGAAATTTTGTGGTTTACTGATTTATAAAGTGTCTAAATGACCTAAATAATGTTAGGTTGCCAGGATATACAGATTTAGTATCTCAGAAATGGGTACCCGGTGGGATATGTCATTTGGCTATCAACCTTGTAGCAGCTCACAGGCAACTTGGGTTAACTGGAGTAATCACATTATCTTTCTTAGTCATGTGAGCACTCACCTAGGGAACTGAGTTTCATGCATTATTAATGCACTTAGTATTATTATCTTTTTAACTGAAGTTGGAACTCCATGCATGTTGGGTGCACGCAATTTTAATGCTTGTGATCTCAGACAGACAGCATTAAGACCTCCACAGAAGGTTGATGGCTGACATAGTTTTTGTTGATTAAGGACCACCTTCAGGGTTGGTGGTCACAGCGTCTTCCAGGGGAGTGAAGGTCTGTGGTTGTGTGTGGGTCATACCAAAGGGTGTTAAAGACTGAGTGAGTTCAGTTTTACGCCACACTCAGCATTATTCCATCTATATGGTGAAGAAAATAAAAATAGCCTGGGAAATATTTTACTGTATGTGCACAACAATTTTCACATTTTTAAACCACATTTCAAATTTGCTTGCTTTGATGTTATATTGGCATTGACATTGTGTTAAATCACAGATTCATGTGGCCCCTCCTCTTTCTTGTCTTGTTGACCTACTATGTAGATGTGAGGCAGCCACATTGCTCTCTACAGCTAGCAGGGAATTTTTACTCCACATTAAGCAGTGAACCTTACCCAGAGAGATAGATTGTTGCTCAAGTGCAAAATGCTCTCCTGAAAACATATTTTATTAAGCTTAATTTACCCTTTTGTCATAATACTAACACTAGTTTGACGTCACCATTTAATTTACCTTTAAAACACACTTCATGCCCTGCACACAAAAAAACGTTTTAGGCAGTTTTTAGTCCAGGTAGTCAACCAATTCATCATGTTTCTCCTTCAGATGTCAATCAACAAATGACCAACTCAATCATTTGCAAACCCACGAGAAATATTTGTCCAGTTTAGCTCTAAGGACTGTGATTTAGAAGATCCATGGCATTAAATCGTTTCGTTATCACACGATCATATTCTACAGGTGTCAGCCCTTATTTCTTCTTGAGTACAATGTTTGTTTCATCATATGGTGTTTCCTTGTTGAGGTATCTGATTGGCCGGGGGGAGATTCAAATATTTGAGATTTTGTCTCGATGGTGACAGTGATGAAGCACATAGACAGATAAACAAACAAGTCTGATGACAGATCGGAGGCCTATTGCCTGAATATTGTAAGCAGTGTATGCTTTAGTAGTTCTGTGTTCAGTCAGTATTTTGTTTAAAAAGCTATAGACATGTGAATGGAGAAAGTCAAATTATATTCCTAATTTTGGATGAATAAGCAAAATGCAAGATCTATTTTTTTGTAAAATATTAGATTTTGACAGTCATTTTGCTGTTATTTATCACAACATGTTTTGCTGATGTGTATTATTTTTAATTTGGTCAGTATGTCTAAAAACATTCAAAGTAAATGTCAGTAATTCCAGCTACACTCATGCACGTAGCAAAAGTACTGTAAGTCCCCATGGTCCCTTGTATGGTGGTCAACATTCAGTTGTCAGTGATCTACAGCCTTTTTTATATTGTACTATATTTTGTATTAATATTATTGGGATTTACTTACTAGTTCTGTTATTTGTTATAAAATCATAACTTGGTTTTAGTCTCAATATGAGACTGAAATATTGCCAATGTGACATAAAATCTGAATTCACTATTTTTAAATCCAGTTTAACACTGTTCTGTCAAAGGTAAAGGGCCTCAGAAGGATGTGTGTGTTTTTTTAAGAGGCTTGAAAACATCTTGAATTCAATTTAGTGTGGCCTTGCATTTACCCATCACAGTTAACTATAAAAAAAATCCTTTAGGATTTTTTTTTTAAATTACATAATGTCAAAAATGATCCATGCCAAAATTCTTGAATATAGTCTCACTGGTCTCTGGTTACTGCATTGATTTTGGGGGCTCTGGTGAGACTGGAGATCTCCAAGAACCTGAGCCTGTGAATGGCAACTAAATGGTCGGTTTCAATGACTTGGTTGATTATGTCTCATTATGTAGATTGATGCTTATGGTGTCAATCATTGGGTTTCTGGTCCAGATTCAGGTATTTATGAGCTGAATATTGCTTACTGTGTCTTTGAAAAACAAAGATAAGGAACATTTATGCTCCAAGAATAATTAATGTCTGATGTTGAGTATGGAGTATTGACACAGTCTTGAGTGTAATGCTTATTTCTGATGTCCCCTACCATGATATTGCTGGAATATTGCTGAAAGTAGGGTAAGGCTGAACTCATTCACTCACTCAAACAAACAATATAATTTTTTCAGAATATATATATATATATATATAAACAATATAATAAATATTTTCACAAATGAAAGACACAAAGTTTCTAAATATTGAGAAAAATTACAGCAGTTCATGCTTAAAGCCAAATCTGAAACAAAACCAGTTTCCAAGCGCAATCAAATCTATATTCATATCAAAGCCGATGGATGCCACCAGGTATTTTTATACCAAATCTACATCCAAAATCTGTGTTGGCTGTGATTGGTTTTCTGTCCATTTGGACCCCCACCTGTAGAGCAGGTCAAGGAAATAATAGAGAACAATTGGAGATATCGCTACCCAGTCCTCATTATCAAGTCGTAAGTGCTTCGGTTATTTCTACCTGGTGTCTGGTAGGATCCTTTTGTCCAAGGCCATACAAAACCGTGGGGCCATGTGGAGGCCTGGGGGTGGGGGTGGGGGTGGGGGACAGTTGAGGGGTTACTTTGGTGTCTAGAAAGGAGAAAGCAAATTGTTGCCTGTGTGAGGAAATTGTTTGTTTGTAGCAAACTGCTTTTGTTTAAGAAGTGTCTTATCAGGTCATCCAAACATCGTGGAGGGGATATTGTGTTTTGCAGTTGGTACCGAAACCACAGAATTCACTCAGGTTAAAAAGTTTCAATTTTTGTCAAATACAAAGAATAGGAGGTGTATAGGTATTATTAATGCATGTGGAATTAGGGTGTTTTTTATACAGTTATAATTGTGTAAAAAACAACCATTTTCTTGACAATTCTTGTGATGTTTTTGTGCAGACATGGTTGAGAGTCTATGGAGTGTTGTTCAGTGGTTAAATTTTCTAAGCATTTTTAGGCCAGAATTTTATCTGTTTATTGGTTCTATATTTTTCTTGTCTGAAAATTCTAAGCTTCACCCAGCCATGGAAAATTTGAGTAAAACCTGTGAGGCATCATGACACAGTTTTTGAGAGTCATATCGGAGGTTGTGGAGAAATAGAGCTCTTAGTATACATTATATTAATAGCAATCTTATTGGGTTGATCAAAACATGTTGTAATGAAAAAATACTCAATTTCTGTTACAATCGTGTTAATGAATTTGTGAAAATGTATTGCCTCAAACATCACATAGAAATATGATTAGCATATTTATTATCTTTTTCATTTTATCAAAAGACTATGAATGTGATGTCATGAAAACAGTATTAGTTACTGTTGAGTTTTGGGGCTTGAATTATAACCAGTTGTAGAACAATTCTTTACTGAGATCATACAAGCTTGCTTTCTGTGAAATATATAAATAGCTGTCTTCATTGTTTTAGGGCTTGTGGAATCAAAAGATGAAAGTAGTCTCACCTTGTATGGACAAAACTTGTGAATGGCCATGCATCAGCATGTGCCATGCCATGATTCAGAGTTGCGTTTGCAGGTGTTTAGAGGAGAAAAAAACATTTGGAAATTATCACCATTGAATAAGCATGTCTGTTGTTCATAACAACTTTTTTCAGCATCACAAAATCAGTTACCATGGTAACCACACAAAGATACATCCACACACAACTATTAATATTTAACTCAAGGATACCATCATATTTGAAGTCTACAGTGTACCCATTAGTCATAACAGATTTGGGAAACAGTTTGTTTTTATTGCTGAGTTGATCACACATTTATTCTGGAATTGTACTGGCGTTGAACCTTGCCATACCTGAACAAGGATCAGCAGGCAATCTGTTTTGAATTCTTAACTCGGTTTGACTAAGTGTCAACATGCCCAGTGTCAATATGAGGCAGAAAGTGCTCTCTGAAGTGTGAATGTATTTCGGCGTTGGTTGATTCCTGTCCCAGTGTCAGGAGTTAAACTATTAGTGCATCTTGATCCAGAACTCAATAAGACAGACAGGCAGTGTAGTCTGTATTTGTATTTAGTTTAATCCATAAAGCATTTAGAAAGTATGTTATTCTGATTGGTTAATCAGAGGTTTCAAACTGCATTGACAACTTCTGACTTGATGGCTGCATTACCATAGACCTAAATATTTATGAAAGAAAAAGTTCTCTTTTGTCAATTGGTGATGAATTTTAAGAACAACAAACAACAACTCAGAGCTTCTCACATCTGTTGTAAAGGGAAAGTAATACTGTAGTGATGTCAGTCCTTGTTGGTCAGTAGCATTTGAGTGTTGAAATGCGCATTGTTCAGTGTTTTGTGTTTGTGGAAAACTAAACCAGACTAGAACAAAAATGCAGCTGTGGTTGACATTTTGGTCTCATAAAACAGGACTAATCACAAAATTCAGTAACACAAAATACAATTTCCACCAGTCCTGTGGAGTAATTTTATGAACCCTGCTCCAGATTGAAAAAAAGTATTTATAACCTGAATATGAACACTTCACTTGTGTGGCTCTAAGGATAACTGGAGACTAATGTATGGTCGGATCAGATAGTGATAAAATATTTCGTGAACAAAAAATAAATACAATCTTTCAATGTCGTACGGCCTACCTTCAGACAAGATGACGTTTATTTCATTAACTGTTATATTTACATGCATATCACGCATTTACTATCGTTAATCCGCCACTGCTGTAGAAGCAATCTCTAAGTTTCGCTGGACATGACATCATTTGTTTTCGATCCTTTTGTTGGCTGAATATTTTTAGCAAGCTTATGATAGTACGACATGCCCATTGTATCAAAAACTCACACTGTGCTCTCAAAAAAAACACCTGCGGCAGTAGATTTCCCATGTCATTTACCGTGGTGAGTACCATATGAGACGTAATACCCTAGCATTCCCCGTCCAGCTACTATGCAGGCTTATCCTCATTATCTAGAGCCTCATAATTACACTGTCGGTAACTGGTCTTCTTTGTGTTGATAGCCTCCCATAGACTAAACAATATAAACAGCATCTGTGTCTGTTTGGAAATGAATTCTGCAATTCATTGCCGATTTTATGTAATCAATTTTCCAATTTTGGTGTGCCATAAAAATAAATCAATCAGCATGGTCACATGACCAGTAACGTGATCGTGTAAGGTAGTATGTAAACTAGGCGGGCAAAACATTAATGGCATTTTTGGAGTAAAGATTTGGGATATTTATGCATTTGATCATCAGGCAGTTATTGCATTAATGATTCCAGAGTTAAAATTAATCTTTCATTGATTTTTTTCTGTTGTCGACGCATGAGACTTTGATTCATAGTATATTTGTGTCCCACCAATAGCGGGGATCGTGTTGATGACATGCAGGCTGCTGCTCATGGATTTTCACGCATAGTCGCGCTATAAATGGGAATCATAACGACGGATCAAAAACATATGATCGGAAACGTATGATGTCGCGATATATAATTTTCATTGTAACAAATAAACCCATTTAAACTGAAAAGGAGCCCAAGGGAGACTGGAAATTCAGAGCCTGTCTCCACACAGTTTAATGTTTGAATTATATCCGTTTGGCTTCACACACTGTTTAATGTTTCAGTTATCTCCCTTTGGCTTCACACACTGTTTAATGTTTCAGTCATCTCCCTTTTGCCTCACACACTGTTTAATGTTTCAGTCATCTCCCTTTGGCTTCACACACTGTTTAATGTTTCAGTCATCTCCCTGTGGCCTCACACTCTGTTTAATGTTTCAGTCATCTCCCTTTGGCCTCACACTCTGTTTAATGTTTCAGTCATCTCCCTTTGGCTTCACACACTGTTTAATGTTTCAGTCATCTCCCTTTTGCCTCACACTCTGTTTAATGTTTCAGTCATCTCCCTTTTGCCTCACACACTGTTTAATGTTTCAGTCATCTCCATTTAATGTTTCAGTCATCTCCCTTTGGCTTCACACACTGTTTAATGTTTCCGTCATCTCCCTTTTGCCTCACACACTGTTTAATGTTTCAGGTGCCTCCCAGAGGAGGCAATCCAGGCGGTGGCCTATGGAACAGGTCGACCTGACCAATCAGGGATGAGTGACCTGAAGCTGAACGTTCGACTTACATCACATCTGAACCCTCAGCCCCAGACCACACATGCTCAGAGCATGTACTGCAGCGTGCCCAATACACGCGTCAACTTCGATCCCACGCAACACCATGTATATAAACATCACACGTGAGTAGCATCTTTTAGAGAAGTTCCTGCACCAGGAATCTCTTCATGACCCTTTTTCTCCTGATGAAGGGCAGTAGGGTAGCCTTGTGGTTAAAGCATTTGCTTGTCAAGCTGAAGACCTGGGTTCAATTCCATTCCATGTCAAACCCATTTCTGGTGTCCCTGCCATGATATTGCTGGATTATTACTAAAAGCAACACAAAGCTATTCTCATTTACATGAACTCTTGAAAATCATGGAATATTCTCTTTACGTGAAACCATTTTACTGTGCAGAAGTATACTGTAGATAGGATGAAAAACACATAATATCAATGTTATCAACAGTTAATCCCCTGAATATTCATTCTCGTTATTCTAATAAATAAGATTTCTGTGTCAAGTTTTAAAGTCTATACAAAAGATGATGAACACATAATATCAATGTTAATAAGAGTTAATCCCCTGAAAATTCATTCTCATTATTCCGAAACTAATGAATAGAATATTTCTGTGTGAAGCTTTAAAGTCTATAAATAGGATGAGAAACACATAATGCTAATATTAACAACAGTTAATCCCCCGAAAATTCATTGTCATTATCAAAACTAATGAATAGGATTTCTGGTTGACATTTTGAAGCAGCTTATATGAGCAGTGACTGATCTGAACATCTACATGACATATCTTCAGTAAGACAGCTCACAGAAATGCCTTGAGGCTACATTTTCGTGTCTGTGGTATACTTATGTAAAGTGTAGGTGTGAGGACATGGGAATAGTGTCGGTTGGTTGCAGCGTCTCGCGCTACCAGCCCCTACTTTGTCTCCCGTCACAACAAGAAGGGCGGACTGGTACCACCTGGTACCTGCTTTCAGAGAAAACCTCTCAAATACATCATTTTAATTTTATTGTCAGGATGTTAAGAAAAGTATTTTGCAAATTTTGTTAAAATCATATTTGTTGTTTTTTTTCAAGTAAATAATAACCAGCTTGGGGACTTTGAACAGGATATGATTTTAGAATAGTTAATTTTAGAATGTCTAGTTTTATACGTAAATGGCTTTATAAAATATTAATATTGGATGATATTTATTTTTATATTTAAGA
This sequence comes from Haliotis asinina, assembly GCF_037392515.1. Classification (NCBI taxonomy): domain Eukaryota; kingdom Metazoa; phylum Mollusca; class Gastropoda; order Lepetellida; family Haliotidae; genus Haliotis; species Haliotis asinina. The sequence goes on along the minus strand of NC_090293.1, from coordinate 31,069,948 downwards.
AGGATACATTTTTGCTTGAAACTGAGATATATATTAAAGACATTTCCAAATCAAGAACAATTCAAATTATGCATATGTTGCAAAAAAAATATTTGAGGAAAAAAAATTGTTTCCATAAAATCATAAATAAACCATTCAGTATTCTTTTTTATTTTGAAATTAATATCATCCTGGCTGAATTGAATGGCTCCATGGTGTACAGTATGAATCTGTAATAATAATAATAATATAAAAAGTATTTGAGAGAAAAAGTTGTTTCCATAAAATCATAAACAAACCATTCAGCATTCTTTGTCTTGAAATTGATATTTTCTTGGCTGAATTGAATGCTTCTGTAGTGTTCAGTATGAATCTGTGAGAATGATCAAAAGATATTTGAGAAAAAAGTTGTTTTCTTTAAATCATAAACAAAATCATTCATTGTTTATTTTGAAACAGATATTTTCATGGTTGTGAATTGAATTGATCCGAGGTCTACAGACAGAATCAGTGAGAGGAAGTGTGAAATATCAAGATAGAACATCAAGACCTCCAAGAATGACCTTTCCAGTAGGCATTGGTATCAAACTAACACTACCTAAAGTGTCAAAATATCCCCACGTACAAGAGAAACGAGCAGAATAGGTGCGAACTATCTTCAGCCCCTGTCGTGATCCTATGGTGTTGAGTACAACCCCTCTCCCAACGACCATGTGGCATACACGTAACATTTGGAGATGAGTACGATGTATGGGAACGGCTTCTTTGCTAGAATGCCATTTGATAGTGTTTGTCACGTTAGGAGCCACACACTCAAAGCCAAACGTATACAATTGGAAAGACAAGTTGCCTTGGCGACATATTTATTGAAGGTTTATATAGTGTTCACATGAAGAGGCTGCTGTTGTTCCCGGTATAGCCCCAGCCTTGAGACTGCGCTCATGGCTGCTTTAATTTAGACTAATTGGTGATATTGCTTTAGGTGGCAGGGTCTGACTCACTGCTCAAAGTATGCCTTCCCTTACAGCATGGGTGTTGTTACTTTCAGTTAGAGACATGCCGATTTTAGTGATCTGTCATTTAGAGACTGAAAATATTGTCAGTAGGATACCAGTATCAGTGCTAGACATGTGATATTTATAAAAACTCAGTGTATGGTAGGATTATGCAAATAAAAGAATTGTGTTCTATATGATGAAATGATTATCAATCTGTCCTGGAAAATGATATTAGTAATGATAATCTGCCATGTAGAATGATATTAGTAATGATAATCTGCATTGTAGTATCACATTAGTGATGATAATCTGCCATGTAGAATTATATTAGTAATGATAATCTTCCTTGTAGAATGACATTAGTAATGATAATCTGCTTTGTAGTATGACATTAGTGATGATAATCTGCATTTTAGTATGACATTAGTAATGATAATCTGCATTGTAGAATGACATCAGTGATGATAATCTGCCTTATGCATGAGAACACTATTGCAGTGAGGCAGGATTAACTGTTTATACTGAGAAAACTAGAAAAGTTGTTTTAAAAAATGTGTGCAAACTATCTAAAACAAAAAAATGGTATTATAAAGGAGAGCCAGTCATATAAATACCTGGGAATCTGCTTTACTAATTGTCTTGGCTTTTCAGCACATGCTAAATATTGTTCCACAGGTACTTATTGGGGTTCTCAAGAGCATTCACAAAATCACAGATATTGATTATCATTCCTTTTTCAAAATATTTGATACAAAACTCCTTCCTATTCTGTTGTAGGGTTCAGAGGTATGGGGTTGCAATCATTTTGATGTAATTGAGAAAATACATTTATATACTTGTGAGACATTTTTAGGAGTTAAAGCAAGTACACCTCATACCATGGTATATGGAGATTGTGGAAGATTTCCCATAATAAAATATTGTATACTTCTGTTAAATATGCCATCTGATAGATACCCTAGACAGTGTTATGATATTATGTTAATGTACGATATCAACAGGAAGACTAATTGGATGACTAACATTAAAAAATTTATAAATACAATAGGTTTTGGGGATGTATGGCAAAGTTAGCCTGTAGCCTTTTGACTTCCGTACAAATGCTACTCAAAGGCTGAAAGATGTATATACACAAGAATGGATTGCTTCACTGTCATTTTCAAGTAATTTTTTCTATTATAGAATGTTTAAATCCCATATATACAGAGAGAATTATCTGTTTTCACTAAATATCAAGAAATGTCTAAAGGCATTTGTTTTGTTTAGGGGTTCCTCACATGACTTGGCAATTGAAACAGCGAGATATCATAAATTACAGAGAGAAAACAGAATTTATACATTTTGTGTAGAAGATGAATATCACTTCTTGTTATTTTGCTCATTCTGTTGGGAGTTACAAAAAAAATGTCCAACATATTATTATGGATATCCTGATATAGTGAACTGTTCTTTGCTGATGAGTACTGTTCACAATGTCCTTATCCGTAAGTTGTCAACCTTTATCTACCAGGCATTCTCTCTATAAATTTAAACATAGTAACGTATAGAAAGCATGTGCTAATATTGTTATTTGATATGATTTGGTATGATGTGGTGTGGTATGATATGATGTGATATGATATGATATGATATGACATGACATGATATCATATTATATGATGTCATATGACATGATATGGTATGGTATGATGTGATATGTGGTATGAAATTGCATGATATGACATAATAAGATGGGATATGATATGAGTGAGTGAGTGAGTTTAGTTTTATGTAGCACTCTGAGCAATATTCCAGCTACATGGCTGCAGTCTGTAAATAATCAAGTCAAGTGATCAATAGCATGACCATCAATCTGCACAACTGGGAACCAATGACGTGTCAGCCAAGTCAGCGAGCATGACCATCCTATCCCGTTAGTGCCCATGTTGGGAATCAAACCCGGATTTTCGGCTACCCCACTGCCCCATAGGGTCTGGATCAGACAATCTGATGGTCAGCTGCATGGACATCAATCTTTGCAATTTATTCATGTTCCAGATCGCTGCCAGATAGCCCCCCAGATTCAGGATCAGAGCCATATTCTCCTCCAGATGGCAACCAGCACAATATGCAAGGTGAGTTCAGAGTTACCTCCCTTGTACAGCTTCAGTTACACTGTTCAGAAAGCTTGAAGGCATGATTTGTCAGTCAAGCATTAATGCTGGAAAAGAGGTTGTGAGCAGTGCTGGTTTACTCCTAGGTTTTGTACTTCCTTTTAATAAAGTGGGTCAATTTATCTTAGAGCTTCTTCAAGTTATGATACAATTTTATTTTATAAGTTATCTTTTCATTTACATTTATGATAACACTGGATTCTATGTCTTCTATGTCTGTGTTGTCATATAATCTTATAAGCAACCGTATGTCTCCACTTCATTTTTATAACACCTTAAGTCCACTTTTGTAATTGCTCAATTCCTAATATTTGTATCAACCCCACAAGGCACAGAAAGTAGCTGAATCACAGCCAACTTGTCTGTCATTTATTGACCCTTCTATGGTGCAATTGACATCATAGCAATTTGTAGAAATTAGTTCTAATAAGAGTATGAATGTGTAGGTAAATTTTAAGTTAATAACCAATCGTCTCTTTTTTTGTTTTGCTTTTGTCACTCAAACATTTTTTTTTTTCACATATTTTGATGAACCTGTGTTTTCGTATAGTTCAAGTTGATGAACTAGGCCAGTTATTTTGATCAGTGAAATATAATACTGAGATTTTGAATATGTTTAGCTTGTCCGACTGACGCTAAGCTGTTCTGAGTGGTGTCTTTGTTTGCCGAGAACTTGCAGATATGTACTGACTCAAGTGTGCAGTTCAAATTCCAAGTGTTCAGATACTCTCTACACCATTACAAGTCTTCACATACTCTCTGTGCCATTACATTTATTCGAAAAGTGGTGTAAGACCATACTCTTTAACCCATTCAACACCTTTGGCTGGCATGCCGACCAAGACATCACAAGTCCCCAGACACTGTAGGCCAGTATACCAGTCAGGCTGTTGTCACATCAAGATTATGTATAATTTTAGGAACCTAACTTAAATATGGTTCATTTATCAATTCTTTCAGTTTTCACAATGTTTGTAACAACTGACCATACATTATCTACAGTATTAGAATTATAAATTATTTATCACAATGTTATCGATAAAATCAATTTGCAGATACATGCTTTAACAATGGGTCCACATAAAAGTTGTCAAAGAATAAAGTGACATTGTTTCAAGGGTATAAAATAGGTGGAATAAACTTAAGAATGCATACAAATTCTATATACATAAGCATACCCTGGCCAAAATCTGAATCTCATCAGAACTGTCACACTCTTGTTCTAGATGCATTTGGTTGTGGTTTGTGACCCGTGAAGGTCAATGGGGAAGAATAGGCCTTCAGCAACCCATGCTTGCCTTAAAAGGCGACTCTGTTTGTTGTAAGAGGTGACTATCAGGATAGGATTGTCAGGCTCGCTGACTTGGTTGACACGTCATCGGTTCCCAATTGCACAGGTCGATGCTCATGTCATTGATGACTGCATAGCCTGGTCCAGATTCGATTATTTACAGACCGCCACGTCATCGGTTCCCAATTGCACAGGTCGATGCTCATGTCATTGATGACTGCATAGCCTGGTCCAGATTCGATTATTTACAGACCGCCACGTCATCGGTTCCCAATTGCACAGGTCGATGCTCATGTTGTTGATCACTGGATTGTCTGGTCCAGATTCGATTATTTACAGACCGCCACCATATAGGTGGAATATTAATGAGTGCAGCATAAAACTAAACTCACTCACTCAGTGGTTGTGTTATATAAGAAACAACCACACATAGTAACAAATATTTCACAGTTTTGGGTTGCAGAATATGGAATCATTGGCCATATAGGGTCGAGGATACCTTTTTGTCTTGAGATGTTTTTTCGGATACCTTTCCATATACAGAAACGTATCTGAGGTACATATCTCTAGTACCCAGCGACAAAGACCCCTTCAGCCCTACTTTGTTTATATTTATAATAAACAATAGCAAGATAAACATCAGCAGGATATTTCTGCTTGTTTGATGTTCCCTGTCTGGAATACCGGTATTAAATTAAGTCCTATCTCCCTCATCCTGTAATGCCAAAGGGCGTGCAAGGAGATATTGTCTCTAGATTTTGGCCAAGCTGTGAGTGGTACGAACGCTGGAATGAGTCTCGTACACAGAGCTGTGCTTGTCTTCAGGCATTCTCACAAATGCAAAATGGGCTTGACAATTTTGACTTTGTTTAAAACTCTTTGAGAGCGAGACCATACCACAGTGAACTGCTATTAAGTCAGAGCAGTAATGCTTGTGCACTTGAGAATCCGTATTTTGGATAATGCACAGCATCAGTGTGGACAGTATGCAGGTAAGGATTGTTTCATCTACACTAACGACTGTCTCCCCTGGATCAGCCAAGTGAAAAGAATAGAAATGACATTAAAGTCTATTTTAACTCCAGTCATGTGAATTTTATCTTGAATGTCGTTGACATTTCCTGGTCCATACACCTTCTCTCGTTTTCGCTTACAACAATGTTTGTGTATTTGAGTGTTTGAGGTGTTTCAATGATAGGAAATTGTGTTTATTTAACATGGATGAGGGAGATGGGGTAGTCTAGTGGTTGAAGTGGTAGCCCATTACACCAAAGGCCTGGGTTCCAATCTCCACATGGGTACAATTTGTGAAGTAAATTTGTGGTGTCCCTGATGTGATGTTGCTGGAATATTGCTAAAAGCTGTGTAAAACCTTACTCACTCCTTATCATGATGATAAAAACTATTTTCTTTGTTTTGCCATGACTGACACTATCACTGGATTAATGGGTTAGCGAGTGAATTCGCTTATCAGGCTGAAGACCTGCATTCAGTTTCAGCATGAGTGCAGTGTTTGAAGCCCATTTCTGGTCTTCACCATATAGTTTCACAGGCGTGTTTTGCTTTTTCGTGAAATGAAGGAGCTCAAAAAGTGACTTCATTTTCAGCATGAAGCTTAGGCAATCTGGAATTGCCAGTGTATTGTGGACACTTAATCAGGATGTCTAGTGTCCATATTCAAAATTGCCAGAGGCTGTGAGGTAGCCTAGTGGTTAAAGTGCTTGCTCATCACACCGAAGGCCCGGGTTTGATTCCCCACATGGGCACAATGTGTGAAACCCATATCAAGTGTCCCCTGCTGTGATATTGCTGGAATATTGCCAAAGGCTGTGTAAAACTATGCCCACAATTACTTGTGATGTTTCTCCCTACTTTACAAGAGCTTTTCTTTAAATAATCTGTGGATGGTGGGTGACCTTGTAGGTATGGTGCTCACTCATCACCCCGGATCCAAGGTTTGATTCCCAACATGACTACAGTGTATGAAGTCTCTTGTTCCTCTCTTTTCTGGAATGGAATGGAAATTCACCCTGTTCATATTTAAGATTTGATTAAAACTGTTTCAGCCATGTTTAGATGCTACAGTAAATTGTATTTATATTAAGTGAGTCAATACCGATGCCATTTATGTTACTTGAAATCAGTCAAAGAGCTCTTTATGAGATGGAGTTAATCAATTAATCTTATATGGTAAAAGCTGCCCTATGGTAAATTTATGCATTCTTTAACTTGGTTTGTATAGCATAAGTTGCTTTTCACAAATATTGCAAAGGTAAAACATCAATTCAAAGTTTATTATATTTTTTTTAAATAATGTTGTGCTTGCAATGAAATTAGTGTTAAGCTTTATTTCTGGAGTTTCAACCTCAACAACTACCAAAATTACATATAGATCAAGAAAATCTTTCAAACACATTGAACTATACCTTCCTGGAAAAGTGTTTTAAGTAGTTATTGCTCAATTCCTTGATTGTCCTAGGCAAGGTAGCTGAGAAACTTGTTTGTCATAAGACGAGAGTGACTGGAGAACGCCCACAGGTGAGGGGCAATAAAGGTGTTATATCCTGCCCCATATTATTATTCAAAACAACACCTGCATTATGATAAAGTCCCTCTGGTTTCTACAAAAGTCGTACCAGGAGCGAACTGGGATTAACATTTAACACAGAATAATAGTTAGAATAATTGTCTGTTTTGAATAATCCCAATTTTGTTGGGAACTTTTGATGTAGACGTGTAGATATTGTTACATGTTCTGTAATTGGAGCTGTGATCCCCGTGAAATAGGATGTTTAAATATTTTTGTAGACGTATTAGAAATAGAGACATGTGGGGGGTTTCTTTACTTTTGGCCCAAGATGATGAAGGGCGAATTACTTCAGCAGGTCTCTGCATTGAGGGAACTATTTTCTCAAATTCTTTTGAAGCTAAAAAATTGGTGGTGAAATTTGACAATATTGTTTCAAATATTCATGTTTGCATTCGTTTTGAAGAAAACAATTAACTGAATATCAGTGTTTACAGTTCACAGAAGAAATTTGAATGATCTGTTTCTCTTGTGCAAGTGTGTTTGAACGAGTTACCAATCTGATTGTCAATATGGATATCACAGCCAAATGGTTAAAACCCTCTCCAATTATGCTGTAGACCCAGGTGTGATTCACAATGGTACTACCATTTTACATGATTTGAAGAGCATTTCTAGTGTTTTCATGACATTCATTAACATCATACTCACTCACTCATAGTATTGTCAGCATGTCATCTGGACTTGACTATATATTCTGAATGAGGTGTGAGTTGTCCAGTTTATAAAGAGTCTGCATATAGCTGAGCAGAGTTGCCTCCCTTTATCTTGCATGGATCTGATAATCATGGTCTTCAAATTACTGAAACACCTTGAATACGATACAGGACTTAAGCAAATGTATTTTAAATTACTTTTATCTTTATTTTCCATCAGTGAGTGGTGTGGGTTTTTTTCTTCCAAATTTCAGGACAGTCTTTAAACAATGACTGTAATTGTCTTCCAAACAACACAAACAGGTAAACCAGCTATCAGGAAATTTCTTTTAGTGGCATTTTAGAAACTGGGAAGTATGAAAAGCAACTTATTCCTTTCATGAGTGTGATCTTTCGTTTCAGACCCCTTTTCAGTTGTCAGTCACACTCACAACATAAAGAAGCTGCTATCCATAAAGTTTTCCATATCATCTTGAAATTGTTTTTACAATGTGATTGTGTGATTGTGCTTTTGTTTCTTCACAGACCCCAAGCCACATTCAATGGTTCCTGTAACCACAATACCTGGCCCGATGTACCCACAACACAGAACCCACATCCAGATGCCAGGGAAGGGACCACCCCCAGGACCCCCTCCAGGGCACCTACCTGCCTACATGCACGAGCCCCCTAAGCTGAATCACCTGCCTGCGACACAGCCGCCGCCTACACCTCATTCTCACTCCCACCAGATGACTCCACCTCACAGCCATCCCATAATGAACTCCCACTTTGGCAGGTGAGATCTACATCAGAAACCTAAACTATCAATACAAGTTATAGAGGTCAATAATTGGTAACTAAATTTCGATCCATTATTGATAAATATCAGTGAAGTAACATTGAGCAAAAATGCTTAAAAAATATGAAAGAAGTGCATATATACTGAACAACAAAAGAAACACAAGTTTTTTTAAAAAATTAAAGTGTTTTTCTCCTATTTAAAACGTGACAGAAATCCAGAGTTGCATTTCTTTTGTTGTTAGGTATATGTCACATCACTGGCGAGTGGTGACATGGTGTTTATGCACAGATTACTAATAAGACCGCTCTGAACATAAGTTTGAAGCAACACATTAATAGAAACTTAGATTTGTGTTTTGTTTGAGGGTTTGAAGCAACACATTATTAGAAACTTAGATTTGTGTTTTGTGTGAGTAAATTTTGACTCAATTCTATCACAAAGGTTTATCTACGATATCTGTAATCATTAATTATTTTTCCAGTCAATAATATTTCTGATCATCAGTCATTTTGACCAGACAAACTGTCAGTAGTCATGTTTTGTGATCTTGGCCATAGCTCAAGCAGCATATTCAAACTGAGTAGTGGCAGAGGTGAAATCAAATGAAATGCTCAAGGCATTATTAAACCCAGTTCAGTCTAAACAAATTACACAAAATAAATAATGTCTGCCTTTACTTCTTTGAGTAATACTAGAGACACTGAGTAAGAAGGAATACTGATCACTTCTGCAGCAAGCGGCTCATTGGTCTAGGGGTATGATTCTTGCTTAGGGTGCGAGAGGTCTTGGGTTCAAATCCCGGACGAAGTCCCACCTTTTGATAAATCAAGACGGCTCTTTTCCATTCTTTTTATTAGTTCCAAAGATCAAGAGGTTGAAATAAGAGAGTAATGAAAAGCTAGCCTTGTATATGTGGCTCGTTGGTCTAGGGGTATGATTCTCACTTTGGGTGTGAGAGGTCCCGGGTTCAAATCCCGGACGATCCCTGTATCTTTTGGTAAATAGAAACTGACTGTTTTGATTGTCTGCCACGTCATTAACAATTAGGCACGTGTCACCAGGCTTGGAAAACGAGCTTAATTGTCACATGAAACAAAAGCTAGCTTGTTTGCAGGAGCTTACAATTGATGAAGGGTTGAATGTTCTACTGGACATTGAAGGTTGAATATCGTTGTAAATAAAAGAAATGAAACTCAAACTATATTCCAACTGCCCCCTGCCTACAATGTCGCTCTCTCAACAGTGCTTGGCGCAGTGTGCCAAGGGCAGGATCGACGTGTGTTCATTGCATCATACCATCACATGAAATTCGTGTAGCCAACTTGAAGGAGCTGTAGCAAGCGATTCGTTGGTCTAGGGGTAGGATTCTCACTTATGTTTTGTAAGTGGAATTAGGTTGTTTATCATTTTGTTGATATCTGTTTATCTCTTTCCAGCATAAGTAACCTCCAAGGCCAGCCTACGAAGAAGCGCAAGTATCCCGATTCCCCCAACAACACAATGATGACCAACATGCTCAACGGCATGAACAATATTGTCAGCATCAAGCAGGAACCGGCAGGTATAACAACATCGCTGTCACTGTCATTGTTGATGTTACTGGGGAGCTGTTTTGCATGAAGTCATGTTACTGCCCGCAAATACCTCTATGAAATAGTGCTTAAAGATAATGAGATCTTTGTATATATTAATCTTTGGATAGTTCCTTGGTAGTGCTATTATCCTGTCTGATGGCACTATACCCTGCTTGTAGGTTTTACAACTGTCATTTTATTATGGCAGAGTTGGAACCATGGTAAGTGAGTGAATGTGGTTTTATGCTGCTTTTAGCCGTATTGCATCAATATCACATTGGGACACCAGAAATGGGCCTCACACATGAGGGTCCAAACTTGGATCTTCACAGCATGACAAGTGGACACTTTAACCATTAAGCTACCCAACTGCCCCATGGTTATGTATCTTTGGTAGTGCCAGGATCTACTGTTAACTAGTGATCCTTTGTCACTACCCGACTGGAGCTTGAGACAAAGACAAAGACTGGCATAAAGTCCTACATTAAGAATGTCACACCGTAATAAGAACAGAAATGCTGTGCCAGAGTAAACCAAGCTCACTCTCTCATAAACTTTTTATTTAGAAAAGAAAGTGACTGAAATTATTTTTCTCTTATTCAGTTTAGTTCTTGCTTATTTTCAGTTTTAATTTGATTTTGCCCATTTTCTATCCCAGCAGGCTTGGACACACCTGATCTGTTTCTGAGGAACTCGTGTCCACTTCCTGGCCAGTCACCATTCCCTGGTTACACAGTGCCAGACTGCAGCGGAGACGACGACTACTCCTACGACATTGATGGCAGCTTCACCGACAGCACATACCAAGTTATCAAATGGCAGCCTTACAACCAGCAGAAGTATTGTGTGTTGACCGATGGAGAACTCAAGGACATGTAAGTGTTGTCATCATGGATACCACAATGTAGAAACAGTATCCATTTTGTATTATTACTTGCACAACAGGTATGTCCAAAACTTACTTATAAAACTGTTTCACAAAAGATTGATATGGGAAGGGAAGTAACTCTGAGGAAAATAATCTCCTATAAATAATAAAGATAAGTCAAATCAGTCAAGCTCCACAGAGTCACAGCCAATTCACAGACCTCGCAATACTATCAAAGTCAACCGTTACAGCTCCACACAGTGTTTGACAACTTACAGCCCTGAATGGTGTTATACTGGCAACCAAATGGTTGATGTTTGGTTAAATTGTTTTTTTTGTCAGTTCTAATCAGTTCTTATTGATTTCAACTACCCTATAATGAATATAGTAAAATCATACAATTCATATAGTAAGATGTATTGGAAATATAGGGGCTTTTCAGTGAGCCTGCATTCTGAAACCAGTGTTTGAAATAACTTAGGCCTGTCCGACTGTGCAATATGGGTTAGGTTTCTAGCAGATGGTCTGTACAAATAGCCTGTCTGATGGTCTGGTACAAAATTTAGATGTTCCATACCTCAGAGTAAATTCACACAATCTTGGTGTCTGGGCTGGTTACATCCATTTCGGGGCTGGTAACATTTTGAAGTAACCAGCCCTGATGTCTAGCTGGATTTTTGGCTCATTTCATACACTGCTTGAGCAAAACAATTTAAACAAACAAACCTGGGTTGTAAACTTTTTCCGGATACAATAAGATACGATTTTGATGTGCACTTACCCACTGTTGGCAGAAAGGATTATACTAGAACATTAATAATTATGTCAGACTCGGAAGCAGGTTGAACCAGGGAAGTAACTCTAAAGAACCCTTCTCCCCTGGATGATCAGTATAGAAAGGGAAGTAACTCTGACATAATTCAAATAATTTGATTACCTTTTGAAGGTGATATTTGAGCCTATTATATGTGGGTAGCTGTAGCTGTAGGTCTTTAGAAAAGACTGATGAAAGGGAAATAACCTAACTTATTTTGTTAGCAAGGGAGATAACTGAAGTTAAAGTAAATTGAGCTTCTATTACAATATGTCTTGTTCAATGTAGCCATGTCTTTTGTCCTGGATATTTTGGTCAGTACAATACCTTACCCTGCGTCACATGTAAACTCTATCATTCCAGTCCTACGCCATCATATCGTGTAGATGCTGACAAAGGGTTTAACTTCTCGGTGCCAGATGACGCCTTTGTATGCCAGAAGAAGAATCATTTCCAGGTTACAGTTCACATCGGAGCTTTAGGAGAAGCTAAATATGTCCGAACAACAGAAGGCGTAAAGAAGATAGAAAGCTTTCATCTGCATTTTCATGGTATTAAGGTAAGAATAATGTACATGAGGTCTTGCATGATTTCATGAGAGTTAGCTTTCTCTTGTATGCATTTTAGGTAAGATTTCTTGTCATTTGCTGACCCAATTTATGGAAAACAAAGATTTTCAAGAATGTGAGCATATGCATGTAAATGTATTTGCAGAGTTATGACTGTATGGAGTTTGAGAAGGTCTGAGTTAAAATAGCTGTACTTGCTGCCAATGACAATCAAAGTTTGAATGGTCTCCTGCCACCCATGCTTGTCATAACAGTATTTGGTAGTCAGACTGATGGATTTTGTTCACATATGTCAATGAATTCTTGTTTATGTACGGTTGTTATAGCCCTGAAATACTGTACAGTGCAGAACAACAAATGTGTTGACATACTTCAGAGAATGCTTAGACATTTGTTACTCATGTTGGCATGTGCTGGCATCATCATGTTCATTTTAGATAAACTGGACAATGGTGTTACTGTTTTTGTAGATGGAGTCAGCGTCACAAATCATCAAGATAGAGCAGTCACAGTCAGATAGAAGCAAGAAGTCCTTCTACCCTGTCAAGTGAGTTTCTATCATCTTGCAGTCACCTGCCACACACACCTGGGGATCTCCGTAACAGATCCCCATGCATCCCAGTGTATCACTGTAACAGACAAGTACACACATCCTTTGGGATCCCAGTAACAGATGCCCATCACTCTTTTGGGGATCACTGTAACAGATGCCCATGCACACAAGGTATCCCTGTAACAGATCCCCACGCACCCAGGGGTATCCCTGTAACAGATCCCCACACACCCAGGGTATCCCTGTAACAGATGCCCATGCACACAAGGTTTCCCTGTAACAGATCCCCACGCACCCAGGGTATCCCTGTAACAGATCCCCATGCACCCAGGGTATCCCTGTAACAGATGCCCACGCACCCAGGGTATCACTGTAACAGACAAGTACACACATCCTTTGGGATCCCAGTAACAGATCCACATCACTCTTTTGGGGATCTCTGTAACAGATCCCCATGCACCCAATGGTATCCCTGTAACAGATCCCCACGCACCCAGGGTATCCCTGTAGCAGATACCTACACACATCCTTTGGGATCCCAGTAACAGATCCACATCACTCTTTTGGGGATCTCTGTAACAGATCCCCATGCACCCAATGGTATCCCTGCAACAGATGCCCATGCACCTGAGGGTATGCCTGTAACAGATCACAACACACCCATAGGATACCTGAATACAATCAACCATTTCTGTCTGAAGATGCATGATATACAACTCTTGGATATTTTCTTATTCAAGCAGAAATAAGACGATTACATCAGTGGGTGCTAATGACAATTGACAGTTGATTTTCTGCCTTGCTTAACAACAGTTCAAATCTGATATAAGTTTTAAGTATCATGAATCATACCAGACATACAGTGGAAGCTGTCTAATCTGGCACTCATTGGGCCTGATGAAATAATCCGGTTTAGACAATGTGCCGGATTGCACGAAAGGGACTTGGATTTTTGGCCGGTGTTGACAACTTGGTGGATTAGACAGAAGCCAGTTTGGACAGCTTCCACTGTATTTACAAGCCAAAACTGTTCATGTCGCTGACACTTACATCCCATATGGATGGCGTGCTGAAATGTGTTTATTGCTCTTCTCCAGAGTTGACCTGCACTCTGATCAGGTTACCAAGGTCACTGTTGGTCGGCTGCACTTCAGCGAGACAACATCCAATAATATGCGCAAAAAGGGGAAGCCGAACCCTGATCAGCGCTACTTCATGTTGGTGGTGGCACTGCAAGCCCACAGCGGAGAGAACAGCTATCTGGTGGCTGCTAGCAGCTCCGAGAGGATCATTGTCAGGGTAAGGCTATATTGATGATGATGATGATGATGATGATGATGATGATGATGATGGTAGGAGGATGATGCAGGAGTGTAACTTTTTTCATTGTAAAGGCAGTCTTATGTTAAATGCTGTCTTGTTAGAGTAGATTTGCTATCTGACCTCTCTGTATATATCACTGAGCCCCAAAAAATATCCCACAGCACTTTTCATTGCAGGCATCCAACCCAGGCCAGTTTGACAGTGATGTTGACGTTTTGTGGTCAAAGGGACACACCCAGGATTCAGTGTTCCATGTCGGCAGAGTTGGTGTCAACACAGACCACCCGGACGAAGCCATGACCGTCCATGGCAACCTTAAACTGACTGGTCACCTAATGTCACCATCGGATATTCGGGCCAAAGAAAATCTGCAGGAGGTACAAAGATATAATTTGTGGATCTTTGCTCATGCTTTCAATCACAACAACTGTTGTTTTACAGGGTAAAAGAATTTTGTGACAAAGTCAAATGATTGTGTGACAAAGTTTATCTGTTGTCTAAATGTATAAATGTTTGTGTCAGGTGAATACGAAAGAAGCACTGCAGAAGGTTCAGCAGCTCCGTCTGTACAAGTACCAGTACAGCCAGGACTACGCCGAGAGTGCTGGCATTGAGGATCACCAGCGCTCTGACACTGGCGTTATTGCCCAGGAGATGATGGAGGTGTTGCCTGACGCTGTCCAGGAGACTGGAGATGTCATACTGCCCAACGGTCAGCGCATCGAGAACTTCTTGGTTGTAAGAAAGGTAAGACAAACATTTTGTATCAAACATACGACGTCTGTAAACATCTGTACCTGAATTCTGTTTCTTGATGCTTGCTGTTTTAGAAGAACTTGTTTTTTCAAGGATTGTTTTCAAGTATTTATCACGTTACTTTTTGAATTTGGTCTTTGTTGCTATGGTTACCTGTTCCTTACTATCAAATGGATTTATTTAGGAACAGGCATGGTTACTTTTGGAAACATAGAGCTAAGCACTAACTTAATACAAAAGTTCAATTAAAATCTTTTATGAATGACTTTCAGGATCGGTTGTTTATGGAGAACGTTGGAGCTGTAAAGGAGCTGTGCAAGCTGACAGACAACTTGGAGAACAGGATTGATGAACTTGAGGTCATGAACAAGAAGCTTGCCAAACTGAAACGATTTGACAGCCTAAAGTCTAACATGAGTCTAAAGTCTGCATCCAGTGTCAGTACCGTTAGGTAAGAGAACATTTTGCATCTTCTGTTATTGACTACTGCAATCTTTCCCAAATAAAATCTTTTACTCTGATGCAGTACTTCTCTGTTGCATGTGACAACTCCTCTATAGATGATCACAGAGAGAAGTTCTTAATCTGTGCAAGGCATCTAAGTCTTGTAGAGAGGCAAAGTTACATTCGGCATAGATCTTATGACTAGTTCTAAATGCAATCATGGGCCTTAGAAAAACACATTTCTGGCACTAATACTCATTGTGGTATAAAATTATCACACAAGGTGAACCTTCTATTCTGTGGCAAGCATCTAGTTTTTGGGAACGGAGAGACAGAGGTAGGTGTATTCATTGGATCTGATCGCCAGTTCTACATGCAATTAATAGAGGCTGTGCCATTACATTTTTGTTGAAAATGGCAAACCCTTGTGTGTCTAGCATATTCATGTTCTGAGAGCATTCTCTGATTTTAATGAGAATTCTGATTTTATCGAAATTGTGCTGTATTGCACCCAGTTATTGTTTCAAAACCCTGTAAGTGTTTGAAGCTGTACTTGTTAAAATGTTGTGTATTTTTTTGCTGATTTGCTGTTTTGTTTATTATTTATCTGTATTGTATATCAATATTACCAACATTATCAATACAATATTATCAATATTACAGCAGCAGTGCCCCACCAAAGAAATCACACTCATATCACCATGGTAACAGCAAGTCTGGCCACAAGCACAGCCGCCACCAGGTGCCACCTCCAAGCAGAGTGAAGTCGCTGTGCAGCAACCGATTCATCCAAATTACCATCATCATCCTCATCCTCATCATGGCATTCTGGTGAGAACACAATCTTCTCAAAACATTAAGACTCTCTTGACGTCCCAAGGACAATAAAGGACATATTAAGATGACCTGTGAAGATACGGAATATTTCCGAGTGTTGTGTTTAACTTTTAAGTGAAGACTTTTGACTTAAGGTGTAAGTAAAGAGTCGTTTACATCTTTGTCATGTAATGTGGGGGTATATCATTGACACCTCGTCTGTCTGTCCGTCCGTCCGTAATCATTTTGTTTTTGAAGCTTAACTCAAAAACTGTTCAATATTTTTAGACCAAAATTGATGGATATAATAATCTGAACCTATGGGTGTGCCTTTTGGTACTTACAGAGTTTTGGCATTTTTATGTTTTTAGTTATTCCATGGAAAATTTTGGTCTTAGTCTAATGGTGGGCTTCTATTTCTGCTTCAGTCTGGTAGCAATAACCACACTGTACATCTTAGAGCGGCGGAATGGCCAGGAACGTTCCAGTGATACGTCTGTAGTCGCAGCTTCACCAGGGTCCTCGTTACAACCGTGAGTAGAATGTGTATAAAATTTGTACTGTTTCATATGATCCATCTAAGATAAACAAGAATCATGTTTGAAAAACAATGTTCCTTTATTATTCTTCATCTGATGCTTGTTGAATCAGAAAACAGTGTATAACTGAAATCCAGTCCAATGGGCTGAGATCCAAAGAAATTCTCAGGCATGTTAACATTTTTGTTGGAAAGAGATGTGATTCCTGTAAATATTGTACCTCTATTTCATTACTGCCGTAATCTATTTTGGTTGTCGTTGGACAATAAGAATTTTCAGTTTCACCTTTGATTGTAATTAGTTCTGTGGTGAACATATGCTTTTGTCTCATTCTGCAGAATAAATACAACAGCACTGCCTGTGATAACCTCAACTACGCCTGCTCCACCACGAGATCGCACTACACCTAAAGCCCGACCAGAACCTGCCTCGACTACAGGCAAGTTCACATGACTTGGCGTTCAACTGGAACAACTGGTTTACGTTCATGGTTTACATGCAGTATTATATCTCCATCCCCTCATGATCAGCACCCTCAAACCATTCCTTGAACACCCATGGACCAACATCATTGGTTCTGTTTACGTGGTGCAGTTGACAAAATGCTAAAGATTTCCATCTAATCAGTGTTATTAATACTAACAGCCAAGAATAGACTCTATGGTCTCTGAGGCTGCCCTAAAAAATTAAACGTTCCTCAAGAACACTTTTCTCAGAGAACATTAGTTTCACTTTTGTGTAAATATTTCAGAAAGGATGATATTGCTGTACAAAGATTTATTTTACAGTCATATAAGTTCAATCAGGTGTAAATGGGTACCTGGTAGGATGAACTGGTAATGTATCATATAATGAGCCCATGTTGTATATTTAGATGAGGATAAAATTGAAGTGCAATCTTGCCACTTGATTGAGGTGAAAATGTGAGCTTCAGTGGTCAGCTTTTATTATTATTATTGTTATTATTTTTATTTGTGAACAGCTGCCCAACCTATGACAACAAGGACTATACCAGCCTACCCTGTCTGTGAATCTGAGTGTGAGCGTCACTGCTGTTCCCCACCCCAAGAGGATGAGCCGAACCCACATCAACATAAAAGTAGGTGTCAGGGTAGACCCTCCGTCCCATTCTGGACTAGAATGAGCCCATTGTTCCAGCATGTTTTGGAGGCAACAAAACTGAGGATGCACATGTGGCTTCTCATGACTTGTGATGATTTGGGTTAGAATTGATCTTCAGCAACCCATGCTTGTCGTAAGAGGCTACTAATGAGATTGGGTGGTCAGGGTAGCTGTCTTGATTGACCAACATGTCATCATGTAGCGAAGTGAGTAATTCGATGATCATGCTCTCGATCACTGTATTGTTTGGTTCAGAATCAATCATATAGACACTGCTGTCGTATAGCAGGAATTTTCCTGAGTGTGGTGCTAACAGCAAACAAAAGAGACTCAATCTCCACAGCTGTGCCTGAATTATAAGGCAATACTGGTCATCAATCTGCTGTTTGTCTAAAGAGGTTTGAGACTCCCCTCATGACACGTCCCAGTAGCGTGGGGTAGCCATGATGTTAAAGGATTTTATTGTCACTCCAAAGACCCAGTTTTAATTCCCCACATTCAAACTATGTGTTTTGCACGTTTCCAGTGTTCAACTCTGTGGTATTGCTGGAATATTGCTTATTATCTTACCTCACACATACACGTCATTTTCTGATTGGCTGAGTGTTCTTCTATTATTTTCAATGTTCCCCGCTCACAAGTGAGTCTAAGTTACCTGCTGAATGCTGAACACATTTGGTACTTTCTGTTAATAATTCGTTTTCTTGAATAATTGAGTCATGTATGATGTATAGAAATTACCAGTGTTTTGTAAATGCAAATTGATGGAAGGGAGATAACTCTAAATAATTTTTTTGTCAACTGTCGTCAGTATTGGCTAGTTTAGCTGTAATAACGGTAACACTATTTTTCTGGGCATTATCATTTGCAGGAGCCCTCTGTCTTTTCAACTGCACTCTTTCGTTAGGCAGTTAATGAAAGACCTTAGGCTTCTGCAAATGATAATGCATTGAAAAATAGCATTACCATTATAATATTCAGTCCAAAACATATATCAAATCAAATCTGTCTCAGTTAGCTAACATATTCAAACAGGTTTACCGGCGTTCATTGTTTGAGTTCGCAAATATGCTAATTTGTGTTTCACTCTCATTTCAGATCCTGTTCCACTGTCCAATATTGTGGTAAGTTACTCCTTACTTCAGAAACTTCAGTTGGAATGCCACTCAAATGGGAGAGAGGGAGGTCATGGGGAGGTGTTAGGCTAGCCTTGTAATTACAAAGTGTGCTTATTGTTACCTTGCCTGGCGATCTGCATCATTGGTATAAGGAACTGGTCACTGCAGGTTCACGATACTGTTGTTTGATAGGCATCAATTTTACACTACCGCATGGTATTTCGGTGTAACAGCAAATATGTAACTGGCATTTAGTCCAGGCTGCGGTGTGTGGTCCTGTACATGAAGCTAAGATCACAAACCAAGTGAAGTTCAGAAACGTTGGGTGTGGAGAGTCTTTTGATTGGTGACAATGTTTCTCCACTTGACTCCTGAAAGTTTCTAGTCCTTCCCCACAATGAAACACATGTGTGTGGTACATGTGGTCTCACCTTAGGCAATTGAGTTTGTTCAAAATTGCTTCTGTTCATCCCAGCAGAATATGGGTACCCAGTGGGATAAGTCATGTGACAATTGTCTGGGGTAGGGATAATAAGGATTGTGTGTAAGTGCTTTGACCATGTGCTTTGCACATAGATTTGGGCTCATTATGAATTCACAGTTATCATTACTGGGCAAGTTCAAGGAACCACACACATTAATATGTTTTGTGGTAATTTTTGACATGTTATGTGGTAATTTTTGACATGTTATTATCCCCCGCAAAACGTGTTATTAAAATGCACCCAATCCGTGCATCTGTCCATCCATGCACATTTATCTCTTCCGGAGCAGAACTTTAAAACCACTCCGTATGTCTTCACCAAACTTGGCACAATGATAGATCTGGTGGTATATTAGTGCCTTTTGGTAGTTTGGGTATTCTTAATAAAATATTTTTTGTGTTTCCATGGCAACAAGTGTGATTTAGACTGAAATTGGAGGTAATGCGGGGGATATTGATGACTGTGTTATAGCCTGTTTTACCTCACCTCACCCATGTTCACTAAAAATTGTTACCTGTTTTTCAGACTCCGAAGACTACACCTCACTACAACACTTTCACAATCGACATTCCCAATGAATCACAAAACACCCCTATTGTCATCAACAACGATGGCTACCATGTCATCAACAATGACGACAACAACATCCATCACTACTACAGGAAGAAAAGGAGTACAGGTAAGCAGAGTTATTTCCCTTTACTTCCCTGATATTTTAGGATTCAGCTGCTTGTTTAACTTTACTTAAAAATGCTCACTCAGATGTTTTGTTAGTATATAAGCCATGAAGTCTGTAATTCTCTTTAATTCATTCATTAATAGTGTCAGTGAACAATCAGGTGATGGATGTAGCGTGATTGGTGGCATAGCCCAGTTGTTAAGTAGTTGATCACGACACCAAAGACTGGGGTTCGATTCCCCACATGGCCACTGAAGCTGTGATGATATATCGTAATATCGATAATCGTGATACTTTTTCAGACAATTAATATATCAATACTTTTTTCGTATCGCAATATGTATCGTTGACCTTAAAATTGTTAACGTTCACTAGAAATTGACGGTTATGTGAAAATTTGCACTGCTACTTGATATAAAAATATATGTTTTTAAAAATACATGTTTTTTATAACTAACTGTAGCATACCGTGAAGTGCATCGAATCAAATCGTATCATTCTAAGATATCACGATATGTATCGTATCGTAACTTTTCTATGTCGTCACACCCCTAATGGCTGAAGGTGACATGACCCCATGCTCACAATGTCATTATTACAATGACAATGCCAACAAATGATCAATGTGGGACACACCTCAAAGAGAGGGAGATCCACTGAGGTGAGTGAGTTTAGTTTTACGCCACACTCAGCAGTAGTCCAGCTATATGGCGGCGGTCAGTAAATAATTTAGTCTGGACCAGACAATCCAGTGATCAACAACATGAACATCGATCTGTGCAATTGGGAACTGATGACATGGGTCAACCAAGTCAGTGAGCCTGACCACCCGATCCTGTTAGTCGCCTCTTATGACAAGCATAGTCGCCTTTTATGACAAGCATGGGTTGCTGAAGGCCTATTCTACCCTGGGACCTTCATGGGTTCCACTGAGGTAGTGTCGATAAGAGCAAGTCTGATTAGGGTCTTGGTGGTAGTATCAAACATTCAGTGTTTGGTTTTCTGTATTTTCAGCGCCAGAAGATCAGCTGCAACTCCAAATTATTATCAAGCAGCTCAACTTTACCATCGGCCCTGAATATTGTATGGTGCGAGGGGCATGTGAAGGTCGCAATAATTCCTATCTGGCTAAACTCAGCCGTTACTTTGGTTCAATGCCTGTCACCATTCAATTCAAGTAAGTTGCAGATATAGCAGGAATGTGTTGGTTTTTTTAACAATAGTTTTCATTAAATATGTAAAGACAAAGGTTAATAGTTTTCACCACCGAATTCCAAAGTTCCTATTAAACTCAACATTCTATGAATGTGGTGTCCTTTTACCAACATGACATCATTTGTATTATATTGTTAAAAAAAGAAATAACGATATTTATTTAAAAATGTAGCTGTATTGACACAGGACATAATTGGTTAAAGCATTACTGAAATATTCCATGCTGTGTTTTTGTTTACTCAGGACAGACCGAGTAGTCCTGGTGGCCTTCTGCAATGACTCCTTCACAGCCTCGTGTCTCGAAGCCAGTGCTGGTAATGTCTCAGAAAAAGGATACAAATTAAGGGTATGTTTTTTTTGTTGTTTTTTTTTGTTTGTTTGTTTTGGGGTTATGTTTATTTTTATTCGTTTGTTTATTTGGTCAGTCAGTTTGGGAGTTCGTTTGTTATGGTTTTTTGGGGTATGGTTGATTGATTGGTTAGCTAATACCTCATACAGCACTATTCCAGTTGTTTAATAGAGCCCTGCACACTCTGGACCAGCAATCCAGTGATCAATATTGTGAGCATCAGTCCAGTGTGTCAGGGTATGTTGACACAGTCAACTAAGTCACATAGCCTGCCTGATCCATTTGGTCCCAGGGGACCAATTCAAACCCAGATTCCATTCAGGAGATATCAAGCATTAGAAATTACATGTTGACATGTACAAATATGACATTCACTAATGTTTATTACACAGAAACAAATTTTTTTCAAAAGAATGTTTTCGGAATAATTCTTCTGGGAAACAACCCAAGGGAGATAACCTCACATTCTGTTTATATTTACAGATATGATAGTCACTGGTGTTTATTAATTATCATATAGAAAATGTTTTGAAAAGAATGTTTTATGAATAATTCTGCGTGAAAACAACACAAGGGAGATAACCTTCCGTCACCTTCCATTATATGTTTCAGAGCACAAATGCTGAGTTTAATCTGACCATTGGTCTCCACTATACCAGCACCTACAAGTTCAAGATCAGTCCAGATGTAAGTAGCTGCTCAATTTGAACTTGTGACAATTTCATAGAATGTTCAATAAAAACAGCTTGTTGACCTTGACCTTAGCTACTCTACATATGCATGGCCCGGGAGGGAAAAAGGCACAAACAGCAGGTCAAGTTAACTTCATCAATTTCCGGAGCAGACAATGTTATTAATGTTGCGTTCGTGTTTACATTGGAAACAATAAAGTGTCTGTAGCTTCTTTTTTAAAAGTTATAACATTGCTGATGATTTTTTGACACTTGGATGTCAAACGGCAAATTGTCTTGGTTGTTCAGACATGTTGACATCCAACTGACAAAGGTGCAAGAATAGACTCAACCAGTTGTAACATGGACACACAATGCATTAGTATTCACCTGATCAGGTCAGGATGAACAAGCTGTAGTATATGTATGTCTTTCTGTTGCGTCCAAAACTATTTTGTATATTCCATGAATCCCTGTCTCACTAAGAAGTTATTTCTGAAATTTACACGTACCAAGACATAGAACATGATGGCTAATATTAATTATTTATTAACTGAAACTGAAAGACTGAGGATTTGTTTTAAAAGGCTTTGAAGCTGCTGCATACATTTTAATGGGCATAATTCCCCACATAACCCAAGCTGCATTCGAGCTGCTAAAAGTTTAATTGTCCTACGACTTATACTGCCGGGTACCCATATATGTGCTTGTTATACTCATTTGAATTTTTTATTTTCAGAATAATCTAAATATCTGTTCTCTGACTTCAAACGCCCCTGATGTATATGAGTATAACCTTACCTTCAAGAGACAACTGTGTGCTGACAGCCAAGAGAGTTAGAGATGATATAATGTGTATTTTGCACATCACTGTAACACTGTCAACAGTGTCAACACCTGGATAAACACTGTCCAGGACACTCAGGGTTCATCTTGCTAGGACTTGGATCCACATGGATCTGTTACTGTACCATGGATCCATTACAGAGACATAGATCTGGCATTGTTTCATGCACTGGCATTGCTATTTGGATCCAACTGGACGTGGAGATACATTATTATGCCTTGGCTCAAAGATGAAGTGTATCCTATTTGAGACATGGAGCCAGATATGGAGCCGGTGCCAGTTTTCAGGGAGTGTTTGATGGGCTGTTTATACAGCTTGGACCTTCATATTCAACACCACTGTTTACACTTTTTGAAAAACTTTGAATTACTTTAATGTGTGTATTCTTAAGATATGTTATTGCACTTAGTGAGGTATGACACAATTAGATCAAGCATCCAAATACTAGAACAATGCCAATCATTTATCACAATAATTTCAAAATGGAATCCTTTTCCAGACCGTGAAAGGGGTTATGGGGTGACCTAATGATTAAAGTGTCCGCTCTTCACACTGAAAACTTCGGTTTGCTTCCCCAAATGGGTAGAATGCATGAATGCACTTTTTGTGTCCCCTGCCATGGAATTGCTGGAATGTTTCTAAAAGTGGTGGAAAATTGAACTCTCACTCACTAGCTCTCTGATACTATGTAATTCACAATTTATCTTGAGGCAGTTAAATCTGTATTTTGTACATCACTGTATATGCATGTACTAAGCTATTCATTACTCTGTACGAGTAGCTTGTAACATTTATGTCAAGGGATCATTGTTCAAGATTTTGTACAACATTGTATATTGCAGTTCTTTGTATGAAAATCTTTAGTAACTTTTGTGCAACAATGTGCTACTGGTTTCATTGCATCATGTGCTAATACTATATATATACATCACAAACTGTATTTGTAGGATATTATGTGTTGGTGAGTATTTAAGACATTTGAATATTTTACCAGGAGTCATAGTCATGTGAATGTTGAATTTGTTTTTTTTTTCTTTGTTATGTTTTGAATAGCAATATTTGTGATCTCTTTTTGTGTATAAATCTTTCCATGTTGTTGTCTGTATCATCACAAGGTAACTGCTTTTATCGCCAAATATTAGGATGCAGTCTTTGGTGACTATGGATGTGATAGTAATTCTGAACATATGTTTTTGGCTAGAAACCAAACACAACCATATCATTCCATTTCAGTCGGCTTCAAAGTATTTTTACAAACATTAGAAATTATTTTCTTCACAACAAATTATCATTTTTGTAAATATGATTATATTATCCATTATACATATTTCTGCTGATATCAACTGCATGGGTTTTTTTCATATAATCATCGTCCACGAAATTTTTAGGATATTTTTGTCCTGCTTGTAAGTATGAAGATTTGAACATTACACCCAAGATTCTGTCATATTCATTATGTATGTATAAACTGCATAAAAGTAATTTTATGTTTTTGTGTGTAAATTTCAGTATATGCCAAAATGTGTGCAATTTATATTTTCTTATTGCATCATAGCAGGGTTGGGAATAATGATTTTAGGAATAAAGTATTCCTCTCACTTTGATATTGACATTGTTCTAAGAAAATTACAATAAGTCTGGCAAAATTTGTAATAAAATCATCTGAAGAGAAATTTAATGAATATAAACATCTTACTCAAAAACCAGTCAACTGTTGTTTGTAGTTGTCTGGCAGATAATATTTGTAATTATTTCTTTCTTTAAAATCTAACAACTTGTGTACTATTATCATAAGCTTATCTAATTATGAGTTAAATACATTCTATTCAATTGCATTATGGTACTTTATGATGTAGTTGTCTACTTTACATTCCTTTTTATGATTGTACCTAATTAATTGCATTGTTTTTAAGACTTCATTCCAAAATACTACAGTGTCAAATTGTAATGCAGATTCTAAAATTATTTTTGTGTTTCAAATTATGGAATCCTACCTATTGAAATAATAATTGTTAATCATCTGATTTGTTAATTTCAAACTGTATATAGCCATATTATATCTGGCCAAATGGCTTCATATCCTTGGTGTTATGTTAGCATACTGTAGTGCCTCATTAGGAATACTGTGTTGTATATATTTGTTTATTACATAGGAAGATGAAGGTCAACCTGAATCTCATGAACATTTGAAACTAACGGTATTAATGATGTATACAAAAAATAATGGCTAGCCTTGCATTTTTTAACCCAAAAAAACCCATATCCTTTGCTTGGCAAGCACCTGCCAAAAACTATTTTGGGGACAGTCTGTCGTAAATATTGACTGCAATAGTCTTGAGATTAAGACCCAAATATGTTCATATACTCAACCACAAAAGTAAGTGATCATAATATGTTTTGGGTATTTTGATGAAATGGTGTGACAAGTCTTCTCTACAAAATAATATCAAGAAAAATGTTCATGATCCCATAAGATTGTGAGGTAGCCTAGTGGTTAACAGGTTCACTCATCACACTGAAGACCTGAGTTTGATTCCCGACATGGGTACATTGTATGAAGCCCATTTCTCGTGAGCCGTGTCTTGATATTGCTCTAATATTGCCCAAAGCCGTGTAAAACCCAACATACTCACTCATGATCCCTAACTTTTTTGGTTCAGTATATATAAAATTAGCCTCAAAACTATACTCCAAACTCCAGAGATAAGCATGTTTTGTTTATTGCTACAATGTAGGTACTAATACTCTTTGTTATTATCTTTTGACTTTGTTGAGATTATGTTTTTTTATGGGAACCAGCTAGTGGAGTATTGACAAGAACAAATTGATGTTGAGCAGTGTTTCTTTCATTTGTTTTAGCCTGGTGTTCCATGTTGTCTTTGTCTATTGTAAAGACTCAAAAATGTAAATTATGTTTGGAAATTTACTGTTAGTACAACTGTGTTGAAATTGAATGAAGCTACAAAAATGCTACTGTGATTCAGAGAACAAGATAATTATTGTTGATGAATGTATTTGACACAATGGAAGAATAATTCCATTCACAAATAAAAATATGTGCAAGCTGTATTCAATTAACAGGTTTGTATATAAATGACATTTAAGGGGTATTTTGAGGGATTACGAATCATCATTTCATTAATTGTAGCTAAGTGAAAATTGGAAATAACTGTATTATTTACACCAGTAATATGTACACCCATATACTACACAACCCTTTGATAAGGATATTTTCATTGGTCACTTTGATAAGGATATTTTCATTGGTTACTTTGATAAGGATATTTTCATTGGTCACCTGTAAAGGTGACCCTGATCACGATTTGCTAGGAGATGTTGTCACCAGGTAGTATTTAGAACAGGCAAGTCAGTGTCATTTAGCAGATACTGGTTAAGTAACGTCAGCACCAGCTGTTTAATCGACATCCTCTGTATTTAGTTCAAGGATCTTTATCAGATGTTTAGAAGTGTATTCAACAGTTATGTCTCGTCAGCAACAGCTCTGTAAATACATCATTAATCAACCGACCTACCAATACAATGTGCATTCGGCAACATGTATCCCATGCTTTCTTCAATACTCAGTCTTATACATGTTGTATTCCTACCACTATTGGGAGCATTTGTTTTTGAAATGTTTGTACATATTTCAAATTGAAAAGTCTAAGAACAAAGTGCACCTTTTAATTTTTTAATGAGACGATTTTGTGACGTTTTGTTTTGACCGAGTCCTTGAATTATGGTGTCCTTTGATTTTATAGTACAACAAATTTTTTCGCCAAGATGAAAGTATTGTCATACCAGAGGTAATATATATTTGAAAATGCCATCAGCTAAAAGAGAAATATAGCAAAACATTTTTCATGTTCTTCTCGTGTGACTGGTAAGTAGTCCTTCAAGTAAGATTTTATTGCACCTGTGCTTGTTTAGTCAGATAGTTTGTACATGGTCGTTTCACATATTTTTTAATTGTTTAAAATGAGTCGAGTATCTTCACAAGTTGGTTTCATGAAGGTGAAGTTTTCTACTGCTTTTTGTGCTGTTAGCAGACCAAATTTCATCAACTTTTTGTTATCTTCAGTGTAAAAAATCAACACCATTCCACATTTTCTTAAATATGACACATTCCAAATGGATGACATGTGTATGTACATAGCACTAAAATGGCTGCTGCTCGTCAGATACAGAGTTGTCTCCCTCTTTACATACATTCTGTACCCAGTGACAAGACCCCAGTAAACATGTCTTAAAATCACACTGGTCTTGTGTTCTTTATTTGTTCTTAAACATATTGAATTTGGGAATTAACACTGCATCCTGTCAGGGTTTTCTTGAGAGGATCCTGGTGAGCACCAGTCTTCAATAACCCATGCTTGTTGGAAGAGGCGACTAACTGGATGTGGCTTGCTGACTTGGTCAACACATCATCGTATCCTGATTGCATCCATCAATGCTCATGACATTGATCACTGTGTTGTTTGGTCCAGACTTCATTACTTAGACGGCTCGCATATAGCTGGAATATTGATGTGTGCAGCACTAAACAACAAACAGACAAGACCGCTTACATTCAGGTTCTTAGGGACACAAGTCAAATTATTTATTGTATTTCTATCGTGTTTGGTGAAGAGAAAATGCTTCATTGTTTAGATGTGGTGTCGGGGTCAACATGATGTTTCTTCTTGATTGGCAGCGGGGTAGCCTTGTGCTTAAAGCATTCACTTGTCATGCTGTAGACCCATGTTCGATCCCCCTCCTGGGTACGTGTGAAGCCTATTTCTGGTGGCCCTTACCGTGATAATGACGGAATATTGCTTAAAGCAGTGTAAGACCATACTCACATGCTGACACATTCTGAATTTAGAGATTGAAACATTTATAAAGATATTACCGGGTATGTTCCAAAGCAGGAGGTTTCAATCTAACCTTCCATGGAAAATAGAGGGGGACAATATGTTTGTGCTAGGTGCTCCATTACACTGACACGCCAAATTTATGTCTTTGAGACATATAAGGAAAACAGTCTGTAATTTTTAACTTCATGCATCAGTAAAATGCTCATTTCATAATTATGTCATAATTCGAGGATGAAAGCCTCAACTACACAGCCAGAAGAAGCCATCCACACTGGTGAACAAAGCATTTTACCTAATATCTCCTGACAACCTTGAACAGTATTTTAACTTTATTACTGTCACAGAAGAAGATACTTGTCACAAGAAATATTGCAGTAGTATCACAGTGTAGACTGTATGTGGGATGAAAGCCTCACCCAAGGCAGCCTGCCAAAGCCATCCACACTAATTCCTTCCCACTTGGCATTTGTATTTCCATGGACACTTGCTACAGTAAAAACAAAGATACTGTTTAACAATATGTCTTTTATTATCATGGGAACATCGTTGTTCTGTTGAACAAACAAAACAAACAAGTGACAGGTTAGTAACAGGCACTGAAATCACATTCTGTCTACACATAATTGGACGACATTTGTACCAGTTTCAGTTGACACTGTTCAGCTCACAAGCGGCCAACTCTGTGAATAATACACAATTGCTATAAAATAAAAACTGATGACTACTAAGGCTGCAACAATTCAATTCAATTCATTGAAAATCAAATCTGGCATCTTTGTTTCGATTGTCGATAACCACTGTAACTAATTCGATTTCTTACTGGAATATCCATTTTCATTGTTTCCACACATAAGAACATATTTTTTTATCCATCTTGAGCACCATTTCGAGCACTGAAATAAGGCAAAACACAATTGGCTGACACTGGGCTAATTATCCAGTGAGCACTGTCCTTAGCAGACCTCACCAAGTTGAAAACTGATTTCATGCTGAAAAGGCAGACTCAACTGAACTAGAAGTTTTTACTTGTATGAAGAATTGAATTGAAAATGATTGAATCGAGAGTCTGACATAAAAAATCAAATCTAATCGAAGTCTGGGTGAATCGTTGCAGGCCTAACGACTACAAGATGGCCATCATTATTTTGTTTCACATTTTTCTATCATGGAATAACATGTTGCTCAGCTTCAGTTTCAAGAACTCGATGTCTGCCTAATCAACTTAAGAGTTCAGTAATGACAAATTGTTTTGCATAATATTGTAATCCAGTTATCAGTATATTAATACTTATTGCAATTCACTGTAAGAAAAAGTGTAGGACAGACATACTGATTGGAGATGGAGACCCCATTTTCTTCCTGCTGCTCAACATGGTCACCAGCTGCCATTTTGTCATGACTGCAGGGGAGATAACAATGTGAGAGAAAATTCAAGATACAAAGTAATCGAATATTAATATACCTGTTACATTTTTTTAACCAATAAGACTGAACTGGGAAAGAACAATGCCATAAGTATCATTTGTAAAGTTAAATATGTTTTTAATTGTGGTAACGATTTGGATGATTACAAATACAATAACCATTACAAATTGTCATGATTTGTTAATGCATCCTAAACACCTGACCGCCCTATCCCCCTCACATTTTAAGAATGTATATAACGTACAGAAAGACATATATCTATAAAAGAGCAATATATTTCCATTTGGATTTTAATTAAGGTGTAAAAGTTGTACTATCTTTGGACTAGTTACCACCATTTTCACTATTATTACTATTTTAATTGTTATTTCAAGAACTTTAAAGTTCTTTGGTTTCATTATTAGCAAATGTACACATTCAAACAAGTTGTCGGAGAGAACTAATTACCAATTATAAAACATCAAAGGAATCTTCAATAGATTTATGGACTTGTTAAAAGGAACACATTATTCTCTTTCACTGAAGTATCAAATAGTCATTCCCATCCATATCAGCTTCTTGGTTTCTATGACAACCAGCAGGTTAATAAGGCTAAATGAACAGGAAATCACTCGATAGATTCACAATTCTTTTTAACTCAGTGCAGCTATGGTCCATAATGGTCCCTTGTGTCTGCAGAATGCACCAAGGAAACAATAAATGAACAACTCGATAAATCTTAAAAGTGTGTGTACATCATGCCCTGCTAATCCAGATAACACTATACGTATGAAGATCATGGCCACACAACGCCATGTTAAGATGTAGAATAACTGTTCATCCATACAATTCTGTCTTTAAGATAAACATTTAATCCGGGTAAAAGTATCTTGGAAGACATACAGTGACTCTTATTCCACATGATTCCATCTTTAAGATAAACACATGTACCTCTAAGACATACAGTGAATCTTATTCTAAATGAGTCTATCTTAAAGATAAACACTTAATCCAGATAACAGTGTCGTAAAGACATACAGTGACTTTTATGCCATATGACTATATCGCTAAGTTAAACACTAAACTCAGACAAATTACCAATAAGACATATAGTGACTCTTATTCCATAATTCAATCTTTAGATACACAATTCATCATTTGAATCCAGACAATAGTATCTTAAGGATGTACACTGACCCCTGTTAATCCAGAAACTATTCCCTCACACGTAATCTTCTGTTTAACATATAATCACACTGAGACATGTCTAAACAATACTTGACTAATGTGAAATGAAAAGAATAAAAACAAGATGAATACCCTGAATACTAGGGCTGCATTGATTCGGTTTGATTCAATGAAAATAGAATCTGACACCTTAGTTTTGATAACCATTATTTGATTTAATATTTGAAAATCTATTTAAATTATTTCCACACACTTGACTTTTGAAATTTTTACTTTAATAAACGTTTATGGTCCTGAGCAAAGGGTCAAGAAAGTGAGAGTGTTGTCCTGTATTTAGAGGTCATATTATTTTTGTTTGAGAACGGTTGCATCATTCTTATTTCCTTGTTAAATCTTGGAATAAATTTTCAGTGTGATATGTTTTGTTTCATAAACTACGAAGGTTAAATGAAATCTGATGTTTTAATTTAATGAAGAATATAAAATGATTAACAATGAGGGTCCAATTACTGAAAACCGAACCAAATCGAATGGAGGTCTAGGTGAATCGATGCAGCCCTTATGAAAACAGAGAAATATGTTAATGCTTCAGATTTCACAGGAAAATAATACCAAAACCATATTAATCCAATAAAGACTTGCCACCACTTTAAGGCAAAATCATTACATGAACTAAGACTCTATCCTAATACTTCCTATGTTTTTTATTAACACAAAAGTTTCTCAAAACGTATAACTTTAATCATAGTCCAAGTACTCCGCTTTAACATTTATCTTCAACTTACTTCCAAAATGACAGAGATTAATGATGACAAAAGAGAGATTAGCACAACCCATACATAAATTACCTAATTTAAAAACAATTTAATTTAATACAGTGAGTATATGTCAAAATCTAATAATAAAACTAAAGCATCACAACTGGTATGTATACTATTAAAACCATTAAGAACCACCTGATTCTTTCATATTACTAAAGTTGAGTCTGTTCATAACTTTTAATGAGTAATATATTATATATTATCGGAATTGCACACATACTTTTATGATGTACGTTTGAGCAAAGAAAAACAAACATAAGATTCCAGAAAAAAGAAAATCACACATAAAGTACAAAAATATTTTTAGACCATTTTTCTTAAATAAGTGTAAATTGATATGCCTGAAGATATAAACCTTATCCCAAAGGTGGATTCAACAGATCATTGGATCATAGTGGAAACTTGTCACACAGGCTTCAAAATCGTTTTAACTTCTTTTTGTTCCATAAATGACTGCTAAGACAAATATTTGAAAAAAAAACACTTTTGTGGTGATTTTCATGAACAGTAAAGAGGGATTTGACTCACAAAATGTGGCCTCCCCTTAGAGTGTTAATCAAATCTATTTTATGGCTCATACCCACTCAAATGGACATAAAGCATATCAATATTTTCAGGCTACTATAAAGTGCAGCTCTGAAAACAAAATCCTGTCAATCATAAATATGTTTTTAGTTTGTATTGTTTGATTCAGTAGAGTTTGAAAGAATAATGACAAGGTTCAGACATCAACTACAAATATGCTGATTACATGAACAGGAAAAGATATTTTATCTTAAAACAAACTCAGTTCCTTTCTAGAAACGAGTCAACAAACAATCAAACAATTTATAGTTTGAACAGTTCAAGGCTATGACTTATTCAGTAAAATGCCTTTATCTAAGTCATGACCATCAAACAAAAATTACTAAACATAACATCTAATCTGACTACTACAGCTTTACATTTGTTTCCTGTTCCATTTTTCTACACTTTAAATTTCTATTCAAAACGTTAACAGATTTCTGTTTAATTCATTAATTGGAACTAAATAGTTAAAAAAAACCTATATTAATATGTAAATGTATTACCTTATGAGCAAGGACTTGAACCATGACAAATGTTCTGTAACTTACCATTATAAACAGCATCAGTTACCATAGTAACCGGGTGAAACAGAACACAACGCTGATATATATAACAGTAAAGATAACATTTAACAAAAAAAATAACATTAACATGGCCTGTTCTGATAAAAACTACGATCCCTCAAAATCCACTACTTCTAAAAAGGTATGTAAAAAACCTGAACTCATAACGCTGAAGGGGTCTTTGTTGGCAAAGGCACTACAGATATGTATCCTAAACAAAGTGAAAATACAGAAAGGTACCTATTATCCTGAACGGCAAATGACTCCATATTCCTCAATCTACAAAGAGAAAATATGTAGCTGCGCCTGTTCACCTAATGGCCAATGGTATTGTGATCGCAAAACATCAGTAGATGCTGATTTCTTATATAATGCAATCAAATGCATCTTATACAACAGAATGTCAGCACAATGTGAAATGGACTCATCCAAGGATACGTTTCTGCATTCTGATTTTTGGCTAGGGAACATGTCTGTAGTACCAATGGCAACAACTACCCCTTAAGTCTCAGTAACCATGGCAACAAGGTCAACAGGTGAAGGGATACTTTGGATCCCACCAAGGTAAAACTCGGATGTTCACTACAGGGTCAAGGTCAACGATCATCTCGGCTGAGTTAGAGTTACCTCCCTGTAAGTTGGTGTCAAACAGCATGCGAAGTCGGTAGTACCTCATCTGTGCACTGATAGTGAGGTATACCTTGCTTAAAACCAACCCCATCACCATTGGAATGGACACGAAGTTTTGAACTGTAACCTGCAGGATTCGACATCCATCTTCGGTGTTGTAAAAGAGATCATTGTAGCCTGGAAGCAAGTCATTTTTCGTTGCCATCTTTGTTGGTAGGAATGGTCGGGTCGAAGGCTGCCCCTTGGTGAACTTGAAGCAGAAGTTCCACATGTTTTTAACAGGCTGGTGCCAAGATAAGTGACAGCGCTGTCCCTGAAGCTGGTGTGGTTCATTTTCAAAAGGTACAAGGGGTGTGGTCCTGTCAGCCAGAGGTCGATAGAGGTAGAACATGCTTCGGATCACTCGTGCTCGTAATCCGCGGATACGTTCAATGTTGGATGGTTGAAGATCATCAGGCAACTTCACAGACTTTTCAAAATACCTGCAAGATGACACAATTTATGTTCATTATCACCTGCTATTGATGTAAGTGAGTGACTGATCTATAACTTTACAGTCTGCAATATTCCAGCCATGGCACGGAGACCATTAAATGATCGACTAGGAAAATCTCTAAAATGATGGATAGTGATACATATGGTGATAGCTTCTAATTGGTGTAAGTGAATGACTATTCTCAGCTATTTACAGCTAGCTAGCCCAACAGTCTGGAGCAAATTGTAGACATTCCAAACATTTAACATTTTGAAGTTACCAGCCCTGATGTCTGCCTGGGTTTTTGGCTTATTACATACACTGCTATTCTACAACTTTGCAGGCAGCAATATTCAGCCTTGACATGGAGGTCAATAAATGATTCACAGGGAGAAATCTCTCAAAGCATGAGAGTCACAGTGACACACGATAAACATACTACGATTTACCCTTACATTACAACAGAGGCCTGAGCAAATTGGCTTTCAGGAATTTTCTCTTTCATGGTATCCTACCTAAGGGACACAACTCTGGACAAATTTGACAGAGCATAACTAAATAAACAGTTTGACATAGTCACTCCCGACCCAAAAATATTTAAATATCTGTTTAGTATTTAATGCCACCCTCAGTAGTACTCAAATGTCCTCTGTATATAATCAAATCTGATGCAGCAATCTTGCAGTTCACATACTGAAAATTATTTCACTTGATAGAGGTACTTCTAATCTCAACCCTAACCTGTAACTATAAGACTTGAGTCTTCCTTTATTACCAGGATATGAAACTCTCCAATATTTCAGCTTGACTAAAGAGCTGGTTAGCTGTAAAATTTGCCAGCCTAGAATAAAACGTACCTGCCAACAAAATATCTTCAAATACATGCCTAAATTTCAACCCACCTGTCAGGCAGGTGAATTTGAAAATCCGGCAGTCAGTGTTGAAAATAACCTGTCCTGGGCAGTTGGCCAAACTGGTATTTTGTTTGCTGCTATTACTCACAGGTATGAAATTATTTCCACTTAACCTTACACATATTTTAAGGTTGGTTTGTTATATTAAGGTTATTTGAAGCTATACTCAGCAACAGTCCAGACGGTCTATTACCAAACAAGTATGGGACAGACAATTCAATGATCAGCAGCATGAGCATTGATCTCCCTAGTTGACATGTGAACCAAGTTAGCAAGGTTGACCACCTGATCCCATCAGTTGCCTTTTTCGACAACCCTGAGTGTTTCACCTGTCTTGGCAGATTACCTACAGTGACTTGAAAATATCATGTGTTCCCAAGGATTGACTTGGGCGGCAACATTGCGATTTTCTCATTTAAATTCCTATAAAATCGCACTAAAATTTATCTGCAGCGATTTAAAATTGCATCCTGCTCACCTGTATGATTAGAAATAATGAAGTGTTTAAATCTATTTTATTGAGAAGGGTTTTGTCATTATTTTGTTCTGTCTAACATATTCCTTTTGCTTTGTAACTATTTTAGATCTTTGAAACATAACTTCATGTATGGAAATTCGAATGTAGTTACATAGGTTTCTACAAAACGAGCTGCACTGCAGGGGTATGATAAACACTGAACCTCGCATTATTGTGTTGTTTATGCACTGTGCGACACTGTACAGAGTTCGCGTTCGGACACCTACCAAAAAGCATCTGCTAACAAGACCATCCCATTCGATACCTAAGTTTTTAAAGACTACAAATGAAAATGAAGAAACAGCTGAAATCATTGACCTTGATGAAAACCAGAAAACAGACACCAAAGGTGATGCTAGTAGTTTTAATTTATTACAATTCATGTTGCTAAAATACACATGACAATGTCCTATTTGTCATTTATTCCTGTTCTTACAAACGATCACAAACAGTTAAATCTCATAGGATTTGCAAAAATCTCATGTTTTTGGTCCCATGTAAGACTTTAGCTCATAACTTTTCTCAGCCAGGTTTATCCCTGCGTTCCTTAAACTTCTTTAAAGAAGTAGACCCATGAAGGACCCATTTAGAACTGATCTTCAGTAACCCATGCTTATCATACAAGGCGTCTAACTGAATCAGGTTGTCTGACTCGATAACTTACTTAAGACATGTCACTGTATCCCAATTGCTCAGATTGATGCTCAGGCTATTGATCACTGGACTGTCTCGTCCAAACACGATTATTTACTGGAAACTGCTGCGTAGGGCATGAAACTAAACTTATACACTCAAAAGGAGTACATTCAGACATCCAAACAATCTTATATCTTTGGAGAAAACAACTTTCAGATTTTAAGACAATTCAGAGTAGCCTTGACAACTTCACTAGTTCACCTTTATTTTAACAACAAAGTAGTCTTTAGCATAATGAACAATGCATCTTTCGAATATGGTATCAATCTTGTTAATGTTCATGTCAGTGAAATGTTTCAAATCCATACCTGAGATACATATTCCTCCAGAAAGCACTGGAATATACGAGGCAACAGGCAGTGCGACAAATGCCAGCAAAGCGCCCCACATCTTCTGGATGGACGTGCAAACTGAGCTGGTACCACAAATCATAAGGATAAACTAAACCTTTTTCATCTCCTTCAGACTGTGATTTCGTCTTGCGGCGTCGGCGCCTTGTCTCAACAACTTCACATTCACCTGAAGAAACATCATTTAGAAGTAGGAAAGCTAAGGAGGAGTTAGTTGAATTAATTAAATTAACATATTTCAAACAAAGACTTGATACCTGTAAATTTCAGTTTTAAAATCTACTGATTTCAAATCAGTCTGAAACCTCTTCAAATGGGATCACTTTCTGTCCGTCTCATCAACTCTTTGGTAACGCCAAATAAAATTAATTCTTTGGTTTGTATAAAGGAAACTATTGAAGCTATGACAGTAGCACAATAGCCTATGAGTGGACCCCTGGTATGTCTGCATGTATTACCATTTTCTTCCACAGTTTGGTCCTTGTCATCCTCTGTGCCAATGTGGAAGTCCTCCAAGTCCTTCTCAAACCAGCTCAGGTCCTCCCCTACAGTGGCCAGGGATCCTGCGGGCTCCTTCATGAGTTGCCGCACTGTAACACAATCACTGAGTTCCAAACATCCATCACCACATCAGTCATGAGATGTTTGTATCAATATGCCTGTAATGCTTCAAGAGTGAGGGAGTGAGCGAGTGAGCGAGCGAGCGAGCGAGGGAGGGTGCGAGCATTTTACACCATTTTCTGCAGTATTCCAGCAATATCACTGTTTGGGACTTCAAATATTGTACCCATGTTGGGAATTGAACCCAGGTCTTCAGCTTGATGGTGGAACACTTTAACCATTTGCCTACTGCCACTACCACCCAAAATGGAAGAGGGTTGTTAGGTCTTGATCTATGGTATTGAATCTAAGGACAACTGGAACCTGCATATAGTAACATATGTACTCATCAAACGAACCCTTTGTTTCACTTTGAAAAAAACTACGTACATATATTACTATGTGTAGCCATTTAAGCCTTCATTTCTCTGTCTACAGGTCCTAGTTTATGATGTCTGGACAGTGGTGGACCTTTCAAGGTAAATGGCAACTGTAACCAGGGTTAAACTAAATAGCGCCTTCTAGCAAGGATAAGGATTAAACAGTACCATCTCAACAAGATTAAGAGTGTGTAGCTCTCTATATAGAAGATTAAAAATAACAGCATAACCTTAACGGGATTAAGTGAAAGTAACACTTCCAAACAGGTTTATGGGTTCACATCACCTCATACCTGACATCATCATTGAAAGGTCTCAAGAGGGCATGAGTACATCCCTTCCATTAATGAGATTTTGAGGTGCTAGGTAATTTTTTTGCATGACAGCCATTTTTGCCTGTCGAACAACTTGCAAACTCTATCACAAACGATGGTACTTTATGTGGTGTTGTTGTGGTTGCTGGTTGCACCTTGCATTCTTTTTAGTGCTGTTCAGATGATAAAAGATAATCGAAAATAGATTGAAAGGAGGATTAGAAATAGTTGTTTGCAAAAACAAGTTGATTGTAAGAAAAATGTAATTTTCTGAATAAATTTGATATTTTAAACTTATCCTGACTATGCTTATTTCCTCCCTTTTATCTGAAGATCGTGGAACACTTGAAATCCTTTGAGTTCGCATCTAATTAAAAGTGGACATGCAATACACTCACCCACAAGAGCTCTCCCTTTCCCGCCAGTACAGTCACATGGCCAACCATGCTTGTCACTATCTCCGAAAATTACTGTGAATTCAGTGTGCCTGAGAGGAGTGGTTGGGAGGGCTTGACGCCATGAGATAAGTATCAAATATTGATTTTATTCAGAAAATTACATATTTACATAGTTTTCCTTATCCTGACTCATGCTTATTAATAAAGAATCCGACAGAAAGAGATGTGGCTCAGGCTATGCTGGATTCTGTTGACTGCCATATAAGTATGTCCAGTAATCCCCCACTCTTCAGGAACTATAACCTCGGTAGTTCAGTCCTGTCCTTCAGGAAAATATTCATCTGTGATCACATTCAGTAGAACTTGTCTTTTCATGAAGCATTCACTGACTGGAATGTGATGCTATCTAGATCAGCTAGGTCCAGCAAGTGTCTAATGCATCTGTATGTAATGATTTCTATCAGACCTTCTTTATGTACAAGTATCTTCATTACACGTACAGGGTCATAATCACTCATGCTAGCCTGTTCAAGACATGCACATGGACTCTCAACCTGCTTCTGTAATGAGGATGTTGGGACTGAAATCTCGACGATATGCCATGAAGATGTGCCATTCTTTGTCTTCATATCGACAACACTGATAGTTGTGAGCGAGTTGTCAGCCATGTGAAGTGTATTTATAGCTGGCTGGCTGTCATCTGTTGCTGCAAGGCTCCAGATAAACAACACTGAAACTGTTAGAAGACCTCTATGCCTCATGAAGACAATCGAATGACGATGCAGGCTGCTGTCTCGGTTGTAAATAAAGTCTTTCTAACATTGGAAGGGTTATTTACATCTGTAGATGACTTCCTGACATGAGTTGTCTCTCGAGGAATCCAGATGTGACATCAGTCCAAGTAAACTTATCGTCAGTGCTTTTCGTTACACTCTACCATCGAGTCTAACGAACCCTTATGGGAGGTCGTGTCAGGTAACCTTTGAGATTGACCAATTAGAACACAGCTTACCAAATCGCGAAAGTGGACATTCGCACATACATTTTGAACTTTTTATCTCGAAAACGTTCCTACCCGAACGATTCCTAATGCTATTTAGCGTACGCTTGCTTCCGGGTGATGCACACAGCGCACGTTACAACCATGACAACGGCGAGTAAACAGTCCCTGAAAATAGTGTTTTCAGCAATATTCAATAATGTCATCTTACGGAAATATTAGCTAATGGTAACCATGTCAACAGAACCCCCAAAGCGTATATACTGCGGGTCAAATAACTGTGTTATATACAGAGTTTTGTTTGTGGAGAGATCTGTCGGTAACCTGAATATTTTGAAAGTCCCTCCGATCCCTAAATAGTAGCCGTTGTTTGATTGGTTAAATCTATTTAACCGTCTCGCATTTGATTGGACGGTTATAAGTCGCTCAAAGGTTACCTGACGCGACCTTCTACTAGGTTTTGTTAGACTCGGTGGTGGAGTGTAACGAAATACACTGAGACTAAGTTTACTTAGACTGGATGTGACATCACCAGTATTGCAGCTGACTGATCATCATGAAATCTTGTGTAGTCTGAGATTTCCTCACTAACATTCGGTGCTTGTCTTTAACTTCCCTGTTCGGTTTGTCCCGGAGACACGAGTAAGCATGAGTACAGATGACTGAGTAGAAGCGTGCGAAACCTTCCGCTGCATAATACTGACGTAGGTAAACTGTCCTCCTGGTAGGTGTGTTGGGTGTTCTTCAACTGAACATAATACCATCATTATCTTGTACAGATGCTGCACCTTGGTACAGGTTGACAGGTTCAATGAAGTGTTGTAAATAAATAATCAAGCCGTATTGTGCTACAGGATATCCTTCTCTATTCTTCCGCGAATGAATATGCAAGTGATCTAAAAGTTTGTTGAACATTGTCCCTCTGTCAAACGTCGGAGTGTCTGCAAGCATCCCTGTGAGCTTGTCATTCTGTGAGTCCTTCCATGCAGGCCTGCATGTGAAGTCCACATCCTCCGAAAATGACAAACGACAACCATTTGTGACAATTGGCAGATGTAGTCGGTGAATTCTTGCAGCTGTAGCGGATAATAAGCGTGCATGCAGTTGCCAAGTTGATGCAGGGTACGCCATCCAGACTCTCTGAAGATTGTTGTGTTGTTGCAGACGCAGTAGATGGAGGTCCAGCAGAGGCTGAATGTTGAGCTGTCTTGTTGATGCTCTGTATCTCAGGGAGTATGAGCAAAGGTTCGTCATAAGCAACTCGTTCATTGAGTGGGACGATGTCGTCGCTGAAGGACTTTGCAAAAGAGCTGGTCCGTTGTTTCAGTGATGATCTAGTAGTTGACGACTGTCTTTGAGGACGTAGATGACTTCAACTTCTTGGTTGAGACGACATCAATTCTGACGACCTCTTCTGGGGCTTGGATGTAAACCTGCACATGAAGTCCTCATCTGATGACTGCCACCACGTCTCTGACAATCGGTGGATGTATTCTGTGAATCCTTGCGACAGTAGCGGGAAACATTAATGCATGAGATACGTCGTCAAAACTGTCGAAGTGTCACACAGGGCGACTGAAGTAGATGACGACTTACGCTTCCACTCCGCTTCAGGTTCATCATGTGAGTGGTGAATTATTGGATGAAGAGGTCAGTGTCGAACAGAGGTGGTGTCTGTAGATTCGCAAATGATGCATCTGACGAGTTGATTGTTGATGCCATGGATGTCTGCGTCGAAAGTAGATTCTCTGAAGAATGCAGCGTAGCAGCCGAAGTAGATGTTGAAAGACTAGCAGACAATGAATGATGAGCTGACTTGCTGAACGATGAGCTACTTGCTGACAATCTGCATCCCTGTGAGTAGGTCGAAAGTTTGTTCGTAGACATCATGTTCGTTGTGTGGGATGATGTCATCGCTGAAAGACCTTGAATATGAGCTGGTCCAATGTTTCAGCGATGACTTCAACGTTGAAGACTCAGTCTTGATGGAAGAAGACTACTTCAACTTCTGAGGTTGA
Organism: Haliotis asinina; assembly: GCF_037392515.1. Taxonomy (NCBI): domain Eukaryota; kingdom Metazoa; phylum Mollusca; class Gastropoda; order Lepetellida; family Haliotidae; genus Haliotis; species Haliotis asinina. The sequence goes on along the minus strand of NC_090293.1, from coordinate 31,029,067 downwards.
GACGACATCACTTTTGACGACAACTTCTTGGACTTCTCCAAGGTGTCAGGACCCTGCCCGTGGGTTGTGTCTCACATTTCACTATAAACATGAATAGTCTACCTATGGTTACTTGATGCAATATCAACCGAATTACCAGACATGACTTGTGAGAGTCTCTGTACAGAATATAAGTATAAACCAAATTCTGAATCAGTTAAATTCTTACAATTCGCAGTGAACTGTACATGAAGAACATAATACGTGCGGATCAACCGCAGACACCCGTTGCTTACAATGGGAGCATGATTTCATCAACCATGAACATGATCTCGGATGATGGCAAAGTGTCCAATTATATCAAAAATCACAAAGTTTAAACAATAAATTCTACCAAAATCCAAATACGTCTAAATTTGGATAAAGGAACAAAATATCACAAAAACTTAGCTGTCGTATCGGAACCCCAAACGCCTCCCACCGTCCATGTCAGGCAGTGAAGGAGAGAGTGACAAGCATGAATGGTCATGAGACCGTACTGGCGGGAAAGGGAGGCTTCCGGTGGGTGAGTGTATTGTACGTCCACTTCAAGGAAAAGGGAACTTCAAGGGATTTCAAGTGTTCCACGATCTTCATATAGAGGGAGGAGATAAGCATAATAAGCATGAGTTAGGATAAGGAAAAATACATATTTTCAATTAACCAGAATTTTGTTGTTTCAGTGCAAATCACTTGAATGAAGAAAAGTTACCATTTGATTTGATGAGTATTCATGAACTAACATGTGCACAAAAGTGTGAACCTGTGCACATTATAAAATGTGAACCATTTTCATTGCACTCAGTAATGGTTAATATTTTACAGTCTGTTTACAGTGAAAACGTACCAATGAGTTTTAATACAAATGAATGCTTTAAAAAATCTGTCTAAAATGAAAATTAGTTTGGTGATACGGCCCCTTCTCAGCATATCCCTATACAATCAGATGTTACCCAAAGAGCATGTGCCACACACCTTGCGACATTGTTGATTCCAGTACTTGCCAGTACTCCTTTGTGAAAATGTTGTTGCAAGAAACTTTTTATAATAGTTTCATTAGTAAAATCTTTATACACGTATTTGACATCATGTTCAGAAATTAGTTGTCAGATATCATTATTAACTGAGTGAATTTAAGTTGGATACCTTTGTTGTTTGAAAATAACCCGTAAAAAACTGTGTTCCAAAGGTAAGGTTGACGGACTATAGTCTTGGACAAATGGCACTTGTGACAACAACAAGACTGTGGGTGAAAACAACAATGCCACACTAGAATTTTGCTTGTCTCAGACCTACAGACAAAAGATTATGTCTATCCATGACAGAATCTACAAAAAAGTGCCAAAACACATCCACACACATTGAAACTCAAAGTCAGAACTATGTTTTGCTATCTGAGGAGGCAAAGTGTATGTATACTTGTCAAAAACATGATAACATACACATGCTGAAACAAAACATAAATATACCTTCTTTTTCAATAGCCCTGGCAGCTCCTTTCTTGACTCGGTACGTCGACCCTCCTCCCTTGTCAGCATTTGCATAATCGTTCAGTGTCACATCTACAAATGAACAAAAAGTAATTAGGCCTGAGTGGACTGGGACAAGCAGGGGTGTTGGGGGTCATATTTCTTATAATGTACTCAAGGCCTCCTGGCCCTGAAATGCAACAAACTTCTGTATGTCTGTAAATCAGGCCCCCCTAAGTAATTGAAGGAATTACAGCAAATTTGAAGGAATTGCATCTCAAATGTAAACAAATGCAGCCCACTCGCGAAACAATTGCAGCGATATCGGTAATTTAGCGGTAATAACAGAAACACATCGGCCCTATCGGAAGCAATGTCGGTAATACTGGAAACACGCTCGGCCATCTTCGGAGATTTTTCGGTCGCGAGCGGAAACTCACGCAGCAAAACATGGCGTCGTTGGAAGAAGCACCCGTCTCGGTGAGTTTTGTTTTTAGTTCCTACCATTACATTTTTATACTTATCCATCTTTGACCACCCGTGTTGAATGCGTCTAGGTATGAGGTGTTGTCGGGGCAATAGCTTATGTTTTTAGGAAAAGATAGTCACTCTAGGAGAGTGTCACAAGTCATGCCCCTGGAGATTGTTTATATCTGAACAACGAAGTTGTGCCGATGATTACGAACATCATGAACGTGCGCCATGAAGAAGTTTATGAGCCATAATGTTTCTTGCCATGAAGCGCAATTGACAAGTTTAAACGCATTTTACAAAACAAAATGATGTTATATCTAGCGCACGTTCGTAATCATCAGCACGACTTCGATGTTCAGATGTAAACAATCTCCAGGGGCATGACTTGTGACACTCTCCTAGAGTGACTATCTTTTCCTAAAAACATAAGCTATTGCCCCGACAACACCTCATACCTAGACGCATTCAACACGGGTGGTCAAAGATGGATAAGTATAAAAATGTAATAGTAGGAACTCAAAACAAAACTCACCGAGACGGGTGCTTCTTCCAACGACGCCATGTTTTGCTGCGTGAGTTTCCACTCGCGACCGAAAAATCTCCGAAGATGGCTGGGCGTGTTTCCAGTATTACCGACATTGCTTCCGATAGGGCCGATGTGTTTCTGTTATTACCGCTAAATTACCGATATCGCTGCAATTGTTTCGCGAGTGGGCTGCGTTTGTTTACATTTGAGATGCAATTTCTTCAAATTTGCTGTAATTCCTTCAATTACTTAGGGGGGCCTGTAAATGGGCCAGAATATCTGTTGTCTTAAATCCAGCACACTATAAAACCAAAAGTATGGTCAGGAGGGTTCTTTAAAATCTCCATTTCTTAAAATTCATAGTAGTAACAAAGATACCATTCATCTGCGGCGTTTCCCATGTCAGTGGTTACAAAATTTGGTTTTAACATAGCCATTAATCCTTGTTGACAATGTCACTTGTTACCTTAATGTCACAAAATACATTGTAATACCTTGTGAAGAAAAAAAGACCCCAGTATATTAGTCTTGTTACAATTCACTCACATATTTAAGGAATAGAACTACAGAACAGAATTGGATTCATTATCCTTGGTCACTGGAATCTAGTACTTACAAAAATTTTAAGATAAGTGTTTTCACTTGTGACTAGTTTCTTTTTTTATCTATAGACTGTTTGCAGAGAAAACGTACCAATGAATTTCACTTTTAAAAGAAAGGTAACCAAACTACAAGTGAAATTAAAATTGCAATTCCTCATACTTTTACCTTGCCAATCATAGACTCAAATCATTATTATTTGTTTGTATTACAAGGGAGTAAGCACAGTAGTTGGAACAATGAATCACAAGCATGTGCCTTACGTGATGAGCGTTAATTTAGACCAGCCCTACATGTTTCAGTGTTTCATTTAATGTGCATACAAACAGATAAAGTGATTTGAAATTATGATCATTTGTTTCACAACATTTATCCTAAGCTGAATAAAATTCTGATACCTAAATGTTCAGTTGGCAAGGTAAAATTATGAGGATTGGCTATCTTAATTTCGCTATTTTCAGTTTACTTGTTTAAGTGAAATGAATTGGTACATTTTCACTGCGCACAGACTATAAGTGAGATTAACAAAAGTGATATATCCAGTCCACTCAGCAGTTTATTGGGTACCTACCAGCCATTTTGTTTAGTGTCACGTCATCCTAACGCTAAACCCTAAACCTACACTTAAACCTTACCCTAATCAAAAGGAAACTCAGTCACTTTCAAACATGGCTGAATGTATCTGGTATTCTGTAGTCTTTACCATGTTTACAGTACTGTCATCAGGTTACTGTAAATGTATTAAATATCGCGCAGGTTTTATTTTCGCGCAAAATATTTTGCCGCAAAAAATTGTACACAGCGAAATAAACCTTTCATTCGTTAACTATACACATGCTTGCCTCTGTGTTGTTGCCATAACACATCAAGTTTGAGGAACAGAATCTATGGGAATGTTAAAATGGCGACTGATAGAATTAAAAAGAATCAAACTTACTGTCGCTGTAATGGATTTCCCATATCGCACACCGAAAATAATTAATGATCCCATTCCTATAGAAGAATTATGAATTATAGTAAAACCAGTAATGTGTGTTGAGGCCACCATTGAAATTGGTCACATGTTCTATTTGACCTATCACAGAGAGAGATGGTTTGATACAAAACGGATCACCCTGAAAAAACTTGGAAAGAAATAATACAGCAGCACTTTATTTATTCATTAAAACTTTATAGAAGTTCATTGGTACTCGTAACTGATAATCAACTAACACATCAGCACATTCTCAACCACTCGGATGTTTGAAATCACAACTTCATACACAATAGCAGTTCATTTACTTGTACTTGATAGTCAATTAGCCACATTCGCAATGCAATCATCAAATTGTCAGAATTCGGCACATAAGACTGATGTGTTTTTCAGCGCATTATATAGTATGCCATCACAATGTGTCACTTCCTAAGTTCTCAATACCTCCGTGAGTAACCATACAATTGTATATATCGGACTAGCGATTCAAAGGCGACAGTATAGTTTTGAAGCATTGTAACATACTTATAAGCTGGTAAACAACTAACAAGTGATGAAAATGTCAAATTTTACAAATTAAGTTATGAAAGTAATGTTAATTAAATTACTTTTAGAAAACATAAGCGGAATCGCTGACTTCGTCCGTCATTTCACCGAAACACGGGACTGTTGTGAAATATTGACGTAAGCACATCTGACGACGTGACCCGAAAGGTCATGTTGACATTTTTGACAATGTGACAGATGCCATTTACAATTAAATTATGTGATGGTTGGCATCTGGTAATAAAGGCTAATATCATTACATGGAAAATTATAGTATTATATATAGCACAGGAAACGCGGCAAAAAGTAGGAAATAGATAACTGCTTCTGGATGTTTATGGTGTCAATTTGCTGCTATGTGCAACCCGGCGACTTTCACGTCTGGAGGTAAATCTTACCACTAAATGTGCTGTAAACCGCTTTCTTTTGCAGCCGCCCTTTTCTACCCACCCTAGGCATGATGCTGCATTGCTGTCACCAAAATTATGCGTCATTTTTGGTGTTTCCTTGGAAGAAAATATAGAGAGAGGAAAGAAAAATTCTTGGAGGCCCGGGCGCCATATTGACAAGTGCCCGTCAGCGTCACCTGGTGGATGTTCAAATAATTACCTCCCTTTACACAGAATTATGGGTATGACACACTTTTCCCAGAAGAAAATGGCTCCTCTTGTGAATGGGTTAGAATGATGAGGAGCTGTTTGACAGGTGATTTTCCAGACTTTGTACGGATTTCATAGCAACCAGATGAAGCGGAGGAGACATTTAAATAGTTAATTTGGAGACTGTGTCGATTTTACAATGATCGAACAAACCGGTGGCGAGAAATCGCTCGCCGAAACCTCATGAGTAGCCGACTTCTGAAGTGAAGACATTTACTCATGTAGTCTTAGTGCTTTTACTGTACGTTCTGTGTAGCCAGTTTTATGGCATAATTCTACTCTAAGGCCTTCAAGATGATGTGCGACGTGATGCCCACCATCGCCGAGGACGGCTCCAATGATCGGGAGTCGCAAGGCTCGGGAGATGACTCCAATTTTGAGCAATTGATGGTGAACATGTTGGATGAGCGAGATAAATTGATGGAGAGTTTGCGTGAAGCGCAAGATCAAGTTGCTTTGACACAGGGCAAACTTCATGAGGTGGAGAAGGAACGTGATAGTTTAACGAGACAGGTGCAACAAACTCAACCGCAGGTAAGTTGCAACAATTTTCATATACCGGCTTGGTTGTACACGCCGGTCGAATCTTCGATGATCTTACTGGATTAGTGCATTCTCAGTCGTTCAGCGGCCATCTTGTATAAATTATGACCCCACTCATTCTGAAAATCGTCCTTCCTACGCCCCACCCCCACATCAGGAATATTTTGACACTTGCTTTTCATTTATTTTGATAAATGCAGTCTAGATCCGAAGAACTGCACAACACATGCTATGAGACGAGTAGCAGGGACTATGTCCCTTTAGTGATGTCATCCGGTCTCGTTCTGGGGGATACAGTCAATATTCTTCTAGTTCTTCATAGCTAAATTTTGCATCTAGCTCACAAGTAGTAGTATCACTCATTCCTGACATGATTCAGTCAACCTGCTCATCATGACTAATACTGCAGTCTACATCCAGAAATCTCATGTTAATCTATTGATTATTTATGTATGAAACATCCACTCCGTCTGATTCTCTTTACCATTTCCTTGCATTATGAATGGAGGAACCATTTGGAATTGGTCTGTCACAATTTCATTCAATTTTAGCATAAACTGATGCATCAGGAAGAGATTTTTATATGATTGGCTGCATTCATAATAAAATATGATAAACAGAAATAGTTAATCAACATGTGAGCTAAATGCTTTTCTTGACTTTCACTTATTACATAATAAATCTAAAAATAGCAATAATAAATAAACATGGGCATCTAAGTATAAAGATGCTGTCAATATTTGAGGCTTAGATCCTAGCTCAGGGTAAATGAGTAATCCCCTCTAGTCTGAAAACCTCAGATTCAACACCCATGTGATCCAATGACATAGTGTAGATTATGTTTGCTGTGATTGATCTTACATTTCATTATTCATACATTTAATTAGCAAGTATGACTCATTTACATATAAGCCAAATGAAAAGGAAGACCTACAAGATAGGAGACTGGCTGTTCAGCATGACTGTTCAGCATGACTGAACAACACATACCAATACATTGATGAGACTAATTAATTGGGCTAATTGGTGCTGATTGCTCAACAAGTGTGTACATTTTGACCCGAATAAACATTCTTGCTTCCTAGTGACACAGGTGTATTTGAAGTTTCAGTAATATATACATACAGGATACACACATTATATATCAGATTTCAAGAAATGATTTAGGCATTTCTCTTAGCATGTAAAAAAAGACATTGCTTTGTTGGAAATCTGTTACAACTGAAGCTGTGAGGATTCTCTGATTACATGTTGAATATTGCTGTTGACAAATTGTATAAATTGTATTAAATTATAGCAGAAAACATAACTTTTCACACCCTTTATTTAAATTCTGAGACATTTCTGGTTATCCCAATTTAAAGTTGAGTGATATATTATGGGTGGTGAGTTCCTTGTTTGAATTAGAACCTAATGACAGAGTAAAGACTGTGTCAAAGGAACTGTGCAAGCACTGAGTGAACTGAATGAAGCAACTGAACTATCTTCGATCCCAAAACCAAGTGCCTCTACAGGGAAATGGAATTATCAATACATTTCTCAATCAAGTTTTCATTTTTATTTAACATAAACATTTTTATGAGAAATTATGGCAGTTATTTTTTTATTTTAAATTAATTGTAATTTGGGAGATTATGCTGACATTTGTCATAAAACTGAAAGAAATCAGTGTCTGAGTGGATTTTGAAAAAGATAGATTTTACACTCGTGTCTCAAATTAGTTGACAGTTTTAATCATTAAAACATCATTGGGGAGTGGGGCTATGAGTTACTATTATCTGTGTCTGTTCTTCATTGTAGTGACAATCAAATGCAACATTTTGTGAATTTGAACATTAAGGGCAGTGTGGTAGCCTACTGGTTGAAGCGTGCACTACTTACGCTGAAGATCTGAGTTCGATTCTCCAGACAGGTAGAATTTATGAAGCCCATTTCTGGTGTCCCTACAGTGATATTGATTGAATACTGCAAAAGAGGTGTAAAATGCACTTACTTACTCACACACTCACTCACTCACTGGTGTATTTCATTAAGTATATATTCAGCTCTGCCATTTATGTAGTTGACCTCAGCTTCAGATGGCTGACTGTTTATTGTGGTTGTTTATAACTGTTTATTCATGGACAGGATACTCACTGGGCCAGTTCATGGTAATTCACTCATTGTCAGGTGATCCTCTGATTTATTCCCTCATTAGAATTGGAAACCAGCACACATGAACTAACTTTGTTAAGCCAGTTAGAAATATATTCTTGTTTCTCATGACTTTTTTCACCTATGCTTGTTGTAAGACGCAACTAACTGGATCCGGTGGTTGGACTTGCTGACTTGGTTGACACATTTCATTGTATCCCCACTGCATACATCAGTGCTCATGCTGTTGATCACTGGATTGTCTGGTCCAGTGCAGCATAAAAATAAACTCACTCATAACTTTTTGTCAAAGCTTGGATGTGTAGAAATTAGTATATTATGGCCTATGTATTAGCTATTTTCTTCAGAAAATTAGGTAGCCTAGTGGTAAAGTGTAAAACATTGTGCTGAAGACCAGGGCCTAGATTTCCAAAGCTCTTTTCGTGTTAAGATTGTCAGAAGTTAATGTTAATGTATGGCACTTACAACTATCTTCACACCAAAAGCTTCAAAAGTCTGGGCCCAGAGCTTGAGTTCCCACATGGGTACAATGTTGGAAGTGTTCTGGTGCACCCATTCCCCATCAATGATATTGTGGCATTAACACAAACTGAACCACACAGTTCTAATGATGATGTCTCAACGCATTGACTGCATATATGGAAACAATAGCAGTGGTCTTCAAGCCCTGATCCTAGCTACTATTGACGATTTTTGCTTGTATGAATCAACTTTATCATTTCCATTAATTAATTAAATTTAAGGTAGCTAATTTAGTAAATCTGCTAATATATTATTAAATACATGATAAATATCTGACCTTATTTTATTGTTAATAAAATTGATTAAATTATGACAACAGTGATCAGTTAAATTTTTGCATCAAAATGCAGATAAATAAAAGAAAAGGGCCATCTTAGCCTCTTGGTTCACTTAGCTTCTTGTCCAGATGGTGGCTGTGTCCTTTAGATTGTGTCGAAAATCTGATGGAATTATAAGTAAATAACTGGAATATTTGTGAGACTGGGTTTAATTATCTACAAGTCGGTGGTGCTGGCAGTAGGCTTGATGTGATTAAGAGTGTCAATAGCTCTCAGTTTGTTTACGAGGACATGTGTTTGCTGCAGTTGATCACAGATTAAATGGATTACATTCTTAGGGAAGAGTGGTCGCTATTTCAGAGAATGTGAAGGTTCACTTCATAATATTTGGGTTGGAAAATAAGGCAGAGTTTGAAATTAAGAGCAAGTGTCCTGAAGTTGTTTAGTAGAACCTATTCTATAAGCTGACTGTTTTAGGTAGCCCCAGGTTGACATGCTGCAGAAGATAATAAGGTTTGGTGGTTGTGTAACACACTCGGCAATATTCCAGCTATATGGCATCAGTCTGTAAAAAATCGAGTCTGACCTTGACAATCCAGTGATCAACAGCATGAGCATAGATCAACTCCACTGGGATATGATGACATGTGTCAAGAAGGTGAGCAAGCCTCGCCACACAATCCCGTTAGTCGCCTCTTACAACAAGCAGGGGTTGCTGAAGATCAGTTCTGACCCAGATCGTCATGGGACCAAAAACAATAAGGACATAGAAACCACTCTCAGGTTAAACATGAAACATTTAAGTCTTTTAGTGACTGTTGTCAAGAATGAAATTTGAGCATGATAACCAACAGGAAACTTGTCAGGAAGGTGATCAAATATGACCTGAAAAATCAATGGGATCATTTCAAGTACTGTAATGTTCGAAATTAAAACACTAAATGTTGCCAAGTTCAGTTAATGTAGGTTTATATCTATAGGATCCTTTGAGTTTGAATGCTGTGACATAAATCAGTAGAGGACGTAACGTGTACGCGAGACGGTCTCCCGTTACGTGTACAAGTGACTACCTGAGAGGGGGTCACTCATACGCGTGACTGCCTGATCATAGACAGGGAAATTCTGCATGTCACACAAAAACGCGTCTAAAAGTGTTATTTATGAAAATAATTAAACAAAATTTGCTACAGTTGTTGAATGGTGGTCAAGTTATTGGATGGCGTGAATGAAAGCATAAAAAGAGGAAATTAAATTGTCAAAAAATGACAAAAAAGTGCAAAATTTGAGCAAAAATTGACGATATTTAACAGAGAAATTCACCTATGTACATATTTTTCAGAAACTTAAATTTAGTATTTTCTGAAAGCTCATTCATCGTAGATTCATAATATATATGCAGTTTTCGATGCACACCAACGCACACCTGTTTGTTTTTGTGTTGAAACATGTTTACTTTCTTCGAAACTGCGCGAACCGTCTCGCGTATAAGTGACTGGGTTACCGTGTCATTAATGGGAGGTAACTGATGCCTGACTAAATTGCTCAGTCAAAACATCCGTCTTGCGTCTTGGACTGTCCGAAGCGTACGTAATTTACATGGCGATATTTTTCTTGCCTTACAACAATGAGGATATAATAAATTATAACAAAATCACGAATAACATTTTTCCATGCGGAATACTCTTTTTGTTGGAAGTATAATCATTGGAAAACACGACCACTTCTACCGATGTAAAAACAGTTTTACGTTTTATGTTTGCTGCCATAGCAGTAGATTTTAGACTTTTCACGGCAATTTTCACCTGTGTGCACATTTCACACAAACATGATCTTCATATTTTCTGAAAGCTTGTTCCATGCAGATTTACCTCGTATAAGTACTTGTTCGTGTACACGAATGCACATAGGTGTACAATCGCGATGAAACACATCTACTTTCCAGCCACCGCTCGTCACAGACACACAAACGGCCTCACAATTTCGTTACGCGTACGAGAGACGCTACCCAGAAGCACGAACAAAAGTAGTCAGTTTTTGACGGCAATTTTCACCTATGTGCACATTTCACACAAACATGATCTTTATATTTTCTGAAAGCTTGTTCCATGCTGATTTACCTCGTATAAGTACTTGTTCGTGTACACGAATGCACATAGGTGTACAATCGCGATGAAACACATCTACTTTCCAGCCACCGCTCATCACAGACACACAAACGGCCTCACAATTTCGTTACGCGTACGAGAGACGCTACCCAGAAGCACGAACAAAAGTAGTCAGTTTTTGACGGCAATTTTCACCTATGTGCACATTTCACACAAACATGATCTTTATATTTTCTGAAAGCTTGTTCCATGCAGATTTACCTCGTATAAGTATCTGTTCGTGTACACGAATGTACATAGGTGTACAATCGCGATGAAACACATCTACCTTCCTGCTACTGGCCACAGACACACACACCGCCCTCACAACATCAACAGACGTTCGAGAGGCAAAAGTAGTCGGTTTTGACGACGATTTTCACATATGTGCCAGTTTCATAGAAACATTAACATAACATGTTCTGAAAGCATATTCAATGCAGATGTACACCATACAAGTACTTGTGCAAGTACACGAACGCACATAGGTGTGGCATCGCGTTGAAACACATCTACTTTCCTCCCACTGCTCGTCAGACACTCAAACCTTACTCACAAGATCGTTACGACTACGAGAGACGCTTTTTGCCACGGGAGCAGACCCGGTGCTCAATATGTTCACTCGCATCAAGTGGTAAGTAACTTCGGAGGACTGCATGATCTTTAATGGTTTAAGCAAAATGTATTCTTGAACACACTGCATGCAGGAATTACCACTCATTTCCTTAAGTTTTATGTCATTGTCATCAACACGTAATATTATAGAAATATGATTTCTCGACTTTTAAACAGATGACGTGAATGTGATAAAAAAAAGAGTTATTTAGACGGAGAGTTATGTATTCATATATATTGTTTCCAGTCTAAGTAAACTTAGCCTCAGTACTTTTCCTTACGCTCCACTACTGAGTCTAACAAAACCTTATGGGAGGTCGCGTCAGGTAACCTTCGGGGCTGACCAATCAGAACACAGCTTTCCAAATCGCGAAAGTGGACATTCGCACACACCTTTTGAACTTTTTATCTCGAAAAGGTTCGTACCCGAACGATTCCGAATGTTATTTAGCGTATGATCGCTTCTGGGTGATTCACACGGCGCACATTACAACCATGACAACAGAGTAAACTGTCTCCGAAAACAGTGTTTTGGCAATATTCAAGGGATCTCATCTTGCAGAAATATTAGCCAATGGTAACCATGTCAACAGAAACCCCAAAGCGTATATACCGCAGGTCAAATATCTGTATTTTCTGCGGATTGTTGTTTGTGGAGAGATCTGTGCCCCTAAGTAGTAGCCGTTGTCTGATTGGTTAAATCTATATAACCGTCTCGCTATTGATTGGACGGTCATAGGTCGCTCAAAGGTTGCCTGGTGCGACCTTCTGCTAGGGTTTGTGGTAAACTCAGTGGTGGAGTTTAAGGAATAACATTGAGACTGAGTTTACTTAGACTGACATTGTTTCAAAGCTGTATTATTAGTCAACTACAGCAATAAAATCAGTCGAGCCATCCCTGTTACACACGGAAGATGCCACTTCCCTGAGCAGATTTTGCTCAACTACATATCAACTGAATTTTTGTCACAACTGAATAAACATGATTCTGTCTTTTACCAGCTTAACAACACCAAACAAAATAGTTAGCATTTAATTGTGCGTTTTTAAGTTTACCACGGACGATAAAAGCATCGTAAGCAGGAAACTGCACAGTGGCTGGCCGTGTTCACAAGACAGCCGTGTCAACTGTCTGCAAATATGCTGTCTCCAAACCCAATAAATGGGTATCCAGTCTCCTACCTGTATATTCAGGGCTAATCAACTACAGTCATAAACTATGCCTGACTGCATCCTCTTCATTCCGGCTTAATCATTGCTGGAAAACAGTGTCGTGTGTGATATTGCATAATCTGTGTGAAATTTATTTGTGTTTCATTCTGTCAGGGGACAAATACAATTCGCCGTACTGAAGAATTTTGAACATGCACCTGTGTCCGAGAATATATAACTATTTCCATAGTTATACTAAATACATATAAAACATTCAGTGAAAGGTTACGTAATTATGACAAATAATGCAAAACTCCCTGGTATACACATATTTCTTCATTCTGCAGATGATGGCTGAAAAGGCTGTCCAAACCAACATGCTGGACTGTAGCTGGGTCTGGTTGTCTTCCCCTGTCCATGCTGTCGTCCAGGAAGGAAAACCCTTCCTATTTCACGCATATACATAAAATATATATTTCTGTGTTGGCTTTGAATTTATCTATGAATACTATTTAAACCATCTACCAAAGTAAAAGAGAGGAAAGCCGATGATAGTGTTGACAACGACGCACAGCACTTTCAAGTACTCTTCGAAGATAATCAGTACAAGATTAACTCCTTCATACCAAAACAGAACACTTTGAAAAACATTATAACATTAGGCAATACAAATCTGTTTATAAGTCGTCGATCAGTAATGCTATGGACAATATGTTGAGTTTGTAATCACCTGGAACAATTTTACTCCTTTCTTCCTCATGAATATGTCATCTCATTATCACGTGAGAGATCGTTATCACGTGATCAGTTCAATCGGAATGAAGTAAGAAAACGCTATTTTGCCCACCTCCATGCGACTTGAATATTTGTCACCACAAAATAAACATTTCTATGGCCTTTCACAGATTATCAAACACAAACTGGAAACGGAATACATGTAATTAGCATTTAATTATGTGTTTTCAAGCTATCATAAAATATACCTCGGACGACAAAGGCACCGTAAACAGGAAATTACACAATCGCCCCCCGTGTCCACCAGATAGCTGTGTAAACTGTCTGCAAACTCATTAGATGTACACACCCTGAAGTAACGTGCTGTACTGCATCACACCTGTTGCCTGTCTCCACCTGTATATTCAGTGATACCCAACTACAGTCATTAACTATGCCTGGCCGCGTTCGGCCCAGTCTTCACTCCAGTGTCACGTGTGTGATACAATAAATTGCGTAATCCAAATGAAAGTTAATTGTGTTGCATTCGGCCAAAAAGATGAACCAAGACAAGCACAATTCGCCGCACTGATGTATTTGAAATATGTACCTGTGTTTCATAACCATAGCTGTACTACATACATCTAAAACATTCAGTGAAAGCTTCATACATTTTCGTTTTTATGACAAATAATGAAATGTTCCCTGGAATGTGCGTGTTCCCTCATTCTGCTGACTCCAGGCGGAAACAGGCATTTGGCCGTTCCCAGTCCAACGCAGCATGCAGGATTATACACGGGGCTGGTTGTCTTCCACTGGCCATGCTGTCTTCCAGGAACGAAAACCTTCTCTGTTTCAAGCATATACATAGAATATGTGTAAACAAGAAAGTCCCAGTTTTTTACCTGAAGTAGACCTGGTAATGTGTGTTGTTAGTTTTGTTGTAGAAAAGGTATGTATGCAAATGCGTATGTATTCGATCTAATTGAAGTTACTTGTATGTCTACAGGGTAAGTGAAACAACACATTCTTACCTTAATATACTGTGCACACTGAAGGGGATGGAGGAATGATGTCTTCCAGGATGAGGGATGTTAAGCAAATCGCCGACATGATGCACAATTCTTCAGAAAATGATGATTTGTAGAGTTAACATGAGCTTACCGAATGCGTAATGTATCCGCCAGGTCATATGGAGTTTGATCGAAAGAGGGGGCGAAAGATATTACAACCTGCAGGGGGCGTTATGTTTCCTTATTTAAATTTGTATTTTCGTACTTTTTTCATTTCGAAATTATGTCACAAAGTGTGATTTCTTTTTTTAAATGCCTTTATCAAATCATGTCAATTTCCGAAGGCATAAATTAGGTTCAAGTTACTTATATGCATTTTCATCATTCGCAAGCTGGACCGTACAGAGGAACACCATCCTCAAGTTGCAATAAGCAAACACGAGATCAGTGAGCCGCTCGAGCGGCTCACCAGAAACCTTATAACAGTTAGCGTCTAATTAGTTTGTTTTCTTCCCAACTTCTGTCATTTTACACAATGCACATCTATTTACGGTGGTCTTAAAAGAATCATTTCTCTTTCAAGAGGTTCAGAAACGTTTGCATTTGGTTCGGTTCCAATGGTGAACACTAAGACTACAAATCTGTTTGCTATAATCGTCTTGGCAATGAAGTATTGCAGATTCATACCCGTGGAGATATTCAGAGAGATATGCATCATAGCCTAATTTTCATACATCAATAACATTTTTTCAGATGTGTTTACAAAATAGTGTGTATACCGATGAAACTGCATGCTCACTTCCTTCGGATAACACCTCACATACGAGGGGTTCACGCTTCATTTGATTGGCTGAAACAGTCGCGCACGTTTACAGGGACTGTATGTTCTGTAAAACAGCATGCACGGCTAATGCGGACATAAACTGATATGTACTCTGGAAGATACGATATCCACATGTCAACACAATGAGCTGTAATGAAATATCGAAGCAGGTATTTTAGTATAACACTAATTTTGATCAGTACGAGATGTCAGCTATGGCTGGCACCGCGAGTCCCTTTTTTCAGTGTGCTGTGTGGAGTTACACAATGGACGTACGTCACTTCCGAAAAATATGCAAATGATTTAATAGTTTTTTCAGGATTACTTTTGACGAAATTGGCAAAGTTTTGATTCATACAAGATGCGGTAGGGGTCGTATTAGTTTCAAAATATTCTGTAACTTTCTGCAAGATGAATACGTTGACATTTCCACCAGTAATACATTCAAATGAAATAAATCACCTTTTCATGAGCGATGAATTGATTTTTGTGTAATTGGCATATGTAAACAGCCGACCTTGGGCGTGGTATTCTGCTTTACCGATGTTTTCACGTGCCGAAAAAATCGAAAATACAGAGGCCAAGTATGCATCAACCTAGGATGATTGTAAATATTTTGTCGGACAAACAACTTGTATTCTGCAGGTGGTAATCTGTTCAGTGCAAATGACGAAAGCGTGGCATCCGAGATCGAAAAACCTGTTCATTCACGACTGTCAAGTACCCCACCACCCTTGGGGATTTTACGGGACGCTTTAATTACCCTGCATCGTGTTCGCACCCAATCGAGGTGGTTCCACGGTGATTGAATTAATTAGGGGGAAGCGCTTCAGTTAGTACCGCGGAGCGCACCGTCTCGCGGACAAGAGACGATAGGCCGTCTCGCGTACACGTTACGTCTCGGACTGTAAATCACAGAGTCTCCTAAAATTAATGAAAGAGTGAATGAGTAAGTTTGGTTTTGCATCTCTTTTACATCAATGTTCCAGCATTATCATGATGGGGGTGTAAGTAACCAAGATATATGTGTGCAGTTAGGTTGACATGCGATATTACAAGGCTTCACATGTGTAACATGACATTGTAAGCCAGATTGTGCACATTTACCACAGCAGCTAATCTTATGAAATGTATATTGGTCACTACAGCCTCCATGTTGTTTACAGATCAAATCATGAAAAAATGGTCATGAGGTTTTTCTCTTATCAGTACTAGAGGATAAATGCAAATGGAGGTTGGTTTCTGGTTGAGTGGCTGTCAAATTGAGAGCAAATTTAGACCAGATGGTAGCCATTTGTGCCCAGCATTAACATTGACTGTTTGCTTTTGAGGAGCGATATGATTCTAGCTGGATTCAGAGATTTACCACATGGAATTAAATATGTACCTTCAAATTTTTAGATATAGCTGCAATATTCAATATTCAGTTGGGCTCATTGGAGTGGGATCTTTTTCAGATCAATTTAATTCTGAGCGTTTTCTACAATTTATGCCTTATTTTTTAAGAGTGAGTGAGCGTTTTTAACAATATTCCAACAAGCACTTTTAACAATATTGCAGCAGTATCACAGAGGGGCTCATCAGAAATAGGCTTCACACAATCTGTTTTTTTTTTCTTAACCCATGTAGGGAATTGAACCCAGTTCTTGAGCATGACGAGCAAATGCATAAATGCTAGGCTGCCCCTGCCCCATTTTTAGTAAAAGAAAGAAGTATGGATGTTCTGAGAAAAAAACTGTGATGTCTTTCAAACAAAATTGTAAATATCTTTCTTGCTTGTCCTTGTAATTTTGTTTTGTTGAGAAACTGAAAATACATTGTCTATTACTTCAGCCTGGACCTGCTCTGTAAGTTTCTTCTGTGGTAGAAAATAAGCTGTTTGGGGCACAAAGTTTTGCTTCCAGTTATCTCACACATATGAATATGCATGTTGTAGAAAAGAATAAAATGGGACAGAAGGCCAGAGCAGTTAACTTGTATGTTCATGTTAGTGAAAGTGAAAAATGCCTGGTTTGATGGTTATGATATCAATCACTGGAATGTATGGTCCTGAATACATCATTTACAGACCTACATTATAAAGGTAGAATGTTCTTAAGACTGGGGTAATGCTACAAAGGAACCAAACCATTTTAAAACCAATTAACAGTGAGAGTGACTCAATTTAGTATTTTATGAGATTTTGTCATTAAATACTTGGAGTAAGGTTCTGATCATCGATTCTATATCTTGTCAAGGAGCTTCGTTCTGTATAATACTGGAATTTGTTATCAGTAATATGGAGATTTTGTTAAGATGTGGCAAGTATGATAGTATTCTAAGCGGAACATTTGTGTGGAAAAAGACACCTGTTTTGACTTTTTAAAAATGTTATTGACATTTTATTTCAAAAGAATGGCATGAAAAGTTCCTCAAAAGGTGTTTCAGTTCCAAGTAGCAGGCATCGATAATGCTTGTTATATCCCCACCTGTGCAAGAACATACTTACCACGGAGGTGTCTGGGGGAGGTGGAAGAGCTGCTCTCCAGACTTGGGATTTGGAATGGGGGATGTTGCGATACTGATAGACGCTACTCTGCATGCCAGGTTGTGTTTTGACCCCAGTGAATGTTGTATACAGTTACTGTTCCAACCGGTGATGGTTTCTTGTGGTGTGGATACTACCCAGACATGGCTGTCTGCTCAGGGAAGGTGATTAATTTGGTCAAATTAGACTAATACGTGATGATCATTCTTTCCGTAGGTTTAAAACCAGTTTGTGACTGTTTATCTCAAGGTTAATGTGGATAAGTCGATTTCTTGTTTGTATCAGTCAGTTTCAGTTCTCAAGAATTGTAAGTTATCTTACCCACAATGTTGAAAAACAGAAGATGTCACTGTAAAAGTTGTATGAGATAAGTGGCTAAGCCACAAAACGAAATAATCAGAAAATACAATCATTGACCCCGATAAAGGCATCAGGTTTCCTCATGTTTTCTACAGTAATAAGTATGTAATGTTCCCTATCATGCACAATAGTACATTGACAATAATGTCAGGGATTTACAAGACACAAATACTAGCGTCTTATACACATAAAAATTGACATTGCACTGAATGAAATTTATTAGTGCATACACAAGGATGCAAGAAGTCCAAATACTTTCTGTAAAAAATTCGATTAAGTAACAATAATAACATTACAGTTGACATGATCAATTTGCTCTCCAAGAAATCATTGTTTTATTTTGATTTGAATTTTTTCTTTTTGAGTAACACTAGTCAGTGTTATTTAGCATGAAGCATTACAGTGTAATTCAGATTCTAATAAACCTGTCTGTCATTAACGATCTGTTTTTAATGGCATTTAAGTTATCTCTGAGTTTGCTACTAGCTGAGTTAGGTTATCATTTGCAACAATGTGATGGTCACGATTCACAATATTCCAAAGCAAACTTAATTCAATGTCCTGGTGATTACGACGATTGCGACGATTATGGTGATTGCATTGCTCACACTATGTCGGCGGTTTACATGCGCAATCTAAGTGAAAGTCAGCCAAACTAGAGACCAGAAAGAATCTTATTTCACTAGCTGTTGCAATTAGCTACAAACGTTGAGCAAGCCCAAATGCAATCTTTACCATTAGACAAGTCGACTGTTAAGCTGACTAAAGCTATTTTCTGCCCTTTATCCAAGAAAACATGTTAAAGCTTTCTTTTGGTTGGACACTATATGCAGGAGAGAGGCAAGGTTTGATGAAGGAATAAATTTCTTCCTCCCTGTGGTACAAGTTGTGGACATAGATTTAAATCCTAGAGGAGTGAATATTAAGTTCTCCCCCAAACCCCTTATTTCTAACGCTACTGTTTTATTTAAAAATTGGGAGCTGTGCGTTGTTCTGGTGGTTAAACAGTTCGCTCGTCACTCTGAAGACCCAGGTTCGTTTTCTCACATGGTTACAATATATGAAGCCCATTTTGGATGTCCCACTCAGTGATGCTGTTTAAATATTGCTAAAAACAGCGTAAAACTAAACTCAACTAATCTCACTCACTCACTCACTCACTCACTCACTCACTCACTCACTCACTCTCTCACTCACTCATGCTGTGATATGACTCGGATACTCATCAAAGCAGTGTTGAACCACCTACTCACACCCATTCATAAGTTTTAACTTAATGTTGATCAAAATTCCCAATTTGGAAACAAGCATAAAGCTAATTGTTTCATATTAAAGACCTTCACAAAACAGCCAAAGCCCGCGATCCGGGTCTGTGGTTTTGGCAGACCAGGTAGAATCATTAAAAAGGTAGTAGGATCGGAAACGAGGGCTGTAAACAGGAAGCTGCACTCCTAGTGTGTATGAAAGGAGTTTAGAGATGGCTTCCCTCTGTTTCCCCTCGCCATGACGATATCCCCCAGATAGCATCTGTACTCAAGCACACCTGCTTGTAATTAATGATGCAGTATAAAAGTGTGGAGGCTTTCACAGGGGAGGTGTCAAAATCTCAGTTTGGACTAACTAGAAAATTGTTTATCAATATGTGAATGGCCTTGAGAGAATGTGTGTTGATTATAAGGATATTTCCCTAACCACATGCATTCAAATACAAACCTATTCACTAGATCGAGAATTTTTTACTGCTAGAAAAATACTTAAATTTTATATGCTGAATTTTCATTCATTTTGTCTTTTGAAATTGAAATTGAATCTGAGGTTTGTTTTCTTGTCATTTGAAATTGAATATTAAATACCTCTTGTTGTTTGAAGTTGAAATTGGCTCATGTAGCCCTCATGTGAAATAGAGCTCTTCATGTATTTTACCATTCAGAACTGAACTGAACATGTTGCAATCTACACAAAATATGTCTATTGATGTCCTGTGGAAAATATTAGTTTATGATTGTGAAACTGAACTTTAACATGGTCTTACATTTTACTTTCAGTTTCACTGTGCTTATCATAATTGCTGGAGTCCATGAATTATATCCATGTTCTTACAGCGACTTAGTTGCCCAGAACTGGGTTTTATAATGAGCCCTATGCCAGTACTAATTAATCATTATATTATCATTTCTGTTGCCCCCATCTAAGATGTCCCAGAAACCAAAAATAGTTGTTTGGTTGATATAATCCCAGATTCCCTAATAGTAAGCAAGTTTGGTTTTACAGTACATCGCTTTTAGCAATATTCCAACAGTATCACGTCGGGGGACACCTGAAATGGGCTTCACATATTCACTCACTCGTCAAGTCAAAGACCGGGGTTCGTTTTCCCACATGGTTACAATGTATGAAACCGATTTCTGGTGCATGAATATTGCTTAAAACAGCATAAAACTTCTCTCTCTCTCCCTCCCTCTCTCTCTCTCTCTCTCTCTCCCTCCTCTCTCTCTCCCTCTCTCTTTCTCTCTCTCCCCCCCTCTCTCTCTCTCTCTCTCCAGAATAACCAACTCATTCACATTTCCTCCCATATGGAATGATTATTCAATATCATGATTATGATATAAAATTACATTTCTTCTCCACCTCCTCCCCCACCCCCTACCCCACCCTATACGTTTGAAAACAGCTGAAGCATATCGTAACATCGAACCAAAAAGCATGTAGTCACATTTGCATGAGGAGATATTTTTTCCGACGTTATTCAACCATACAGTTGAGATAATTGTTTCCTCTCGCACAAAAACGACAGTGGATGTTCGAAAACACTGCATAAGTTGCTTTGTGCCTTTGTATATATATGCTTCAATTAATGCATTCAGAGATCGGGTGACTGCAGCCTCATATACCAGTATGCAAACATTCCCACAGAAGCATTGAATACTTATTACAGCTCATTGTGGTGGGCAGCGAGAGTGTTGACACTGGATCGTAGTGTTGATGCCATCATCATGTGTCTTGATGTCAGGGTGCTTTAACGGCTGTGGTATTATTTACAGACTGTATATTTCCGTAGGAGATTAAATATTATGCCTGTAGGGTGTTTCAATAGGTTGAAGGAGTAGATTGTAATAGGAAGGATGTTTGACAATTTTTCTGTTTCCTGTGTCCTGTTTGGATGTATTATTGACATATCAGACTTTAAGGTGGTACATGGACTCATATTCAAGAACTTGATTGACACTCGGGTCTGTTTGATTAAGGAAAAGTTTACAGGGACATTAGGAAGTATTTATGTTGCTGCTCAAGCTAGTAGTAAGACGACAGATCAGCTATTTTCTAATACTTAATCATTCATGTTATGTAACAACACCTGTCTCGTTTGTTGTTGAACCTTACATTAAATGCTTTATAAAGTGTACCAGTCACTACTGGTTGTTTAACGGAAACAGAGGCGGTGTGGTAGCCCAGTGGTTAAGACATTTCCCCCTATATCCCTAAAACCTGGGTTTGATCCCTCACATGGGCATAGTGTGTGAAGCCCGTTTCTTGTGTCCCCAGTGTGAAGTTGCTGGAATGTGGCAACTATACTCACTCACACTTCTTGAGCAAAGTTACGAGCTGGCATTACGTATCTGAAATAATGTTCCACATGTTCACTGCAGTGGTGAACAAAGGCTAACTCATTCACCCATGCTGTCATCACAGAGAAAGGATTGAACCAGAGAGGGCTGTACAGATAATCTTTCTGTATGCACAAGTCCATACAATGGTATTGGCATTTTAGACATTCCTCGGCCATTATCAAATGATCAAAGCCCATCCTCTTCAGTGGAGCTAACAATCCTCTTAACTTTTTCTCCATTCTTATGATATTAGGTCAGACTCTGTCAGATCTTCCCCCACAAGATCAAATATCATTGCAGAAGTGGAAAGTGCCATTTATTGTCACACATTAATGAGAGGTTAGGGATAGGTCAGGACAGACAACACAGTAGAGTTCAAACGATACAGGTTTTAGCCAGACTTGAGACAAAATACAAGTTTGTTTTGATTCTAGCTTGAAGATGGATAAATGGACTACGGTAAAATACTTTTATAACGAACTACAGGGGACCACTGAAATTAGTTCATTATATCCGTAGTTCGCTATTCACAAAAATCCATTGAAAGAACAGCAAAACACACTATAAAGTACAACACATTTCTACTCAGTTTATTCGTACATTCATTCATTCATATTACGTTCTTTTCACTACAAAGTCAGTAATCTTACACAGGTCACTCTTCACTACGCACTCGTCATTGAATATATCATATTTTTAAAGCCTAACGAGTATCAAAAGCTTCTGTCCACATTTCTGATGTATGTGGGAGGCATATACACAAGCCTTTTGAAGGGATGGACTTGTCGTTTTCTATCAAATCGCCAAAGACCGAGTTGCTGTGCCGGAAGTATACAATACTAGGTCGTCAGCAACAGACTTTACGGCCTCCAGCAATCTGATTGGTTAATAATGCAAACTACAACTTCACATGGGTGTAAAAACTGGAGTGTGTTTTGTACGCAAAAGTGTTAGCCATTGACGTCTAACTTATTGGTCAGATTTCAAAGTGAGCGGCGCTAATTGACACTGATTGAATTTGCTCAATTGACTATTCACACCATTAATTAGTGTTAATGTGAACTGTCGAGGATCTCAAAGTGAGCATCGCTAGCTGGCAATGACGATTGAGTTCGCTCAGTTTGTTATTCACACTGTTAATTAGAGTTACCTGGGACGCACAGGAATTGCAAATCAGTTCGCTATAGCCGGTAAGTTCGTTATAGAGAATTCGTTATTCACAACTTTTTTATATGATAACATATAGTGGTTTATTCGGGACTTTTAAAACTGTTCGCTATAGCCGTCAGTTCGTTATATCCATGTTCGTTATAAAAGTATTCTACTGTATATTGTTTACAAAGGCCTTGGAAGTTTCTTTAAAACCTGGGGTGGCGGGGTAGCTTAGTGGTTTAGCGTCTGCTCATCACTCTGAGGATCTGGGCTCCATTTCAGTGTGTGAATGAGTGAAGCCAAAGTCTAGTGTCCCTTGTTGCTGAAATATTGCTAAAAGCAGCATAAAACCATACTTAATCACTCACTCACTTCGATGTCATCTGCCTCAAATCAGTCATGCCAGAATTTGAAAAAAGTAGTTATCTCAAACTTTAAGGCAATTGTTGGATGTGTTCAGTCAGATGATTTACCAAGAAAAACCTTGAAATGTGTGACTTTAGAGACAAGCCATAAGTACTCCCAACTTTCAGCTTTCAGCCATTTTGATGGCATACTTTCCCAAATGATACCTTAAATAGAATTGCCTTGAGTTCTTGCTTCAGTCACATTGCTCTCATTTGGACTGTTGTTGTATTCGGTCCCCAGAACTTTTCAGAATCCGAATCCAAATTGGTGCTCATTATATCAACCACCGGTTTGTCTTTACCACCTAATCCATATTTGTTAGGTCTTTCAAAGGTGTTGGTAAAAATGTATGTCTTGTTTCAGGCACAATAAGTTCCCCTATCCGTAATATTTTAAGTGTATAGTAGGGGTGTTAAATTCCATATCATTCCTGATGTGATGCGTCACAATTTGAACATCTGGGGTATTGCCAAAAGAGGCTAGATATTGTATTAGAATTACTTTTAATTTATTTTGTAAATGAATCCTCCCAGTTGGTTTTGAACAAAGTCACTACAATGTTTTTCCCAACTTACCATAGCATGGATACTGGCTGTTGTCAGCATTCGACTTAGTCACATATAATATTGAATTGTTGTTAAACTATCTTCAAAAATGCAATTGTGACAGATATCTCTTTGAAGAAATTTCATGGTTATTAATCAGACATCTGTCTGAAATATGCATTCATGATGTACCAGCTTGTTGTGGTATGTGATTACTGTGGTATGTATGTTATCGTCAACTGATAAATGACAATTATCTTGAAGGCTCTTATCACGTAATTCCTTGTCCATGTCAGTCTCTTTCTCATCCTGTTATTGTGTCATGGATGGAAATCAGCATTTGTATGCAAATGATGACTTCATTTCCATCAGCTATTTGCAGTGGCTCATGTCTCAAGATAATCCGAGTTACGTCCCTTTCCATTTCTCGGGTTCGATTACCCACATGGGTACAATGTATGAAGCCCATTTTCGGTACCGCCCACAATGGTATTGCTGGAGTGTTTCTAAAACAGACATAAAACCAAACTTACTCACTTATTCACTCTCAGTAGTGATAAACCCAAAGCACTGGCCCAGTTCAAATATCCTAATATGGTCACAGTGTAACTAATCTCCCGCTATTTTGTAATTAGAAATCGTGATCAATTATTCTGGGGCAAGCGTCCACCTGTTAGCTGTGAGTATGATGTCAAGGGCAGTCAAAAAATGCTATCCTAAATGGAAGTCTATCCCACAGAGGTGATTGTCTGGGAGCAAAGTGACTGTTTTCACCCAGAGTTACTATACAGATACTTTGCCTCTTAGGACAGCAAAAATACTACACAATCATTGTATAGAAAGGATATACGATTCTAAGACACTATTGATTATTCTTGGTCTAAAGCACCTGCAAGTGTACAAGCCATTACTGGTTGTAGCAACAAATTTTGTAAAGTAATCTCTATTTCTCTGATAACAAGCCTCATGAAGAAGTTTCAAAGGGTGTCATGATATTAACCATTGAATATGATATCAAAATATGCATTGGAAAAAAATACCTGTGGATTTAAGAAAATAAAAACCTAAATCTTGAACAAAGTAATTTGACCCAGTTTGCTTGTGGGGGAAATATTTTCATTCGTAGGTAAATCCCCAGACTAGCTGGGCGATAATTGATCACGTTCGTGGTCAGCCCGTAGTTTAAAGTACAAAGAGAGAAAGAGATGCATCATGGGAAATTATTACCTTTGCTGCAGTCATCCCACTTAATCAGACTTAATTCTCAATCGATTCAGATGACTGTACTGTTTAGTTTGAAGTAAACAGACTTCACCCATGGCCAAACAATTCGGACAGATATTTCATGATGACAACCAGACATTGGGAGAATGGTAGTTTATATCAAGTTATTTGTGTCAAGGTGTTTTAAGTTGAACTGTAAGACAATTTATAGTTGTTTCACAGTCCCCAGCCATATTATTTTCCCTTTAACCCAACCTTACCACACCACGACACAGAAATTTATCATTTGTAGCTTATTGGACTGTGATATATATATAGTCTGGTTCATAATTATTGAGAATTTTTCTTCTTACTTTGAGCTATCCTAACACCTCAACTGATTCACTGATACTTAAAACTAAGTAATGGTATAAGGGAGGTAACTCATCTTGGCCTACTGAGTATAGTACAATTAGAGTTACCTCCCCTGAATTTGTAGCAGACGTCATTTTCCTCAGCACTGTCAACAATGTCTGCTGAAGATAAAAGAAGGTTGTTTTTTGAGTTGTGTAATCAAGGAATTGATGATGTAAATACATTGGCAGAGAGAACAGGAACTCCTCTTTCTACTGTGTATAGGATTAGGAAGAATTTTAAGGGAGACCCAGAAAATTGGACTTCTCAGATCGCGTCCGGCTGGGAATTTTAGCGTCTAAAAAGCAAAGGGCAAGCATCTCCAACATCAGGTATGAAATGATAGAAAGGGGATCAACAGTTGTATCAAAATCTACAGTTAGAAGAAATTTGATTGATCTTGGATGGGAGAAAAAGACTGGAATTCCTTCTCCTCTCATGAAACAAGAACATAAAAACAGGCGTGTTGAGTGGTGTTTGGCACATGAAAACTTTGACTGGGAAAATGTGATTTTTACTGATGAAAGCTCAATATGGGTATATCCCAATAATGTGAAAATATGGACAAAGTCTGCGTCAGCACCGTTGTATCGACGACCTAAATACAGCCCAAAGTTTCATGTATGGGGAGGGATATCCTTATTAGGAACGACTGCGCTGTGTGTGTTTGAGGGAAATCTGACAAGTCAACGCTACACTAACATATTAGATAATTTTCTCCTTCCATGTGCACATGTGTTTTATGGAAATGACTGGATTTTGCAGCAAGATAATGATCCTAAACACACCGCAAAACATGCCAAGCAGTGGTTTCAGGAGAAAAATGTGACTGCATTACCATTTCCTGCATATAGTCCTGACTTAAATCCCATTGAGAACATTTGGGGGATGATGAAGGAATGTGTGAATCAAAAGGGGTTGACAAAAATTGAAGACATGAAGAGAGAAATGGTCCGATACTGGGACAGCATAACTCACAAGACACTAACCTCTCTGATAGGAAGTATGCCTACCCGTCTTAGACTGTGCCGTGAAGCTCAAGGAGTCTTGATAAAATATTAAATTGTTACCTACACAACATGAAAAGGTCAGTTCACTTTCACAATACATTCAATTTTATCTGATTTGTTCTCGTTTAATAATATGAAATGCTTTAGCTATTCTCAATAATTTTGAACCATACTGTATATATATATTCTGGTAGAAATGCACCTAGGAGACAATCAGTCTGGCTCAGCTTCTGACACAGTGGACTTGTCTGAATTTTAATAGTATTATTGTAATGTGATAGCTCTTAAATGAAGCAAGGCTGGATATCAGAAGCATCCTTGTCATTTTGGTAAGTTTGAGTTTAGTTTTACGAGGCTTTTAGCAATATTCAAGCAATAACAACCCAGCTAGACCAGAAATGGGCTTCACACATTGTATCCATGTGGAGAACAGAACCTTGATCTTTGACATGGCGAGCGAACACTTTTACCACTGGGATACCCCACTGGCCCTTTTGCCATTGGAGCATCTTTGCTTATGTAGTCTCTCCAAAAAGATCCAAGTTAGAATTGCCAGTCATCAGATTATCTCGTCCAGGCTTGATTTACAGAAACAAATCTGAAAGTAGTTTTTCATAGCTTAAATTGATTAGTGATTCAGACCAAACTAGATGTGAGGAGTTCTACATTAACAGGCCAAAGGGCAAACACTTGCGTGCCAAATGAAAACGAATACAGGTTGATTACTTTCTTTTAAATGAGTTTTGGTTAAGTTTCTTCAAAACTAATCACATGTGACAAAACACTTAACACCTTAACAGAAGTTCTTTCCGAAGGCATCATTGATGACAGCTGGCTTTATCTACTGATGCCATGTGTGGATGTTATTTCCAGTTGGTGTATCAAGTCATGATGATATTACTCACTGTGAGCAGGGTTATTTTTCACAATGCTTCTGATATTATGAACATAACTTTGACATGACACGCTTCAGTGAGCATTATGGCTCTGACAGAGTTGCCTTTCACAGAGGACAGCTCTTGTTGTCCGATTGACAATCCTTTCCTCAATGACATCATTTCACTGTGCATGAGCTCCCTAGCTTGATGTGTGTCTGTTTCAATGATAGTTAAAGTTTCACAATGCTGACAATGTAAGGCATTGTTGAGAGGACTTGGCATTCCATATTCCTCCCATCATGAGCTTTGAACACTGAAAGAAGTTACCTGAAACGAGTGCTCACCTAATAGTGGGTCAGGCTGTCAGATCCTTCCCACCTTATTAAGTGTTATTCCAGAAGTTGGATCTGCCCTATATTATAGCCCATCAGTGGGGGTTGACGAGATCAGGAAATGACCTAGGGCCCCATTGTAATGCCTAGAACCCCTCATTTTCATGTTTAGGATCCCTCATTGTAATGCCTAGAGACTCATTGGTATGCTAAGGATCCCTCATTGGAGTGTTAAGGACCCCTCATTGTAATGCCTAGAAACCTACTTCTATGCTTAGGACCCCTCATTATGATGCCTAGACCCACTGTGTAATGCCTAAAAACCCTCATTGTAATGCCTAGAAACCCATTGTTATTCTTAGAACCCCTTATTGTTATGCTAAAAACCCCTCATTATAATGCCTAGAGACTACACACACTAATGCCTCACACACACCACACCCTCACACCTCACCCCCTCCTTTGTAATGCTTATAACCCAAATATTAATGCCTAGACCTATCGTGTAGTGCCTAGAAACCCTCATTGTAATGCCTAGAAACCCTTGTAATGCCTAGAAACCTAGAAATCCTCATTGTAATACCTAGAAACCCCCATTGAAATGCCAAGAAAACCTTATTGGGGCTCTCATTGTAATGCCTAAAACCCCTCATTGTAATACCTAGAAACCTAGAAATCCTCATTGTAATGCCTAGAAACCTAGAAATCCTCATTGTAATGCCTAGAAACCTAGAAATCCTCATTGTAATACCTATAAACCTAGAAATCCTCATTGTAATGCCTAGAAACCTAGAAATCCTCATTGTAATGCCTAGAAACCTAGAAATCCTCATTGTAATGCCTAGAAACCTAGAAATCCTCATTGTAATGCCTAGAAACCTAGAAATCCTCATTGTAATGCCTAGAAACCTAGAAATCCTCATTGTAATACCTATAAACCTAGAAATCCTCATTGTAATGCCTAGAAACCTAGAAATCCTCATTGTAATGCCTAGAAACCTAGAAATCCTCATTGTAATGCCTACAACCCCTCATTGTAATGCCTAGAACATGAGAAATGCAACAGCATTGCTCCATAGGCATTATATAGGACAGATTAAGTGCATTCAGATTCTTCTGAAAACTAACTAGACATAACTTTGATGACAGTCACTATACAGTAAGATGCAGTGAAGAAAAGATTAATGACAAGTTAGCTCATACTTTTTATAGTCTTCATGGTTTCATGTGTTGACAAGGAAGTGTCAAACTGTTTTCACTTTCAATATTAAGAAATTCTCCCTATGCCATATTAAGTATCCTGCTCCAATAAGTTTTACATATATTTTAGTGATCTGCAACTAACCTGTGCACTGTACCAAGTTTTTTACCTGCAGAGTGGTGCATATTATGCACATACACTCAAGGTTTGCTCTTTTCTGAAAAGTGAAAATGTAAGAATTAATTCCCAATTTTCTAAAGGCCTGGTGCACTTATGGCAAATATGGTATAATTAAGTGTATCATACAATTAAGAGCGTTCTCGTGAGAATAAATCCAACGGATATTTTCGGCATCCGTTGGGGTCATATATGGATATCGATGCAAATTAGAGAGGTCAAATGCAAATTTTAGGGACTGCTTTCACAGTGTAAACAAACATTGCATCAATGATCGGTGGTTGCATCTGGACTGATGACCATGGCTACAGCACTGTCCATGCCTTACTCTCAGAATGTCATACCTGGTTATTATAGATTGATAAGATTACAAAGTGAAGATAGAAATTCATAAGCTGATGAAGATACCAACAACAGTTTTCCTTCCGACTATATTAGTGAGAGAACAGCACAGCAATCCAGGTGCACAATCTCCCACAAACATTTAAGTGCATTTTTTGTTCAAAGGGTTAATTGAAGGTTTCTGAAGTTCCACGCGAGTTTGTTGTTATTTTTCAAACATAAGCTAAGATTTGTTGACATGCTTTACCATAAAAACTTACAGGGAACAACATGACCTAATGCATTCAGCTGAGTGATCAGGAGAAAATTGTATCTCTGAGGTTGTGATGTCACATATTAGTACTATAGCTGCACACATAAAGAAAAAATGACATTGTGTGATAAATAGGTTATCACACTTGTGTGTTTTGGGATGGTTAATACATGAAGAATATTAACCATCCCAAAACACACTCGTGTGATAACCTATATAGCTCAAGGCATAATTGGTTAAATTGCCTTACATTGGTTTAAAACCTTTGGCACATCTTTAACAAATGGTCGCTAACCTGAATTGATTGTTCCATCCTCTGTAATCTGTTTATCTAGGATTAAGTTAAACATATCAAACATTGCTTTTGAAGAAGGAAAGGTGAATGGATCATGTTTGACTTAAATCATATGTGGCTACTAGACATCCATTTTGAAGTACCATTTTGTTAATCTTACCCATACCGGACTTGCTGTGGGGAAAATGTTATATTCAGGAATGGGAATTCATCAACAACTATGTACAAATGTTGTTATTACTACCTATATGTTTGTCTAATTTGAGCAGTCAAAAAACATGGTTCATTTATTTCCATTGAATTAGTTTGGGTCAGTCAAAATATGATACACATTTTGTAGCATTAACTGTTTCTAGTTTGATATTGCACGAAGGTGCTCACACCAATGAGAGTGAAAGAAAAGGTTATATGCTGGGAGTTAACCATTTCCATGGTAACATATTAATGCATCTGTGTCAAGATATTTCTGATATTTTTAGAACAGTCAATAGTCTGAACACAAAGTCTACATACATTGACCAACAATTTTTTTTTTATTTTTTATTTTTTTCAGAAAATAAGTGATATTATTGTCACCTATTCTTGGGTCCCACCGTGTGACAGTAGGCACTGGTTCACTATAAATCTTCAAGTCAGTCTTTTTAGAACTTTACTATCTGTAATTTTTATGATTTAATGAATAAGTTGTCATATGTCTCACTCTTTTTCCTCAACAAATTAAAAATTTGCATAGTGACTGCTAAAGAAACCTTTCAGAATTTCCACAGGACCAGTGAGTGGACAATAACTAATGGTCTTGTCTATACTTCACTAGTCCATAATAACATTCATAACTATCCATACAAAATTCAGTGGCCACCAAGACTCCTGCAAACTTATCATTAAGTGGTCTTGGTGAATGGTTACTAGCCGGGGACCACCGGACCAGTGGAATTTGACACACTTGCTGAGACATGATCAAACGGTTCTTAACGTGACATCCATATACAGCTAGCATGGTAGGCTGGACAACCAATCAGAAAGCTTATCCTAAAGCATGAACGAATCAGAGCAATGAATAGACCTTGCTGTCAGTTCTATATGTCATAGTCACAGTGTTTACCCATTTGTTACAAATAACACAGAAAAATTGACTAAGTGTCTGCCACGTTTTAACACAGTCTGCCGTTTTGACTGAAGCTGATTTTCTTTTGTCCGGCAGTTTCCCATAATAAGTCGAGCATTGATTTTTCACACTGTTGTATATGTTTATTTCTGAAAAGACTTTGTTCATCAGAGACCAGAGACTTCAGCCATTTCATTTGATCAATTATTTAAAAAATTCTATTGATGTGATGTTTTACAGTGTTGTAGATTTATCTTTCCACTCCATCAAAGTTGAGTCATGCAAGAGAAAACTATTTTTTTTATTCCTAAACAGAAAAAATATAAACTTTGTTTCTAAGACTGCCATATTAAAAAACAGCTGTTACAAAAATTATTGATGTGGGAGGATATGGTGTGTGTTAAATGTGTAAGTCAGCATACACAGTGCATTTGTTATGAGCTCATGTAGCGTAGTGGTTAAGGTGTTCGCTTGTCATGCCTAAGACCTGGGTTTGATTCCCTACATGGGTACAATGTGTGACACCCATTTCCAGTGTACGCTGCTGTGATGTTGCTGGAATATTGCTAAAAAGTAAAATTTGACTCGATGATGTTTCTGAGGTCTCCCAGATGTCCCACAACAATTCAGGTGAGCTACCTACAATATTTCTGTTTCACTCAACAATTCAGGTGAGCTATCTATATTTTCTGTTTCACTATAAAACTGCTTGTTTCCTTTTGGCAATATCAAGCTATGATAGCAATAATTAGATATATGTATGGGGGCCAAAATGAGTCCAGGGCCTATATTTTCGAAGCTCACTTAGCGCTAAGATAGTCATACATTAATGTTCATGAATGGCACTTACGACTGTCTTAGCGCTAAAAGAACTCCGAAAACCTTTGCACTGGACCTTTTGCCATTTGTCCAGCTTGAATGATCATTTCTATAATGTAGGAAATTAACTGTCATGAAATAGGTTTGTATTTGATTGGCTTGATATTTGTTTCCTTTCTTTCCTTATCATTGTGCAAACATTAGACATGTTTGTTCTTAATAAAATTTCAGCCTCCAGCAATTGCATTTTAAATAGCCGAATTGTTGGTTTGAAACACTGCCATTTATGGATGGACCAAATCAATGACCAAATGAACATTACATGTATCAATAGACTATATATTATCATGCAATATGTGTTAATAATACTGATTGATCATATGTACTCAATCAATATTAAGTGTTTAATAGTTCATTATAGGATCCATGTAATGGGATATTCCCTAACTTCTTGTGCTGAGTATATAAGCATCATTGTTAATTATATTATCTAGAAATTATTTTGATTTAAACATATTCAAGAGAATGGATAGAGTACAAGTTATTCCAACTTTGTGAAGCCCTCTCCTAATTACAGTGCAAAAGTGAAACAAAAGACATGTACAGGGATAGAAAGGTATATGCAAAAGGATAATAATCCATTAAAATTAAAATAATACATTAAATACACTAATTACTTAGATCATAAAACATTATGTAAAATTATATCTAGATATTATAATTGCCATAGAAACACATCATAGTCGATATTAAACCAAGAATGCATACATACAATCAAGATCATATTTTCACTGTTTAGAACTGTTTAAATAATGAGAGGGGAGAAAACAGGCATCACTTAGTGAGAGGGAAGGGCACCTGTTAGAAAAATGATGTGAAAATGTTATGACTTAAGACGCTGTTTCATCATGCTGAAGACATGGCTAGCTATTCTCGAAACGTTCATAGCACTACGATCTTCTTAAGCCCATTCTTAACACATTGGTTACAATCAAAGTTAAGAATTCTTAGGGTTACGAAAGCTTCGAGAATAAGGGCACTGGAAGTTTAAAGTTCCTTCTTGTTTGTGGTTTAAAGAATCACTCACTCGTTCATACATGCTTGTTATGAGGACTCTTTCAAGGTTTCCATATCTTATGACTGATACATCGCATCTTTTTTTTTTGTTTTCCTTGGATAAATCTGTGTGGTCAAAAACTGAATCGGATTTTATTTTCTGTGTTACACCATCTGAAACATCATTTTGGGTGTAAGTTTCATGATAAATAATCATTCAACAAAAAGGAACACACAGTTTATTTTCCCTCAGTCAGCCTATCCGAGCAGCAGTGTTAGCAGTGGTGTTGGCAATGTACGCTGTTGAGGGCATGCTCATCTGCTGTCTGCCCTGCTAAGCCTGGTTGTCTCCTACATCACTGATCACCTGCCATGGCTTGGGAGGGGGATGTTGGGGGCATCTAGTGCAGCAGCATCACTCACTTGTATCAGAAGACCGGGCTAGATGGCATACACATGTCTGTAGAACAGCATACCCATGTCTGATTGACGACATAATTACACCATGCTTAGTAACAGTTACTGAAGTCTGACATATCAAGATCGAATAGTGGTTGGTACATGTGTTAGGTCATTAGACATTTGTCCCCCATTTCATATATTTGTGCAGTTATCTATTATAATCACCCATCTTCTTGGTGTCTCGCATATGAATATGTATGATTTCAACCTGACCACCTACTCTGTTTGGGGTGGTGCGGTAGCTTCGTGGATAAAGTATTCAGTCTTCACACAGAAAACCTAGGTTTGATTCCCCACATGGTACAAGTTGTGAAGCTCAGTTCTGGTGTCCCCCTGTTGTGATATTGCTGGAATATTGCTAAAAGTGACGTAAAACCGTCTTAACTCACTCTCTTTCACAGAAATCTGAAATTATCAGAACTGTCACCTTAGATTAGAAATTATGTCTCATGATAAAATTAAATATTGTAGACAAGTGATCTTCTTTGTAGCACCCGTTCAATTCCTTATTTTATGAGTACTGTTGAATCGTCATGTTGTAACTGTAGCTATACATAGGAAATGCAACATATTTATCATCTAAATAGATAAACAACCATCTTTACATTAAGCAACAACTTGTCAAAAGCCATATTAAAATACAGTGGGATATCATGGTATATACTCAAGCGCTGAATGAATATGTCATGAGGGATTGTAGGCAATTAGTGCTGTTGAATCTACAAGTAACACACCAGTAGATCATCATTGCGAAATAGGTAACCAACCATCTTGCTTCGTTCTTATCAAAACTCAAATGTGATACAGTGCCTTACATTAAAGTACAATGTCATATTACGTTACTCTCAAATGATAAATGAATTTGTCATAATAGACAGAACCCAATATATGTGTTAGAAACTGTCAGTTATATCTTTTATTCCTTTTATTGGAAAGAATGGCTAAGTTAGAAAAACCTACATCACAGGCCAGAAAGGTAACTTTCTTAATGCAAAGAATAATAAATAGGAGAGAGGGTTGTTATTTTCAATGCATATAACTTATTTTTTCTATGCATATCCTTCTCTGAGAGCATGGACTAAGCAAACAGCCAGCATTTTGTTTTTATTAACAGCACATGTTGCTGCTGACATCCGACACCTTGAATGAGCTGTCTGCCACAGCCTTCTCTTAGGTTCCCTTCACAATCTGACATTTGCTTGATGAGACCACTGAATCCAGATGTCTCACATACCTGCTGCTGGACCCTTCAGGAAATGTTTGCATTATTTGACCTTTCACATTTGTAGAGACACAGAGTAGAAGGTCAGTTAGAAGTTATGGGATTTGATGATGTCAAGAGTTGTCTCCCTTTAGTTGTGATGGTGTGGCAGCAACACTTCAGTCAATTTCAGTGTCAGGAAAAATAGTGTGCAGTGTTTGAAATTATGTAAGGACATTGAGGTTTGTTCTTATGACATATGGATCAATAGTTCATTTTGAATCATAATGAGTTATATTATGCAAACTTTATACTTCAATATTTCTATGTTTTTATAAACGTTTATCGGGGTAAAGTTTCCCAGCAGTCAGTGACTCTGGCAATTGAGAAAAGCAAAGAGATCTTCCACATTTTCATGGCGGTAAGGTTATCTCCTGGTGGCCATGTTCAGTGAAATAAATCCGACTTTCAAAGAATATAATCTGTTTATCTGACAAGAAAGTCAAAGTTAATATGATTAGTGCCCTTATCTCAACACTTCAGGAATATTTTGGAATGCTTAATCAAGTGGAAAATTTCAGATGCATGTCCTGACAACATCATACCAAACAGGTGGGATTAAATGTTTCCAATTTTATTCTTCAACATATCTGCTCATCAGTAAGCAATGTGCCACAGGTTTCCAAGGGAGACAACTCCACCAGGCTTAAAGAACTGTCATTTCAGTGAATGAGTGTGTTCACTCTTCCTTTATCTCTGTCACATGTGATATACAAGAGTGCTGGCTATTACACCGCATGGCTAGGATATATTTGCATATTTCAATTAGGCCAGACCAAATTCATTTCCTGTTTTATGGATCTTTGTCTTCAGAAAATCTAGGCAGGAGTGAAAATTATTTTTTTTTACACAAAAATCATTAGTCAGAGTAGTATTTCCTTTAAATTGTAAAACTATCATATTTTACTTTTGGCACATTATGAAGTGTATATGGGGCAAAAAACAATCAAAAAAAGAATTTCCTTGTAAGTTTACAATTTTGACCATTTTTTTTAGCAAGGAAAGTTAATTATTTTTATGTCCACTCACCAATATTCCAGCCATGTGGCAAAGCTCTGAAAATAATCGTGTCTGGACCAGACAGTCCAGTGATCAACAGCATGAGCATCTACCTAAGCAGTTGGGACATGATGACATGTCAACCATGACACCAGATCCTGTTTTTAATTGCTTTTTATGACTAGCATGGGTTGCTGGTTGGTCAGCCTTTCCACAGATGTGAGACAGTACTGAACCCGGGTTGAAACAATTAAGAAATTAGATTTTATTCCATCAGTATGTGCTCTTCAGGTTGGAGAAATATGGTGACTATCACCTGTCTCATTCATGGTGATATGCATGGTGCAATATAAGGAAAATTAAGTTTGTAAATTTTACCACATTTGTTGGTTGAAAGCAATACTGTTATTGTGTATATTGTTTATTGATGAAATGTGGATTGTTGAGGCTGAAAGTATGAGTCTATCATGATATCTTTTTATACCACTGAGAGTATAATAGCTGTGGCTGCATTAAATAGCTGTGATTGTGGACTCAGTTTTCTGCCTTTTTTCATCTCTTCTCAGAAAACAGGATTACAGGTTTTGTTTTCAAATATGACATGATGAAGTTGATGTATGTTGTTTTGGTTCATAAGAGTGATGATTTTAGTAGTGTTCCAGCAATATCACAGCAGGGAACACTAGAAATGGGCTTCACACATTGTACCCATGAGTCTGATCAAACTCGAGCCTTTAGCTATTAATCACACCATACTGCCCCTGTTCATATGAGCATGCATTATATCATTTATTTGGCTAAGAAGCACACATGACATTTTAAGCCCAAACATACAGAGCTTAAACCCAGATTATGCATGGTGTTTTCAGATAGACAGGTAAAAGGCCTGGGAGTCAGTGGTGATGGGAAATATGCTTATCTGTTCGAGTGAGCAAGGAAAGTGTCGAAGACCATTATTTTTTCAGTCATGCACCAGAGAGGAGGCTTTAGTTCTTTTACGTATTATAAGTTCTTAACAAGTCCATGGACAATCAAAAAACAAAATTCTGTTGACATTCTAATGCTCAGAGCAGTCAGAGGATACGTCCACATCTTACATAACAAAGGTACAAGAACTAATTTTTCTAACATATCGTCACCAATTAGGACAAAAAATGTCTGATCCAACACTGGTAACATCCTGTGGTATTAGTCAATAGTCCAAGACATGTAACTCTCTGGTGATGAGTTGTTTATTGATCACGTCTATTGAAACTGATTCAAGGTGCCTGGTTTGTGCTTGTGGGCTCAAGACTCAGAAGCACAGATCTTGGACTGTTATTTAACTGACACTTGCTTAGATTAACACTTAGTCACTCAATATATAAAATTTTTATGTTGCCAAATAAACCCATTAGAATTGAAAAGGAACGCCAGTGAGTTGGTGGAAATCTAGTCTTCCTACATTTATGACTTCAGTATTGTGGGAAGGACTCAGCAGAAGGGTAGGTAATGTGGTTCAGGGACTCTAAAAATTGACCAGCAGTGGCATTGTGATTGAAGTGGCAGTAAAATCTGATATTTCTACTCTCTCCATGCACTGAAATACCAATAAAATCCTTGATCATGCAACATGCCAGTGTTACACTTTACACAAATGCTGAATAACCCACAAAGTAATAACTTGATTAACTAAAAATCTCTCCAAATCTTACTGTACTTAAAATCACTTGAAATACTATTGTCCTTAAAATCTCTCCAAATGTTATTGTGCTACAGCATTTTCCAACCACCTACGGAAGTCATTATCAGGATTGTGTATGCTGGGATTTCAGTTGGCTGTTGTTCCCTTGTCACAATTTGTCACATGTTCAATTTCCTATATAGGCACATTTTGTGAGGCCCATTTCTGGTGTCTCCCATCATGCTTTTGCTGAAGTATTGCTAGAAGCGGTAAAACAAAACTCCCTTACCCACTTGTTTTATATGATTCAGAGCACCAAAATTAGTTAACCGTTTACAAACGATTTGTGAGGTGCAATCAAACCCCAAAGTCGCTTAATAAACCTGAACTCCAATGACAATGCATTTCATTTATTAACAAGGTAGATAATAGAACTGCCAGTCTGCTATATGAACCTTTGCATGCATCTAGGCTGAAAAGAAATCCACGGAAGTCCAGCATTCAGGAAAAATGCGAACTTTGGAAAATCATTATTGCTTAATGAAAATGACAGGTTTGAGAATGGAGCAATTAACTTATTGCCTCCATAAGAAATTGCATGTAGGCGAAAGTTATTACATTTGAGGGGTGCGTCATATTTTTTTGGTCAATTTTAGTTGTTTTGTAGGGTTTTCTTTTCAGTTACAGTTCTTAATACGCAGGATTTCAGGTCCATTCATTTTCCAGGACAATAACTGACTGTTGCCAATAATGTCATCGACAGTTGTTATTTTTTTGGGTTAATCATACAGAGGAAATTGCAAATTCTAATGCTAAAAACATAAAAGTGTCCCCATCTCATTTGTCTATAGCAGTGTCATTGAAGTTGCATGTTACTAAATTTCATTTCAAGCAAATTATTCAGATATGACAGCAATATAACAGTTTACATGTCAGAGTCAATATGAAGGTGTCACATGATTTACTACCTAAATGTTTTTAAACTTTGTGTGCTAGCGATTAGGTGCCTTAGGGTGCCTTAGGGTGTGGGTTCGAATCCTGGATGGGACTCAAACAAGTACTAGAATCTGTACTTTACTAAGAAAGAGTAAGCCAAAGATAACATGTTACAATTGACCACATTCTAAGTGGCATTGTGTAATCACACCAACCAAAAGTATTCAAACTTGTAAATATTCAAATTCTTAAACACAACTAGCATCTTTAACCTTTGCTTCCAGACATGTAGGTATCCTGTACATCCATTCCTTAAGATTTTGAAATGGATTGTGTCTGCTTGAAGATTAATGATGGATAAAGGCAGAAGAGGTGTTGATGCAGACTAGCCACTTGTCTAATGATTTATTGGCTATTTTGTCATGTTATGGTTATTGATGTCAGGAACATTGGATATGTATGCTACCAGCTATCAGAAGTTGATGTTGGTCGAAGGATCTTTGTTGGTGGACATTCTTCCAGAGGTCATTCTGACTGCTTCACTACAGTGTCATTGATAGGAGTGCATATTGCAGAAAATTTTCATGTTGCAAATTATTGCAATGCAAAAGGATATATTGAGATATATACTGTAATATTTAGCCAGAAGTTGTTTTCAACCTCCCAAAAACTACTTATAACTGAATTAACACTTTATTTACACTGTATTGATAAAGCAGAAATGCAACAAATTTTGCTCATTGTCTTGTTTACGTAGTTTAGAACTGGAAGCATCGTGATTAGTGATACTCATATTCACGTATGATTATAACACCACTGGGTTACACCACTTGTACCATACAACAGTACATTGAGCAGTAGCAGCAGTAGCAGTGGCAGCAGCAACCACAGCCATAGTATGCCATCTTGATGCATCACCGGTTATATACCCACGATTCTCTGAACATAAGACTCAGTCTGACATGATATATAAGCTGACATGTCATGCTTGTCAGCATGAGTGATATGACACCCAATGTGCTTGGTGTTAAATTCACATAACATCTAACTTGACTTTAAGAATGAAAAAGCTTTGGTTTTTGTCTTCTGTTATCCGTTACATATGAAAGACTTGTGGTTAGTTTAAACGGAACACCAAATTCATTCTTTGAAAACGTGTGGTTAATTAATATCGAGAGGTCAAAAGTTGCCAACAAGCCGTCTGCTTCTTTCTCGCCTGCCACCGAAACCACAGACAAGATTTTTAGAATGACAAGGTTACAGGTGACAAGATTAAATGTCATTAGATCGTGAAAACATAGCATTTGTTTTTCACAACAGTTGTAAACAAGATGATTTACTGCAGAAAATGTACATGAATTTTGCAGTGCCCCATATAGACATGTCTCACATTACTTCACCTAGATGCTCCCTTCTGATTGGCTCAAATTTCTTTTGCGAGAGAGAATTGTGCACTGTTGTCAAAAAGGTCAAGTTAAGATAATTAAAATGAGTAGTTTCCATTAAAATGAGTAGTTTTTATGACAGGGTTCCATTTATAATGATGCCAATAACTGTTGGTACTCTCTGAGAGTTTATGTGATCTTTAATCAACAACATCTACTTGACATGTCATGAAAGATGACATTATTGCAATGATATCTCAGCCCAACCAGCCATGAGTCCTGACACTCTGTCTAGTAATATTCTCTTTGGTTTGCAAATTCAGCAGTTTTTTTAAAAAAAACCTCTTAGTTCTGCAGAAAGTGATGCTAAAAGCCCAGTTCAGGCTAGAATCTCAAAGCTTTTTCACATGGCATCCGGAACAGTGGGATAGCCCAGTGGTTAAAGCATTTGCTCATTATCCCAAAAATCCAGGTTCAGATCCCCACATAGGTACAGTGTGCAAAGTCTATTTCTGGTGTCCCCCACCATGATATTTCTGGAATATTGCTAAAAGCAATGTAAAACTGAACTCATTCATTCACTTAAAAGATAAGAAAGCTGTTTACTAAACAACAACAAACTGATATTTTAATAAATGGAAATTTGTCCATGTTGCATCAAGTCATTCCTTTCCATCTGATAAAGGTGGAGGTGATTGCTTGCAAAATTGCTGATATGGCATTGCAAAAATTCACTCACCCTGCATAACACTGAGCATCAACACAAACCACTCCCCAATGCTGCATCCATATCTTATTCCAGCTGTCAAGTAATTGTTCTTCACAAAATAAACTTTAACAGTAAAATTTGCCAGCATCGTGATTAATTGATTGGTTGAGATCTGTCCCTTTGAAATCATTATGTGAAGGGAGTGATTTTTATGCCCTTTCCAAACTTTTGAATGAACTTCTGCAGTTACGTTAGCTGCGGTAAATGTTGTTTAGATGACTTTTTAAGCTGCAAGTCCTTCCTGCCTGTGGTAAAGGTGAGCCAATGACTGACTGATGCCACATTTCAGCTTGTTAAATGATGCCCCATTCTCACTAACCTGAAAGAGTCTGAGCGTTTTATTCACTGCAGTTATTTAGCATCACTCTAATTTAGCAGCAATACAACTGAGCCGAAGAATAGCCATTCCTCACTTGCGTATTTCACTAATCAATGATATTGATATTATTCAGCTCACCAACTGTTTCACAAAGTCTTTGATCACGGTTTTATTTTTTGGAAACGTGGCTTCAGGCGGACTCTGGTGAGAGCCATTGTGGACAATTTTGTTGTTGTAAGTCAGGAACCTTTAACAGCTGACGTAGCTCGCCAGCTACACTGCAGTGCTAATGGTAGACCCCACAAGTACGTCACTACAGCTGCTTGCTACTGCCTCATTGGACGAGGCTGTGTACGGTTGCCGTGGAGACATTAAATGGCACAGCCCACTTGAAGTACCATGGATGTTGGCTGTTAAATTTTCATGATGGGTGCACATAATAAAACCTAGCGTATTGATTGGTCTTGTGTTGAGTGCTAGTAGACACATGTGATATAGGTACAGTGATATAGCCTTGCTTGGAGATAGCGCTCGTCAATATACAGTCAACACTGCTCGTCATCTGTTGATGGAGTTTACTTGTGTTGCATTGTCTTAAAACTGTCTTGTTCCAGTGGAATGGATTTCAGTGAAGAAAGTGAAATGAGAGTCAATCTTCATCATCATCATATCTTGGACTTCAAGATAGGTGTTTCCATTTCGGAATTGTATAACTTGTAAACAAACAGATGGAGTTTGAGTGTATGAATGGTATTTTGGTATGAATTAAAGTGTTTAAATGTTTTTAGTTTTCAAATTAAACAATTTTGTTTTGTGTGAGAGGAAAGAACTGTGTGTAGGCGAATGACAAGCCATGCAAATCTGTGTTTGTATCAGTGGTGGTATGTTAGGTAAATATAGCACCGTATCCTCCTGGAAGGATTACCACTGATGTAGATGGTTGTGGAAGCAGGGATTATTGCAGGATGCTTGGGATTACCCGGATTCACATCTTCTGTCGCGGAGGAGAGTTTTAGTGATAGCTATACTGTGCCAGTAAGAATCCTCAATGGCCAACGGATTTAATGTGCATTTGGATGTACGACTGCGAGGTTTGGATTATGTGGTAGCGTACTTGAAGAGGGAGGACTCCACTCATTTGAAGAAGTTTATTCAAGTAAGTAGCAAGATGTAGACTCGTCTGCCTCACTGACTTTCTCAGTTGTGGGTCGTCAATTAATGTTTTTGACTGCAACCTTAGGAAGCTGTTCAAGGCAGAAGACTAATGTTGTCTTCAAAAGAAATCTATTCAATTACTGTGACTGTGATTAATACTGTTGACAGAAACTTATTGACTGAATGAAGGTTTTCCTGCTTTTTATATTCTCATTGCATTTGGCTTGATCATTTATGCATTTGGCAAACGTTCTGGTCAGGCATGTTAATAAATGTCAGTGAATTATCAGTAAATTCTGCAAATAGCCCCTGTGAATATCTTGGGTAGAGGTGGTATTCAGCAACCCATCTTTGTCATGAGCGGTCACCACAGTCGAGTAGATCATTATTGCTGATGTGGTAAATATCGAAGTGGTATGTGTTTAAGGCTGCATTCACTAAAACTAAAGTCACACCACTTCTGGCTGTTTTTACAATAAGGAATATACAAGGAAGGTATCAAGTTGTATTAGCAAGTTACTGAATACAACCTAGTGATTTTGACATGATGTG
Organism: Haliotis asinina; assembly: GCF_037392515.1. Taxonomy (NCBI): domain Eukaryota; kingdom Metazoa; phylum Mollusca; class Gastropoda; order Lepetellida; family Haliotidae; genus Haliotis; species Haliotis asinina. The sequence continues at coordinate 30,986,658 of NC_090293.1, read as the reverse complement.
TACAGGGGCTTTCAATTTAAATCTGTTTGTGATAGCTCTGTATTTACTTTCTATTGGAGGTGATAAGGTAGGCTAGTGGTTAAGGTGTCTGCTCGTCACACCAAAGATCCAGGTTCGATTCACCACATATGTACATTGTGTGAAGCCCATTTCTGATGTCCCCGCTGTGATATTGCTGGAATAATGCTAAAAGCAGTGTCAAACTAAACTCACTCACTATCCAAATTTTCATCAGTTGTACATCATACTGCTATCATTCGAACTAGAGTTCATTGAATTTACTAGACCTTACAGAATTTTACTCAACTTGGTCTTCAGGCTTGTTGCTAAAGCTAAAGCCAATCTCTCTTTCTCACTCACTCACTCACTCACTCACTCACTCACTCACTCACTCACTCACTGACACTCTATTTCAACAGTGGGGTTAAGGACCATTGACTTTCAGCGCTAATCTAAACCACTTCGACAGTTGCTGATGCTCAGAGGATGATGAAACAAGTTCTAGTCACAGTGATAGAACTGTTGTCAAAACGTAAAATCATCCATTACCAATACTAGATGTGCAGATATTTAACCCTGCGCTCTGCGTCTGATTGATAATGTCGAAATGTCTGAAAGATGAAGCCAACAGGATCAGTGAGATACAGCATGCAGTTGGATGACTTAGCTGTGAGTGACCTCCTCATGTATGGCACTGTGCAAACACATCACTCTTCTATCTGTATCACTGACATTAGCTTGCCCTGTGCATTTTCTGAGTGTGAAGATATGTCTTGTAGTGTTTATTGTGCATGCCAGATGCACCCTTTTCCAATCACCTGACAGATATTCATAATGAGCAATTGCCACATGTCATGATTTCTATGTCATATTCCGGGATAGAAATGAAATTTTTTCTGTGTCCACGAGGATTAATGGAATAACCAAGAATTTAATGATATAAATGACTGATCATAATTTAAGGCTACCAGGGGTGATGATTTTGTGAGAGAAGCATGTACAACATCCCTCCCCAACCCCACCCTCATCCCCCTACATGCCCGTGCGCGCACACACACACACACTCCTGCTTATCATGTACATAATTAATGACCCCCATCCCAGAATTTTTCAGCTTAATTTTTCATTATCACCATGTAGAAGATTGAACCTACTCAGAAGAAAATGTATAAATGCCGACATTTCCTGTGTGGAACTTCCATATTCAACATTTAGCACAACCTTTCAAGTCAGTGATGGTGAAAACTTGAAGTCATATTTTATATGGACTAGTGACCTTTTGCAGGGCTAGCGAAAATAATTCCATTAGCCTTGTGGGCTTGTTTAGTTTCCATTCCTGATATTACTGCAGGGAAATAGAACAGTGCCTGAGGCATGGCATGTTTAGCTCACCTGAATAAAAGTACTCTTTTAGATAGATAGACAGATAGAAAGATAGATAGATAGATAGGAAGGATATTCATATTGCGCACATATCTACGCACTAGTGCATGCTCAACTCACTGGTATTTTTCCCTCGATCACTGGATGGCAATCTCAGCAGCACATCGTATTTCAGTCTCAACTCCTTGGGGAGTATACAACTCTTGCTGCACTAGGCACACCAAGTTTATTATGGCTCTCTCATCCTAACGAGGCACCCAATTCACAGCTGGATTGACTGGGACACATAGTCACAGCACTTTGTCCAAGTTTACCGCACGTTGCTGTACCCGCAACTAGGTGTATGCACGTGTTCATGTGGCCACCATCTGGTCATATACCAACGGATTCGTGCAATATCATGGCTGGGAAACCAGATTTCTGGTGACCAATAATCGAAGTAGGTTTTAAATAGACTAATGCATAGTCACTGAATATGTAATTTGGATTTAACAAATAAACTTTAAACTTTAAACTGAAAAGGAGCCCAAGGGAACCCAGAGGTTCTGAACCTAAATCTAGACATGCTTTATTTGGGGCTTTAGCATTGCAGATTGGACTGGGCCGTAGGGAAAATTATGTGGTTCAGGCATTGTGAGACAGACTAGTTTCTAAACAGTGCAGAAAACGCTGAAAAATGTAGGACAGTTTAACATTGACATCTCATTCTACATACTACACTGTATAAAAGTTTAAAGGTGAGCTCCCTGACATTTTGTCATGTATCTTCCCACCTAGCCTGTCATGCCATGCTGTTACATAGCACACTCAGGATTATTTGCTCTCTTGGAGTTCGAAATAGACAGAATTCAGTATATTCCTTTAGTTAGCCTGACATTTTGTAAAAGGTGTTTGATCTAATGCAGATGATTTGACAAATAGGCAGTTTCAGTGCATGGACATGTCAACTTGATGTAACCATTTCCTCTTTTAATTTTGAAGATGTAGGTTTAGTAAGTCTGTAAAATGATGTAAAATGTTCAGTTAGGCATTGTGCAGTCAGAATTCTTCATTCACAATCAAAATTCCTCCTCGTCAAGTGTTTCAAATCTGAGATGATGGTGAAGGTTAGTGTATGGGAATTCAGGGAAGTCTCTGGTAGTATTTAAGTCTCAGAACCTCTTATCTAGTAATAGAAATTGGTGCTACTCACACAGATCAAACTGACCAGAAATAAAGGTATCTCTATACAGACCTGTAGAAATATGCCAGTTTTAGTTTGCTACATGCTGTTAAAAGTGCATGGAGTGTTAGTTTCTGTTGCTTTCATTAGAGTTATGGCAGGGACCTCTTGACTTCATCCTTCATTTCCATCACTGTAGAGTATTTTTGAAGAAATTTGAAATAACAGTATCATATACTGTAGTACTGATAATGTTTAAGTATCCTTTATTTCACTGATCACAAGACGTGATGACTGTGTGAATAATTCCAAGCACACTTTTAAATTTTGAACCTTCTTGGATTGGTTTTATGCCGCTTTTAGCAATATTACATGATGGTGGACAATCAAAATGGGCTTCGCACATTATATCAAAGGGGGATCGAACCTGTGTCTTCGACACAACAAGCAAATGCTTTAACCACTAGGCTACCCCACCGCCCCCTTGGAATAGTTGACTGGGTAGGGACTGTGAAACAAATCCACAGTGAGGCTCTGTGACTTGCCTGATAGCTAGTGATAATGCAATGGAGGCAGGGTTGTTGTTCATTTAGTCAGTCATTACTTTGCCTAGTGACTGACTACAGACTGAAACCCGTGAAGATCAATGTTAGAATTGATCTTCAGTAACTAATGCTTGTCATGTAAAAGGCAACTAACAGGATCGGGAGATCAGGCATGCTGACTTGGTTGACACGTCATCAGTTCTCAATTTTGTAGATCGATACTCATACTGTTGATCACTGGATTGCCTTTCCAGACCTGATTATTTACAGACTGTCGCCATATTGGTGGAATATTGCAGAATGTGACATAAAACTATACACACTCACTGTCTATTCACACCTGGACCCATACTCCTCTTCATAATTTACAATGTCATTTACAATATGTGAAAAAGAAGGAATCTTTTGTATTGTGGTGCAGTTTTAAATTAACAATTCAGAACTCGACATTTCCTTGTGGACTTCCACTTTTATCATCAATAGATGGCAACCCTGTAGCACGTCATTTCTGAGGACTGATAAAAATAAAATTAATTTCGAAGCCTGGTTTTGTTTGAAAGCACCTGCACTAAAGCAGCATGTTGCCATGCATGGTTCTCTAATAATGGCAGTGCTATTACGAGCTGCCATTTCTGCAAGAACTCGTCAATGAGGGCAATCTACTAATCTCATACCGATATTAAGAAGCAGCCCACTTAAGAATTACCACAATCTATAACCCTGGCAGTTGGAAACTGTACGAATACCATGATTATTACGTGTTTGTCAATCCAATCCCTGTCAGAGGCATTGTAGGGGTCTGTCTTAATCCCAAAATCAAACATTTGAAATGGTCGATTTAAGCCCTGTCGTTCATAGGGAGACTTTCAGCTTTAATATCATGCAATAAAACGTAATTGAAAGGATTTATTTTGCATGAAAAACAGACAGTAGGTACATTTAAATCAACTTGTTTGCCAAAATGATGAAAAATAACCCTTTTATGGATGTGGCAGATTTTGCCATTGGTCATAGTTTCTGGCTGAAGGGATGGCTATTTTGAAAGGGTGTTTTGACATTGAATACTGAAGTCTTGATCAACATATTCTACATCTTTGTCCAATGAGTTTGCAACTTGGCCTACTGTTGTTTGTTAATTGATGGCAAAGGCTTCAACAACAGATTGGCAAAAAACGCCCAATCTTCAGAGAACATTGCATTCTGTAACAGGCGATATGAAATATTTATGATATTGCAGATCCAGAATTGGCAAGGTTTTGCCATAATTCAGCATACCAACGAATATCACATCATTATAAAGATCAGAGGCAGATTGCAGTAGGGGATGAGGGAGGGGTGGAGTAGTGATATGTCAATCCCACAGACAACCCTTGTTAGCACAACAGAGCTAGTGAGTGAACTTGGACAGGGTTTGATGCAGAGATACCAACCTCAACGATTTTATCATATGTGCTCCAAGTTTTGTACCCAAACTACGTCAATAAAATTACATTAAAAATTCTACAATATTTTGTGAAAATTCATTAAAATTTGGATATATGGACAAAAATATTTTTGTTTATTAAACACATTTTTGCCAAAAAAGAAACAAGAAGAAAGGTAATGCTGATTATTTGAAAATCTGCTGTTGGAGGTATGTGAAATTAAAGTGTCACAATTGATTAGTGTCTTATCTTTCTCAGAATCCATCCATCATAATTTTATGAATTTAGTTGACGAGTAATTTTGTGGTCAAAGTACTGATTTTGATCTTTGAAGCAACTATTTGCATCATTTGGAGGTTGACATCTTTGTTGATGCTGTTTTAGCAATTTTTACTATGGGATGCAAGGATAGAACAGTGGAAATAGCACTGTGGAAAAACAAAGAAACTGGATACAGACATTATGTAGACTTACTGAATGTTGTGGGATCAACGTTGCTGCTGTTCCATCACACGTAAATGAACATACCAGAATCAATGGTTGAAATCAAGAGCAACAATCATGCACCAGATGAGGGTGTAAGAATCTACTCTGAAGAGCTGTATTCCTCATATTAAAGTTGACATCTGGACATTTCCTTATCATCTCAAGATCTGGGTGTATCCCCCCTAAATATTATCTATTGTAAGGCTTGCTGACTTGGTTGACTTGTTGAATCCTATTTACATAGATCAATGTTCATGATGTTGATCACATGATAGTTTGGTTCAGACTCGATTATTTACAGACTGCCACTGTATAGCTGGAATTTAGCCGTGTGAGGTGTTAAACAGCCAAACCAAAACCAAACCAAGGTATTGTTTATACACTGTCCAAAATTAGATTGGATTAAAGTGTGGCTGTGCCTAGCCTCCATTCTGGAATGAACAGTGCTTTGGAAGCTCCCTTGAATCTCCCTATTTGAAGTATGAATTAATATCTCTTTAAAAGTGTCAGTCAAGGATTTATTTAGACCTGACTCGAGACAGATATGCAAGTCTGTAATAACTGTCTGCAAACAATCAGGACTTTGAATTAAACATTTACCAATTCATGGTGCTATGTGTAAACTTAATGTGATGGCTTTTTGAAGTGACTTCTATTTCAAGACAAAAATAGCTGGAGGGGCTTTAACACTGAATTGAATGGAGCATTAAAATTCAATGTTAAATACCTCAGAATTAAGGAAAATATGAATTTAAACCCAAAATCCATTTTTTTAGAAAATTACATTTTTTTCAAATATGCCGGCAAACAGAATATGGTTTGTAATTCTTGACAAATCCTTGATGATTTCCAGGTAGATTGCCATCTTCAAAATTGAATTATTAATATTAATTTTTTATATTAGGCCAGACCAATTTCTTTCTTGATTTACAGATCTGCCTGTGATATTTTTTCAAGAATACGAAAACAAATTTTAATTTTACCTACTCTAGCAACAACAAAATCTTAAGGTTTTTTAGGGCTTTTTTACCAAAAAATGTAAACTTACAAGAAAGTCTTTTTTAGATTGTTTACTTTACCCTTTTCACAAAAGTAATACACTTTACAGATTTAAAAGGAATATTACTTTGACTTGTGATTTTTTTTGATTTTTTTTTCTTCCCTTTTGTTTTCTCAGGACAAAAATCTGTAAAACAAGAATTGGTTTTGGAAAGTACCCTGGACTTGGTTGTTAAATTTTAAACACTAGTGTAAGCTGGCTGCTTCATGGGGATGCTGCTTGAGATTCATATACACTGTATACTTTATTGTCAGCCACCATGCAGCCTCATCCCATCTGAATGAGGTTAGAAAAAAATCTGGCTTTTCATATTGATGACTTTGTTTTGTTACATCGCCTGAAATCATGTCCCTTAGGAAATGGGCAAAAAGTGCTACTTGGAATATTGGTCATGTTCGCTTGTAGCGCCAGCAGGATCTACCAGAAGACTGTTGCTGTGGTTAAACAGGAACAGTACAGAACATTAGAGAGTTTCGAGGGAATATGTTATAGATTATTGATGTCTTGATAGGAATATAGATATTATTGTACTATCTGTAATTTGTCTGTGGTTATTTATTTCTAGTGCAAGATTTGTGATAGAGCAGTACACTGTGTGAAGCCCATTTCTGTCATCCCCGCCATGATATTGCTGGAATATTGCTAATAGCGCGTAAAACTATACTCACTCACTCACTCACTCACCAACTCCTGGATAATCATCTCTGTATCATTTCATTGTTAAAATAATCAAAAGTTGTTGAACTGTGTATACAAATTATGCCGATATGAGCTTTATGTTATGTGGTGCCAAACGGATGATGTCTTCCATTACTCCACATTCCTCTGACTGTATATGCCCTTCTGTTATCCACATCCTTCTGTTGCTCCATGACTCTCTGTTCTGCTCATTGTTCTGTTTCAAACACCATCATAACTCAGCACACCTTTGTTATCCCATTCTTCCTTCTTCCTTCTTATTCCACACCCTTCTGTTATTCTACACCCTTGCGTTACTTCCCTCACCATTCTGTTATTACACACCCTGCCATTACCTAACACGCCTCTGTTATCTCATTCCTCTTCCTTACTCCACGCCCCTCTGTTATTCCATGCTTCTCCAGCACCTAACCCCCGTTATTCCATGTCCTCTGTTATTCCTTCCTACTCCTATAACAGAGTACCTTGTAATCCTGTTACTCCTGCATGCATCATTTATGCCTCAGCCCCATGGGTACACTTCTATAGGTATGCTCAGCAATTATTCAGAAGTTGACGTGTTCCAGCAATATTGATCCAGATATGGATAAACATCCCCATTGTGAAGGACAGTTCCCCTACAGCACACATACACTCACACCTATCTTGGAGTTAATCTTAGAATGTCGTCCCACCTCACATAGATCTGATGCATAGTTGTTGCTGTTTAACGTGTGATGTAAATAGAACTTACTGTGTTGTACCGATTCAGATCATTAGTCGTCCAGAATAGGTTGGAAAGGACAAAGGGTCTGGCTGTGCCAATGTTTGAAGTAGCAACTTGTTGTAATTGTATAATTATCTATGAGAAATAATCAGATGCGCGTGACTTTTAATTGTGGTTCGTTATCTGTAGAGTGTCTTACAACGTTGTAGTTTGTTATCTACAGTGTTTTCCATTATTGTACTGCTGTAAAACTGCTGAAACCAATATGTACTCATGATATAATCACAGCTTCACAATCGATTCTCATCAGAGATTTCTTTTCAGTGTGGAAAGGGTTTTGTCTCTTCTATTTTGATGAATTCATTCTACAGTTTACAGGGCAGTTGGGTAGCTCTCTGGTTAATGTGTTAATTTAGCATGCTTAAGGTAGTGTGTTTTGGTCAAAACATCATTTTTTTTTCATGAAGATCCTAAGATGATAAAGAATAACTGGGCCCCATTCCTCAAAGCGGTTGTGGCGCTATGATGGTCGTAACTCCCATGCTGTAACACTGACTTACGATTGTCGTAGCTCTACAATCAGTTTGAGGAATGGGGCCCAGGTCCTTGGCATAGGTTTGTTGTGTCAGTGAAAGATTTGTCTGGAGTAGATAGGACATGTTGCTATATTGCTGAATATGGCAGTGTGCAGCATGATACACACAGAGTGTTGAAAACTGTTCTTATTCTTTTCATTTCCCTATAAATATGTCTGGTAACATTCAATAAGCAAAATCAAAGGGATCATCAATTTTTCTTTGTCATGACACATGTTCATTATAAGCATTTCAGCAAAAACATGTACAGCAAGTCGTCAGGGCTGAAAAGAGCTTGTATCAGTTTGATTTAAGCATGTTCACCATAAATATCCTTTTGCTGTAACATATTTCTGCAATATTTCTAAGCAATGTAACAGCAGACTGTAGCATTTTAATTAAACATCATGATAATAAAATAGTTCCTGACAATTACCAACTGCAGCATTAAGCTAACAGGGAGATACATTGATAATTAAGTAGATTTATGTGAGCTCATTTGAAAAAGACCACCACCTCCTCAGTGAAGGGGATTAAGTGAGTGAGTGAGCAAGGTTTCACATCGCTTTTAGCAATTTTGTAGCGATATCACAGCAGGGGACACCAGAAATCGGCTTCACACATTGCCCATGTGGGGATTTAAACCCAGGTCTTCGACATGATGGGCATATGCTTTAACCACTCGGCTGCCCCACTGACAGTGGGGTATTAAAAATTTGCCCATGACGCGAGGATCATTAGGTTGGTTCTTGTCCATACCAAAAGCCATCATTATTTACAGCTCATCACCATCCTAGCAGGAATATTGCTGAGCAACATTAAACAACAAACAAATCAATACAACTCTGTAATGTATATTGTATATATAACTCATGCATGTAATATATACCTTATCTATGTGTAATATGACCAATATTCCACATTGATATTCCAAGGCACAGTAAATCGAAAACTGCTGACAGGCATTATATTCGCTGATGCAACAAATCCTTATAGACAACCTATTCAGTTTTGGAACATCACTGGGTCAAGATTAAGCATGTGTCAGTGGGGCCGATGCAACCTTTGTATTTTGTAATGAAAGGGCAAAGACCGTTTGTCAGTGATACTTATGAGGTATTTAGATGGATGGTCAGATCATTGTTTTTTTAGTTATCAGATTTTTCTAATATCAGAGCTTATTATTGTTTCTTCCACAAGTTGATTTAATTTTCACTGTAAACAGGCAGAAACACAGATTAATAAGAGCTAACCAATGTGAAATCAAAGGGAATTTTCTCCATTAGTTTCTGTGAATTTGTGTGAGTGGCATAAGGAATTACATGCCGTAGTTTGAATCACTGGACTGACCTTTAAGAAAGATAAAATTAGCTGATTTACATTGCTTTTATAGGTAAAGATCTAGTTTTCATTTTATATACAACTGAAAACTTTTCTGGCTTCTACTGGCTCTTTTCCATTACAATTCAGCACAAATTAACCATTGGCTTCTCTTGATCAGTGCCACCGATTGTCATCTAATCAGTCTTGTTGCTTCACACGTATTCTACCGGTGACTGCTGCCATATAGGTGAAGTATTGCTGAGTGCGGCATTTTTTTAACTTACTCATTCACTCTACCCATGAAGGTCATGGGTGGTAGTGTTCGTCAGGACCCATGCTTTGTAAGGGATGATTAACAGGATGAAGCCATCAGGTTGTTTTGGTTGACATGTCCTAGTATCAAAACTGCATAGATCAATGCTCATGATGTTGATCAACGGATTGATTATTTACAGGACGCCACCATATAGCTGGAAAATTGCCAAGTGTGGCTTATACAAATCAACCTTATTACAGTTATACCAAATTTACCCCATCCCCGACTGTCACCTGCATGCATGTATCAGTGCAGTGATCTTGAACTAAATATACACACCCCATTTCATTTCCTACTATTAAATTTCTAGTCATTGCTCAGCCTTTGTAAACTGACACCATCATGTCTTCAGGGACTGTATTGGTCTGACATTACTCAGTGATAACAAATTCTTGCAAGGTTATATACACCAGGTGCTGGGGAATATGTTGCAAGACCAGGTGATGCCTCTTATATTGAAGGAACCAACCATTTAATCCCATGGGGATTCTGTCTTAGAAAAGATCCATAGCAACCTCTGTTGGTCAGGAGACAAGTTAATGGATGAAGTGGTCAGGATCGGTGTCTTGGTTGATAGAGTGTGAACAAAACCAGAAGATTAATACTTTCAGAGACACTCAGGAAAGTGGAACATTAATGGTTCCATCCAGGCCTTGTCATACCTTAAGGTTAATGGCGGTAGGTTGCCTAGTGGGTAAAGTGTGGATGCAGTGATAAGTTCCATTCCATTTCACCCCACCTGACCCGTGAAGGTCCGGTTTAGAGTAGGCCTTCAGCATCACTATGCTTGTCGAAAACGGGATCAGGTGATGAGGCTTGCTGACTTGGTTGACACATGTCATCCGTTCCCTGTTGCACAGATTGATGCTCATTCTGTTGATCACTGGATTGTACGGTCCAGATTCAATTATTTACAGACCAATGCCATATAGCTGGAATGTCACTGAGTGCAATGTAAAACTAAACTGACTCACTGATTTGCCTCTTCACTTCAGCTGATGTACAGTCATCTGTCACTATAATGAGGGTTTTTGGGCCTATGGATGACCCCCTGCCTTATGTAACACAACACGAAGTAAAATCTTTGGATTTGGTGTAACCAAACACGGAGTATCACGAAGAGTGTTATTGCGAAAGGATGATTGTATTTTGCATGAAAGAGACACCCACATACAGTCTGGGAAAGAAAATATTCTCATTCGCTTAAACAAATAGAAGACTGAAAGTTAATGCAAGGTTACTGTTTTCAATGAGATAACATTGATCAAAAATGAATAGATTTAGTATGTTGAATGGTAAAGTCTCCTACACTCACAACCTGATATGTGAGATATAGACAGTCTGATAGCAAGAGATATAGAATGTCTGCTAGATCATGTGATACTGACATTCTGATAATTTACTCTACTGCCACGTTGATGGGTAGGTGATGCAGTTGTTCTAGTATGTCAGAAGGTACACACGATAGTGAGTGAGTACATTTGGTTTTATGCCAATTTTAGCAATATTCCAGCGATATCATGGCGGGAGACACCAGAAAATGGGGATCACGCATTATACCCATGTGGGGAATCGAACCTGGGTCTTCGGCGTGACGAGGTCAGTTGATACGGTGGGCTTCTGATAGCTCAGTTGGTTGATACAGGACTTCTGATAAATCATTTAGCACAGGGTTTCTGACAGGTCAGTTGATACTCTGGGTTTCTTATAGGTCGGTTGATACAGGATTTCTTATAAATTAATTGATACAGGGTTTCTGACAGGTCAGTTGATACGGTGGGCTTCTGATAGCTCAGTTGGTTGATACAGGATTTCTGATAATTTAGTTGATGCAGGGTTTCTGATAGCTCAGTTGGTTCAGGGTTTCTGATAGCTCAGTTGATAAAGAGTACTGGGCCCCGTTTCACAAAACTCTCGTAAGCCTAAGATCTCGTAAGTTTTCTCGTAGCCATTGTGCCTCCTATACTGTAGCATAGGAGATGCGAATGCTACGAGAAAAGTTACGAGATCTTAGGCTTACGAGAGTTTTGTGAAACGGGGTCCTGGATTGGTCCTATGTCAAGATCACATCATGTAGCTTATTGTTGGGTTTCTTGACACAGGGTGTTTGATGGGTCACATGAGAGACTTCTGATAAGTTACGTGATAGTCTTTCTGACTGAATCTATTGGTTAAATCACATAACGGTTTTTCCTAAAGGGTCACCTGATACAGGTTGCCTGATGTAACACCCAAAGTTGAACAAGTGCTAACTCAACACACACAACAGGAGCAAAGGCAGTGATTGAAATCCCATCTTGTTCGTACACACCTCTAAACCTGACCGACAAAGCCACTTTCATGTTCACAAACATGGCAGAATTTAACTCCAGTAACAGTGTCAAAGCATTATTCCACAGATGATTGGCGTATCTGAAGCTTGAAGGACCCTCTACCTCTGATCCTATTATGACCCATGGCAGTTGTACTGCTGCATGACAAAGGCTTCAGACCCTGCTGCGTGTGTTTTGTTGAGACTGCCCTGATGGACAACGCAAACATTGACACAAGGAAGGGGCTTATGGATGCTTCCCAGTTTGTGTCTAACAGTTATGTTGTGGATATTGCTAAAGTCAATGCATTGTGTTTAATGAGAAACAATCGCACCGAACCATCAAAGGGGCTTTGGTTGGCTGATAGACTTTAGGTTTGCTCTCCCGAGCCTGGAGTCAGCTAAATTGAGCCTAATTGATGATGAGTGACATTTGGGCCTTGGTAGAGACATGGCGGGAGAGATCGGCATCTCCATGCTGATATAATGCAATGTCCCACAGGACAGCTAGGTAATGGTGATTAGTGATATTAGTTAGGTCCAGCCTTGATGTTGAAGGGAAGCTATTGCTCCATCACAGTGGGTACATGCAATAAGATTTGATAACGCAGTGGTGTCGTAATTCTGCTGGTTTGAACGTGGGTAAAACAGGCAGAGTTCATGTTTTATATAGACTGCATTAAAGGTGTACTAGAGTTGATAATTCAGATGGTTTTGGTGGTGTCCACACGGAAATGTCATATGGTCTTGTAAATGTTACCAGTCTCCCACTATCTTTGAGGCAAGATATACCAATCATAGCGTCAGCTGAACCAGTGTTTTCTGGCAGATATCATGGCAATGGACACAATGCAATTTTTGAATATATTATGCATGATAGTATACTAGTTTCAATATAATGCTTTCAGTAACCATCAAACCATCTCTAAGAGACAGAAAAAGAAATCTAGAAATCTGCATCTAGATCCTCTTATGCTCTGTTAGCATTGGTGTGTTGTTAACAAGTGTTCATGAATGAAGGGTAAGTCTGTAATGCGTCCATGATGAAATTAGAACAAGCTGACATGAAGAATTATTTCAAACTGTGTCCTTGTTTCATGAGAGGCAGTGGGTTAGTCAAGTGGTTAAGGTGTTCGCTCATGACACCGAATATCCAATTCCCCACATGGGTGCAATATGTGAAGCGCGTTTCTGATGTTCCCCTCTGTGATATTGCTGGAATCAGCGTAAAACTCAACTCACCAATTCCCTTTGTTTCATGAACATAGGATAGATGCATAAGATGTTAAAGTGTTGAAGTCTTATGTCCACAATGTCTAATCAAATTGATTTTGTAACCAGCTTGCGACACTGGTGCAGTCCAAGCTCTGTTTGTCAGTGACCCCCCTCACCTGTTCTTCAGCAGAAAAATAGAGTCTTCACTTCATGAAATATTTAGACACCTTGATACTTCACTACAGTGGAAGCTGTCTAAACTGGCACTCATCAGGACTGAAGAAATAATCCATTTTAGACAACATGCTGGATTGTAGAGTGATGATAAATGTAAAAGCCACAAATGGGACTGAGATTTTATGCCAGTGTTGACAACTTGCCAGAATGGACAGATGCCGGTTATGACAGCTTCAACTGTATTGTGGGGGAAATTGGAGTAGTCTTTAACTGGTGGTTTGTTGTTGAAGTTCATGGATGGCTGACAACTGAGATATCCAAATAATCCCAAACCCTCCAATATGTTATACTGGTACATTGGATATACTTCTGGATATTTAAGAGCAATTTTTGACATAAAAGATATGTTGGAAACTGTATCCTGGCATTATTTTGAGAGAAAACCTGTTAATATGTTGATTGTTAACAGCTGACCATACTAGATCAGGCCAGGTTCTACCAGTACAGGCATAGTCAAGTTCAGGATGTCAAAAATATTTTGAAAAGCCACTTTCTCTGTGCCCTTCAAGAAGGTAACTTGTCATGACTAATTTTCCACTTGCCCTGATTTTATGACACAATGCATGATGTTAATGTATACTGGACTATTTATTGAAGAGTGATAATTTCACTCTCTACTAACTCTACTTGTAATAGCTTTAATAGCTTCATAATGAGCAGATATGAAATGAAATCCATGATTATTTGCAGTGTGAAACCATAAGTGGAAATTATCTAGTAGCCCATGAACAATTAAGATACCGTTATTTGATTGCCTGAAATGAAGACTGACTTGTCCTGGGCGTCGGGCGATGGTATTTTTGAACCCCTGCAAGTTGCTGAAGTTGCAGACTCTGCAGATGCTGCTGTCCAATGCAGGTCAAGATTATTCCTGTTGCCTAGAGCTCAACACTTGACTCCATTGTTGCCTGTTTGCCTGAGGATGGTGGAATATTATCTGGGTTTAGGGAGTACCATTGCTGCTAATGCTGTTATTGAAAATGTTCTAACAAGTCAATTTCCGTTGTGTCTGGAATTTATGTTACTGGGCACTCAACAGATATTAATTTATCTGACCTTTGAAATAAATGTTTTAAGTTTTAAAGTGAATTATACACACATTTTCACAGGAAGGAAGTATAATTATATTTCTATTGCTCACATCTTAGAAGCATGCTCATGAAGCTGAATCGTCTTATCCTCATTGAAATTGAAATCCTACCCATGAATCTGCCCCAAGTTGATGTGCAGTGAAATAATGTTTCCGTGACTAAGAAAGAAGAGAGACCAAGTTATCCGAGATGTTATATCTTCTCATTCCCATCAACCTACACTGACGCGTAGTCTTTGAAAATAAATAATTTTGGGTTACGATCAAAATTCAGTCTAAGAAAACCTAGTCTCAGTGTATTTTGTTACACTTCACCACTGAGTAGAAGGTCGCATCAGGTACCGGTAACCTTTGAGCGACCAATGACCATCCAATCAAATGCCAGACGGTTAAGTAGATTTAACCAACCAGACAGCGGCTACTATGTAGGGATCGGAGGGAGTTTCAAAATATTCAGGTCACTGACACAGATCTCTCCACAAACAAAAATCTGCATATAACACAGTTATTTGACCTGCATTATATACGCTTTTGGGTTTCTGTTGACATGGTTACCATTAGCTAATATTTCTACAAGGTAACATCCTTGAATATTGCCAAATACACTATTTTCTGTGACTGTTACTCACCGTTGTCATGGGTGTACGTACACCATGTGCATCACCGAGAAGCGAACGTACACTAAATAACATTCAGAATCGTTTGGGGTAATAACCTTTTCGAGATAAAAAGTTCAAAAGGTATGTGCGAATGTGCACTTTCGCGATTTGGTGAGCTGTGTTCTGATTGGTTGATCTCAAAGGTTACCTGACGCAACCTCCCATAAGGGTTTGTTAGACTCCGTAGTGGAGTGAAACAAAAAGTACTGAGGATAAGTTTACTTTAGATCAAAATTTTATTTTCTGAGACTACACAGTTACATGGCAGAACTTTTTCTATTATACCATGGTTGGAACTACCTACTTAACAGTCATTATGATAAACTTTGGGCCTCTAATAAAATTGTATTATTTAATAACAATACGTTGTATGGTCATTTTTGTGGTTCTAGGAAAGCAGTTTACATACCTTCTGCATGAAAGCTATGATTGTGCATGCTGGACACTCATTTGTGTCGCCCTGGGATAGTAGTGCAACTTGTCTTTCATTCTGTGAGTGGTAAGAATCTGGATAGACAAATAATGTTTTCCAAATGTCAAGTTATATTATGTGATCACCAGGCTGCAATAACATTGTATTAGCTGGTTATGACCAATGGAATCTAACCTCATCACATGCTGGATTCAGTTATTAAAGTTGCTTGTTAATGTGTACTTGATTTAATGTGTATTTGAAATTTAACGTTCTGATAAAAGTGAATTTTAATTTCCTTTAACAATACTACAGGAGATCAGTTCCATGTAAATGAATTGACACCCTTTAACCTGTCTCAGCAGAAATACTTCAAAGACAGTCCTGAAATAGTTGCACGCTTAGGGTATATATCGCTATACACAAATAAGCACAATTTTATACAAGGACTAGTTGACAGCTATAGAAGGTCATCCAGTGCTAAGGCGATCGCGGGATGCATTAGTCCCGGCAGATCATGTGGCCGCATGTTCATGTGATGGGAATTGTGCCCTATGAGCTCATGTCCAATAAATCAAGCAGTGCTGAACATACGTTATCAATAACCCGACTGAGCAATTTATTGGAGTGTATACCTGCCGTTTTAACCTTTCTGTCTCCCAGAATGGTCATGGCACCGGCCTCAGGCAATTATCTGTTTAAATATAGCCAAACTAGAGGAAATAAGCATTGGCAAAATAGAAATTCTAAGCCATTGTTCACTTGAAATGACTGTTATTGTAAGACCCTCAGAGAATGTGGGGGCATCGTTGAACGGAATGACCATTAACTCTTTGTCATTGTTAGACACATTATCATAAATTCTTTGATTGATTTTGTCCCATATTCGTCTAAGAGGAGCACGTCAGTGTGTCAGTGAAGTAAGTTTGCAATGTTACAGATAAATAGAAAAATACTGAAAAATACTGTCCTGCCCTGATGTATAGATCACTTCACAGTGATAAACCCAAAGCTGCCAAGGACTTGTATCACCTTTCAAATCATAGAAGTAGGTTTTAGGAGAACATTGTTGTCTTTTCGTTAACTTGTAAGAGAAGTGGTGATGGGCATTATACAAAATGTCTCACCTTGGGCAAGTGAGTTTAATCAACTTTGCCTCTCTTCACCCAGTAGAAAGTGGGTACCAGATGGGATAAGTAATGTGACTCTCACCAGCACCTAACAGGCAACTTGGGTTATCGGGAATAAAAATGAGCTGATTATTAGCACACTAGTGTAGAATCTGGTGCTATATGAATCAATGCATTATTATTATTATCATCTTTTCATTAACCAGTAACAAAAGTGATGATTTGCCTGATACAGAATGTATTGTCATTCAAGGGTTATAATACTATAGGTATTTGCTGCATTGGAAAATGCAGTATCCCACAACAAGACTTCATTCAGGTAGCAAGACCTGCAAAGACCTTAGTTTCCTTTGGTCTTGGAATCTGATAAAAAGTCTTGGAAAACGGCCTCAAGTCTTGGTCTTTTTCTGATGCTCATAATTCTAGTACAAGTCCTCACTGATTTTATCTGGTGCATTTAATATATGGTGTGCATCCAGTGATTTTATGGGCTGTAATATGATAATCCATTATTTTACGTTTGTATTGATTTCCAGTGGAATGAGGCCTGTTGTCACTACTTCCTGTGTGCTGACTGGGTGTGGGGTGATTGAGTGGAAAGGTCACTGAAGCGAGGCAGGATCAGTTGATAGACAAGCACCCATTTCTCCCACTGTGCCCCTTATGATAGATTGTAACCCGAGAGGGGTTCCAGTACCCCATGCTTGTCTGCCGTAGGAGATTCTTGTACAGAGTAGGTCTCCAGTACCCAGTGCTTGTCTTCCATCAGGATTACGTGATACAATAGGTCTCCACTACCTGATGTTTGTTTCCAGAATGTTTCAGATATATGTAAACAACAGGACCTCATACCCCTCAGAGGGACATACTCAAGGGTACAACAGACTCCGGAAACTCATGCGTCCTCTTGAGAACAAACAGACATATTCTCCCAAGCTCCTCAAAGTCACAAAAGATTCCAGTACCTCATACTTCCTCGACAAAACAAACGGCCCTATTCTCCCAAAGTCAGTGAAAGACACAACTAATTCCAGTACCTCATGCTTCCTTTCAGGAACAAAAATCCCTCATCCAAAACTCCTTCCTCTAAAGTAGTTACACCTCAGTCTACAATGTTTCTTCTTCGACAGAATGTTCCCCAAGACCTCATCCTTCCTCAAAGACAGAACTATGCAGACGAACACAACTTTAATTATTTGATCACTACCTAACGTTTAATTATACAATGTTGATTTGATGTCGCCTGGTTGTCTCTTTATCTTGTGTTTTTGCTTACAGGAATTAGCAACAGTAAACAAGGAACTAAATCAAGCACGGGAGCACTTACTAGAGAGGGAGGAGGAAATAGCGGAACTTAAAGCAGAAAGAAATAATACTAGGGTAAGTTGTAATTTTACTTGCAATTGGAATCCTATGCATGTCAACACCATTCTCTTCCTACAGATGAATTCATTTTTGTCAGAAAATATTTGACAAAATAATTTTACAAAATTTGGCAAAAAGCAGACAGCTTACTCAAGTCATCTTCCCATGTAACCTCTGTGTTAGTATGGCCATATTTCCCATTTCTCATGACATCCTCTGACAGCAAAAAATCGCAACTTGAATTATCTCCCTTTTTGCATCCAATCAGAACACCTGTTACATAGAGTTAGATTCAATATGGCAGGCACCATTGATTTAGTTGATCAATATGCAAAGGACAGATTGGAATTTCAACTGAAAATCCAAAACTAACAATACAAAGTGGGGCCACATATCCTTCCTCTGCCGACGACTTACGTTGATGTGACACAAGACATTAAGTGGCTAGCTTGTCCTTTGTAGCAATGGCGGATAGAGACACCACTGTCTATAAAAAACATTCGCACGTTGCACAGTGGAAGAAATTTTAGTTTCCGCAGAGTGTATGGAAATACCCGAGGCTTTGCAAATGATCACTTTTGATAGAATGCCGCTGACTGCACAACTAAATCTGATCACAACCAATCACAAATCCTGAAAACTCGCAACATGAAAGGGCCGTAATCAAACAGAGGTTACGTGTCCGTCCGTCCATCCATCCGTAATCATTTTGTTTCCAGAGCATAGTTTAAAAAACGTTCAATATTTTTAGACCAAACTTGATAGATATAGTAATCGCGCCCTATGGTTGTGCCTTTTGCTATTTACAGATTTTTGGCATTTATATGTTTTTTTGTTTTTCCATGGAACATTTTGGTGTTAGTCTTATGGTGGGGTGGGCTTCGTTTCCGGAGCAGAACTCAAAAACCGTTCAATATTTTTCTGCAAAACTTTGTAGATATATCAGTCAGAAGCTGAAGTGGTGCCTTTTGCTATGTACAGGTTTTTGTGATTTATTATTTTCTTGGTTTCGATGGAAACGTTTTGGACATAGTCTCAAAATGGAGGGATGGGCTTCATTTCCAGAGCAGAACTCCAAAACGTTCAATATTTTTCTGCAAAACTTGGTAGATATATCAGTCTGAACCTATAGTGGTGCCTTTTGCTATGTACAGGATCTTGTGATTTATTATTTTCTTGGTTTCCATGGAAACATTTTGGACCAAGTCTGAAAAGTGAGGTGCGTTTCATTTCCAGAGCAGAACTTAAAAACTTCTTAATATCTGTCCGTAAAACGTGGCAGATATGTGTGGCAGCCGCCAAAGTGGTGCCTTTTGCTCTCTACAGGTTTTTGTGATTTATTGTTTTCTTGGTTTCCTTGGAAACATTTCAGACTTAAGCTCAAAATAGAGGGATGGGCTTCCTTCCCAGAGCACAACTCAAAAACCATTTCATATCTTTCAACAGATCTTAGCAGATATATGAGACAGATCTTGAAATTGTGACTTTGCTGATTACAGATATATGGCATTTTTAATTTTCATGAATTCCATGGAAACAATTCAAACTTAGTCTAAAAAAAACAATGAGTAACTCTCAGATTATTTGTCCTTTAAAACATGTTGGGGCCGAGGGGATATGTCATCTTCTGATGACTCTTGTTTTTTTGCTTAACTCTTCACTCGGCAATATTCCAGATGTATAATGGCATTCTATAAATAACCAGAGTTGGGACAAGACAGTCCAGTGATTGACATCATGAGCATCGAAGTGGGATACAATAGCAATAACACAAGTAATACGCTTGCACAGCATCTCAATGACCAGCATCCCTCACAGCCAATGTTACTCTAATTTTTAACTTACTCATTCATAATTATGGAACAGATGAAGATCAAAGTGAAAAGTGTAACCCATGCTTGTCATAAGAGGCAACTAGCGGGATCAGGTGTTTGGACTCCCACTTGCATAGATTGATGTTCATACTTTTGATCACTGGATTGCCTTGGTGAGACTCGATCATATACAGACCACTGCCATACAGATAGAGTATTCCTTTAAACACTAGCAGACGTAATTATCAATGCAAGGAGCCATTTGTGAAGGAAATGGAAGGTCAGGCACTGTCTGATGGCTGGTCATTCTGCCCTAGTGTCACAGATGCTTCTTCATGCTTTCGGTCACAGGTCTCTATAGTTCTCAGGCAGCTGTGACAGTGTTGGAATATCCCTGTGCATGGATTGTTGCTTATTTTCTAAGTCAAAGGTCCTGTTTGAGTAATGTAAAAGCAGCCTTAATATACAGGGAATATTGTTAAATGCACCCTAAAGAATTACCTCACTGTCTTGCCCATGTTGGAAAGCTCGTTTGACTTGCCTATGCTTGTAAAGAACATTGATAACTGCATTTTTATCAGAGTTTTGGGGTGTTTTTTCCAATTCATTTTTTGTTCAAATTTTGAAAAAAAAATTATGCAGAAGGTACATAAGCTGTTTTAGTGCAAGATTTTAGACTTATGATTTCATCCCCAAATAGAACTCAAAATATCAGATATCAAGACAGATGGGCTTTAAAATCTGTACATCAGCTTTGGCTGTGAAATTGGAGGCAATGAGTATTTCACTAAAGTTTCGAGCACTTGACAATCCCAGATGAGTCATGATTTGATGAAAGCTGGTTTGAGCCTCAAACCTGCAGGGGCTGCACAGTTAAGAAGCGATAATCTTCTGCAGGACTCATATTTCCCTTACAAATTTCTCAAAGCCTGTTACTTCCCATTTTCTTGTCTCATCTTCCCATAGGACATGCAAGTTGATATGCTTCTCAAGATAGACCAAAACATCTCTTATTGCCTACTCAGGTTAGAAAGATGGAAATTTTTGCCTATTGAAGAAAAGTTTCTTTCCAAAAAGTTTTAAATTGCTTCCTATCTCCTTGTCTCCATGGGGATTGCCAGGAACAACAGGTATATCTGATTCTCCATGTTAAGGAGTAGCTGACAAGAGGCGGGATCAGCTGGTATCCATTTGTGACCTTGCTGATGGTGCATTAGTGTTCACTTACAGGTGAACTGGTGATCACATATTCAGTCCATATGATCCCAAAGTACTGGAATACATCCATGGTGTCAAACAGACTGCACTCACTCCACCAGTGATGGTTTCTTAACAGGGGGTAGCCTAGTGGTTAAAGCATTCTTTCATCACACCGAAGATCCGGGTTTGATTCCCACATGGGTCCAATATATGAAACCCATTTCTGGTGTCACCCCCCAAGAATATTGATAAAAGTGGTATAAAACCATTTTCAGTCATTCACTTTTTCTTACAGAACTTCCTTTTCATTTTTGGTGGAGCTGCTTTTCTCCATGCAAATTATGTTTTCAGAGCAGAAGTATCAGCCTGTAGACACTATAAGCAGGGTTTTTCCTTGGTTTACAATATTAAGGGTTTAGCGAACCCTATTTAAGGGTCCATGCAGTGATATGAGGGAACTGTGAAGTATTCAAACATTGCTTTATACCTCTAGATTATTACTTGAGCACAATCAGGTGGTTTTTGCATTAAGTTATGGCCTTTAGCAACCCGTGCTTGCCATAAAAGGAAGCAACTATGCTTGTCGTATGAGGCGACCAACAGGATCGGGTGGTCAGGCTTGCTAACTTAGTTGACACATGTCATCGGTTCCCAATTGCGCAGATGGATGCTCATGTAGTTGATAACTGGATTGTGTGGTCCAGACTCGATTATTTATGGACCGCCGCCATATAGCTGGAATATTGCTGAGTGCGGCATAAAACTAAACTCACTCACTCACCATTAAGTTATGATAGTATAGGTCACAGGGAGCCCCATCAAATATTAAGGATCTGTGGAAGTAGTATGAGGGTCGTGTGACATATTCAAACGGGGTAGGTAATTACCTCATACCTTAAATATATTGGCGATCATGTGTCCAGTGGTGATAAATGAGGGTGAAATAACAGACCCAGATAAATAATCTTGATGTGAGGGGCTGTGGAGTAGCCTAGTGACTGAACTGTTCGCTTATCACATCAAAGACAGAGGTTCGATTCCCCACTTGGGCACAATGTGTTAAACCATTTCTAATGTCCCTGCCGTAATATTGCTGGAATATTGCTAAAACTTAAATAAAACTCACTCGCTTACTCCAACCATCAATGTTATGGTCGGTGGGCAGATGCTGTGCACTAGACAGTGGTGATAGCTAACAGAAAATGCACTGGTTTATAAGGGTTGTGTGAAATCCCCAAAAGATGGATAAGGATTTGTGTCCAAAGATTTCTAGGGACCTTGAAGCTTTCAAAACAGACAAATAAAGACACAAAACTCACTCACTCACTCACTCACTCACTCACTCACTCACTTCATGTGCTGAAGATATGTTTACGGTATTTTGTGAATCTCTATGGAGGCAGTGCTTTTTTTCTGTGTCCATTCTGTTTGTTAGTACTAGACACATGTTTGTGCATCACTAAAGACCCTGATAAGCATACAGACTACATCAAAACAGTACCTGAATTCTCCATTATTCAAATAAGTATGACATGTCCCCATAACTGCAGTGAAATCCATGCAAACTATAACAAGCTGGTTTTTCTGAAGCTTCACAAATTACAATAAAATGTCATTTTGAGGTATCTTCAAAGATCTAGAATTACTCATGTTTGAGGTGCTACCTTCATACAGCCATACTAATAGATTTACTGGAGACATTTACGTAAACATTGCTGGTTGAATGTCACCGGTCTCGATCAGCCTCAGTTATCAATATGAATCTTGGTCAATATTTTAGTGACACACTTTAAGGCTTTTGTTGATGAAGTAGAGGAACACGATATCTCAGAAAAATGTATTGCAGAAAAAAGAAAATGGAGATGTGTTTTCAAAATATCAGGGCAAGAATGAGTCAGTCAGTTTGTTTTTACTCTGTTGTTAGCAATATTCCAGCAAAATTATGGCAGGGGATACCAGAAAAATGGCTTCACACATCGTAGGGAATCCTGCAAACATGTTAACCACAAGGCTACCCTTCCAATCAGGGCAAGGACAGAGTTTTTACATAATTTTGCTTTCACCTAAATGATTTGCTAGAATGTTGCCATGCATTGAATAATAGTAGTACTCCACTAACAAAAGAGTTGGTATTTAACGGACTTTTCAAGAAAAGAAATAAGAAAAAGGAATACAGAATTTCAGCTTGAATAGAATCTTTGATAATTGTGACCAGAGAAAGTGAAGCTCCCCATTTCATATTTGACTATTTCATAGCCGTAATATAGGAGAACGCTAATCAATAGATATTTCTGGACTTGCTGCCATTGATCAGCTGACTTGTGACATCTTATCTGTACCCAGGTATCTACCATCAAGTGTGGACATAAGGGAAGATTAGCATCTCCAGTACAAACTTTGCTGCTGTCATTAACAGTTTGCATAGGGAATCTTTTTGTAAATTTGTCTATTATTAACTTTATTATGGATCTGGGGCGATAATGATGTTTATTGCCCAGATACAGAGAGAGGGACTATTGTTAATGATCAATGTCATTTGGTATTGTTACTAACATAGAACTTTCAACTGTGTAAGTGTCTGGCCATTAAATGTCTCAGGGTAGAATGGGTGTGCTTAAGTATACCTCATCTTAGTGTATTAGTTAGACTAGACAGTCCAGTGATGAACATCATGAACATCAATCTTTACAATTGGGATACCTGTCATCCAAGTCAGCAAGATGGGACACTCAATCCAGTTGGTTTGTTTGTTAGTTGTTTAATGCCTTACTGAGCAACGTTCCAGCTTTATGGTGGCAGTCTGTATCTGTAAGTAATTAAACATGAACCAGACAACCCAGTGGTCAACAGCATGAGCATCGATCTATGCAATTGGGCTTTGATGACATGAGTCAACCAAGCTTAAAGCTGCATTGAAATATACTGATCACATGTGCAACAATGCTAGTACCACAGTAGATTCCTTTGTAGATTATAGTCAATACCTAAAATACTGATACTCGTGATGACCCATGAAGGTCCTGGGGTAGAGTAGGCCTTCAGCAACCCATGCTTGCCATGTACATGACTATGCTTGTTGTAAGAGGCAACTAACGGGATCTGATGGTCAGGCTAACTGACTTGGTTGACACATGTCATCGGCTCCCAATTGCACAGATCGATGCTCATGTTGTTGATCACTGGATCTGGTCCAGACTCAATTATTTACAGACCGCCGCCATATAGCTGGAATATTGCTGAGTGCAGCGTAAAACAAACTCACTCACTGACTCAGTGATACTTGTGATATGTTATTTTTTATAAATTACCTGCATAACAAATTAAGTTTATTAATATAAGATATAGGAAATCAGTTTCTTTGAGTGAATCCTGTGACGATCCAGGTAGGAATTGGTCTTCTGTAAACCAAGCTTGTCATAAGGGGCAACTAATGGGATCAGGTGGTCAGGCTCACTTGGTTGAAACATCATTGTATTCCAGTTGCGTAGGTTGATGCTCATAATGTTGATCACTGGATTGTCTGATCCAGATTCAGTTATTTACAGACTGCCACCATATAGCTGGAATATTGCTGAGTGTGACGATAAACCAGACCTGGCCCCAATTTTATCGAAACAAACCTAAGTCTTAGTTTTGACTTAAGTTCAAGTTTTTGCTCAAATTTGAGAAAACGCAGGAACACGCATTTTCCAGAATGAACGGTTATCAGTATCAAACTCAAACTTATTAGACAGACTGATTTCTTTAGTTGTTTAGACTTTTTTATGCAGTTGAGTTAAAAATTCAGCTGTTTTAAATTGTCGAACTCGGTTTGAGATTTAAGTGAAAACTGTTTCGAGAAATCGGGGCCAGAATGATTTTGAGTGATGTATATACTAAAGCAAACAAGTAAGGGAACACAGTAATTATCTATCTTAGATTTTCCCCCTTATTTTGGTACAGGTGCTGCAAAAACCCTGATGCAGCTTCATTTTTCCTTTTATGTGTGCCTTTATTTGTTTCCTTCAGTAGATATTTTTGTTTTGATCGTGTTTAAGACATCTTTGTTCATTAATTGTTGGTGGGGATGATTCACATGAAGCATGAATGTTTTATACAACTTGGAATCTTGTGCATTTCCTCACGTGGAGAGAAAAGGGAGCGTATACAGCGATTTTCGGCATTTGTTTAGGGACTTTGGGACGTAGAGTGTTGCATGCATAGTCAGATGTTGATGAAAAGCAAATAATTAATTCATTACGCCACTGTGGTACTGTCAGTCGCTGTTGAACATCACACGAAGCTAGATAATATATCAGAGTTGCAGACACTTTTTCTTGAACTCTTCCACTTACAAATGTCAAAACTAACATTGTAGCTATCATTCTTCCTAACTTAGTTCAATTAATATCAGTAGCACTGTTTTGTCTACAACTTGAGAAAATGTAATTGCTCTCCATATCATTATGACTTTTCAACATGAATATTGTTTATTTTAATGCATACTGAAAGCGACTTCTCATGTTGAAAGGATGGATATTCCTGAAGACTTTAGCAGAAAGTTCTCTGAAATTATATATCCAAAGTACATCTTGTGTCACAAGATGAAAGGCTTTTGTATTTGTGGTTGTTGGAAATAAGAGAAAAATTTATCAGAGACAATTTTATGACGGCTGTTCAAAAGAAATGGTGAAAAAAAGTGGGCAGTTCTTTATTGTTACGGAAATAACATTTCTATTATCTTTTGGTATCTTTTCATAATTGTACTTTAAGACTGAAATTTTTAAATTTGTGTTTTGTTCCTTAGAAGCAGCTGTGGATCTTTGAAGTACCATAAGTTGCAGTTTTTGCAACCATCCACATTTAATTTAACAATTATTTTCATAATTCAGAAGTTTGCGTCATTGTTGACACAGTATTACTTTGCCTTAGTTCATGTATTATAAACTTCTAAAAGTAACTGTTTGCCAGTAACCGCTCGGTGCTGATTAAATACATCACCTGTCTTACCTTGTTTTTGTCGTTAAAAGCAATCGCGGTTGATGTCTTGACGAAAGTTCCAAACTGAGATTGATTCCTACAAGCAAGACTCCTCATGACACCAGGGAGTCATGATGACTCCATAATTTTTATGCCTAGGGCAAACAATGAATGATCTGAAGGCTGATTTTAAAAGCTTGATTGCAATTTGTCATAATCTCCTCTCCTTACTTTTCTATGAATTCTAATGGCTTATATTTTGGTTGTCATGGAAACATTTAATTATACTTACATAATTTTGAGATATATTATTTCAGAATGGTGTGATCTTTTCATCCATTGCCACTGAAAATTACTTTTATACTCTCCAAATTTACCATCTTACCGTGGTAGTTCTACAAAGGATCAGAGGCAATAGGGTTGTTCAGTGGTTAAAGCATTCACTCGTCATGCCAAAGACCTGGGTTCGATTTCCCACATGGTAAAATATGATAAACCCATTTCTGGAATTTTTCTGAAAGCAGCATAAAACTCACTCATTCTCTCACTGATGATATTGCTGGAATATTGTTAAAAACAGCGTTAAGTAACACTTTCCTGCTCACTCACTCACTCATCCACTCAGACATTGCTGAAACATTAATGACTGCAGCATCAAACAAGATTCATTTTCAATTTGTAATACTGCTGAACAACTTCCCTTTGACTAGATTGTGTGAGATATTTCAGTTTATGAGTGTTTCAGCATTATTTTGCTTTTGGCTTAAGCATTTATCAGGTAACAATGGATAGACTCATACCTTATAACCCTTGGGGAACGCCAGCCTTGTCATTGCCCTAAGAGCGTAACACCTTAATAACAGCAATCCCCCCTGCCCTTCTGACAAGACAAAATGCCTAGATTTGTAATTGATTTTGGTGTGGACCCTTATTTTTATATGTCTTCACCACATTGTTGTAAATGGCTTACAAATATGTTTAATAGACATTAACCAGTGCAGCTTGAGAACAATTGTGAAACATGCAAATAATTGTATTTTCATCAAGTTAGATTAGAGTACATAGCCGAATCCTCCACCAAATTTAATAATGAACACTCCACCACTGGTGCCAAAATGTCCTGTTGAGGTGATACGGCAGTCCAAGAACGACCATATTTGGGCAGAAGCCAAGTCAGGTGGTCTCTCCCAGGATCCATGATGAAATTAGACCTCGAGAACTTATATTATTACGTTTCCTATATTATTGATGAGGGGACTCTTCTATCTGTGCGGCTTGGCAGGTTTGGGCTACTGCATATGCCAAACCATTCCATGATTTATGAATGAAACGCCCAGTGCTGGGACCCTGATGTAGATGCCTCTCAACAAGTACCTGCACTTCACAGCTGTGTAGATCCATTCTATGAAAATGTATATATGATCATAGAGAATAAATATGCAGCAATGTCAACTGTTGGATTATTGTACTGGATATGTAAAGGATTTGTCTGGTATTTACAAATACTGTAACAGTGTTGCATGACAGTAAAAATGGTGTAAAGATGCATGATTAAGTCATGCAAACCAGTGGTTGATAGCAGGAACAACTCTGTGCATATTGATGAACAGTCCGCCTGGTCGTATTTTTCATATATGCAGTGAATGGCTGGAAAGTTCAGAAAAGTATTCGCAGTCACTTCCCATATGTGCATGCACTTTTCTAAACATTTCTGGTTCTAAAAGATGGGTGCCTCATTAGTCATACTAGCACTAAAATCGTGTTTTTCTCTATTTATGGAGTTCAGATCATGCAGTTATATTTCATTTTGCTTTTGATAATAATAAAACAATATTGTGATACGTCTCCCACATAGCATTGTGTTTCACCATATACTGAACCGCCAGTACTCATCTGGGTGTGGAACTGTATTTATATCCAAGTGAGCACAATCATGAAGATCAAAGTTAGAAGTGATCTTCAATAACACATGCTGGTCATAGAGGCAACCAAGGGGGCTGGATGGTCAGGCTTACTGACTTGGTCGATGTGTCATTGTATAGCAGTTGCGTAGGACTCCACCTTTCTAGCACCCATCCCCCTATCAGGGGAAAAGAGGGACAGGGGTTAGAACAATGATGCCTTGCATAGATCGACATCATGCTGTTGATCATTGGATTGTCTGATCCAGGCTCAATTACTTACAGACCGCTACCATATGGCTGGGATATTGCTGAGTGCAGCTATAAACAAACAAACCATCCCTATGTGGAACTGTGTAGGTGAGCTACAGAACGGTGTTTAGGTTCAGCTTTACATAACTGTCGCAACTTACATACATATTTTAACCTTTCCCATTTTCAGCTTCTATTGGAGCACCTCGAGTGCCTTGTCTCTCGTCACGAGCGGTCACTCAGGATGACTGTCGTCAAGCGACAAGCGTCTTCTCCAGCAGGGGTCTCAAGCGAGGTCGAGGTGCTCAAGGCTCTCAAGTCTCTGTTCGAACATCATAAAGCCTTAGATGAAAAAGTGAGTACACATTTTTATTGTTACCACAGGTGCAACCAGAGTTGTATAGTTAGGGTGTTTGCTTAGAGTCATTTTTTTTGCTGGAAAATTTGAATTCTGCAATCCTATGTTCATTTAACAGAGGTCAGTATTGGACCAAATGGTGCATGACGACTCTTTTCAGAACCCTCATTTCCTCAAAATGAATCCGTGTTAGTGCCAAAATGTTGAATTTTGGCTTGATCTTGTTCTTCATTCTCAGAAGATTATTTTTTTTCAATTTTTGCTCATTGTAAAGAAAAAATTAGAAGGCCTTTAATTTTTTGTGCTTGTTTTTTATTTTTGTACATAGCATACAGAACATAATCTTAAGATTAAACACACATTCTTTAAATGAATTTTGAATGAAGTAAACTGCCTAGATTGATCAATCAAAGAATTACACATAATCTTACAGAAATCACACACAGTGACTGTACACTTGAAAAGAACACCTGATATTTTATTGTTCTTATCAGATCGTGACGGATTGACTAAAGTTGTAATAAAAATCATGTGAATTTCAAAAACAAAATTTCAGCAGTATATATAAAAATTACTAGCACGCCTGTCTAAGTATAATGGGAATTCTCCAAAGAAAACATTTAATGGTAACTGCTTTTACCTTGACAGTAGAAATTATGGACCTGAATTTCTAAAAAGATAAACCACAGACAGTAAAATAGAAATTTCAGGCGTGAAATTCAATTGACGCTGAAGTACCACCTTTGCTCCTTTTTGTCAGTCAGCTGCATGACATTGACCAATTATTCCTTTAGACAAGGAAATAAGTTTCTTGGAAGATCCTTTGAACTAAATCGCACTGTATCTCATTTATCATCAATTACTTCACAGTCTGGTGACATGTGCTACTTTTCACACCTTTTTCATAAAGAGTTCTATCACAGGGAGATAACTCCAAACTTCCATGTCAGCTAGATGCACTCAGAGCCAGGTAATCTTATACTAACAAAAATAAACACATCATGGGATGTTTGTAATTATCAAGGTGGTTCAGTTCAGACTCTGGTAACTTTAAGATGAAAGTGGTGTCATGTAGTGTTTTTGGTGTCGTTGGATAATTGGTGAGTTTATCTTTTGCTTCGAACATTTTAATTCATTCATCACCAACTTGCATTCTGAATCTGCCATCATTTTTTATGTGCCTCTTTCTTTTTAGGCAAGATGTTTTTTTTTTGTGTTTGTGTTTGTGTTGTTTATTTTTATTTACTCTAATTTTGGAGAATATGGAGGCACTCATTTATAATATGCCATGTTTGGAGAAGAAGCGTATGGCACAGTTATAGAAAGGGATATCAGAATTATTGTGTTATGGGTGACCTGAATGTCTCTTTCCCATACATTTTGACCTCCCTTTGTAACAACAGGATCTACAGTGAAGCCTCGTTAGTCTGGACACTGATAATCCAGATGTCTTACCTCCTGGACGATTTCAGCTTGTTACCAATCAGTGCCTATATAATTTGCCTCGATAATCTGGAAATTCAGTTTCTGGAACCGGATGCTAAATAGTTATAACCAATCAGTAAAATAAACAGTAAATTGCTTTACTGTCCGGACACTGTAAATCCTGTTCACAAACCATAACAGCACCTCCCGGCGATGTTTACACAAGTGGCCTCAGTCATTGGAAAAAAATACAAACTTTTCTTGCTGTAACTGTGACATTGTACTTGTACATACTTGGAAAATCTGGTGATGTCAGACATGAGAATGTTTTTGGTTTCATTTTGACCATTTTTGAGATCGATGTAAATTTGCAATAAAAATTTGAGGAGGGATGAGGTGGTGTAATATCGAAAGGGAAGCGCCACACGGAAGTGTTTGCTAACTGTACTTATCAAATAACACATTCATCACTGGTATAAACAAAATTGTCACATGTTGATGTCATGCTTTGTGTAGGATTTTCATGTACTATGAGGCGGACATATTTGAAATGAAACAAGTCCTTGGTAAAACCTAATGGTAACATTTTCAAAGTTTTCTGTTTTGCTGATACAAGTACAGCCCCAACACTGCTGAATAACCTTTAACACTCACCGTGTAAACAGTGGCCTTGAGTTAGCTGTGTTGTTGAAGCGGTCGCTCCTCATACGGAAGAACAGGGTTCAATTCTCCACATGAGTACAATGTGTGAAGCCGTGTTCTGGTGTCCCCTGTCATGATATTGCTGGAATATTGCTAAAAACAGTATAAAACCTCACTCACCAACTCACTCACTATCTCGCTCAGTGTAACTAATATCATTTTTGTCCCCACAGTCACTAGTATTTGATTTCTATGGACAAGATAGGTTCTTGCCAGAGACAAATGAGCATCTTGGTAGAAATTATCTTTGGCAGTTGTTTTTTTAATAACAATCGTCTTGTAAGTGTACATGTGTACGTAGTCCTGATGATTGCCAAATTTTCATAGATGAATGACGACCGTGGAATATGCGTTTGGGGTTGTTTCTGCTTTGGGAGGGGAAGATGGGGGGTGAAAAGAAGTTGTAAGAGTTTGAAAAGTTTTCAGTCATATTTTGTCTATTCAGAATCCATAACCCTGACTTTTGAGGCCAGACCAATTTTGTTTCTGGTTTCCTTAGAAAACCTAAGGAGAAGAAGGGAATTTTGTTTTTAAAAAAGCACTTTCTACTAACAATAAGTAGAGTGGGTTTAGGTTTCACACTGATTTTAAGAGTATTCCACTTATATTACATTATCATTATGAAGGGGAAGGGGACAGGGGTGAATAAGTTTTTTTCGTTTTCTTATTCTTGAAAAATATGACCAACAGATTTATACACCAAGAATTTAAAGTGGTCTGGCCTTATTGAATGTGCATCCCTACTGTGCGGTCATATAAGCATTCAGGTTTTAAGAGGGACCATTGAATATACAGATTTTGAGTGTTACTACTTTTCATGGGGAGAATGGAAAGTAGACAAGCCATTTTTTTCAAGTTCTTGTAAAATTGTTAGTTTTACGCAGAATAGTAAATATGGGAGACGTCAGTATATATGTTTTACAGATTAAAGATGAAAATGCAACAGACAGGGTTAATTATCATCCCCCACAACACATTTTGCAGGGGGTATTAAAATGCACCCTGTCTGTCCGTCCATCCGTGCACATTTATCTTTTCTGGAGCAGAACTCTAAAACCGTTCAGTATTTCTTCACCAAACTTGACACATATATTTGTCTAGTGGTGTATTTGTGCCTTTTGATAGTTTTGGAATTCTGAATAAAATATTTGTGGCGTTTCCATGGCAACAAGTTTGACTGCGCCTGAAATTTGAGGTAATGCGGGGGATATTGATGACTGTGTCTTCATGTTAATATTCTGTGGTAGAATATTTCATTCAGTCATTCTGCTGACTCCAAACTGTAGTTTTTAAAGTATTGTACCTTTATGTAGTATTCAGAGTGGTTGAAAGAACAATATTTGCAGCCTTGAGGTGGCCTAGTTGTTAATTATGAAGATCACATGTGTACAATATGTAAAAGCATTTCTGATGACCCTCTACCATGATATTGCTGGAATATTGTTGAAAGTTGTATAAAAACTACTTAAAACAATATTCACATGTTGTTGATTCAGCTGATCGCTCATGGTTTTGGCAGTACCATGAGCAGGAGCCTGAGTAAATGACCAGGGCTTTCATTGTCTGTTGAACTCCATTATTATCCATCCCAATAAGGTCAAAGCAATTCTGATGTAATGAAAATGTAAATGCGACAGATTGTTGTTGATATTGTGAAGTCTATTGGTCTTTCCTCACAAAGTCTATTTCTGTCTCCCAAGCTGAAGAGTGGCAGACACTTTCTGCGCTTGATGTCAAGGGCTTATTGTGGAGACATTTCACAGATTTCAAGTTGATGGCCACGCTGATATTTTCTTCCCTTATCAGATATTAAATGCATTGTGCCCAGTCCTTCGTCACAAAGGGACTGGATACCTGGCTTTCAGTTGACTTGTTCCATTAAATATAGTCCTCCATTTGCGTCCTCTCTGAAAATGATATAAATTGGAAAACCGCACATCTTGACATTCTTTGTAAATGTCGGCTGTTGATATGATCATGATTTCATTTCCAAATTGAAATTCAGAATTATTCCCTCGCATGGCAATTTCGAGGAGTGAGTGAGTTTTATGTGGCGTTCTGCAATGTTGCAGCAATATCACAGTGGCGGACACCAGAAAGGAGCTTTACACATTCTACCCAAGGGGGCAATAGTACTCAGGTCTTTGACATCATGAACGAACGCTTTCACTACTAGGATGAACGAACGCTTTCACTACTAGGATACCCCACTACCCCACAATTTCAAGGAATCATTTTTGTAGGCCTTTGATTATTCCTTATCAGGGGTTGAATTTTTTTTAAAAGTGACTTGCCACAGGGCGAGTGACTTCAAGAAAGTAATTTGTACTGACTAATTTTCCACTTGCCTTGATTTTATGACAGTGTTTGATGTTAATGTTTACTGGACTATTTATCGAAGAGTGATAAATATCAAAGAACAATAGTTGTAAATTACTATTATTGAGAAATGTAATAGCTTCATTATGAGCAGGTATGAAATGAAATCCACATTTATTTGCAGTTTGAAACCATAAGTGGACATTATCTAGTAGTCCACGGACAAGTAAGATACCATTATTTGATTACCCGAAATGAAAACTTGTCCTGGGTATCGGGTGATGGGGTTTTTGAACTCCTGCTAATATTGATGAAGTATTTCTGTTTAACTGTTAAGAGACTGGGTTGAGAAACCACATGCAATGATGTAACAAGATGACAATTCCAATCAAGGAGAACTGGTTAATTTGGTTTCATTATGCTCTACTGATACCTACACTGAAGCGTTACGTGAATCCGATAGCTATCATCTTTTTGAGGCAGCTAATTAGTTGTGACATTAAGCATCTACGTCCATGACACGTCCCTGTGATCAGTGATTTACCAGGTGACACCCATGCGAAATTCATGCTTACGGCATAACTGTCATCGCAACTTGGTATTTAATTCTTCGGAAAGAGTCAATCAATAAAGATCAATGTGGCACCTATGACATCTGTGAAGGACAGCGAGGAATATAAGCTGCAGCAAGCCTGACATTTACAGAAGTCAGAAAAATTATTTTTAGCATTGTTGACAAAGCCTTGATATTCACATATTTCTTTTGATAATGATTTAGTTGTGTTTTCTTTGAACATAGATCATAAGAATTAATTAGTATTTGGCAGAGTAATGCATGTTGATTTCCTTTTAGGGACATGGTGGTAGATTGTCCATAGGAGGAAATGTCATGCTAAAGAGCATTCCTTGAATCCAGATACAACACTTGTCCTTGATGGTAATCTGTAGATGTTTGTTGACCAAACTAGAGGTGTTCTTGACAGAACCAAGCTGGGTTCAATGTGAAATCCATTCTTTGTATTTAAATACGGTGCCCACATTCCACGTTGGGATGTTAAATAGGGGAAAACATCAATAATTTTGTAGGTGTTTAATGGGGCAGTTGGATAGCCCAGTAGTTAAGGTGTTTGTACATCGTGTCAAAGACACAGTTTCGATTCCCGACATGGATACAGTGTCTGAAGCCCATTTATGGTGTTCCCTAGCTGTGATATTGCTGTAATACTGCACAAAGCATTCTAAAACTGAACTCACTCACTCAGTAGGTGTTCAAATGTGATAATTTTTTTTCCTGTTCAGTTGCGTAAGTCTCATGGTGGTCAGAATATAAAGTCTGTGTACTGATGGTGTTCTAATGTAGGGTGTTTAATTGGTGTTCAAATTCAAAAATGGTGGAACCCTTACATGGTGTCTGAAATAACACCTCACTAATAATGACCTAAAGAGAAATGTTTTTACAATGTCAGAAATTAGAACTTAGTCTTTATGACCAAGAGGAAAACCTATTTTTTGTGTCAGAAATAAGAACTTAAGTGATCTATGCTTGTCGTAAGCAACAACTAACAGGATCAGGTGGTTGGGCTCAATGACTTAGTTGGCACATGTCATTGTATCTCAATTGCGAACATCAGTGCTCATGATTCTGATCATTGGATTGTCTGGACTAGATTTCATTATTTACAAACCTACACCATATAGCCGAAATATTTGCTGAGTGTGGTATTAAACAACAAACAAACAACTTAATCGTTATTGTGCACATTTGTGAGTAAATACATACAAACAACTGTTTCAACAGATTTCAAACAAATTTAAACATTGATGACACAACACAGTTAAGTGAGTGAGTGAGTTTACTTTTAGCCACTTTTAGAAGTATCCCAGCATTATCACGGTACAGGTCACCAGAAATGCCTTGTACAAATGTCTTGTGGGAAATCAAACCCAGGGCCTAGATTTTCGAAGCTCTGTTAGCGCTAAGATAGTCATAAGTTAATGTTAATATATGCCACTTACGACTGTCTAAGCGCTAAGAGAACTTCGAAAATCTGGGCACAGGTCTCCAGAGCATTGTCACGGTACAGGTCACCAGAAATGCCTTGTACACATGTCTTGTGGGAAATCAAACCCAGGTCTTCAGAGTAATGAGTTAACACTTTAACCACAAGGCTATCCCACTGCAGCTAAAGCTGAGTAAGTTGCAGAATATGTTCGGGGCAAAACAACAAACAGATATACATAGCCATGATAAATTACAGCTTGAGTATCAAATGCATCAAACAACATTCACTCACTCAGTTTTGAAAGGTCAAGATAGCGTTGTTAGGTAGAGGGCTTTTTAAACGACTTATCGCGATTTTGATTGTTTATTTGCTAATGGATTCAATTCTTTTATAGAGATTCATAGCTCACTTGATCTTCCTCCATGCCATGTTGCTACTTGAAGGTTGTAAAAATGGGGATTCAATAATTCTGTGCTCTCTGGGATTGTTAGAACAAGATTTATTTGCTGTCCCTTGAAGAGGGTCGCTGGCTTTGATCTGAATTCCTCATAGCGCCTTGTGTGAAATCTTTGTTGCTTAACTAATGAATTGAGATTTTTTTTTCAAACATATATTGGAAGAGTTGAGGGTTGGAAAAGTATTTTTTTTTCTACCAGAGAATTATACCTCAGTTCCACAAGTTGATGATGCTATATTGACAATAAATCTGATCCCTTGTCTTCTTTGATAGGTTTTCTGTCTGTGGTTGGTGATACTGATAACATGAAGAAAGTTCAGTCAATACCTTAACATCAGACATGTTACTGATCAGTAGAAAGTGTTGCAACTGGAAGTGAATTCATCACTCACTCACTCACTCACTCACTCACTCACTCACTCACTCACCCTAGCACCCACCAACCCTTGCTCTTTCACGTCACCCTGATCCACTTTTTCTCACACTCGCTTACTTAGTCACTTACTCACTCACCCTAGCACCCACCAATCTATGTGCTCTTGCTTCACTCTCACTCACTTTTTCTCACTCGCTCATTCAGTCCGTCACTTACCTTAGCAACTACCAACCTACGCTCTCTCACTTCACTCTCACTCACGTTTTCTCACTCACTTAGTCCCTCACTCACTCACCCTAGCACCCACCAACCTACGCTCTCACTTTTTCTCACTTTTTCTCACTCACTCACTCAGTCCCTCACTCACCCTAGCAACTACCAACCTACATGCTTTCACTTCACTCTCATTCACTTTTTCTTACAATCACTCACTCACTCACTTACTCACTTACTCACTCACTTACTCACTCACCCTAGCACCCACCAACCTACATACTCTCACTTCACTCTCACTTTTTCCCACAATCGCTCACTCAGTCATGTTATTGTTGATCTCTATAGTTTAGGTGCAGAGGTGTGGCCAAATGGTTAAAGCAACTGCTCATCATGCCAAAGACATGTGTTCAATTCCCCACAGGGTACAATGTGTGAAGCCCATTTCTGGTATCCACCGCCATAATATTGATGGAATAAAGCTCGAAGCTATAACTATGTTCACTCACTGAGAGTTTTTTTGGTAGATTTGATGGTCAGTAAGTATATAATTGAAAAATCAATTTTGATGATTAAAAAAATCAAGGAAACAAATTTGAACATGCCAATTTATTAAGTCACCCTTCTATCTTTCTGATTAAGTTCAGCTGCTGAAATAGATTTCTTTCAGTGATTTGAAATAAATAATTAAATCTTGATAACATTGAGTTTCCAGTTTCAAGTTCAATTTTACATTTTACATTTTACATTTTTTCCCTCTTTTTGACTTATGTAAATCAAGGTATTTGATCTAAGACCAAACAAGTTGACCTGATCATCAGGAAAGTAGTATAAAATATTATCTTTCCAAGGGGGAAATTTTTCATTGGGTGCATACAGTAAAACTATCGGCATCAGTTTTCAGTGTTATAACTTTGTGCCGCAGACATTTCCAAGTGGAGCCAATTGCCATGTCAATTTGAAGTCATCTTACTCTATCCATTTTCCTGGCCTCCATTGTTTCCAAAGCTTTGCGTTTAATGTCACGGAGAAAGCTCTCTGAAGTGTCCGTGATTGGCCTAAAACAACACGCGAGGCAGGGCTGCGTCTAATGATGATTGTGTCATGCTAGGAATTATGCGCACTTCGTGCAAGTGACATTTTCAAACTAATTTCACTCAGCTATTTGTGCAGTTTAACTCAAGAATCGGCTAAAAGTCAGAAATGTTTGTCTGGAATTATTTCTTCTGGGAACAAAGCCACGATCAATTATGCTCTTTATCGACAGGCGAAGCTTGTATCTACCTTCGTGAACTAATGCATCATTTTCAAAGTGTGATCATGTAAAGTTGGATTAAACGTAATTGACCTAAATTCTTCAGTCTAGGAAAACATGATGTGGTTCAATATTGAATTCAAGCTTCTTGACCAGGCGCTGACATGGTGAAGAGGGTTGTTGTTTCATGGTTGCAATATTTCATATTTGTTCATTAATTGAAAGAGTAGTCCTGATCAAAAGACATTTTTATCGGTTGACCGATCAAATCATCCTGAACATTGATTTCTGAGACAGTGGTCATCAGGAATCGATGACCAGTAATTTGCTGATTAATCAGTTATGGGTCAGCATGGACAAGGGGAATGTGGTTTTAGTATTGTGTTGGCGGAATATCTGATCAATATGTGATTGGTCAAGAGGGAACGGTGGTGGATGACAGGACACTGTTAGGTGTAATTGACGTTTGTGGTCATCGGCCCATGGGAAACAGATGTTGATGGTGACAGACGAGATTAAACAAGATGGTGTCATCTAAGTGCAAACAGTGGATGAAAATAGAAGAGTTCAGTAGCAGGATGGTTGATGCATTGATTTATCTTGTAGATGGTCTGGTTTTGTTTTTGCCAGTTGGTACATTTCCTGAAATTATTTGGGTCCCTGTTCATGCACAAGTTCGAAATAATGAAAAGATCCTCATATTCTGAATTACGCAGAGTTGCATCCCTTGGTAGAGTTAGGATCCAATGATTGTGGATTGACACCCAGATTTACCCTAATTGAAGTGCTCTTACTCGGATTAGAAACCTCACTCATTATTGTAACCCAAGTGTCCTACAAGGAGCCAAAAACTTGCTAATCATACGTCCTCTTGTTAGCAGTATTATCCTGTTCCCTTTAACTGAACTGCCCTTACAAAGAGTGTGAAACTTGACTAGCAGACTCTTAAATTTAAGAGTATGAAACTCGCTCACACACTCATTCAAATCAGTGTTTCAGTGTTTAGCCCAACTCACTTACCAAATCAGGACATGAACTCACAAACTCAAATCAGTGTGTGCCCATCTCACTCAACCCATCAGGTGTTCACTCACTCACTCACTCTCACTCACTCACTCACTCACTCACTCACTCACTCACTCAAACCAGCATTTAGCTCACTCATCAGGATATGAATGAAGTGAATAAAGATGGCGATATACTTATGACACAAACTTGTTGAGAAAACAAATTTTTAGGAAAGTAGCCAGAAGAAGCATTTTCCAAGCTGTCAGGGCTAACAGACAATCGGAGTAAATTGAATTCCTTGGATTGAAAGATTTTAATATCAGACTGTCATCTATGTATCTCCTGCACTAGAGAGTGCTCGATAATGTCCCCTGATTCTTCTATTGAGAATTGCAGGTCGAAAATAGAAATTTCTTTATCCCACTGCAATTAGGATAATCTTGTAGTAATGTTGTTGGACTACCTGATTTATAAACCTCACTTTGAGTATTGATTGAATCTAGTTCTTTGGTTGCCATTGCACGAAGGGGTGGAGGGCTATTTTCACAAATCTTTGCAGAATCTTGTTCCTTGCTGGCTGTCATTATGAGTTTAGGCTATTAATTTGTTGGTTCGCACTTCTCTCTCTGTTCAGAACCATATTAATGTGTAGATTTTCAGTTTACAAAGTTTTTTCTTATAAGTATTTCTACATAGGGATTCTGTAGTTGATTGCATAGCAGTGTGCTGAGTTGCTTCCCTTACCTGTGTCAGGATCTTCATAGATAGATATAGATAGATATAGGATATTTATATAGCGCACATATCCACACACTAGTGCATGCTCAAGGCACTGGTATTTTTCCCTCGATTACTGGATGTCAATCTCAACAGCACTTCATATTTCAATCTCAACTCCCTGATACAACTCTTGCTGCCACTAGGCACACCAAGTTTGTTGTGGCTCTCTCGTCCTAACGAGGTACCCAGTTGACAGCTTGGTGGACTGGGACACAAAGTCAGAGCACTTTGTCCAAGTTTACTGCATGTTGCAGTACCCACAACTAGGTGAATGCATGTGTTCATGTGGTCACCATCTGGTCATATACCAACGGAGTCGTGGTTTCTTTTAAGTGCACAGGGTTGTGTACTGTACACTAGGGGTTGTGACAACACTGAAAGAGTCTGCACACAAAGTTGACTCAAATGTTTTTACACCCGGTCACAGGTGGGCTCGATCCGGACACCTCAACCTCGATGGATCACTAGTCGGGCGCTTTAGCCAGCTCACCCACCATGCCCCCCCATGTGAAGTATTTGCATCAACGCTGCCTCCCCATCCCAATATTGTCCTTATTCTATGCCACTAACATAGCATGTATGTCCAGTTCATGATTACACAATGTGAAATCTCAAATATGACATGTGTTGTATGTCCAGTTCATTTCACAATAAATAGACCCGTCATTGAAATTACATTAACTGTCAACTGTCTGGGGATGGGCTGAAATATGACATGTTTAATTCCCAATATTTTCTTCTGAAAAAATGGTAAGTACTTTTGCTCTGAAATTATTATATACCAGACGAAATGAGTAAATTTATTGTCAAAGACGTTTTTCTTAGACTTGGAATGTCAAACTATTGGCAAAATTACCAAAATTCAAGTTTGACCTTTTCCATCATTCCTATTGCCATTCTTGTCACGATTGTCTTGAAAAAGCATTAGATATGGTAGTCTGGCTTTGAAAAGACCTTTGATTTAAATGTGCCTTGAAATGGTCTTAAAAGTTTAAGCTGCCTTGAAACTAATTGAATTTGGCAAGCATGATTGTCTGTTTTAAACATAGTAAGTTATTTTTGTTTTCAGGAGTGTGTTATGGTATCTTGTAGCATTAGCTTAGTCCATAATTTGAATCATAAACAATCTACTGAACTGTGTACTGGACATAAATCTAGTCATCCTGAAAAGCTAAAGAAGTAGAAGTGTCCTAATAAATTTGTTTGGAACTGTGATAGGCTCTTACTGTTAGCTTTGAAAACACGATTGTCTCAGAGTGTATAGTCTGCTGTGGACCTCAAAATGATGATTCAGTTTCCCAATGAGCCTCTTGTTGAACCATTGCTCGTGTTGAGCAGGAAAGAAGATGTTAAGTCACTGTTACATAAGATACTGTTGGTGGTTCTTGATAGCCATGAAACTGACGATGGAAGTGTAAGATCCCCATTTTCAAAAGCCTTTGAACTGACAGGGCACCATGTAAGCAGATTCGGTCATTAAGCTATTCCATTGTGTACACCTTGAAAGTAGATGTAGTCTTGCCATTTGGATGGAATTCCTTAAGACAGCTGATATGCAGCAGTGGGCAAGATTGATGATCGCATTTGGTCATCTGGGTTGTTACATTGCACACAGCTTGTTAATCTTGGCATCAGTCAATGTAACCATCTTGAAACAACACAGACTTGGACTGCGGCTTGATTGGCTTTGTGACGGAGTCAATGGGTCATGTTGACACTGACTTCTTTGAAAAGAGAATTCTTGAATTTAAACAAACTCAAACCTTTATTTCCTGAGAGGGATGGTGTAATTTAGTGGTTAAAGCATTCGCTCACCATGCAAAAGGTCCAGGTTCAGTCCCCCGACATAGTACATTGTGTGAAGTCAGTTTGGGATGTTGACTACTTGGGTTTTGTTAAAAGTGGCTCAAAAACACAACTAATTCATTATATTGAAAGTAAATATTAATGGATTAAATTTACTACTCTGTTGATCAATTGTAGCTTTTTGTGTTTTAGGTAGAAAGTTTCAAATTTGTAATTTGTATTATTTTATTTTTTGTCAGTATAATATCATTCTTGCCTACCCATGTGTCAATGGTTTTGTTCTGTATCTTTTTGTGTTCAAAGTTTTTTTGTTATCCCACTTAATAAGTGCTCATTTTAGAATTAACTTTCCATCTGTTAAAAATCAAAACGACAAGTCTGATTTCATGATGTAATTACAAGCATCCTCACTTTAGGCTAAATATAAAAAGTAAATGTTTCTCAGGCATCGACGTGTCACTTTTATTTGTGGGTGTAACAATTCTTTATTACAACATCAATAAATATGACTTTGTCACATCGCAATCATGCATTTGTCCACTGTAAGAATGGGCACGACTGAATCTACAACTCATTAACACATACTTAACTTTCCAAGGTGTAGACCCGTGAAGGTCCCGGGGTAGAATAGGCCTTCAGCAACCCATGCTTGCCATAAAAGGTGACTATGCTTGTCGTAAGAGGCGACTAACGGGATCGGGTGGTCAGACTAGCTGACTTGGTTGACACATGTCATCGGTTCCCCATTGCGCAGATCGATGCTCATGTTGTTGATCACTGGATTGTCTGGTCCAGACTCGATTATTTACAGACCGTCGCCATATAGCTGGAATATTGCTAAGTGCGACGTAAAACTAAACTCACTCACTCACTCCAAGGTGTATTTCTGTGAGAGAAAAAAAACAGCAAAAAATGTGTTCCTCCTTTGTCATTTTTTTCTATATATATATTTTTTTAAAGTCCTACTGCCCTTGCCACTTTTGAACTAAATGTGCCCGAGAAACATTTAATTTTTTTCATGCAGCCTTGCTCTGGTGTTATTTGAATTCAATCACGTTTGCTGGTACTGTGTTTTGCCCTTCTTTGACTGTGAAAGAGAATGTAAAGCATTTTTTTTTTCTGTGTGCTTACATTTTGTCTCAAAACCTTGAGTTAATGGTCTTAAGAAGGCTCTGTTTAGGGATAAGGATAAACACCAATATTAAGACATTATGCAAACATTAACAGATACTTTGATTCTGTCCTTCAGGTTCGAGAAAGGCTACGGGTTGCATTGGAACGAGTGGCCCAGTTAGAAGAGGAATTAGCATCAGCCAACCAGGAGGTAAGGATTGTTTTTAATATTCCACCCATACCATCACCTGTTGATAAGGATGTAGCTCTCTGATCTGAATGGACCATGTCAAGACCAACTCACATCAGCCATGAACAAGTCGGGCGGACGACTGTCTAGTCCATTGTAGCAAGATGACTTTCCATGATCACCAGGCTTTTTGTAAACAGTCTGACTCAATGAATTGAGCGGTTCTTCCTCCATGGACTGGCTTTGCACCAGCGTCCATGTTCAGTGAATTAAGAGGTTTTTCCCTCATGAACACAACTGGCACCAATTTTTCAGTTGCAGTGAAGTTAGAGGTAGATTTACCAGTAAGTCTCAGTATGCCAGCAGGTCACCAGGTAGATTAACCTGTGTGTCTGAGTATGCCAGCAGGTCACCAGAT
This sequence comes from Haliotis asinina, assembly GCF_037392515.1. Lineage (NCBI taxonomy): Eukaryota > Metazoa > Mollusca > Gastropoda > Lepetellida > Haliotidae > Haliotis > Haliotis asinina. The sequence goes on along the minus strand of NC_090293.1, from coordinate 30,944,011 downwards.
AGATTTACCTGTGTGTCTGAGTATGCCAGCAGGTCAGGTAACCAGGTAGATTTACCTATGTGTCGCAGTATGCCAGCAGGTCAGGTCACCAGGTAGATTAACCTGTGTGTCTCAGTATGCCAGCTGGTCAGGTCACCAGGTAGATTTACCTGTGTGTCTCTGTATGCCAGCAGGTCACCAGGTAGATTAACCTGTGTCTCAGTGTGCCCTCAGAACCCCAGGCCAAGGGAGGTAATAAATTTATTGGGCTGCATCAAGGGTATAGGGGAGATTCATCGAAACATATACCGTGGAGATATCAAGGATGGGCGTGGATGGGCATCCCCAGATTTTCCCATTATCATCTTCAAGTTCAGATTCTGACACAAACATTCATTTTGCCTGTTGATAAGAACGTGTTGTTTGCACTTGGATGTAATGATTGATATTTTGTAATGATATACTTCCAATTGACTGTGCCCTTGCTGATCACTAAAATTGTTTGGTGAACATCCTGGGCATGACTGTTGCCAGATGAAACATGCACTGTTTGCCTTGACACCTTGTCTTTTCCATGTGATAAACATTGATTCAATTTTTGTTGTGGAGGATTATTTATTCTCACTAATTACCTCCCATGGGCATGATTTATTGCCGATTTCCACCTTTTGTATGCTTCATGTATCGATTTTGACTTTCAGATGTTAATGTTTGGTAAGAACTGTGTGCGATGATTGACTACTCCCAGCGTTGAATAAAGCAGCCTTTAATAATGATTGGACATCGGACCTGATGTCAGTAGTTCTCATGTGCTGATTATGACAGAGTATTTGCATTTTTGGAAATCTGTGTGTACATCATTTATCATGTGTTCACGGAAGCCATCTTTGATTGCAAATTCAGGTCCCTTGTATTTTCTGTTGTTTTCATGTAACGTAATGGGGATGTGATGGTGAGGACCACGTAATGGGGATGTGTTTGTGAGAGTATACCTGGCTGTAACTGCATACAGTACCAGGTAGATCTGCCTATTTTCACCTGTACACCTGACTGTACTTGTAGAGAGTACCATGCAGATCTGCCTATGTTTACCTGTACACCTGACTTTACCTATAGAGAGTACCAAGCAGATCTGCCTGTGTGCACCTTTATACCAGACTGTACCTGGAGACAGAACCAGGCAGATCTACTATGTGCTCCTGGCTCTACCTGTAGACACCAGCACAACCAGCACAAGTATACCAGTGCAGTGTATCACACCTTTTTGTCCACACACCACTATGTAGATTTACCAATGGTCATCTGTTGACCAGCACACAGCTAGGTAGATATACTTGTGTGTACCAGTATACCTTACTTTACCTGTAGACAGTGACAGGTTAATGTTCTGATACAAAGATTTACCTGAGACTTTCCTGCATGCACCATTCCGCCTAAACTGCTTACAAGTATCAATATCAAAGACATACATTTGCTGGAATGCACCTGTCTACCTGTCGTTAGTGTCTCGCCGACCTGCACTCATCAACCCACGTACTACCTGTCAGCACCGATGGACACAGAGTGCCCTGTGATCATGGCTTATTTAGGGAGCTGCCCGCGGACATTACGGGGGAACAAATACATCTAAATTGCCTCTTCCTTTCATCAATAATTTATCCCCAATGGTCGGTGTTGGGAAAGCATGATTAATGCTTTAAGAAGTATAAGACATCGGTAATACCATTAGATCTGATATTTGATCGTGAACAGTGGTGAGTTGAGTTAACAGGGCCTGGATGCATGCATCAGCTGTGGATGTGAGTTTGACGAGTCACATTTACCAAGGTTTGAAATTACAGGGTAAACAACTCCACTGTCACTCTATTGCCAAGAAGACAATGGCCTATGTACAGACTTTTGAAATAAAGCGTTCACGTTTCTGAAGTACATTGGATGATGTGTATCTAGTCTTTACCTAAATGAATTCATTTTTAGTCAGAGATAGGACACAGGATGGCCTGATTGGCGGGAAAGTTCATCTCTGCCGTTGGTGGTTCATTTCATGTCATCTCTGCTGTTACTAGTTTTAGTGGTTCACATCCTTGTCATTTCCCTCGGTGGTTCACCATCCATGTCATCGCTGCTGTTTGAAGTTCACCATCTATGTCACCTATTGTTTGTGGTTCACAATCTATGCCATCTCTCCTGCTGGTGGGTCACCATCCATGCCATCTCTCCTACTGGTGGTTCACCATCCATGTCATCTCTCCTATTGGTGATTCACCATCCATGCCATCTCTCCTGCTGCTGGTTCACCATCCATGTCATCTCTGCTGTTGGTGGTTCACCATCCATGTCATCTCTGCTGTTGGTGGTTCACCATCCATGTCATCTCTCCTGTTGGTGGTTCACCATCCATGTCATCTCTGCTGTTGGTGGTTCACCATCCATGTCATCTCTGCTGTTGGTGGTTCACATCCATGTCATCTCTGCTGTTGGTGGTTCACCATCCATGTCATCTCTGCTGTTGGTGGTTCACCATCCATGTCATCTCTGCTGTTGGTGGTTCACCATCCATATCATTCCTCCTACTGGTGGTTCACCATCCATGCCATCTCTCCTACTGGTGGTTCACCATCCATGTCATCTCTGCTGTTGGTGGTTCACATCCATGTCATCTCTGCTGTTGGTGGTTCACCATCCATGTCATGTCTCCTGCTGCTGGTTCACCATCCATGTCATCTCTGCTGTTGGTGGTTCACCATCCATGTCATCTCTGCTGTTGGTGGTTCACCATCCATGTCATCTCTCCTGTTGGTGGTTCACATCCATGTCATCTCTGCTGTTGGTGGTTCACCATCCATGTCATGTCTCCTGCTGGTGGTTCACCATTAGTGTCATCTCTCCTGTTTGTGGTTCCCCATCTATATCATTCCTCCTACTGGTGGTTCACCATCCATGTCATCTCTGCTGTTTGTGGTTCACCATCTATGTCACCTATTGTTTGTGGTTCACAATCTATGTCATCTCTCCTGCTGGTGGGTCACCATCCATGCCATCTCTCCTACTGGTGGTTCACCATCCATGTCATCTCTCCTATTGGTGATTCACCATCCATATCATCTCTCCTGTTGGTGGTTCACATCCATGTCATCTCTCCTTCTGATGGTTCACAATCCACATCATCTCTACTGCTGCTGGTTCACCATCCATGTCATCTATTGTTGGTGGTTCACCATCCATGCCATCTCTCCTGCTGGTGGTTCACCATCCATGTTATCTCTCCTGCTGGTGGTTCACCATCCATGTCATCTCTCCTGCTGGTGGTTCACCATCCATGCCATCTCTCCTACTGGTGGTTCACCATCCATGCCATCTCTCCTGCTGCTGGTTCACCATCCATGCCATCTCTCCTGCTGGTGGTTCACCATCCATGCCATCTCTCCTGCTGGTGGTTCACCATCCATGCCATCTCTCCTACTGGTGGTTCACCATCCATGCCATCTCTCCTGCTGGTGGTTCACCATCCATGCCATCTCTCCTGCTGGTGGTTCACCATCCATGCCATCTCTCCTGCTGGTGGTTCACCATCCATGCCATCTCTCCTGCTGGTGGTTCACCATCCGTGTCATGTCTCCTGCTGGTGGTTCACCATCCATGCCATCTCTCCTACTGGTGGTTCACCATCCATGCCATCTCTCCTACTGGTGGTTCACCATCCATGCCATCTCTCCTGCTGGTGGTTCACCATCCGTGTCATGTCTCCTGCTGGTGGTTCACCATCCATGCCATCTCTCCTACTGGTGGTTCACCATCCATGCCATCTCTCCTACTGGTGGTTCACCATCCATGCCATCTCTCCTGCTGGTGGTTCACCATCCATGCCATCTCTCCTGCTGGTGGTTCACCATCCATGCCATCTCTCCTGCTGGTGGTTCACCATCCATGCCATCTCTCCTGCTGGTGGTTCACCATCCATGCCATCTCTCCTGCTGGTGGTTCACCATCCATGCCATCTCTCCTACTGGTGGTTCACCATCCATGTCATCTCTCCTACTGGTGGTTCACCATCCATGCCATCTCTCCTGCTGGTGGTTCACCATCCATGCCATCTCTCCTGCTGGTGGTTCACCATCCATGCCATCTCTCCTGCTGGTGGTTCACCATCCATGCCATCTCTCCTGCTGGTGGTTCACCATCCATGCCATCTCTCCTACTGGTGGTTCACCATCCATGCCATCTCTCCTGCTGGTGATTCACCATCCATGCCATCTCTCCTGCTGGTGGTTCACCATCCATGCCATCTCTCCTGCTGCTGGTTCACCATCCATTTCATCTCTCCTATTGGTGATTCACCATCCATGCCATCTCTCCTGCTGCTGGTTCACCATCCATGCCATCTCTCCTGCTGGTGGTTCACCATCCATGCCATCTCTCCTGCTGGTGGTTCACCATCCATGTCATCTCTCCTACTGGTGGTTCACCATCCATGCCATCTCTCCTGCTGGTGGTTCACCATCCATGCCATCTCTCCTACTGGTGGTTCACCATCCATGCCATCTCTCCTGCTGGTGGTTCACCATCCGTGTCATCTCTCCTGCTGCTGGTTCACCATCCGTGTCATCTCTCCTGCTGGTGGTTCACCATCCATGCCATCTCTCCTGCTGGTGGTTCACCATCCATGCCATCTCTCCTGCTGGTGGTTCACCATCCATGCCATCTCTCCTACTGGTGGTTCACCATCCATGCCATCTCTCCTGCTGGTGGTTCACCATCCATGCCATCTCTCCTGCTGGTGGTTCACCATCCGTGTCATCTCTCCTGCTGCTGGTTCACCATCCATGCCATCTCTCCTGCTGCTGGTTCACCATCCATGTCATCTCTCCTACTGGTGGTTCACCATCCGTGTCATCTCTCCTGCTGGTGGTTCACCATCCGTGTCATCTCTCCTGCTGGTGGTTCACCATCCGTGTCATCTCTCCTGCTGCTGGTTCACCATCCATGTCATCTCTCCTGCTGGTGGTTCACCATCCATGTCATCTCTCCTGCTGCTGGTTCACCATCCGTGTCATCTCTCCTGCTGCTGGTTCACCATCCATGTCATCTCTCCTGCTGGTGGTTCACCATCCGTGTCATCTCTCCTGCTGCTGGTTCACCATCCATGTCATCTCTCCTGCTGCTGGTTCACCATCCGTGTCATCTCTCCTGCTGCTGGTTCACCATCCGTGTCATCTCTCCTGCTGCTGGTTCACCATCCATGTCATCTCTCCTGCTGCTGGTTCACCATCCATTTCATCTCTCCTATTGGTGATTCACCATCCATGCCATCTCTCCTGCTGCTGGTTCACCATCCATGCCATCTCTCCTGCTGGTGGTTCACCATCCATGCCATCTCTCCTGCTGGTGGTTCACCATCCGTGTCATCTCTCCTGCTGCTGGTTCACCATCCATGCCATCTCTCCTGCTGCTGGTTCACCATCCATGTCATCTCTCCTGCTGCTGGTTCACCATCCATTTCATCTCTCCTATTGGTGATTCACCATCCATGCCATCTCTCCTGCTGCTGGTTCACCATCCATGCCATCTCTCCTACTGGTGGTTCACCATCCATGCCATCTCTCCTGCTGCTGGTTCACCATCCATGTTATCTCTCCTGCTGCTGGTTCACCATCCATATCATCTCCACTGTTCTCATGTCATTGTCACCTCTGCTGTTAAGGTGTCATGTCTTTTGATGACTGGCTTCCACATTATCACTGTTAATGATACCATTTCTGCTGTTGGTGTCTTGATCACTTCCATGTCATATTTGCTGTTGTTGTCTCCCTTCTTTGACATCTCGGCGGTTGGCATCAAACCAATGTCCAGAGAGTCACACACAACCCTCCCCCGCGACCAAGGTAGTCCCATCCATATCATGCTTCACAATGCATAACAAAAACCGGCATGTAAACCCATCCGACAGCTTTCATCCACCCCCATGTACTCATTATAGACGTAGTTCATTTCTTTCATTTAGAATTAAACCTTTCAATATTTTATGATCCACAAATAGAGAAGACAAGAAAGTCTTTAGTAAAACATGTCCGATCGCTGATCAATCAAACCAAAAAATAGCATGTCTGCGTCAAGGTATGCTAGCCTACCAGTCTCCCCAACTCTGGATTCGTCACAAAGATCCCCCTCGTTGCTCAAACCAGGTGGTCCACTAAACTTATTACTCATCAAACATTGCCCCTTCAACCTGAATCGGGTAATCAAGGGCTCCCTAAAGATCAGAAGGCACGTACAATTCCAGATGACATTTAGCTTGACATAAAAAGTTTTGAACCATGCTACATATCCTAGCATCAGTCAGCGTTGAAACAGCCGAGGGCGGGGGATTTACTGTTTGGCTCTAATCCTTAAGCCAATATTAATGTAGGTGGTTAGTTAGAGGTTTCAGGTACAGTGTCCTGACTTAGTACAAGCATTGCACAATACATTATGAATCTCCATGCAGTCACTCAGATCTCTTGATGGGTCACATTATTGATAGTTATATGCCGTTTGGGAAATTCATGGTCAAATATGGGGTGTGAGTTGATGAAAATGCGAAGTTGGTGTTTCAGGATGTCTGTCAGTTTCACAGGATCTGAGTTTTAATTTTACCCCACTTTGTTGCCTAATCTTTATCTACAATGCAGATTTGTCTGGTTGAGTTTTTGAGACTGTTTAAACTCTGCAATATTGCAATTATATGACAGTTGTCTGTTGACCAAGTGTGTTCTCTAAATCCGTTAAGTCACATCTTTCACTTTCATAGGTTGAATCATAGGACCAATTCTAACATAGGTGGGCTGTGAGGTAGCCTAGTGGTTAAAGCATGTGTCACATTGAAGAAAAGAGTATGATTGCCCTTAAGGATACGAGGTGAGAGTCCTATTTCTGGCGTTCTCTGCCATGATGTTGCTGGAACATTGCTAGAAGCCAAACATACAGCCAAACTCTCACTCAAATCCAGAATGTCCACGAGGAGTGCCATCAGTACAACTTTATGATAGATTAATAGGACTTACCTTTTTAAGATTCATGAAGCATTTAAATTAATAATGGCAGACCTGATATCAGCCTGCTCAAAGAAGTGCAAATCTATGGCAAAATCTATCTCAAAGGTCATATATACTAGATTTGACAACCTTGAGACTGCAACAAATCGAAGCCATGATCACCAACTACCATCCATCAATAGCGTTTGTTTCAATACACAAACTAATTACCTGTATTGAGTGACACTATTTAATGTTATTGATAATATGGATCTATATCCAACGCGATTAACTGTGTTGATTCAGCCAATCAATTGGGGTGGTTAAAAATTGATGAGTGATTCTGCGTTTATAGATGATGGTAAACAGCCTTGGATGCTGAAGCTGCACTCATCTTTTTGTCTGCCCTATATCCAATATTCATGGGATTAAGGAACAAATTTGAAAATGAATTACTTATAGTCACAGGACAGTAAACAAGTTCTATGGATCCACCGTTTAATAAGTCCATTTAAATATTATGGTATATAAATTTGTGATGTCTATACAATGTCATGCTTTCGTTTGTGGAAGACTAAAACGATGTCTTGCTAATTAATTGGGATAATTCTGTCAAACATGCACTGCAAATTTTTTGTGAGATCTTTTTTCTTAATAATAAATAACGTTGTGTATTTTAATGTCACTATTTGAATTTGTGCTTACACAAACAGCAACTTCTTGTTTCACAAATGGGAAAAAAGATACAATTTAGAAAAATGTTTGACCTAATGTAGTGGGGTGTAGTAGGCATGTAAAGTATTGTGGAAAGTGTATCCACAGTAACAGCAAGGAATGTGTTTATATATTTCATGATGGCATTGTCAGAGTGTTTCACTCGGGTTCAATTCCCTACATGGGTGCAATGTGTGAAGCCCATTTCTGGTGGCACACGCCGTGATATTGCTAAAAGAGGTGTAAAACCTCACTCACTCACTCACTCACTCACTCACTCACTCACTCCATTATAGAATAAGCCTCCATTACCCGATGCTTGTCTTCCTTCAGGGATTCCAGTACAGAATAGGATTTTGATAGATTTATTTGTTTTGCTTTGCATGAATAAATGCATTTACTCCAAATGAGATACGTGTAATAAAACTCATACTCTCCCTATTCCACAGCCTCTTTAGCTTTTTCCGTACCTTAAATGGCATTTCATGAGATCTGATTTTTTTTCTTTTTTTTTTTTCTTCTGGGTTCCTGCAAATGCCACTCTATTACATGGTATTGTATTGTAATGTGGGTTCAGCGGAACAAGATTCTCAAGCAGGTGAAACTTCGGCTCAATATCTTGTATATCTTTGCTTTGATAAATCCATATGAAGTTGACTCACATGGTTTTTGAACAAACAGCACTGAAGGGAGCACTTTCAGGTAGCATGTTAGACAGGCATTAGATCGGCAGGACTGAAATAGCTTCTAGTCGATCCAGGCATTGTTACCTGATTGATTTCAAACATTTATTGCATCAAGTATACATTAAAAATTATTACAAGAAATTATGCATCGGGTCATCGTGACCTAGATTTGGGTCAGCTTGATGTGACTGGAACTGAATGAAAAAATTGTACTGGCGGTTTGAGTCATGTGATGTCCCAGGAGATTATCAGTTTTAGTCACAAACAGAGATTTGCTTAAGTAGTGATTATACAACGTTAGGGCCATGCATTATTGAACATATGATCAGGGTAGAAATATTCATGAGAATGATGGTGCATTCACTAGAGAAGGGAATTACAGCTCTTTATCATTCACACTTACTTCATAGTGTAGGATGTAGTTAAGGCGGGTAAGTTATGGTTATGTTTTTGAGAAAGATAAATTATTGTTATTGAGGGAGTATGGTTTTGCGTCACTTTTATCAATACTCCAGCAATATTTGAGCTTGGGACACCAGAAATGGACAGAAATACCTATGTGCGAAATCAAACACGGGTCTTCATCGTGAAAAGCTCAATGGGAAAGATAATGTTTAAAATGATAGTTCTTCATAGGGTTATGAATTATATTGCACCCATGTTGTCGTGATACATATTATATCATATCCTTACACCTCTAATGATCGTTAGATGAAGGGAAAATATTGCTTCAAGTAGATGAGGGAAAAATATGAATGTAATATGTAGGTAAGATGGTGGTAGGTAGAATCAGCAACATATTCTGAGCTTAGTTTTTTGTAAAAAAGACTATAGTTGTAGAAAAAATCATTTAAGATTGTTGTGATATTCCAGACTCACTGAAGATGCAGGTAGATCTTCAGCAACCCATGCCTGTCATAAGGGGCCACTAATAACAGGTAGTCGGATTGTCCCTTACTTGGTTGACACATAGTCAGTTCACAGATCCTGAGATTGATGCCCATGCTGTTGATCACTGGATTGTCTGGTCCGGACTCTATTGTTTACAGACCACTCCCATATCGCTGGAATATTGCTGAGTGCAGATTTGAAGTACAAACCAACAGACAGACCGATGCACTGATAATGGATTGTGTTAGTTTCATCAAGGGTAGAAAATGTGAAATACCAGCATCACTAAGGGTCTACATGTCAGAGTGACTCACTGACATCTAACAGAAATAATGACTTTTAATTCCAACTCATTCAAGATAAGTTACCATCCGTGATTCTAGATTAGAATAATTGTTTGTCCACAGAAGCCTGTGACCAGTTGGATTGGGTGGTCAGAATCGGTGATGTGGTTAATTGTATATTATCACACCCTGATCATGTGGATCATTACTCACAATATCCATGACTTGAATGTCTGGCCCAGGCGTGGGTAATTACAGGCTGCTGTCATGTTGCTGGGATATTTCAGAACGTCATGTTATACCAGAAACAAACAACAACAGTGGATTACGCTGCAGTACTGCTTGATCCCTTCTCTGTTCTATTCGTCTCATCTCTTCGTTTCCTGTTTCTTTTCCTCTTGATACTTCTCTCTCCTTCTCATACCTTCTCTTCTGTTCGCTTTCTTTACTTTTCTTCATTTCTTGTTTCTTTTTATCTCCTTTTCTTGTCATCCCTTCTTTTCATTCTTTTTCTTCTTCCTCTGTCTGTTCTTTTCCTTCCACCCTCCCCCCTTCTATTCCCTGCTCTTGTCTTCCCATGTCTTCCCATCCTTCCGTTCTCCTGTCTATTCTTCCCTGCTCTTTTCTTCTCATCTCTCTTCATCCCTTCTCTTCACCCTCATCTCTTTCCCTTTCTGCTATCACCTCACCTCACATCTCTTCTCCTTGAGCTGTACAAACACATCACCACATTTGCAAATCTCCAAGTAGTCCTGCTTATTACAACCTGATATCCTGTCTAAAAAAAAACAACACCAGACATGAAACTATTTCATCACAAACATTTTGGATGTCTGGAGGGTTAAAAAAGCACCAGGATTTGTTTTTCTCGCCCTCTTGTTGTTTAGGTGCTGAGATTTATTCCAAGGACGACAAAATGAATTTTGCTTCAGATTGATTGGTAATCTGTAAAAGGGTGGGATGAAATTGAAAGAAATTGATCTTTATTCTTTTTGAAGAAGTATGATTAAGATTGGTTGATGGAAGTATTGTGGAGTTTAAAACTCATTCTGTCAAGATATTTAAGTGATGCAAACTAATTTACAGGTTGATTACGGGAATATGCTTGGTGGAACTTCTGAAAAGAATTGCGTTGACGAAAGTTTTTCTGAATTTTTTTTTTCATTATCTATTTTTTTTTGTTTTTTAAGCATTTGTATCTACATTTTTTGGGTATAGTTTTTGTGAAAACTGATGAAATGGTATGATGTGTATCCTGAAAATGTTTTCTTCTGTCTTTACTTGTTTGAGCAAATCAATATCCTAGAAATCTTTGGACACAAATCCTTGTCCAACTTTTTTGGGGATCACACAATCAATTTCACACAACGCTAATAAACCAATTCATTTTCTGTTAGGTAACTATCTCCATTGTCTAGTGGACAGCATCTACCCACAGACCATTTTGTTGATGGTTGCAGTTTGTGATTGGGTTTTATGCCAAATTTAGCAACATTCCATCAATATCAGGGCACACATTGTACCCATGTAGGGAATCAAACCCAGGTCTTCGGCAAGACATGCGAATGCTTTACCCATTAGGCTATCCCACTGCCCAGTTGATAGGTGGATCCCTGGACGCATTATAACCAAAAGCAGAAAATGTTTTGTTTTGTTTCTCTGATGACATTTGGCATTAAGAGAAAACAAGGACTGTATGGTTTAGGGTCAGTAGAGGCGGTGGATACCCTCATGGTTAGAACATCAAACTCCATTTTATCTTAATTAACAAGTCTTGAGCTCTGTACTTGGATATGAGCGACAAATTCAAAGACAGTATGCTAAATACCCATCATAAGTGTCTTTCTGACTCAACAATGTCCATCTTGCCAGTTATTTTGGCCAAGGAGAAAGAACATGGCTGCCTGAAATATAGATGACATTATGCATTCCAATGACAAGATCAAATAGCATCATTCACTCATCGTAATACTGATCAAGTAACGACTGCCCTCTTCAAATAAACCGCCAAAATGTGTAAATTCCGACAAGGAATCGCTTACGCCTTGGGGTAAAAAAGCAATGACCATATTTGCTTCTCGCTCTAAAATGAGTCGTATTCCATCAAATCCATGAAAATAGCTGGCCCATGCAGGGAGGACGTTGTGGCTTTTGTGACAAATCTGTAGCATGCAGCCGTGAGGGAAATGGACGCTTTATGAAACTGTCTGCTCAAACAAAAGGGTGTAGAATTGCATGTGTGCGATCGTTTGTCTCGTTGACTTCATATCGGAAAGCAGTGTTTGCGCAGAGAAGCATACAAGATAGCCACTGCCACGTGGGAAGTGTTGGCGGCTCATTAGCGATAATAGCTGATAAAAACAGTAAGATCCGATGGTCACTGATAGGCCGCTGTATAACGGTCAAGCAGCCCCAATAACATAACCATGTCCACGTCATATTCATGAAATCCAGATCTCAAAATCCTTGATCTTTGGACTCTGATCATCAAACACAACCTCACCTCCACTACTGTGGTTGATGAACTGTATTAGACATGCATTTCTACAGATCTTTGATGGGTTTTTTTTTAAATGAGGGCAAATTGAACTAATTTTACAGGTGGCTGAACAAGAATATCGTCAGAGAGCAAGCTGTGGTTTCATTTAGATTTGAGTCATGTTTTATTGGCTCAGGAAAAGGATTTTCCTCTCTGACATATTGACAACATGATGTTTATTACAATGAAAATTAACGAGCACTTGACATTAGGTCGGGGAGTGCCTTCTCCATTTATCTGGAGGGAGGCCTCTGAGACTATGTGCAAAGACCAGTCTTGGAGTTACTGGTTTTCGCATTAATGACAAGATTATAAAAGAATATTGAATTTTGAATTTTCCAGAGGCTTTTAGGCATAAATGTACCAAAGAATTTCATTTCTGATCAGGCTTGATAGCAAAGCACATGTTAGTCATCTTTGAGATGATGTTCTTGTGGATTTCAATGACGTGTTATTTGATGCCAAGATGTTCTTGTTTGCTATTTTCAACTGCTCGTAATGGACATATCAGAAGCAGCATGTTAGAGGCAATGGGTAAAAAACGGTTGAACCTAATCTCCATTTTGAAAAAAATACTTCATAACGTCTTCCAATTTCTTTTCTGTGTGATGCCAAGCTAGCCCTAATGGATTGTGAAACAAGTAGTCGATCTGTTTAAACATTTACAAAGTCAACAGTATGGAAATTTTGTTGAAATTTTGATTAGTTCCAATGATTTTATTGTGAAAGGTAATGTATGTTGGATATTTGTTTCCAAATTTGACACAATAATTGTTAAAAACTACCAGAATCCCCCCCAGATATTGCTTGAATATTGCTGAAGTGCCGTAAAAAGTCATTGGCCGAGTATGGAGTCGACCTGAAAGTAGGTTCCCTGGAAATCTAATGCGCTTGTAAAATACAATGTAATGGATTGGATTATGCAGGGGAAAGAGGAAGCTGATATTATTAATTAAGTAGAGAAAGTAAATACGTCCAGTATTTTTGTAATTCAGCCATAAGTTTGAATTGTAATATATTTAATGAGTAATATCTTAGATAGCCATCGCTTTTTAACTGTAGAGGTGGTCTCATCTTCATCAGTACAGTCTTAACTTAGAAAAGATTTCATTTTGGCGGGTTAGCCCAGTGGTTGAAGCGTCCACCCATCACGCTAAACAAGCAGGTTCGATTCTTTACCTGTGTACAATGTGAAAAGCCTATTTTTGGTGTGCCTGCCGTGATATTGCTAAAAATGGTGGAATATCATACTCACTAATATAGAAATCTCACTCTCATGGGACTATTTTGATTATTTCAGCATCATGTTGTTAAATCTTTCTCCATTCCAAAGCAGTGGTAGCTTATTGTGAAACAATGTAAATGTGAGGCCAGTTACAATTCACTAGCTTATTCAGTGAATCGAACCGTATCCCTTCATGAATTTCAATTTGCAGTCACCAGAATCGTAAAGCCATTAATTATTTAAAAAGAATGTTTTTACTTTGATTTGATTGGGGCTGTTTTATTCAAAATGACATGCATCATGGAATATATCCAACCGGGTTGGATAATGGCCAGCAGTGTTATATATATTTAATTTGTTTATAATGTTGTCAGTGGTCATTGTTGTTTAAAATTAACACTGTCAGTATGGTGGAAACATCAATGAAGGTATTGGAAACTACATCAACTTTCAAGAATGTTATTATATTTATCACCCAATATTTATGATACATATCATAATTGCCTGATAGTGGATTAGTTTCAGCCTCTGTAAATATATAGAGGATATTATATGTCATACTATGTTTATGACACAAGCGCCTAAATGCCTAAGTGCCATCGATATTTAGGCACAAGTGTCGTAAGCATTGTATGTTATGGGCACGAAGATAATATTCTGTTTATTACCTAAGTCAATAAATTGAGGAAAATAACCGCAAATCTACTTTCAAACATTGCCTGGCTACCCATCATTGCCACATGTATTACGCAATGATTAACGTTTGATTATGGGTATGAACTCCCATGTCATGTCGCTGATGTTGCAAGCTGGTCAGACCATGAGCTTCTAGGGGAAACAGTGTCATGGCATAGCTGAACTCACTCGCTCACTTACTGAACGGGACCACTTTGTGGTGTAATGGGTAGAGGGTCTGCCCAGAGAGTGGGTTCAATCCCCAGCCGCATCATACCAAAAGATGTTAAAATATGGTACTTGCTGTTCCCTACCTGGTGCTTGGCATTAATGGGAACAGCAATGGTTGGTTGGCTCGGAGTCAGTATGTGTCTGAGTAGGGTATTCATGCTGAACCACAGCATGACTAAATACTATAAAACCAGATTACATCTGGGCTAGAAAAAGGAGCCATGCATACACATGCATGCACATTGTCATATGAACAAAATATTCTTAAGTGCCACATTAAACCCTGTTTTGTCTCACCTCACTGAAATGTTTTTGTGTTTTCAGTTGTTTACTCTGCGTGAACAGCAGACCAAGTCGCGCCACTCTAGTGGAAGTACGGAAGATGGGGACAAACTGAGGAAGGCATCATCTGCTGACTCTTCACAGGAAGAAAATCAAAAGGAGGCACATCCAAAAGTAGGTGGAATTCTGGGAATTGTGCAGTATGCTTTATGATAAAATAACCTTTTTAGGGGAAACATAAATGATATTAAAGATGCTTTCTAACAAAACAGATACAGGACCTTATTGGGCAAGATTGGTTCATGCTCTGGCTATCGACCTTTGGATTTGTGGAGATGTTAGTTACAGAGTGTAACGGTAAATTAGTAATGATCATGATGTGAAAAATGTTAGTTTATGTGTCACAAAAATACGACATTATTGAATTGCCATTTATGGAAGTTGATATCCAAAGGAGTGTAATTATTTGTGTTTGTTTCTATGTCTTATTCAAAGCCCTAGAATGCCTACTTTCAGCGATTGTCCAATGGGTCAATTGACCCAGATTCGGAAATTAACCGCGTCATCGAGCTCCAGGAAACCGTTGAGAAGCAAAACAGTGAGTTGACATCTGCTCGGACGAAGATGCTGGAGCTGACCAACAAGTGCACAGAGCTGGATGAGAGCTTCACCACAAACCAGAAAGATCTCATCAAAGCTCAGGAACAGGTGGTCAAACTACAGAGGGATCTGCGAGAGGTGAGCTGGAGGGAGGATTGTTAGAGGTCGATGCTGATCGCTCATTTCTCTATGACATCACAAGTTTATGTGGTCTTAATTCTTTGTTGCTTTTTGGTTATTTTGCAATTATTTCTCAACTTCTGGGCAGGATTCAGTAAATTTTATATGTGATTGATGACATGGCTGTTTTGTAGTCTCAGGCCCAGAAGGAGGACCAAGAAGAGAGGATAGCGACTTTAGAGAAGCGGTACCTCAATGCCCAGCGAGAGTCAACATCACTGCATGACCTCAACGACAAGCTGGAGTCAGAGTTAGCCATGAAGGAGTCACAGCTGAAGAGTGTAAGTGTTGCAGAAATCGTAACTCTTAGAAATCCCTCATATCTGATCTCACACAGTTAGTGGACCCTCATTGTCATTTCTTTTCTCTCAACATTGGTCCCACTAAGTCAGTTTTTGGTCAGCACTGTCGGGGTCGGTGGGCCCTCTTGTCCATATTGGTCTCTCCCATCACACAGTTCACCGTCCTTGCCAATACTAGCCACCCTACAGACCCTCAGTGGGCCCTTTTGTCCACATTGGTCTCCCCATGTCACACAACTTAACCTGTTCTTTTTTCTGTGAAAAGGGGGATTCTGACCTAGCTAAGCCATTTCTTCCTCACCCTTCTTCTTACATCAAAAGAGGAGTTTCTGGCCTAGTTCTTCCCCACCCTTGCTTTTATATCAAAAGTCAAGCCTGGTCTGTGCCATCTGTAACAATATTTTGTTCTGTGTAATATTGTCCTGTCTCTGTTTATAGAATGAGGAGAAGATCCGCTCTGTCCAGGAGAAATATGAGATGGCAGAGCAGAAGCTTCATCAGTCAATGAAGAAAGTCGAGGTGTTGCCAACGATAGAAGCCCAACTACAGCAGAGAATGGATGCCCTGAGCCAGGTAGAAATGGTTGCCCTGAGCCAGGTAGAAATGGTTGCCAGAGCTAGGTAGGCAGGTAGAAGTGGTTGCCCTGAGCCGAGTAGAAATGGTTGCCCTGATCTTGGTAGAAATGGTTGCCCTGAGTCAGATAGCCAGGTAGAAATGGTTGCCAGAGCTAGGTAGGCAGGTAGAAGTGGTTGCCCTGAGCCGAGTAGAAATGGTTGCCCTGATCTTGGTAGAAATGGTTGCCCTGAGTCAGATAGCCAGGTAGCAATGGTTACCAGGTAGTCTGGAAGAAATGGTAGCCCTTTGTAAGCTACACTGTGTGGAGGGTTCTGGGATGGTTGTCCTAAACCAGGTTGTGGACAAGGGCTGGTAGGGTTGGCGCAACCTGGATATTAGACCAAGCGTCTGTGGGTTCTCAAAGGGAAGATAGTTGTTGAATGGTGGGTTACACCCTTTGGCTTGTTTTGGAGTGTGGTTGGTTGTTACAAGGGTGATCACTTCCTGCATATGGAGGTGTTGAAATGAGGACCACAGTCACGGAGTGTCGATGGTTGTTGGATAGGTAGCCTTTCAGAACACCTGTTGTATAGAACTACAGTAACTGTGTTTATGACGAATTTACTGATATGGCAACCTCTTTGTGGGGATGCAGGCCCCAGTCTCTTCCTTTATAATTTATTCAAAGTGGTTAAATAAAACTTTAATTATAATTAACTTAAGTTAGTGGGCCCTTTCAGTTCACTATACCAGTAGTATACTGTAGTTGCATTTGGATCGTTGTGTGGAACAGATCTGTGTCAGAAATCAGCTTATCGCTATCGACCACTTGTTTTCCTGTTCCAGGTCCATAACACTTTGCAGACTCATCTAATATATATGATACCACCTGCAATATAGATCGTATCACCCGACCACTGACTCACAATCTCACTGATCCTAATGGCTCTCCAAGTGCAAGATAAATTATTGCCAAAAACAAACACAACTATCGTTTTCTTTTCAAATAGAAAGTTTGATGGACCCGTAAACGGCGTCCAGTCACGTAGGCTGTGTTACCTTATTGACAGAACAACAAGAAATGGTGGCGTAATTAGAGAGAGCCTGATGTGTCCAACTTGCAGTCCATGATCATCCAACGTTCCCACTGTATGTCAAAGGAGGAGTATTCAATTATTTACTCATTATTTGTGATGAAAACAGTTTAAAACAATGTTCCTAATTAAAGCTAAACAATACAGTTTTTATCACTACCTGTGTGTTATTTGCAAGTACTAATAACTGAAGGGAGGCTGGTGTTACGTAATCACAATCCCACTCAGGTCAGTAGGGAGGATGTCGTGTGCCCACAGACTTGGAAATTGTCTGTAGGCAAGTAGCATTAGGCTGCAATGCGATGAGCTAATGTATTGATTGGCTTCCTTTGAAGGGAGATGCTGCTGATAAAGTTGTCTCGGTGGGACGGTTGGTGTAACAGTTGGACTAATTAGTGCCTTTGCGCGTCACATGCCCTGAAACTCGGCCCTGGTGACACACGTCAACATGCGATCAGATTAATTTTCATGCAATTTATTTTGGTATTGATAAACCACAAAGGTGAATGTGTTGTGACAGTGTTGTCTGTCTGTCATTGTGAAAGGTGATGACAGATAGGTGATTATGTAGGAACATAAGTTAGAAAGTTCAAGTGAGGATTGAATGTTTTGAAAATTGAATAAATGAAAATCCACAAAATGGAAGCTTTCTCTGATCCAGGCCCCAAAAGTTTTCAAACATTCAGGATCACTTTAATTTGACAAGAGAGTTGATAGGTTTTATTTAGCTGGCTGAAAATGTTCGCTTTTGAAACATTTTGATTTGATGTGAAATAGAAGAACCAAAATCTTTTTTTTAAACTATGCAAACAAAACTACATTCAAGGGAAAAACCATTAACATAAAGGGTATCCAGGTGGCTCATGTTTTCATGTTGTTGGAATATTGATATATTGCTAAACAAGCAAATCCTACACTGATCATTGCATGTTATTGATTTAGTTTCTTGAGGTCTGATTGAAGAAGCTTGGTGAAACATCTGATTGATTAGTATTTGGAGGTCGTGCTAATTGGAGATTTGATTGATTGTTAAATGGTATTGATAAAGAGTTTACTGGAGATGTGATTGATCAAGTTACAGAAATCAAATTGATTGTCGACTGGAGATCTGTTTCGCTGTTACCTAGATCTGATTGTTGAATGGAGATCTGTTCAGTTGTGTTACAGAGATCTGATTAATTGTTAAAAGCAAATCTGTTACTTTGTGCCATAGGTTGTCGTGTGATTGTTACATGAACTTGTTATGGCTATATAGTATCCAGTATATGTCTATAAGTATTGTTAGCTTAACCCTTTGTGTGCCCCTCCACTCTGTCTAATGCTGTGTATCACTTTCCCTGGTGCAACATTTCATTCATCCACTCTTCTGCATTGCAGGCAGAAGAACAGCATGGTTCAGTACAGGAGCGTCTTGAGCAGTTGGAGTCCAATCTCCTGGACAAGGACTCAGAACTACAGCGGGTAAGACAATAAGGAACTGAATTTCCCTGTATTAACCTCAGTTTAAAAACATGAAATAAAGGTCCTCTGTTCCTGAATGTTTCTGCTGTAGTGTTTGAATCTTGGAGCCCCTTAATCAGTATTTTGACGCAGACTTTGATTTCCATGTTTAGTATATTTTTGCTCTGGTACACCTGTGTTGAATCCAGGAATATCTTGTTTATCCCTCTTACAGTCCACATTTTAGTGATTTTCGTGTTATAGTCATTCCAATGCTTCGATGGCCTCTGTAGTGTTGACATCACTGCTATGTGTTAACTTGTGTCGACAGGCTCGTCAACGCGAGAAGATGAATGAGGAACACAATGCCCGTCTATCGGCGACTGTTGACAAACTGTTATCAGAGAGCAATGAGCGGCTGCAGCTTCACCTCAAGGAGAGGATGCAGGCACTCGAGGAGAAGAACCAGTTGACTCAGGAGCTGGACCGCACTCGGAAACTCCTTGACGACACACAACAGGAGAAGGTAAGCCAGGCAGTTATGTCCCTTTCCTGTATCAGGATCCTTGATCCTACTCCACAGAGTGCCCTTGTGCCTTCAAGGAAAAGTGCTGTTCCAGTAGCCCATGTTTGTGGTGGTAGAAGCTGTCAGTTATTTTATGACTTCGTCGAGTAATTGTCTTTTGATCAATCATGTTTGAACAACATGTCCCATGAAGCTCCAGGTTGGAATTTGTCTTCAGTAACTGTCTTATTGCGCAAGTGTGGAGATCAGTGCCCATGCTGTTGATCCCTTGATTGTCCTGTTCAGTCTCAATTATTTATAGACTGCCACATGTAACAGGAATATTGCTGAGTATGGTGACGAACTAACCATGCTCTATGCAGTATGAATGAAATTTACATATGAAGAAAAGAAAGTCATATATGGGCAGATTATTTGAAAACAAAGACTTTACAAGACATGTTGTTGCCCAAATAAATTACAAATTCTGACATTGTTAAATCTTTCTTCAGAAGCTATAATTCTGAAATTATTCATGGAATCAGTGAATCCATTAAGCATCTGTGCAAGACACGTTACTGCCTTTAAAGTGTTTTCTTCTAGCTTTACTTGTTGCCATGGTAATTTGGGTTTCAAGTTAGAATTGTTCCCAAACTGCTTCTGCTAGTCAGACAAGGCAACATTTGGTCAGACTTTGTGTGTGTCATCATACGCTTACAAAGTGGATTGATGCTTGTGATATCACTCACTGGACACTCTGGCCTAGACAGGATTATACTCACGTACACATGTAGCTGGAATAGCACCAAATGCGATATTAAAACAATAAAAACAAACACTTTGACTGCTGAAGCTTAAGTTGTTATGGTGCTGTGTTATGACTGTTATCACATCCCTATTCCAGGAACGAATCAATGAAGACCTGCAGAGATACCGGAAAGAGGTGGAGATTCTCCGAGCCCAGATTGAACAAATTATGAGGTAGGACATTTATCTGTAGCTCAAATAAATACAAAGCTCTTTCATAGATACCAACTCCTACCATTTTTAAGTTCATGATGTAATTTAGGGCAGGACGTTTTCCAAGTCATCTATGGCACTTTTATATGCTGGAATCCATCCCTTTGGACACCTACTATCTTTTCAGGGCAGTGGGGTAGTTTAGTGGTTGAAGTGTTAGCTTGTCAGGCTGAAGGCCAAGGTTCGATTCCCCACATGGGACTACGCCCATTTCCCATATCCTTTTTTGTGATATAACTGGAAAATTGTTGAAAGAAGCATAAAAGTCACTCACTATCATTTTGGGTTTGAATCCTGGTTTGATCGGCCATGTTTCTAGGTATGTCAGCCCCAGACTTGTAGGTTTTACCAAGATGATAAATATCGGAGACCTGCTTCAGTCGTATTACTGTATATTACTAAAGACCAAAGTATGAATATTTAATTCCCACAGTTATACTTAGGCAAACACTTATCACCTTGTGTAGGAGTAAGAATTTTCCCTGAATGTGGCATGTATTAAAATAAAGAAGTTGACATCCATAAAATCTTTGCATCTGTTTGCGTCACTTCTAGATGCAGTTCAAAGACTGAGCACTCTTCCCCTACTTACTGTTGCTGTAATTTTTCTTTCTACAAATGTATTATTTATAGGTTTCATATATGTAATTGTTATTTCAATTATTGCTTCTCCAGGACGGGACTTGGAGTGGAAGAGAGCGTGTTGAGGAGAGTACAACGTGGTCGGGAGCAGGCACTCCTGGAGGACCAGTCCAAGGTGGGGAGAGGGCTGTTGGATCACATCAAGGTGGGGAGAGGGGTGATGGGCCAAACCAAGCTGATCATGTGGATAGTGGGGCAGTCTAAGGAGGTGATAGAGGTGTTAGGCCTGCACATGGTGGTGCTATGGGTAGTGAGTAGTCAAAGTTTCAGTGACAGTCAATGACTAATGCAAGTCTTGAAAAGAGTTGATTGACAAGTCCAAGATTTGGATAGGGTTGGTAGACTGAAATCTTATTCCAATTCAAAGATATGACAATTCCTAATAAGATGTGCTCAGTCACATGAATATAGACGTATTTTGACATGGCATCCCAACAGGTTAACACGCTGAATGAACAAGAATGGGAGAAGTTGCAACAAGCTCATGTGTTGGCAAACGTTCAACACGCATTCGATACATCAGACACCGAGGGAACAGATGATAATGAGTCAATATTCGGAGCTGTGGATCTGCTGTCTCCTACCGGACACACGGACGCACAGACCCTCGCCCTCATGCTACAGGAACAGCTCGATGCAATAAACAATGAGATTAGGTGAGTTGTCTCCCCTTGTTCTCAGTCCTCAACACTGCGTGTAGGGGTATAAAGGGTATAGTGGTCTAAGGTAAAGGTTCCAGAGTTGTCTTTGAGTGAGGCATAAAGCTGTACTTGCTCACGCCGAGTTGTGTCCCATATCTGTGACAGGATTCAGTGATAGCTAATTGGTTAAGGTCTCCCTCACTGTCTGATGTCTTCTCATCTGCACCACACAGCTTTTAGTCACTTACTGATTCTTCTATAAAACCTCAGTGGTTATTATTGTTTAGAACTAGCATGATTAATTTAAAATTTCGGACACTGACAGCAACAGACAAACTTTATGATCTCCATGTGACCATTTTTGTTTTCCATTTGAAACTCGCCTTTCACCTTTGTTTAAGATGGGTACATTCGCTTCCACTGATTGATAAGAAGGCCTTGGGTTGACTGTCTGATAAGAAGTTTCTCCTTTTACTCCTTTCCTCTGTGTCCGCTAAGAGACCCAAATTTTTGGCAGGTTAATACAAGAAGAAAAGGAGAGCACCGAGCAGAGAGCGGAAGAACTGGAGAGTCGGGTAGGAAGCGGGAGTCTTGATGCTATAGCTGCCACCAGGTGGCCGCAGGGCTACGAGCGCTCGTCTCCCCCTCTCAGCGGGCGCTCAACGCCCACGCCCAGAACATATCAGTCGAGAGATATTCTCCAAAAATACCACACCGTAAGTCCGTGGCCGGGCTAGCTGACGGCTAGCATACTCACTCATCGTGTCATCAGCGGCCGAGCGTGCGTGTGTAGTGGCCATGAGTGGAGGGTGCAAGTGAGCGTGAAGACTGTGAATCTTCCCAGCACTGTGCTATTTTTAGTTCTTCCCCTCCTTTTGGTTTGTTTCTGGCATGCCTAATGGCCCAGGTGACGTGGTGACAACGAAACAATCTAGATTTAATCTTAATCCCCTCATGTCCATAGTTCATACCTATAGTCGGCAGTCATTTTTAAAAACATACATGTGTGATTCTCGTCCTGTAACAGACTGTTTCCATATCTGGACATGATTAATTGCTTAAATAATTGTGTGAACTGTGACCCCATTGCTAAATTTGGTAGTATTGTCAACTAATACTAAAATGAAGCGTATCTTGTGATGCATGCATTTTGTAAACGTGCATTTTCACAATTTGTTTGGCCTATATCAGCTCCTACATGTATGCAGAATATACACCAGGAATACTGTGGATGAAATTTGGAAAATATCTCTCTGGCGTGTAGATATAAGACTGGTCAGTTTAGCTTGTATCGACCTTAAGTGGTAAAGCAGATATGCTTTGTCATTTAGCGATACTGCTCGGGTTAACTATTGTGCATGTTGAGATGTTTTCAATGATTTAACACAGTTTTATTGATAATGTATTTTAAAACATTGTATCTTTGTTGGCTGTTTGCAAATAGTTGAGTAAATTTTGGCTTTTTTGCACTAATACGTGGTCGTTAGAAAGCTTCATGTTTGTTCTGACTTATCAATTAACTGCTACACCAGAATTGTTTTGAATTATTTGCTTAGAGATGTTGGGGTGGTTGTGTAGATTTAATGACCAACATCTTTGGATATTAATTTGCTAACAACAAGTCTATTTTTGCTATATTTGCGTTTCAGACATGCGTGTCGCTTATGCTTGAGTCACCTCCCCTCCCTGCCCATATTTCCTTCCCCAGTCGCCAAATGGTCACATGCCATTTTCTCAAGGTTTCGTTTCTCATGTTGTACTTTAGTTCTCTCTTTTGTGACATACTTTAATTTTTTTGTTTTTAATAGTTTTTTTATTTCTTTTTTTTTTTTAACTTTTTCAGTTTAGATGGAAAAAAAAGAATTTTATATTGTACCAAAATTGACCAGATTTTCAAGTTGAAATTTGAATGATTTACCAGAATACTTTCACCTCGCTGCTGGTCGCACTGGATCATAATCATCTTTCATCATTTTTCTTTATTTTGATTTATTTTATGCATATTTCAATTCAAATTAATTTCTTTCAAATGCATGCAAGCATGTTTTTAACTCATTTAAAAGGTTATTTGGGACATTAAATATTATGTCATTTATTTAAGTGCATGATTGAATTTTGTTTTATTTATTTATTTTTTAAATAATCATTGTTTTAATTTGTTTTGGTGACCTTGAACTTGTCTGAAGCATGACTTCCTAACTTTGACCTTTGACCTAGATGTTGTCTGTGGCTATCGTGAGAGGGTGCTCATCTATGTTGCATGCTAGCACTTTATATCTCATCAGATTCACGTTAAGAAATATGCCATGCAGGTGTTCTGTTGACACTTGTCCATTGTGACGTTTTTTTGGTTTATGGAACACTTTCACATGAAGCTCATGCAAAACATGAAGATTTGCCTTATACTGTTGAAAAGTGGAAAGTAAATGTGCATATGGAAAACTGAAAGCAACACTTCAGAATTTCATCAATGCATTCTTATCTTAAGTCAGTTTTTATAAATGCAAGTAGAATAGGGGTATTAATTGATTGATGTATCATTCTATAATGCTTGCCAACAGAGGTGTTTCCATGAAGCAAAGTAGATTCATCGAGTAAAGAGTGAAGGACAGATAATTTCATCATGTGTTGGTACTTGGAGACTATGAAATCTTTTCAGAGGTGTACTGGGTGGTGGTAGCCTTGTGTCTTAAGCGTTCACTGATCACAACAAAGACTCGGGTTCTTGTCCCCACAGATATAATCAGATATGTTATGATGTATCAATATAGGAGTTCTATGGATAGTCAGTGTCCTTATTGCAATGAGTGATTGAGGTGTTTCAGTGTTGGTAGTTGAGTGGTTGAGTAAAACCAAACTCAGTCACTTAGTCAATTTGACATCAGGTAAATTAACAAGGAAGAGGTATTGCTGTATCGGTTGTTAAATTATCTGTAAATTTAAGAAAATAATAACTAAAGACAATGCCAGTTTGCTGAGAATAATGATGTTATTTGTATTTTTCCCTATTTACTAGGCAAGGCACTTGGGTGGGTGTCACAGATATGTCCCTGAGTTGATGTGGATAGTTTTTACTGATGTTCCTTAGACCAAATATTGATCATTTTCACTGAATAACATAGTAAATTAACAGAGCCAGTTAATCCCCAGGCCCCCGAACAAGAATAGTTGCTTTTGTGATGTGTCCATGATAAAACATTGCACCATATTCGTGCTGACAGCTTGCAAGTAACACTATTGTCATTTATGAGGAAAGATACTTTTTCTGATGACATCTTCTTTAGATCTTTTATTCACGAAGGTCCTGGTCAGAATTTACCTTCAGTAAAGTTCCTGTCACACGAGGCGACAACCGGTTTCGGGTGCGTTTGCGTTTCTTTTGCTTTTCAGGATAGATTATGAAGTTGCCATTCAGGAAAGTATCTAACCTTTACAGTCACCATGTCCTAAAATGCCTAGTAAAGAATTTGCTTGAAAGTAATAGCTTCATTCGTATAAACACTGTGTCTATAAAAGTGTGATGCTGCCATGTTAGAGTGTTGATATGGTTACTGGTCAGCAAGGTTTTGCGAAAAAAATGAATTTTGGAATATGCAAAACTTTTCTAATTTAACTGATGCATAATGGGTGCCAGAGGTCTCCCGAACATAAGTTTGTCTTCCTGTCTCCAGAGACAAGAGAGGTGGGATAGTGAAGTGATTAAAGCGTTCCCTCATCACGACAAAAAACCCGATGCGATTCCCCACATGGGCACAATGTGCGAAGCCCATTTCTGGTGTCCCTGGTGCTGGAATATTGCTAAAAGCTGCATAGAAACATATTCACTCACTCTACACTCATAAGACGGTGTTGATCTGAAGCCTGACATAGTTCTCTTGAGACCAAGTGATTTGAAAATCAGGTAGCGGCCATTTCTCTCTGGGAGAATGAATACAATATTTTGATCTCTATTCCACCAATATGATTGCTTGAAATACAGAATTAATTTTTTGTCCGTAAAGCATTGACTGCTTTTTCAAATCAGGATATCGATCCTCTTCAATCTTTGTCTTGCAAGCAAATAATAATCTGTTAATAATCACTTTTTATAGTTTGTGATGAGGAGTTGGGTACCAAAAATAGCGGGGTTTTTTTGTTTTGTTTTTTTTTCGTCATGACTGTCCATGGGGACACAGTGATAATGAAATTGAAATTACTACTTTTAATAAAGAAATATATAAAGACATCCCAGGTAAATGTAATTGCCTCTGTAATAGTTGAATCACTGGTTTGTATCACAAGGCTGATTGCGTATGATTGTCTTCCATAGGTGTGTATTCTTCAACCACATGTTTTTCGACTTAAGCTTAATAAGTTAGTGTCCTTGTTGGAACATATGGCATAAAACAGCAAACAGCATTCACCCACTTTCTAACTTATTAATCAGCCATGCATATGAAGTATTCACCCAGCAGAAAATGGGTACCTGGTGGGATAACTTTCTAGTGTCTCACAGCTTAGGTTATCCGTGGATATGATGAACTGGCTGATCTTTTGCACTTTGAGCATGTATTTGGTGTATGGAATTTTGCACTGTAGAAGTACACATTATCTTAGGACTTCATGACAGATGTTTCTTTTTCATAAGCATGAAAAGTTCGGGAATACATCCTACATCATGACCATTCCCAGGGACAGTACAAGTTATTTTACATGGCATATTTCTTAACTATTGTAATCATCCATATAATGCACTTTTGTCAGTATATATTGAATCTTGCACTAAAAGAACTTTTGATTGCTTGCCTATACTAGTCGTAACATACTTAGACATCAAGGGTATTACTGCATAATCGGTGCATTATTAATTATGATGTTTACAAGCTTTGCTATGTTTTCATTGTTTTTTATAGAAGCTTTTTGACTGTTTATCATGTATGTTACGAACTGATACACAAATCTGAGACAGTATTTTGCATACTGTCTCTTTTAAGGTTGAAAACTTGTGATTACATATAGGTATTCAAAACGTTTTAAAATATTGAAATTATTTTGTCTCTAAAAGGTAATTGTTTGGGGCTTTTCACAATTAATGAGTAACATGCATGATTAACCTGCTTGCTTAGATAAGGATATACTCATATGTTTATATATATGTGTGTGTATATATATATATATAGCTACAGAGGGCCCTGCCAGCCACTATCAGCATGGGCGGGGAGGGGACTGGGCGGCTAGTAACTGTTATTGGCTAGTGTTACCTGAGAGAAGTGGGGACAAGTTACTTCTTTCATATTTACCATAGTGCTACGCTTACCAAAGGTGTACGCTTACCAAAGGTGTAAGAATGGAACTTTTTGCCTTGCATAACAGACACATTGTCTCTGTGTAGTCAGGCCATTATTGATTGATTAACAGCAGAATGGTAGCATGGGTTTCAAATTTCGAGAAATAAAATCCAAGTTGCTGGATCAGCAAATTAGTCTGAGCGTACACCTAAATATACACACCTTAAATCATATGCCTTACATGTTTTCCGATGAATTAGTTTCCTATTTGGCTTCACTTAGATATAGTTTAGGTTTTAAAGAAAGACAATTTTCATTTCTTGTTCCAAATAGCTTTTTTTATAGGAGACGGTAATCATGACACTTTTCATGGATAAAAATGTTTTTGTTGTTTGGTGGTGCTTTTCAGGGCTTCTCTTTGCCCCTTTATCATCTGATATGTCAAAGATGGATAGCAAGGAGCTAAAAAATGTTAAAAGGATGACAAGGTTGTTTTTAATGACCTGTCTCATGTGAGATATCTTAGCACCTTTCAAAGACTTGTATGAGTGAGGGTGTATGACAGTTTATTCTCCATGCTGGTAGTGGGATGCCCATTGGCAGCTTCTCTGATGAAATATAATCATAGCTAGGTTGCACTGTGAACACTGCATCCCAAGCATGCATTATACCTTATAGCGCTCATCTGGGGGATACCAAAGGCACAAAACTTCAACCTTTTCTCACCAATATTTCTAGACACTAAACATCTTCGGCCTGTTTTAGCTGAAGTCTTTGCAAAACAGAATTCAAAGAATTTACTTCAGTCATTTGAGGTCTGTTTTACCCAGTTGTAGTGCATGAGATTTGACAAAATGAGGTGTATTTGACTGAGACGAGGAGATCATTGAGATGAGACATGCCCAATAAGGTTGGTATCTCCCAGTGTGAGATACAGGCATCTCCCAGCGTGAGGGATAATGTGGACCTTTTCCTGTCATTGTAGGCACCAGCGGGTATATCTGCCTCCCACTTGTACACCTATTCCTCATCTAGTCCGCAATTGGCGACATCTGCTGATACTGCAGCAGCGCAGCAGGTATATCAGATATGTCTCACTCCGGGGGAGATCAAATATGTGTCTCAGTGTAGCAGGAAATGTCTCACTTGGTGGGAGATAGATAGTGTCTTTGAATAAGGGTGAAATGTCTGGCTTGTTGGAAGATAAATAGCATATCTCAGTGTAGGGGTAAAATGTCTCAATTGGTAGGAGATAAATAATGTGTCTCAGTATGGGGGTGAAATGTCTCACTTATCAGGAGATAAATACTGTGTGTCAGTGTAAAGGTGAAATGTCTCATTTGGCAGAAGATAAATAATATGTTTCTGTGTAGTGATGAAATGTCTCACCAAGTGCAAATTATCTCAAGGATAGAGGTAAAGTGTTACCCAAAAAGGTTTCTGCATTGGGGTGAACTAGTCTCAAGCAATAGCAGTAAGTGACCAAATCTCCTCGTAGGAAAAATGAGTTTCCATTTGAAAAGATAAGATAAGATAAGGTTCTTGTCTCATTGACTAAAAAGACCTCAGAACTCAAACAGAAAAAAATCAGTTTTAGTGATAAATGATGTAGTGCACTATTTCATGTCTCATTTTTAGAAAATAACATTTTTCATGAGTGTGTTATTAGTCCAAAGGGAGTAAATAATTTTGTC
This sequence comes from Haliotis asinina, assembly GCF_037392515.1. Taxonomy (NCBI): domain Eukaryota; kingdom Metazoa; phylum Mollusca; class Gastropoda; order Lepetellida; family Haliotidae; genus Haliotis; species Haliotis asinina. The sequence goes on along the minus strand of NC_090293.1, from coordinate 30,915,555 downwards.
TCAACCTATGTTCACAACATAAGAAATATTTCGTATCATATGAGTTGTTTCAGTGAAAAAGGGAATAAAAGATATATCACTCAGGGTGACATATTAAATCTCTGTTTGAAATGACAGTAAAGGGAGCAAGAGCTTGTAACATAATTCCTTGGAAAAGAAATGAGATGTAAACGTGGAACTCTTATGGATCAATCAGTCAGCATTTAAGGAATAATTCTACAGCACAAGCAAGACTGTTTTTCAAACACATCTATCTGTCCTGAATATTGTCTGAGGTCAAAGGTCATACTGTTAGCAGGATATTAACGTTTTTAGCTGTGACATTATTTGTCAAGTTCAAAAAAGCCTATCTCAGTTGTGTACAGGAAAATGGCTGCACTGAGTGGAATGTGGTAACTATTTCACGCATGGTTAAATTTCTGCAATTGATGTTTTCAGATAAATAAATTTTGTTTTCTGTAACAATGTTGTACTATTATTTTGCAGGACTATATAGAGCTAGTAACACAGTGTAGTCTCACCTGTCTAGAAGATTAGAAGGGTCAGCCCTCTGACCACGCTCTAGAGTCTAGAGTAGCTCTCTGTACATCATAGCTACAGAGAATTCCTCCATTCTTTAAACCATTTTATCAGTAGAACTGCAAACAGGCCAAGTCAAAGTAGATGCAGGCTTTCAGACAAAAATCAATAAACAATCTAATTTTGCCAATTGAAATCCAAGGGAGGGAACTGCTGATGGGTTTTTATTGCCATGAAGGCAGTTTCCTTCAGAGACGTTACGACTTTAAAGCTTCGCTATATTGCTATTGTTCACCATTGCTGTTTAGCGCAGATGGGAGGGGCAACTCATTGGCTTCCATATGCTTTGCAAATGAGAGAAATGCTTTGGGAAGGTTCTTAGATGTTACCATAGTGATTATGGCATCAAGTGTTGGCTTATTCTAGGTTGGTTGATTGGCTAGAGGTGGCAAGAATCGTTAAAGGCATGCTTTTTTGACACTTGTAAAATGTCAAGAAGAGTTGGCAAAACAAATTTGAGTCCGATCTGTCTGAGAATAGTAATTACCATTTTTCTCAGTAATGGCATCATGATGCATGGTGTTCTTCAAATATGCTCTACATAAAGCAGTCAGTTGGTTGTAGAAAAATATTTCCATGATTTTTTAGACATATTGTTGTTTGATTATTGTAAGTGAAACTTGATTATTTATCCAAGAATATGAGATCAATAATCAAAAGCGGAAATATTTTGGTACGCTTTTAATAGTGTTTGTCATTAGGCCAACAACCGCTGGGTGCTATGACCAGTTTTAGAGGTCAATACAAAGTGACCATTAGTCTTGTCACAGCCAATGAAGCAAGGTACTTTGAAAATACATTATGTGAGATTCTTACATTTTTAACACAAATTTCTCTTTCAGAAGTGTGTGGAAATAATACCATTTGTTTTCAGCAAATATGTTGTGTATGTGATACCTTATGGAATAATGTTTATTGAAAATTGAATATGATCTCTTCAAGAATATGCAAAGTTTATTTGTTAGTGATAAACTTCTCTGAGTGAGGGAATTATAAGGATATTTTACACTCCCATGTTTTCGTCTTTGAAGCCCCAATATAGTCGAGACGACACCGCCCTCAGCAGTAAAGATGAAGCGAGACAGATCAAGTGCGAGTCTAGTCCACCAACACCAAGGTCACTGAGGTTAGAACGGGTCGCTCGAGCACTGGCTCAACAAAGTGCTGACAATTCACCTGTGTAAGTGCCAACTGATTCTTTCTATTTTGTCAGTCGGAGTAAATCTGCATGTAGTTTTAGGGGCACAGGAGTAGCCTAGTAGGTAGTGTAAGCGACTCACACCGAAGAAATGAGTTTGATTTCCTGTACAGGTGCAATGTGTAAGACTAATTTTGGTGTCTTCTGCCTTTATTGCTGGAATATTGCTAAAAGATTCATAAAACCTCACTCACTCACTCACTCACTTACATATAGTTTCGAAAAAGTGAATATGGATAAATTCAACTTCACAGTAGACCATATTTAACCAAGGATATTTGTTGTTAGTACCTAAATGAGATGTGAACAGATATGATATAAATCTGTCCCAAATCTATCCCAGATAGCATCAAATGTAGCATTCAGTGTAGCATCAAATTCATTGTTATCAAGAGTTATTTCCCTTCCTTCAGTGGAACATTAAATTCATCGTTATCAAGGTTTTTCTCCCTTCAACGTGGCATCAAATTTATTGTTATCAAGAGTTGTTGCCCTTCCTTCAATGTTGCATCAAATTCATTATCAAGAGTTATCTCCCTTAATTCAATGTAGCATCAAAATCATTGATATCAGGGTTATCTCCTTCCCTTGTTAGCATTGAAATCGGTGTTATCAAGAGTTATTTGCCTTCTGTCAGTATAGTATCAAATTGTGTGTTATCAAGAGATATCCCCTTCCCTTGTTTATCATCAAATTCAGTATTATCAAGAGTTATCGCCCTTCAATGTCGCAACAAATTCATTCACACCAGCACGCCGGTGACTTAGCATACCATCACTGCCACAGACTAATTTTGCATATTACATGAGCAGGCTTGTATCTTGTCTGCAAACAAGCTTGAATGTTCATAAGTAAAAAGATGCTTGCCCAACGCAAGCGATTCGGCACATTCTTCATAATGTTTTACATTATTACTATTGATCTAAGTAGGAGAGTGTCAAATTCAGTGTCATCAAGAGTTGTCTCCCTTCAATTTAGCATCAAGTTCTCTGGCATCAAAAGTTGTGCCCTTTCAATGTAGCATCAAAATCAGGGTTATCTCCTTTCAGTGGAGCTTCAAATTCAATGTTACTGAGAGTTATCTCCCTTCCAGGTGCAGCAAACTGCATGAACTTACGCACGGGACAGCAAGTCCGATGGGGAGTGTACACAGCAGTCAAGACTCCCTACACAAGCATACTAAAAAGAAGGGCTTGAAGAGTTCACTAGGAAGGTTCTTCAGTAAGAAGGAAAAGCAGAAACCCAAAGAGACAATGGGGTTGGAACGTGGTGCTACAGCCTTCACAGATACAGACGGCAGTGGAGATGCACTCACTCTGGGGCTAGGACAATCAGAATTTGATAGGAGGAAAAAGAAGAAGTAGGTTGAACTTATGTTTAAATCTCTCTGAAACATGTTTGTTAGATTTTGAAAAGGACACAAGTGAGCTTTCCAGGCGTGTCAGTCAACTAATTTCAGTGCTGCTTTTTCATTTTATTGGGCCTTGGATGTATTTACAATGTCATTATGAGTAGTCATGAGGAATATTGCTTTTTCAGACATGAGTTGTTGGAAGAGGCCATGAAGGCAGGCACTCCCTTTGCCTTGTGGAATGGACCAACTGTTGTAGCCTGGTTAGAAGTAAGTAACAGTTTACTATCATCTCTACTCCAATATAATTAATTGTACTAGTTATTTGGTCCAGTACTGGCAAACGATCTTGCTGAACTGTTATGAGATATATTTTGGTTATTCTTGTAGTTACGTGCTTGATGTCTTCCCGAGACTTTACTGGGTAAAGAAAAATTGGGGTGTTTTTTTTCTCTCTTTTCATTGTAATTGGAGTAACTGAATCAGGTAGCTTTTGGCAGGAGTAAGGTTGTTCTCCTTGTGTCCTGACCACTGATTTTGTATTGTTTCAGATGCTAATGTCCTAACCACAGACTGTGTGTTGTTTCAACTGCTAATATCCAAATCACTGACAATGTGTTGTTTCTACTGCTAGTGTCCTAACAACTGACTGTCTCAAATGCTATTGTCCTAACAACTCATGTTGTTTTGTTTCAGTTATGGGTAGGGATGCCTGCATGGTATGTAGCAGCGTGTCGAGCCAATGTCAAAAGTGGAGCTATTATGTCTGCATTGTCTGACACCGAGATTCAACGAGAGATTGGTATCAGTAACCCCTTACATAGGCTCAAACTCAGACTAGCCATTCAGGAAATGGTTAGTCTAACAAGTCCTTCTGCGCCAAAAACTTCACGAACAGTAAGTGTAAACTGATGAATAAGTTGAACTTAAGGTTTCTTTGTCCAGTGATCCTTTATATTAGTATTGATCTATAGATTGTGTGTCTGAGAGTAAATAAACTCCTAGAGCTTATCAGGATAAATAAATGTCTATGATTTGTCAGAGTAATAACATATCCACAGCTCATTAAACTGAAAAACATCTACGATTTTTTCAGAGTGATTAAACTTCTGAAACTTGTCAAAATGAATAACCATTTATGATTTGTCAGAATGAACAAATGTCTACAATTTGTCAGATTGATTAGACTGCTAAGGCTTGTCAAAATGAATCAACATCTATGTCTTGTCGGAAGGATCAAATGTCTAAGGTTTTGCTTTCATCACAGACTCTCACAATACTTAGAACATAAACCATGAGGAGATCAGCATGAGAAGAAATAAATTGATTGGAACATTATTTTTCAGCTTGCTCAGTTTATATCTGTAACCATCTGTTACCGTTTCTTCTTCAGACTCTAGCGTTTGGTGATATGAACCATGAGTGGATCGGGAATGACTGGTTGCCAAGTCTGGGTCTACCGCAGTATCGCAGCCATTTCATGGAGTGTCTGGTCGATGCTCGCATGCTTGATCACCTCACCAAAAAAGATCTGAGAGGGCAATTAAAAATGGTAGATAGTTTCCATAGGTGAGTATCCATCAAGAATTATTTTGTTGTAATTTCTCAAGTAATCTTAAACTAGTTGTTTTGCCTTATTGGTCCCTCTTCATGCCTCGCCAGGCATGATCTGATGACTAAGGTCTGATGAATAATCTTCTATGGTGCCAGGAGCTATAGTCCGTTTGGCTCAAAAGAAGACGGATACATTGCAATCAGACTCAAAACCTGATAAACATAGAAGCTTACTTACGTGTTTGAATCCTGGTTGGCCTTAATTATTATGCAAGGTTTATGTGCACCATTTTAGTTCTGGTGGAATTCAAAATGAGTGTAAATTCACCCGATATTTCTGCCACTGAGAAAGAGAGTCCAGAAAATATGGGTTGGAATCAAAGATTCTCCCTAATAATTAGCAGTGGTTACCATATTCCTGTTTATTGTTAGTAATCTCGTCATTACAAATGTCTCATTCCATGTCAGTGAAGGTAAACTTGGTTCTGTCTAGTTTGGGGATTGTGGTACAGTGAGACCCCAGATATTCCAGACATTTGATTTTGGGTAATTTGTCAGGATAGTAAATATCCAGATATCTGGATTTCTGTCAAACAGCATGGTTGTTTGGATTTGCCAATTACAATTCAATTAGGAGATAAACATCATGTGTTGGCCAATTTCCGTGTGTTATTGAGTATTTGAAGCACTGGAATATTTCATTTGAAACCTCCAGCGTCAGCCGGACATTGTAAACACAAAAGTAAACCAAAGGGGTTTTAGTGTCTGCACTCGTTTACATCGAATACGGACACAGCAGTGAAGTGTCATCAGCTGGCCGTTTCAGCTGGTTCTCATGGTAGCATCTGGAGTTGCTCATTTGTGACGTCATTCTAACTTTACGTCTCAATATGATTTGAATGACGTCACCACTGTTGATGACACAACAAAACAGTTGTTTACATGTCAATACGCGGTGAATAGTCTTTCAGTTTCCGGGAATCTAATACCATTTAATCACGTTTTTCAACCAATCAGATTACAGAACACAGTAACTTTTGGTTTACAATCTGTGTTAGATAAACCTACTCATTATCACCAATACCTTGCTGATCAGTCATTGATTTATGTATTATCAGACCTTGTGTTGTGTTAAAACTTGTGTGAACTCAGGCATCACTTCAAACAGTCAGTGGTAGATCGAAGCTTTGTGTGGATAAACGAATCAATTTTTGTGTTGATTTAGCAAGTTCGTTTGTAAAATTTACCGTCCTGATACGGAAGTTGAATATCTGTGTAAGAGATTGGTTTTTGAGGAGAATTGACTGGAAGGTGAGGTTTCCACATATTTGTGGTCCAGGTATTCGGTGTCCTACTGTATATGCCCAAAGATGTTTTCCCATGCATTAGTGCTTGATATTTAACGTGTGGTTTATTTGGTTTCAGAACAAGCTTACAGTACGGAATAAATTCATTAAAGAAATTAAACTATGATAGAAAAGAATTAGAACGGCGTAGAGAAGAAAGTGCAAATGAATTAAAAGGTAAGTATTTCATTTGTTCAGGACACTTATCAGCTATTGATGGATTAAGTCAAGATATGTAAAGATTGCAGTATGTGAGAAAAGGACATCTTTTCCATCAAGCACCTATTTAGGTGTCTCTTGCTTGTTGACTGTAGTTTGAGCTTGACATGTTTTGGGGGGGGGGGTTGTTGGTTTTTTTTAGATATATGTAAGTTTACTGGTTTTTATGATGCATTGTGAAAAAACTGTATTCCACAGGAGATATCGCTTGTGTCAAATCCGACGATATCTCCTAGGAGGTATCACTTTGACAGTAGATTTTTCACAGCTCCCTAACAGTGCTATGACAGTATGAACTTGATGACGTCACAATGCCATGACATTGTTGCACTGCAAATCTTATGCTATTAGTCTGTTCCGAGATGTACATGTTTCATTGAAAACTTTTGAAGAATGCTTTTGGATGATAAATAGAATCTCACCCACGTGTCTACTGATATCAATTATATCAACTCTCGTTTACAAAGGTATGAAATATGCTCGGCAAGCCTCAGATATTTGTTTCTTTATTAATTTGTGTTGTTATATTGGATATCAGTAGACATTTGCGTGAAATTCTCTATTTATTGTTTTAATCCCAAATATTTATAATTGTCTTGAATTATTGAACATGCGTTATGACCAGCTTTACTGACAAACTGCATTGTTCTGTTGCAGATGTGTTAGTGTGGTCGAATGAGCGGGTTATCAAATGGTCGATGTCTATAGGCCTGCGGGAATATTCAGCTACTCTGCTAGAATCTGGAGTCCATGGGTCACTTATAGCACTAGACGAGAGCTTCGATCATAACAGCATGGCTCTCGCATTACAAATACCCACACAAAACCAACAAGTAAGCATGTCACTTCGCATTATGTTGGGAACTAACATTTGATGTTTTATATGGTCATGTCAAGAATTACATTTTTCTTTCCCACATCCCTGTAAATTTTAAGACATTCAGTGGTATTGTTGTAAATGTGTGACAGTTTCTTTTTCGAATACCAATATGTTTTGTAAATTATTATGTTAAAATTATAAGATTCAGTGATTCATTTAAGTAAGAGCACTTCTATAACATTGGGTTTTTTTCTGTTTTCATTATGGAAAGTTTTCATGTTACTTGCATATTCATCTTGGTGAGTGAGTATAGTTTTTTGCTGCTTGCAACAATATTCCATCAAAATCATGGGGGGCCACCAGAAATGGGCTTCACACATTGTACGCATGTGGGGATTTGAACCCAGGTCTTCAGTGGTACGAGCAAATACTTTAGTTGTTAGGCTACTCAACTGCCCATATTTTTCTTAACTATTGTGGGTCAGGAAGTTATAAGTACACGTTCCATTTTGGTTACAGGCTAGGCAAGTTTTAGAGCGGGAATTCAACAACCTTCTGGCAATCGGCACTGATCGCCGCCTGGACGAGGTAGGTCAGTTATCTTTTTCTTATTTTTTGTCTGCGTCATCATCGTATCCAGCAACTGACCCTCACCTTGCTGCCCTGCCCGCCTGCTGACTTCAGCGTGACCTTTCAACTCTGTCTGTCGCCTTGTTTCTACCCGTCAGCAGCTTGTATGCTGACGGGCAGGGTCGAGTTCTGCCGCCCTGCCTGAGTGGTGCTCTCTTCCCAGGTGATGTTAGACTGGCAGCTGGTGGATTTTGAGGAAGTATTTTTAGGGTAGAAAGTAGGATATATTTCAATATAGAATGTAGTCTATCAAGATAGGAATATAGTATTTTGAATAATAAAATACTTTTTCTTTTCAAGATAAAATTATTTCAAATGTGGAAAGTATAATTTCTTTCAACATGGAATATTGTTTATGAGAGTAGGAAAATAGTACTCTTTCAGAAATTATTGGAAATAAATTTGTATTCTAATGCTTGGTACTTTTCTTTTCAAGATAAAATTATTTCAAATGTGGAAAGTATAATTTCTTTCAACATGGAATATTGTTTATGAGAGTAGGAAAATAGTACTCTTTCAGAAATTATTGGAAATAAATTTGTATTCTAATGCTTGGTACTTATGATATGGTGACCAATCAAACTGTTCCACATCTGCAGCAGTAGCGATGATAGACCTGTGTGATTATTCTAATGTAGGAATGTATATAGTACACACATCAACATGTTAACATGATCTTAGAATATAATACTTTCAGATAAAATTGCTGTCAAAACTTACTGTAAGAAAATTCAAAGTATATTATAAAAAGGTGACTAACGGGATCGGGTGGTCACTCTCACTGACTTGGTTGACACATCATATTATGTAGATTGATGCTCATGATGTAATCACTGGATTGTCTGGTTTAAACTTGATTATTTACAGACATCCACCATATAGCAGGAATATCATTAAACAAAAAAAACAAGGCAAATATATGAAATTCAAGTTTTTCACAAACATTTGTTCTCAAGAATGGGCAGGTAAAGATTTTATGTTAGTAATTGAGGAATACCTCACAACCCCAGCTGCCAGCATTTAGGTTTAGTTTGTGCCGTTTCCAGTAAGTAGTGACTTATTTCATTTCTGTTGAATAGAGAAAAATTAGCAAAGAGGGGATATATCATATGAGAAATATGGAAGTTCTAAACGTTTACTGCAAATGAAATAATGTTTAGAATAAGGCAAGGTGCATCTTTATGCCATCATCTTTAAGACCATGTGTGGGATTCTATCATTTCATTGTTTTCTTTCACTGACATATGAATCATTCAAATTTCATTCATCATTTTTAATTACCTCTATATCACTTGCCTGCTGTAGAATAGAGTGTATATATTGGGCAGATAGAACATCTGCAGCTTTAGTTTATCTACTCTTGTCTATAATCTGCATCTGAGAGCTTTTCTGTAATAATAATGACATTTCTCATATGTTGCTCTTTGTCACTAAACAATCATATAACCTATAACTAGTTGTGCTGCATGTAGTCCCTGAATGTATTATACCCACTACTCATGTTATTGCAAATAATTTCAGAGAGTAACACTAGATGAATTTTAATAAGTTCAATTTGATAAAATTTGGATAAATAATTTTTTTAAGTGACAACTCTATGATTGTTTTGAGCGTTGTCTGAGGTTTTATTTAGATATATTTGACAAAATTGTTTGTTAGTAACTTCAGAAATTGTCTTATTCTAAGAATCCATACACTTTAAAAATATTTGTTGAACCATTACCCCTGGAGTTGTCTCCCCTTATTTAGTTGTACATTTTCAACAGATTTGAGTCAGTGTGACATTTTTGTATAGTGATTTGTATGTATATATTAAATATATCCGAATGAAATGTTCATAATTTTCTCTCAAGTGACTTTAAGGACTTTATGCTAATGTTCTCTTCTCAATGTTCAAGCTACACAACATGTCTTTTTTAACCCTAACATGATGTACTTTGTGATAATGTTTGTCAGTGGTGATTAATTAACTATTCAGACATAACGAACCACGGTATGCAATATGCTGTGCATGTTTCTTCAGCCATGGCGCACAGTGGTAAACTCACTCCCCCCCACACAGGTAAATCTTAACAAGGTTACAGGTGTCAGTTGCATTTTGGTGAAGGTAATGCTCACTGCAATGTGTCATGGTGGATGACTGATGTGGGCAAAATGGTTTGATCTTTATAAAATATAATGTATTTAATTTTAAATCCAAATATGAATATATTTCTTATTTATTTATTTTGACATATTCTAAAATGTTTCATTTTTAGACCATTCTACACGATATTTTTCGAATTTGTTTCTGTTTTGTTTGGGTTTTTTTAAAATTTTTTTTTATATTATAACCATTTCAAGTTGAATTATACAACTATTGAATTTTAATGAAAAATGGTCTTTTTTATGATTATAATTCTGTCTTTTTATGATTTCTCACAATATTCACATAATGCAGTACACTCGATTTTTAGAAAAATTCTTGCATGGTCTTCAATTCAAGAATTCATTTATGGGAACTATTTGCAAATGCTATTGATTTCTGTCTGGGAGTTTTTTTTTCTTTGAATCATTTTGAAACTTGTCTATATTTGACTTCCCTGATTTATTCCATGCTATCAGGTGTGATAACATAGGTAACAGATGTGTAGACCAACTATCACATAATAGATAGAATACAGTTACTTGCACAACTCATTTTATATTAAATACTATTTCCATGCAACTAATTATCAAAAGAAAATGTTCACAGTTTTGTCATTTTTTAAAACATTTTTGTAATGCTAAATAACGTGTTTGGAATAATTAAATATTTGAAAAACCAAATTTGAAATTCATTCCAAGTTTTAGAATACCCTACTGCTATTGTGTCTATTCTGTGATATGTATGTAACACAAGGTTCACTGTGGTAGAATCACAGCTTCAATCACAAGCCTTTTAAACAGCACAGTATTTCACTCCAGATTTCTGCTGCAATGACTCTGAACATGCTGGAATTACTGAACCCTTCAACTGCACCCAGTGAGCTATTGACTTGGAAGTTACATTAAGGTGACTTCTTTTAAAGTAGAAATATGGCTCAGAAGTTGTCAGTAAGATTTCTGACAGTAAGTTTTTTGTTAAGATAACCAAGGATCTGTTTGTTTAAATATGGCATGCAGAATTGAGATTATTAAGCGAACCACTGATTTGTGGATAGTTTTTCTAGAAACTGTTTCCCTAAACACTGAAACAACTTTCTCTTCCAGCTCCATTTCACAGTTAGTAATATGAGCAATTGTAATTTGTTTTCATGGTAAAAATTACAAATCTGCAAAATTTGCAGCTTTTGAGGATTAATGTTGTTCAAGATATTGTATTGTTGAACTAAAGATTTTTCGCATTTTAAAATACGCATACATTGACACGGACTCTCAGTATTCGAAATTAATTTTCACAACAGTGTCACCCTTTTGGTGTATAAAGATTCATATAGCATTGACATCAATTCTCATGACCTAATTCTGGTTTTAGTAGTTACTAAATGACTTCCAAAAACAGGAACAGCAGTTGTTCCTTCTAACTTCAATTGCTTGTTGACGGGTGAGTTGGTTAATATTTAGCGTCACATCGGCAATATTGCAGCCATATTGTGATGAGAACAATTTAATTTATATCAATATTAAAATTAATAAATTGGGAATGTAAAATATGTGTTGGAACCTACTCTGAAACGTCATTCATTCTGACAGAGAAATTGTTTGTCCATATATTGTCATCCTCTCCTCAGGAACTGTTCCATCCTGGTAATTCACTTTTACAAATTGTTTCTTGAAATTATCTATGTGCAACATTTGGTGAAAATGTAAAGTTTCCGATTATCATAAATATTAGTATTGTAAAACTGTACCTGGACAGTTCATCTCAAAAGGGTTCAGTATTCTCAGCTGTGATTAATGTGTTTTTGCCAAACTGGGCATTTTGACGTGATAATGTGGGTAGTGCCGGACGCATGCTGTTGCTAACCCTGCCTGAATTGACCCCCTAGTTTGTTTCATGTTTGCAGTTTTATTAGCATGGTTACCATAGTGATGGTGCATGAGTTATCTACCTTGTTTCACTGATTTCATTTTCAGCTTTCATTGTTTGATTGTTATGATGTGATCATGTTTCATCTCAAATTTTAAAAGATGTGAGAATCATATTCCATTGTTCCGTGATGAAAATATATTAACCAAGAAAAATGCCTCACCCTGATCAGGTTGTGTTTGGCTGATAGTTTTCGTGCACCTCACCAGTATTGATCGGCATTCATGTCTTCTGCCTAGTGGTTAAAGCTTGTGATGCAGACAGGGGTTTGATTCCCCACATGGAGGCCCATTTCTGGTATCCCCTGCAGTGATGTTGCTAGAATATTTGCTAAGAGCGCAGTAAAACCAGACTCACTCATCTGAGGGTTAAGGACCTATGTGCTTAGTGTTTTCTATTGTGATCACAGTGTTTTTGGACTTCATGAAATAGAGAGAGTATTATGGATATTTATACCTAAGTGTAATTGTTTGAAAAAGCAATGACAATGTATCTTTTGACATAAAGTTGGATGTAACAAGTAGTTTAGAATAAAGTTTGCTTGTTTCTTAAAAGCGTTCACAAGAATGGCTTATTTTCTTAAAACACATCAATGCATGTTAAAACACCACGAGAGACTGGTTGAGAAGATGCACAAAATGCTACTACACTCAGTAATAACCATCTACTGTTTACTAACAGTTGCGAAGTCAGCATCATTGTTTTAGTGGGGAATAGATTTCCAAGGCATTCAGAGTTGTCTCCCTTGTGTCTGCCCAAAACCTGTAGTTGTGGGTTTATGTCCTGGTTAGGTCCAAATTTGTCAGAATGTTAATTCAGCGCTGTAACCTCGCTCAACCTGTGAAGATCCTGGTTAGAATTTATCTTCAGCAAGCCATGCTTGTCATAAGACGCAGCTAGGAGGATTGGGTGTCAGGTTGCTGACTTGGTTGACCCATCTCATCGTATCCCAATGAGCGATCTTTTTGTTGCGAGGGGCGATAACTCTCCTTTTATAATGATATAAGCGACGGTCCAACTTCTTGCTTCCAGTCTGGTTCCAGAGCCAATGTGCACTTCGACAACTTGCTACATGTAAAGACAGCACCCAGCTTACTCATTACTGTGTTTCCCCTTAACTGAAAAAAATATCATTTACAACGAAAAGCCATTAACTGACGCATGTTATGCTTTGATTTTTAGTTTAGAAAGGCATCCGTTGTTTAATTTCCAAATGCAGTACGAACTGACATGATAGAAGATAACATGGAAAACGCCATGAAAAGTCTGTATATTGTCATGGCATTTCCTACGACAGAACACAGAGCAAGTCTCAGGTGTCGTAGCGTTGGTGAAGTAATGAAAATTCTTTTTTATATGTTATCAGCCGTTATGTTGTTCCCAAAGGTAATTCTTTAACTATTGCCACATTAAAAACCTTACAAATACTTTCTATACAACCACCGATTCAATGTAAAAAAATCGGGGCTACACCTCCGGCGAACGAGCATCCCCTGGAAATTCTTTATAGAGAACTTATGATTATTACACATCCCTGACAATTGAAGAAATTCTGTATAGCATATAACAGTTACTTAGAAACATATATATTACGTTTTGAGCAGCAGTTCCTCACTCATCTAAATCCATTTTGTTTTTAAATTCTGACACTGCTGTTTATTTTTATGTTTACATATACAAGTGCCATACACCTATTATGGAAGCAATTAGTCGGTTGCATCAGATACACGTCCTCATAGCTTGAAATTAAATATTTCCCCCTTGAAAAATATGTCCACCAGTCAGTATTGTGAGTTATGTTATATATGTGAATTTATTGGTTCATTTCTTGCAAAAGTTAACCCCATTTATAGCTCTTAATATAAATAGTCATTTACAGATTTCTCTCAACAAACAAAATGTAATTCTGACCGCCTAGGCAGATGTGTATGATAGAAATATATTTCATATGTTTCTTGTTTTGGTAACACTAGGTTGACAAAATATTTCCCATGACAGACAATTTACTGAACTATCTAACTTTCTTATTTTCATTCGACAGTTCTTAAGGAAAATTTTAGGTTATGTCTGTTTGGTAGGGATTAACACAGAAAATGTGTTTATCATCAAATATGTGTTTTAGATGATAAAAAATCAATTTAACCCCACAATTATTATATGAAGTTATGTTTATGCATTTATATATACATATGGAAATTAATTAAGCAACACCAAATTCAAAGACACATAAAAACTTAACAAAGTTTAACGAAGTAATTTTGATGATTGATTATTCAATTTTGATGTATTGACATACAGCATGAGCTTTTCATGGGTTGATATGACGCGCGTGAAGCTTGCACAGCGCACGTGCATTGCTTTAACCTCAACTTTCGAAAAATGCACTTTTTCCCTGGGGTGTTTACAAGCGCAGGTTGTCGATTGCATTCGGTTTTTCATTCATTTCAATGTCATGGCACGTAGGAAATTATCAGAGGCCACTCGTTGGCAAATAATCGGCATGAGGAATGCTGGTATGTCTCTAAGACAAATCGGGACTCAAATCGGACGACATCATTCCATAATTTCAAAACTTTTGAAAAAATACCGGGCCACTAATGAAGTTAAAGACCTGCCTAGACCAGGAAGACCCAGGAAGACCACAGTCCGGGAGGACAGAGCTTTACTGAGACTTGTACGGCGCAGGTCCTTCGACTCGAGCTCTCGGTTGAGACAGGAGTGGCTTCCAGGGAGACCCATCTCGAACAGGACTGTTCGGAATCGTCTGAAAGTTGCAGGATACCGGGCAAGGAGGCCAATCAAGCGACCCAGACTGTCTCCAGCCCATAAGGCAGCCCGACTGGCCTGGTGTAATGACCGTTTGCACTGGAACATTGCCTCTTGGAGGAAGGTCCATTTCTCAGATGAGAGCCGGTTCTTGCTGCACATGGTGGACGGTCGTACTCGGGTCTGGAGGCAGAGGAACACAGCAATGGCTCCACGGAACATCCAGGAGACTGTGGCCTTTGGGGGAGGTTCCGTTATGGTATGGGGGTGCATTTCCATGAACTGCAAGTTGGATATCATTACCATCCGTGGCAACCTTAACGGTGTTCGTTACCAACAGGAGGTTCTTGACAGGGCTGTGGTACCTCATTTTGAGAACCATCCTCTGGCAACGAGACCCATATTTATGGACGACAATGCTAGACCTCACAGGGCGCATGCTGTAAATGATTTTTTGCGGCAATATGCAATTGACAGAATTCCATGGCCTGCCATGAGCCCTGACCTCAACCCCATTGAACATTTGTGGGACTTTATTGGCCGTCGTGTGAGGCAGAGAGACCCACCAGTCCATAATCTCAACGAATTGACGGCTGCCCTGCATGAGGAGTGGAACAGGATCCCCCAGAATCAGATCCGGAGACTCATCCAAGGAATGAGGAGGCGTCTGGAATCGGTGGTGCGTGCGCAGGGAGGACACACTAGATATTGATGAAAGTCGGTGTGCAGACTCTCAGATGACTGTTCTTTCTTTCCATGTGACATTTGTGTTAATACACCTGACAACAACGTCTGTGGATGAATAGTAAATTGTGTCCATTTTTTCATGAATTTAAGACAGTTTTAAGAATTTGGATTTCGTTGCAATAAAGCAAAGTCTTGATACTTTTTCCCTTTAAGTTGTTTGTCAGAGATCGTCTGTTGAATAAAAAAGTGTCAAACTATATCAACCCGGCATATTTTGATTGTCAGAACACTTCAAAGTTGCTCCAATAGAAAAAATTGGGGTGTTGCTTGATTAATTTCCATGTGTATATATTATTACAAATTTAACAGTACAATGTACAATGACTGAATAAAGACCAGATTGTGTAGACACTGCAGGAAAATGTAAACCATTTGATGCTGACAACACTTACCAGTACCATTTATTATATTACAGATTGAATTTTTTTATCAATATATGTATTGTTTAGTTGTGTAATAAAAATAGAATCTGGAAAGTGCCCTTGAATATCTACTTAACCTAATGGTAGTTTTGCTTCTTCTGTGTCTGAAATAGTATATTTAATAAATAAATATTTTAATATTATTTCCTTTATTAAAATTTAAGAAAAACAAAACATGTTTTTACCCTTAATTGATGATACTTAAAATGCAGTCTTTGTAGAAATTTGCAATATCTTTATGTATGATTTGCCTATACAGTGAATTTATATTTCATGCTTCACAAACCGTTACAGACATAAAAACGTAGATTTTAGTTATGCCCATGTTTATCGCATTTGAAAGTTGCCTACATGTAGGTGATGATTCACATAATTCGTCGGCTACTGTTATTTTATAATTACTTGACCATTGCTTCTCACTTTCCTCTGTACCTGCTAAATATCTGTGTTGTCCAAAATCCTAATCCCATCATGAACGACCCGATGAAATTTACATGAAAAGACTTTCAGTGTTTCACATTTCACGCACCGCATCAGCTCCCGACGTTGTAAATTCCATGAATGCAGCCATATCAGCCATAATACTAAAATGATTTGAGTACATATACACTGAAAATACTCTGCAATTTTAAATGTGTGATACTGAGACATCTAGTGTCAGGCTTTAAAAAACGATTGCAAAACGTCAACAAAATGACAAAACATGACCTGAAAATGATCAGCTTCCTTCGCCTTGCTTCGAACTGACATTTCGCGATTCATACTTGCAAAGTAAGCAGTCATGCCTATCCAAGGTGTGTCATAGAATCATGGAATAAATATTTTAGGACATAACACTTGATATATCATCATAAAAGGGAAAAGATATTCTGTCCATGCACCGGCATGAACGTTACCGATGAAGGTGAAGGCTGTACTTGTTAACTGTCTCTAAGTGTAATGGTAACACGTATGGCTCACATCGCGCATACAACATGCTCTGTCAGTTCAGGGTTGGACCGTCCGGATCAGCGCACCTAGTGGATTAGTGAAGGGAAGATAAATTCAAAAAGATTGCCCATGGCATAGATCAGTGTTCATGCTGTTGATCACTGGATTGTGTGGTCCATACTCGATTATTTACAGATTGACACCATATAGCTGGAATATTGCTGAATGCTGTGTTAAGCAACAACCAACCAACCAAATATAGCCATGCTCATGGGTGTCACATAGAGTTAACCTCCCTTGATATGGCTGGAATACAAGCTGTGTTGAACCCAAAGCACTCACTGATCAGGGTCACAATCACCAAAGCATTCATAATGCTACGCCATTTGTAAGCCTATAATAAACTATAGAGTTACAGGTCGTAAAGTTACAAACACTTTATGGATCCAGCCCCTGGTGTGTTGTACTTTCAACCACTGATTTAGGTTCTTAAAAATGATTCTCTAAAGAATCACAGTGGACGGATGGATATATAATCTATATCTATATGGCTGTATATAGTCCTTATCCTACCAGACAGTTAGGTCCTGTATCAAGCTGGATGGATATGTTCTGTATCATGGACATAGTCTGTATTCATCAAGGTGGATATGTAGACTGTCAAAATTGTGGCTATGTTCTGCATTTGATTATCAGTCCATAGATATATTCCACGAGGATTAGATGTGTTGTACATCAGTCAAGGATGGTATATTTTGTTCCAGATTGTGTTCAATAAGGCAGTATTTAATGTGTGTACATATTTAGTTAGACTCAACTGTCTTCACTAGAGTTTCTCACATAAAAATGACATGCTAATTTTGTTCTCTTAGCTTTCAGAAGTACTAAACTAAATCTTTCTTTTTGCTCAGCATATCTTTTTCTTTGACAAGGCATCTAAAATTTGATAAAATTTGATGTTTATTGGAACAGTCTTTTCATAAACCATTGCTGCTCTGTTTGGACTAATTTTGAAATTCAGTTTTAATATTTTGACAGGGTGAAGGTGGCAAGTTTCGCCGGGCACCATCATGGCGGAAAAAGTTCCGAACAAAAGACAGCAAGGGGCGTGAGAGCGGGGAAGAAGGGGAGACAACTGCAGAGACCTACGTTCAGCAGTCACCTCAGCACACAAGACGAGCACCAGACAACTCCGTGGCACGACGCTCCACAGAACATAGGAACTATTGATGATAGCCATGTATAGGGAAGATGTTATATCTTGGTGTATACTCCATTCTGACTGGACAGTTACCATTCTAATGGAACCTGATTGGTTGATTTGATTTACCATCAAATTGAATTAGTCAGTTTGACTTTTACTGGAGCTGTTTGATCAGGTGTACTGTAATGGACTCGGATTAGACTGTTTGAAATCTACTGGACACTGATTGATCAATTTGAATTATTCTGGACACTGATTGGTCAAGCCAGGGATCAACTATTAAAGCAGATGAATTACGAGTATGTGTGTAAAATTCATGCATCAGGACAAGCTATCCCACTGTTACATTGTTTATATCATGTGTCATCTGGTTTGAGATTATCTGTACTCATTGTTTATATCATGCCTCATCTGGTTTGAGGTTATCAGATAATCTTCATTCTCATTGGCTGGAAGCAGTTAGGGTCAGCTTTAACCTTTAACCTTTGACCTGTAGTTGTGTAAAAGTGGTAGTACTTGACATTGGTGTCATTCAACTATTTATTACATGTGATACCCTGTAGCATTATGAATATATGCAACCTTAGTTCACACCAGGAAACAGGAGACGTCACAATCCTACAACAATCAAATATCACCAGCCATATTGTATCCATTTACCAAGAGGTCGTGACTATATGCTTTCTTTTAATACTCACAACTTCTTAACAATAATAGAGGAAAGCATAAATAAGAAGTAAAATCATGTGTGTTTATTCACTTTTCATTTTTATTGTTTTATAACACAGCTTTAACTGTTTTCAAGTCAACAAAATCAACCCGGTTATAGAATCTGCAGATCAAGTTAGATAACTGATCAAGAGAGATAACTAAGTCTCATCCCAAGGTTGTGAAGGAAGAAAGGAAAACAACAAGTAGTCTTATTCTGTCTCACAGTGATTCACAAATTGTGAGACATCTTACATGATTTGGAGTAGCTTTTTCGAAAATGCTGATGTTTGAGATAATCCTGCTGCCAGTGCCTGTCTGAACATTTTATCATGAATTCATGATGATCAGGTGTAAGGTAAACATGTAGTGGTTTTGTTCATGTGTTGCACATAGCCAAGAGAGAGAGGGTCCTGATGGGTCAAAATACTTTTGTCAAATCACTCATGAAATGAAATCACCCTATCCTTAAAATTTACCTGAAAGGTAAAATGCTCCTATCTACAGAAATACCATTGTAGATGTTGAAAAATGACACTTGAAAATAGACTGGTACCTCTAGGTATTTTACATTGACTGACGGAGGGGCTGTGGGGTAGCTTAGTGTTTAAACTGTTCACTTGTCATGCTGTGAAGTGAGTGAAGCCCATTTCTGGTCTCCCACACATGATATTGCTGGAATATTGCTAAAAGGGACATAAGACTGAACTCCCTATTACTGACAGAAGAAAAGCAACATTTGTGTTCAATAAGAGACTGACTTTGGTGTATTCATTGATTTTGTGATTAGAATTGTTACTGCCAATTGATTCCAACTGCCAACTGACTGGAGTTCCAAACTGAGGTCCGACAGCATGGATGCAGTGGCCTATTGCCTACTGACTCCATGTTCAACTAACAGGGTTCAAACTAATTCCACAATTTTGCTAGCCTTGATAACAAAATAATGCCCTTTCATTGTGATAAAGGGCAAATGTCTTGTACTATCCCACAAGATATTTTTCTAGTCATGGGCTAGTATTCAGTGACACATTGTTCAAATGCCTACTGACTTTTTGCCCTACTGACACGATGCCCTACTGCCTACTGACTCATGCCCCACTGTCCACTTGCACCAATATTCTGTTGTATACTAACTAAATGCCCTACTGCCTACAAACACAATTTTCAACTGCTAATGACTCAATGCCTGCTGCCTACTGACAAAAATGTACTGCTGACTAGATGCCCTATGCCCTACTTACACACAGCATTTGAAATAATCGTAGGCCCAGCACCGGTTGTTATTGTATCGGGCAGACGGTTTCAAACATCTGCAGGCAGTTGTGGCCTTCAGTTCTCTCTTTCTCTTACAAGTTTCATACAGTTTTTGCTATATTTACGTTCGGAAACTCCACAATCCTTCATGTTACAATAACTTACAGGTTCATTTCCTGGTATTTCTTCGCTTTGCACATAGGAAATCCCAACATAAGTTTTTAAGAAATAAAACCTTCTCTCTGCGCCATAGGCTTCAGCATTTGATTTTGTAGAAATAGTCTGAAACTGTATATAAAGTGACATTTTATTTTATTGGTTTGACAAATGGTCCTGCAAATTCCATTCAGGGCCTGTAGATTTTAAAGCCTACATGCCCTGACAGGCAACTGGCAAATCAAAGAATTGTAAACACTGCTTACACCAATTTTCTTCTGTCTTCTGACTGAATGCCCATATTGCCTACTGAGTTTGTTATTGCCTACTGAAACAGATGTCTGCTGTGTACTGACTGAATGCCCTGCCGAGTCTGTTTTCTAGTGCCTACTGCCTAAAATCCATACTGCCTACTGATGGATTTTTACCACCCACAGACTTAATGCCTGCTGCCTACAGACTCTCTTTTTCTGCCTAATGACCTTCCGTATCAGGACCCTCATGGTGGTGATAAGATCACTGTCAGAAGAGAAGCAATAGGTTGACTTTTGTGTTTGTATTTGTAAATTCCCATTTGGCAGAGATGATGTCATGCAGAACTGCACTGTGAGAATTATACCATAATTTCAGATCACCTTACACCCATTGATGACTACTTTATCAGCAGATTCTCCCAAGCAATGATGGTTCAATGAAGAGCTAATAGTTAACAAAATCAAAACATGTTTTTGGACAATTCCGTCTGTGGTAAAGTTAGAAAATTCCTAAGATTGTAACAGTGGATGTTATTACAGACAATAATTAGAGAGAGCGTTATTAAGGAATAAAAGAGTGGCATGTTGACAAGTGTCAAATATTTGAATTGTAGAATAAGCATCTCTGCAACTTTCAAGTGAATGAAATTAACTGTTTCCAAGGAACTGACTATACTCTCCTTGTCTTGGTGAATGCAATTCTTCCTTAAGAACAGCAGGTGGAATATTTTAACGGAACAACATTTTTAGCTGGCCTCTATTTTAACTTTGTTGAACGAGCATTTTTATTTTCATTTCATTTCATATTTCAAGGAGTGATAATGACATGAGAAAGAGTTTTATTTATAAGGGGCTTATCTTAGTGATATGAATTCATTTACCTGAAAATACAAACTGGTAACATTTTTGTATTCCATCTTTATCACCATATTAACCTGGCTGGCAAATTAAATGAAAACTGAAAAAGAAATCATTTGCACCAAGTCTTTTACAGTATGAATGGCTGAAATGGTCCAGTCTTTGTCACTGGACCGGCTACAGTGACCCAATCATTGTAACCTCATGGGTTTACATTTGACTGAGAAGAAATAGTCATTATATGATTGTGAATCAGTCGTCATTTCTTGACTGGCTGAAATAATGCAGTCTTCATAATCGGATCGGTAGAACCAGTCCTGTTTTCTTCTCATGGCTGAAATGTTGATGGTCATCCAACTTCCAAACTGACCCTTAATATGTGCAATATTGTGTGAAAATCGGAGATTTGCTGTGTGCTCAGTATGTTGTGTGCTTGAACTATTGGAGACATGCTGCCAGTAAATAAGTTGTTCCTAATCAGGGCTCCTTTTCAGATTACATCAGCCCCTACCGTCATATTAAACAGTTAAATATGTTCATTGGCTTCTACAATTTAAATAATTCAGGGATAAGGATAAAATCAGTATTCTGTTGCTAGTCAGAAGTACACAGTTACTGTTAACATCATACAGTTAATATTTTGTTGATATTGAACACATACAAGAAGATATTAAGATAAGTTGCCACACCCCACACCCCACACCCCACACCCCACACCCCCAAAAGCATTATTTTTTATGTTTCTAACTGTTACTTCAGGTTAATTCCGAACTGGTCCAAACTTTTATTCATACCAAGGGTGGGTAACTCTAATGTCTTTTCAGTTTGCAAGCCTGTAAATAATTCAATGACATATAAATCTTAAAACCTACAGATTTTGCTAGGGACTTTTGTATCATGAACTGACTGTGATTTTGAGATATCAGGAAAAGCTCTAGAAGTACAGCGGAGAAACTTATTTCCTGTCACATATGTCTAATTACCTGCCCTTCTTCTTGCTCTTCACCTGGAGAGTCCAGATTAGTAGATCTGTCAACTCTAAATGTATTGCAAATATACTGACCGAAAGAAATAAGGGAACAGCAAGGAAGATCAGCATGTTGACAGGCACATCCAACATATCACTTCAACAGCAGAGATTGAAAGAAACATGCAAAACCACCATTTCATGTGACATTATGTTCACGTGAAGCTCATATTCTTAACAAAACCCTCTTCACAAATTGTTCCCGTATTTTTTTCCACGGTATATGTAATTGTATGTATGTACAGCAGACCTATATCTTGTAGAAATATAAAGTAGATTATTACACTACTCTTTATAACGCTCCATATGAACTCAACCACTGAGCATTGCGCTGGTCCATCGTTATAAGACGGACATGGGCTACATGATGAAATTAACATGTATGGAATAAATATATTATTGGAGACTATTTATAATATTGGATGTATAGAAGGCTGCATGTGTTATTGCTGCTCTGTCATGAGTCCTGTTACTTAAGCTTTGCGATAACACTGGGAGGAGAATGGAAATACATGTATGTGAATGGCACAAGTGTTTAAACTAAGCTGATCCTGTGTATAATCATCAAAAGCGGGGCATCGTTGTTACTGCCGCACCTCCATCTGTTCGTTTATTGTTTGTATTTTTTGTATTATTACAAATTAAGTTCATATTGGTGACACAAAGGACATATGTTGAACAGCATAAGAAACGCAATTTTCAAAAAAATGAAGTCTCATAAAGGTAAGCATTTATGTTTATGTGTTAGCATTTATGTTTATGTCTGCTGTTTAGAAACTTGACAAAAAGCCAGAGTTGCATTTCTTTTTCTGTTCAGTATAGTTGCTCCAATCTCACTTCTATCCTACAACCCCAGTCAAGTTATTTCTTGTTTCCCCTGAAAAAAATAATATATCCTGTTAAAGACATTCATGTACCTCTGCCAGGCTCAAGATATTAGTTCTATTTATTTGTATACATATACACTAGGGTTGTTTTTGCAATCAGAGTATGTTGCAGGTTGACATTGGCAGTTGTATTGTTTGTTTGTATGGCAGGGAACAGTCACAATACTTGTTAACTGATCTGTGGAGATGTTAGTTTCATGGATATTCAGACATTCGGAAGGGCGCTATTTTCATCATTAACAGCAAGGCCTGATTAAATAACTTATTTTTGTTTCTCATGAATTTTTAAATATGGAAAAGGGGAATTTCTTTTTTTCATACAGATATAAACTTCATGAAATAGCTATTCTCATCTGATCTGTTTTAGGGCAAAGTTGTTGTGAAATCAGAGCCTAGTGGTTAGAGCATTCACCTGTCATGCCAGAGAACTAAGTTCTTTTTCTCACATGGGTACGAAGTGTGAATCCCATTTCTGGTGTTCCTGTGGTGATATTACTGGAATATTGCTGAAAGCGGCGTAAACTTTTACTCGCTTGTCTTTGCAAAGGTTCACTTCTGGTACAAATTGGGTTTAAAATCTTGTTTACATTAACGTAAATGTACATTTAATGTGAAACATATTCATTGCAAAATTCAATGTATGGGAAGGAAGGTCATGATAAACAAGAATTCCATTTAGAAGCCTAAACTGTTGAGTTTTATGAGTGACAACATGATTAGAATCAAGAATTCAGTGGCTGGCACCACGTATGTATGCAAGATGATGCATGTTTACTAACCCATAGACCATCAGTGATAACAAAACCTTTCAATAAGCATAGATTGTTGTGTTTTAAACCAGCCATACTCTTGAAATGGAAACAACCAACTGGAATCTGAGTGGTTTCTTGTTGATAGGACCAGATCCAATGCCATTGCCTCATCCAACTCTCATTGGTTTTATACTTGTGTTCGGATTCAGTCTCCCTTTGTGTTATCTGTTACATGCTGTGCCCTTATCAGGTGGCTATGGGACATTGTAACACAGGACACTATGGGTAATGACTGATTGTGACATAGTGTAGCACTACAGTCAGTGATGGTCATGACATTGTATCATTACATAACAGCAGTAGTTGGAATGTGATTGAAATTCAAGGTAATATAACAGCCAGTGACTACAATGTTCTTGTAATGCAGTGTGACAAATCAGTGACTGTTACTCAGTGTAACATAATGTAACATGACAGTCATTGCCTGTAGAGTGATTGTGACAGTGTAACATGATGGTCACTGACTGTAGTGGGATTGTGACACAATGTAACATAACGGTCACTGACTGTAGTGGGATTGTGACTCAATGTAACATAACGGTCACTGACCAGTGTTATTGTAACACAATGTAACATAACGGTCACTGACTGTAGTGTTATTGTAACACAATGTAACTTTTTTATTGGGTAGTCATACTTCAGTTCATCTACACACTTGTGTCTCTAGTCAGCACATGCAGAGCTCTCAAAGGAGGAAGACATATGAAGAGGAACTTGTGACAAATTCTGCTGAGGTATTAAAGACAATACATATTAACCAGTCGGCTACACAGGAAACACTGGTACATATTTTGCCTACATAATCATTTCGTAAGTCATCAGTTCTTCCCAGATCTGTATCAGCTACTTTCTGATACCTATGCTGAATACGCCTTAATGTTTTGGGTGTAGTGACTATTTTTAAA
The DNA here is from genome assembly GCF_037392515.1 of Haliotis asinina. NCBI lineage: Eukaryota > Metazoa > Mollusca > Gastropoda > Lepetellida > Haliotidae > Haliotis > Haliotis asinina. Next base: position 30,890,874 of record NC_090293.1, on the reverse strand, counting down.
CAGCTTATTAAATGACAAACGGTTCCCAGTGATTTCTCAGACAAATTTTTAGATTATTTAGCACATATATTGATATATATAGTTGTTAAAGCATTCATTCATCACGCTGAACAGACAGATTTAATTCTTGACGCTGATGTACAGTGTGTGAAGCCCATTTCTGGTGTCCTTGGGCATGATATTGGTAGAATAGTGAAAAAAAAAACAGTGTAAAACCACACTCAGCATCAATATTTTGTCAGGGCATGGGGGCAGCCTCGTTGTTGAACTGTTAGTAACGCCAAAGACCCATTTTGATCTAGATACGATAAGTGTACCTCATTTCTGGTGTCCCCTGCTGTGATATTGCTGGAATATTGCTGAAAATGTTGTAAAACGATACTCACCCAATATTTTGTCAGTAAAGCCCTGACATAATTCAGGCACAATGTTAGCCCAATTTAGGCAAGGCTTTAATTTTCTCTAGCAAACAACATACAGCATTGATACACCACAAATCTGCAGTATGTGGTCATCAGTAATTAGTGAATGTAGAGAGTACATGCTGGGAAGTGCTGAAGATGCGTTCATTGAAATCATATAGAAATATTTTGATCATTTGTAGATTCTGCCCCCGTAGCTCAGTACCTCGTAGAGTGAAAGTCTCTGGGAAGGTTAAACAAACTGGTGCTAATTCAGACATTCCGTTGACTTTGTTAACTATGTTCTGTGTTATCCACAGATAGCATAGTACTTAACATTTAAAACCAATTCCATTACATTGACTTTTTTTCTTATATTTGAAGTACTTCTTTCAAACGTCACCGTTTACTACAGCTTTTTGTGTCTCAGTTCAGTTGGACTCCTGTCTTCATTCATTGTTTAGAGAGTAATTATCAAGACGAAACCTATAGGTTAGAATTAGAACCCTGTCCCACTGTCTAGGACAATCTGATGTAAGATTGGTCTTCATCTTCATCCTTCAGCATACCAGTAGATGCATAATTATTTGTACGGGTTTCAGATGTCTGAATCTTTTAATCTTGATATTGACAAGAATGAAAATGATAATCAGAAATGTCTTATTTCAAATGAGTTCAAGCATGGTAAGATGTTGGGGTTTTCTCCTCAAACACTCGTCTGAAAACGGAAAATTCCCTGGAGATAACAACGCTAAATTTATTAGTGTATAAAATCAACATATCATGAGGTTCTTTTCAATATTCTCATTTGCAAAGCAACCACTGCCTAGGCTTTCCCACAATGAGCTGTGTGATAGTTAAGTATATAAGTTCAACCAAATTTTCCTTCTGTTTTAATTTTCATGTCACAATCAAATAACTTATTATTACATTTATCAAGTTTCTATATGCAACACCTGTACATATCGCCCTTTGTATTGTCCAATTTCTCCCCCACTAAAATCAAATGTCCCCAGCTCAAGGGAGACAACTGTGACAAGGGAGACAACTCTAAGATAGGTGTTACAAGGCCTACTTGCCAGTTTTCTCTTAGCAGTATGGCTTATAGAAATTATGTGCTTCATTTATTTTCCCCATACAGATTTCTTACTGGGAAAATTATTAAATCAGTTTCTTTACTCAAATATTAATATTGTTCTCAAATATTTATTACTGAATTCTCAATGTCTAGGGCTACATTTCATTCTTGCCATTGTCTATTCTCAAAATGGCTTGATGACTATTTTGTATGAGATAAATGTATTGTATCTACAATATTTGTTTGGAATAGTGTACATTGAAAGGTGCATACTTCGGTGCATATGTGAATATTGCTACCTAACTGGTGGAGGAGACCCACATCTCATGAAGCCAAACATCAACATCATAGCTTGTTGTGTCTACATCCGATTCAGTCTGTACATGTTGGGATAATGTTGATTTAATTCTAATTTTGTTCATGCAGTGATATGGGGGTGGTGAGGTAGCCTTGCGGTTCAAGTATCCGCTTGTAGAATATTGCTGAAAGAGTCATACAACCATACTCACTCACTCATGCTGCAGCAATAAATACTTTCTCACTTACGGATTACTTATTGCATATATATTATATTTGTTTCTGTAGTTTCTGCAGGAAGTTGGAAAAAATTGGAAAATGCTAAAAATGTCATCAGATATTTTCAGGTTGAAATGGAAGCTACTCATAAACACAAAAAGATTTTCATTAAGGCTTATTTTCAATTGGACATTTTATTTTATTTTGCCAATTTATTTGAATATTTTGACAATTTAGGGTTTCATAATTTTGGGTTTAGAATTGTTTTATTATATTTTGTTAACTTTGTGGGGAAATGTGTTTAGGTAAAATATGTTTAAGAATATAGACTGACTAGGTACCTGGAACATTACAGAATAGCAGTTTTTGAGCTGTCAGCATTATCCCACAAGCATCAGACTGTTCCATCCAACAAGCCAATGTATGACTCAGGACCATTTCTCCTTCCACCAGTAACCATGGTAACCAGACACTGCATATATGCAAAATATGTTATACCAGGTCAGTTCAACAAGCAGCAAGTACTTAGAGGAACGGAAAATCAAAAGGTACCCTGTCTTCATCAGGTATCAAGGTGTCCAGACTTCATCAGGTATCGGTACCCAGAATTTATCATGTATCTTGGGTACCCAGACTTTTTCGGGTATCAGTGCTGGCAATCTATGATTCCTTCAATTACTTCACTATGTCTTGTGTAGAAAATTAATTTGTGTCCCAGACCTCTGTAATCTTTAACCTGGAAACTCATATGCAGATATCATTATGGTAATAGTTCATTTCCATATATGATCTCAGAAGACAAATTTGTATTTTCAAATTGATTCCTTTAGCCTTATTTGCATTTCACTTAAATAACATTCATATTTGGATGATTCAATAATCTTTTGTTTAGAGAACCTGGCAATGCTTTGAGATTTAAAATCATGCAGTCACATGATCATATCCGTAAAAGGATCTTTCTAACTTCTTCATCCATCATTGGTACAAAGGGAGATAACTGTGATCAGACAGTCTGAAAGGAAATGAACTATTGTTTGATATGTGCCTTATAGTTAATGGGTTGAAGGAGACGGAGGGGGAAAAAGGGGGACCATGCAAGTTTAGATACATTTGGTTAAATATCCACACTGTATGCATGTTGCATTTTCAAAACAGTAAGCGTGAGCACTGTATGAAGTAATGGCTTATGAATATATGTATCTATGTATTTACCTGGCTATTAGAGTGTTAATGATAGAACTGTACTGTCCATTTCTTCCAATCAAACAGGTATATCCGGAATGTCTGTCTTGTCATAGGCTGGGGCCCTAGTGTAGTACAAGCGATGGTGTATCGAAAACACCAATGTAGATCTGTATAGCAGGCTGTTGTGACCTTGACCCACTTCTGTGTTACTGGCAAGGTCATGTGTCCTTGACCTTGTGTTGTCATCAAGGTCACATGACCCTGCTTCACTTCTGTGTTATTGGTAAGGTCAGATGACTTATGCCTATTTCTGTGTTATTGGCAAGGTTATCGTGACCATGACCCACTGACATGTATCTGTCAAGGTCACAGCCTTGACCCACTTCTGTGTATCAGGCAAGGTGTCTGTAGTTGCTGTGTGACCAATCGCACGTACATTCTTATCCACGTCCTTGCGGCAGAGGGGGTCTGTGAACATTTGATTGTGAAATATTTTTTATAAGGCTGCCCTTTATGATAACTGAGCATAAAGAGGCAGGCATCAATTATCATTGACTAGAATGAATAAAAATATAAGAAATAAAGATTAGTTTGCGTTTTTATTGTCAAAGATGACAGCAATTCATGGAGAAGAGATGCCTGAATAACTCCATTATAGATTTGAAATAGCCTATGGTTATCGATTCTTCACCAATTTCTGATGACATCCAAAAATAACTGACTTTCCAGACAGAGGACATACTGCCACTATTTCAGTGCTTTAGCTGCTGAAATACATATAAACATTCGACGGGTGGGGTGTCAGTCACAATCAGGGTGAGTTCCTGATAAACAAGTTTTACATAGCTGTAGATAATACACTTTGGGCAGCAGGGTTGAACCACATGCTTATCATGGTATAACATTTATAGTGTCTAATACCATGATATTACTGGCCAGTTGCTGAAATGGCTTATAACCATACTCACAAACACACTTTGGAACTCCAACCTGAGTTTAGCATGAAATACAACTGCATATACCACTGGACCAACTCCCAGTGTTATGTTGCAACAAACAACTTCAATAATAAGCTCCATTACAGGTGAATGAGTTTAGTTGACGCCACACTCTGCAATATTCCAGCTTTATGGCAGCGGTCTGTTAATAATCATGTCTGGACCAGACAATCCATTGATCAACAGCATGAGCATCAATCTGCACAAATGGTAACCAATGACATGTCAACCAAGTCAGCAAACCTGACCACCTGAGCCCTCTTACAACAAGCATGGTTGCCTCTACATCATGAGTGCAGAATCAAACCACAGTTCACAATGAGTGAGCATTCAACTGGTCTCTGGGGTAGCCCAGTTAAGCAAAATTGCAGCAATATCATGGCGGATATCTCCAGAAATGGGCTTCACACATTGTGGGCAACTGAACACAAGCCTTTTTAGTAAGACAAGCGAGTGCTTCAAACACTGGCTACCACACCTCGCCTGTTTTAGTGAGAATTTTGCACTCCCCTGTTACGGTGTGAATTTTGCACATCACTGCTGCTTTCATTTCAAATGGACCTTCTTTTCATGCAACTTAGCAGCAGCTTTCTTCTTCATCATCTGCAGTCTTTTGTCAGCACTAGCTGCGGCTGTTGATGGGGCGGAGCCACTTGACTGCTTGCCGCTGCCACTTGATGACACACTTGTAGATGAGCTGGATGACTTGGAGGAGCTGGATTTGGAAGAACTGGAACTCTTCTCGGAATGGTCTGACTTCTGTGATGAAGTTTTACCTGACTCTGATTTCTGGGATGTCAGCTTGCTTGACTCCTTCGAGCTAAACTTATCAGTTTTCTTTGATGACTCTGACACCTTGGGTTTTGCTGTTTCGCTTTTCCCAGCAAGATTAGCTGCCAGACTTGCCAGGCCACTGAGAGGCTTAGAGTTGCCAGACTCTTTACTGCTGACACTCTTGCTGGTAGTTGGCTCCTTGACCACTGCGGTCTGTGAACCATGAGGAGAGAATAGAGTTAGAAGGCTAAGCAGTTCAAAGGTCCTTATGAAGGACAGAGACGTATATGGGAGCATCAGTGGCATTTTGCTGTGAGGAAACAGCAAGAATACTTTCAGATATTCAATTCACAAAATACACCTTAAAATTAAAACCCAAGTCTGATCTGCTAGAGTTCAGCATACTCAGCCAAACATATCCTTTAAGGGAATGTTTGATATTTGTGTAACACCACATTCAGTATTCAGCTTTTGGGGAAGTCTGTAAATAACTAAGTCCAGACCAGAAAATCTGGTGATCAACATCAACAGCATTGATGCTATTGTGATATGATGACGTGTCAACCAAGTCTGTGAGTTAGCTGTCTCTTATGACAAGCATGGGTTGCTGAAGAAAATTTCTAATCAGGATTTTCACAGATTTTAAAAGAATTGAAGTGCATGTGTTTTTATGACACTATGTGGTCAGAACATACTGCTACTTAACACAACATCCATGGCAATCCACAGAATATTATGGCATTTATGACACCATGATATTATTTTAGAAAAGATTGTGTGATGGTAACAATGATTTTTTAATTGAACGTTTATGAAATTTCAAGTTCATTAATGAAAAGAGATGATCTTTCCAGTGTGAAATGCATTTTGAAAGAATAATGAGCAATACTGCATCACAGTTTCAGACAAGATGAAAACATACAGACACATGTTTCACAAATTTCCATGGTATCAACCGTAAGGGAGAAACTATAACTGTCCTCCAAGCAGTTTACTAGAATGACCCTGACCTTTGCATCCATTCTCCTGAAGGGCAGTACATTGGCAGGTGTGGTGTCAGTCTTGCTGGGCTTGGTGAAGAGAGGGGGAGACTCCTTGCTCTGTGCCACAGCCGAAGAGGAGGAGGAAGACTTCGGCTTTGAGGGCTTGGATGCCTGCTGTGTAACAGATACAGTGTTTGCAATACTTTACTACAGGTATTAACATCTACAGACCCTGAATGAAATCTGAAAACAAAACACACAACACTGTACACACTTTCACACTGTTTCTACCATATCAGTTAGCAAAGACTATGGCACAGAGAAATCTGTATTTTAATAAAGACAAAGCAAAGAAATAACAGGAAGTGGAACTGTAAGTCATCACCACATAATCAATCATGGATGGTTCTTGAATGTTAAAAAAAAAAGGGGAAAGATTCTCTTTGAGAAAAATAAGGGCCTGCAAATATTTGAAACTGACCCGATGCAATAACATCCTGCGCTGAGTCTCCCTAAGGGTCGGCAATTATTTCATTAACTGCCATGAACTACATACATTGTCATGTTATGAACATATATTTACAGAGAGACATGTTCAAGTAGCATTACTTGATATTTCTGGAATAATACTTGGAGCACACTCACTCACTCACTCATCATGTAGGTTAACACTTGCATCACGAACATAAACAGATTCTCACATTGCCTATCAAGAAATATATTCTCATATTATCAGCATCCCCTCAAAATATATATTTTACATTTTACATTATTATCACAAAAACAAGACCATTTTCAAATTAACTGTCATGGAAATATACACATTCTTACATTCTGTTCTCGAGGAAATTGTAACATCAATCGCCATAAAGATACATGCATTCTCAATTTACTTGCACATGGCACCATTGCTAACTTTTCAATGCTGTGTTGAAATGGTAAAAATCCAGACCTAAAATGAAACTGAAATATTTTGAAACGAATAAAAGCTGTTGCTGACAGGGACAGTTGTAACGGCAGTGGGTCATGAGAAAGAAGACCCAGGGCTAACAGACATCAGAAGGTGTTCTTGTCAAACCCAGATACCTACCATCTTCTTCATGGACTTGGAGCACCGGGAACAGTACCACACAAACCTTGGGTCATTCACATCCTGCTCTGTGACAGGCGGCCGGTGACATTCCTGTAACCATGGGAACAAATTGGCTAGACTCATCAATACATGGACATTGATGATACAGGCAGTTGATCATCTGGTCTCACCATGCATTCATATCAGAGTGAGTTGAGTTTGATACATTTTGCTATTTCTGAAAATTTTTCAATCACGGTTCACAATTTTGTTAAGAAGTCAACAGTATCTACATAAAGCAGTTCTTACACTGACCATGACATTGTAATCACTGTGATGCAGTTCTGGAGCTTCACTTACTGACTGATACAAAATGTAAATTTCTATTTACCAAGTGATACAAGCTGTGGAGCTGTACTTACCAAGTGATACAGGTTGTGGTGAGTGGGTGAGTTTAGTTTTACGCCACACTCACCATTATTCCAGCCAGTGGCAGCAGTCTGTGAATAATTGAATCTTGACCAAACAATCCAGTGGCCAACAGCATCAATCTACATCCTTGGGAACCGATGACATTTGTCAGCCAAGCCAGTGAACGTGACCATCCGATCCCGTCAGTCGCCTCTTCCGACAAGCATGGGTTACTGAAGATCAGTTCTAACCTGGACCTTCACGAGTTACAGAGATGGAGCTCTATGTACCAGGTGATACAGGTTGTGGAGATTATGATACAGATAGCAGTATATACTTACCTGGTGATACAAGTTGTGACACTCCTGGCACTCTACTAATTGATTTCCAGAGCTGACATCGAATTGCCTGGAACATGAAATGGTGGCCATAGTCGTGTATCTTGTATACTTATAACAAACCCATCAACCCCAACATTGTAACCATAGAATACACACGAGTTGCTTCTCAGGCATCCTTGATAATACCCAGGGTACCTACTCCAATAAATTTCCACTTGTACCCTGGATACATCAACGGCACCATAATTGTATTACCTTCCTTTGCTGGTTCCGCCTTCCAACAGTAGCCAATCAGAAAAGTCATTACAACGGAACTGGCTATACTGGCGGTCATAGCTGCCAAGGTTTGCTTGCTGTGCCGCTCAGATTTAGTGAAATATCATACAAATTGATATTTCTGAAACTGTACAAAAATATATGCAAGAAATCTACCTCTTTCATGGTATCTCTGCAACAACTGGGTTGCCAAGTTTAATCAGTTAGATAAAAGAAGCAAAAGTTAGTTATGATAGAGGTCTTGTTCAGCTGCAGCTTTCCAGCACAGACACCTGATTGGATAAAAAGTCAGCAAAGGGAGGTAATACAATTATCGTAACATCCATCAAAGCATCCAGGGTACTAGTGGAGATTTTTTTTTCGGAATGTATACCCTGGAGATTATCAAGGATGGTCCTAAAAATGCAAATGGATCATTATTTATCTTGTTTGAATTTCTTGTTCCCTATGATGTTCCTACGATGTTTCCTTTGTCTTTCAGTATATTTACAAGGTCTATATTTCATGTGATTATCAATCTTTAGTGTCCCACTTATGCACAGTGGGTGAGTTTGGTTTAACTACACTTTGAACAGTCAAATCATGGCATGTCAGCTTGATGTCTGAGGAAGGAAGTCACAGATTTTCACCATTGGGTGAAAGCAGGTTGATCAGAAGCTGACACAGTTCAAAATCTGGAATTCCAACCCACTACCATAGGCTCTGGCACGCCTAAACATGAACCTCTCCACAGCAAACTTAATCAGCATAGACTACTCAGGAGCCAGCAGCAAACCCTCAGCCCCAAGGAGATCTGTGCACTAAAACAGATGTAATTCTATGTTGAATAGCTTGAGTCCACCTAATCATGGATATCAAAGATAACTTTAAGAAAGTATGAGAATATTTATGAACATAATGCCTAGCACATTATTATTGTGCTAGGCATAAGGCTGGACATAAGCAGGATAATTAATGCCTGGCAAATTCACCAAACATTATGTCGATAAATAAAATGAATTTCCACAATCACGACAATACTCAGTAAAATGGCGTGCCTGTTAAAAGCTGAATGTCTAAGTGTGCGTCCTTGAGAATGGTGACCTACCTGCAGACAACACACGATATTCCAAGGTCAAAGGCAAAGTCGTCTGCATCCATGCTTCTCTCTTCATCCGTTGACTCATCATCTACAGCCGCTTCCTTTTTCTCTCGTTCCTTCTCTCGCTCCTGTCTTTCTTTCTCTGCTCGCTCCCTCTCTCGCTCTTTCTTCTCCTGCAATTTCCTTTCTTTCTCCTTGGCCTCCTTCTCCTTTCTCTGTTTCTCCTTCTCTCGCTCCTTCTCTTTCTCACGACTCGATTTGGATGATTCTTTCTCTGAAGGTGCCTGCGAATCCAGCCTTGGTTTCTTGGAATCCTGTGAGGACTCTGTCACATTCTGAGACAACTGAAGCAAATGAGTTAGGTTACCAACAGAATGGGACAAGAGATGGAGCTGCATATAACCATGGTAACCAGTGTTAGAAATAACTCATAACAAGTAAACAGGTCAGTTTGAGCCTGGTCTTAAATACACGACATGTTTTTATGGATAACAGCTACTATTTATTCTTCTAATAACCTTTGTATGTTTCAGAGCTAATTCTTTTGAATTTGACGTGATGAAGGTGCAAGAAATAGCTTGGCAACATTGTATAAAGAATAAAAAGAAGTTGTCACCCATAAAAACGTGTCATGTTTTTATGTCCGTCTAACTTCTAAATGCTTTTCAAAAACTTGAGTCTTGTCTATAGCTAGTCTATAATGAAAGTTCAAACTTGTCGACAACTCTGTGTTTTCATTTTTTAGCAACATGATAAATTTACACATCTTGTCTTGGTTTCTAAAAGGTGCCAACATGACACACTCTTTTGATTTCATGCATCAGGGCTCCTAATATGGGCTGTATCTGCATATGTACGGATAAAAAATATTGCTTTATTGTTTATTGACCTGTTTACACAAGGCTAGCAATGTTGTGGTGCATATATGACACGAAACACGAGATTACTTAAATGCTATCCTTTCAGTACTCTTATACTGAATAACCAAGGCGTACGTACTCCTTGTGTTGAAAAAATATCTGGAGCCTTAGGCATGAAGCAAACAAGGAAACATGAAAGAACATTGCTGCACTCATTCTCATCTATTTCACGCAACAAACAAGCATAAGAAATCCATGATTACTGGATGCTCACAGAGTCACGACTCAGAGATGTAATGAGCGAGTGAGTGAGTTGAGTTTTACGCCGCACTCAGCAATATTCCAGCTATATGGCAGCGGTCTGTAAATAATTGAGTCTGGACCAGACAATCCAGTGATCAACAACATGAGCATCGATCTGCGCAATTGGGAACCAATGACATGTGTCAACCAAGTCAGCGAGTCTGACTACCCGATCCCGTTAGTCGCCTCTTACGACAAGCTGAGTCGCCTTCAGAGATGTAATGACCAAGCTACAAATGCCCCCAGCAACCTCATCTCGGGTCAGTAAGAAGTCACAAAAGGAGGTTAACCACCTTCTCAAAATTCCTCTTCTCTGCATCCCGCTTGCGATTTGTGTCTTCCTCCTGTTTGTTCTTGGAGGGCTTCTCTGACTCATTAGACCCACCCTGGAGTGAGACAGACATGATGTTCAAATGTTTAGATCATCCCTAGATATGCAGTATCTAAGGTATAGTCTGGTAGAAAATGTTTCAGGACGGTGTTTGGTAACTTTACTTTAAAACTATAAGTGCTATCCGTTTTCAATTTGGTATGAGCCTTTATAATTCTTCTACCATTGAGGATTTTAATTGTCATGACTTATCACTCGATAATAAGAAAGTTGTCTATAAGAGCTGTCATTATTTCAAGTGACAACAACACCTCACATGTTAAGGGTGTTGAGCTACTTACCAGAACAGTGACCGTTGGTCATGCAAATAGGCAGGTCACATGTCACATTCTTACATTATGCTCGGCAGGTCATATCACATGACTTCAAGCACGTGCATTTTGCACTAGTTAACAGTGTGGTGTAGGGCAGAAGGGGTCATCTCAAAATCAAATATGTCACATAATTTATGTGATGTTTTCAAATTGCTAATGCGATGTCTTTTCATGCACATGTAAATAACAGAGCATTTTGATTGTTTAGTTTCCATGAAAATATTTTGAGCTTGGAAGTAGTTAGGGGACAGGTTTATTTGCTAGGCATTATTCACATTCCATTAATCATATTTCTGTGAAACTATGCATGTACACATTACTGAAGTGGGTCTTTGATTTGTATTTGGGGGGTTGATCATTTACATGTTTTCCTCAAATTTTTCAAGATTTTTCAATCACAAAGCATCTCTTCTTCGGACAGGTCAGTATCTGATTCATCTCCAAGATGTATTAAGATTGGTGGGATGGTCTCTTCTCTAATACCATCTAGTTTCCAGTACTCATTTTCAACTGCCAATACATGTTTGACACAGGCCTCCCACCGACTGATATCAATCTCCCGTATTTCCATATGAACAATTTTTTTTAATGTCAGGTAACTTGAATGTCGTGTTTGTAGCGTGATACCTTCCCCTTGATATCCCCCCATATCAATTCCATTGGATTCAAATCGCAATGGTAAGGCGGTTGTCGTAGAACCTCGTGACCAGCGTTCTTCAACATATTGTCAATGGCATAGGAAGGAGGTGGTTTGTGCTGTAACACAAGCTCATACAACACTGGTTTTGTTGCTTTGTCAGGTCTCAGATGTTGTTTCTGTCAAGCCATTCAATGATCTCTGCTTTACGACAATTGGATGTTGGACACCGATTGTCAGACTCACTGCAACTGTGGTATGGAGCATTGTCCTTGACTACCAAGGACTTTTCTGGAAGGGCTGTGATCAGTTGTTCTTCTACATACTGTGTAAAGACGCTCCTGTCTGTCAGGATGCTGCCATTGTTAAGATGCTATATGGGAGGCATTTACCCATGTCTCGTCTAGATACACCGGTTCGTAACCATTGGCGCGTTTTTTTCTAATTGTTCTCAAGTAATTTACTCTTGATTTTACGATGTCATGCCGTTCACACATGGCAAGTTTTATCCCCTGAACATTTTATATTTGTAACCAAATTTCAGCAACAATTGCATATAGTATAGCGAGAGACATCAAGCTCGTGGTCTTCAGCAAGGATTTGTTTCAATCGCCGTATTGACACATGCTCATTTTGACGTATTAGTTTTCTAATTGTGTCCCTGACAAGCCTTTGATCAAAACTATCCAGTTTTAATTTCCTACCAACTTTTGAGATGGTCCCTGGAATGTCCGTAGACGAGGCATGGATAATTCCAGTCAACACACCCTTTGAGAGATCCAAGGCATGTTGGGTCCGTTTGAAATACTTTTCAGGGGCTATAAATAGACGGCTCCTTTCACTTTCTCGTTCGAAATAATTATAGATTTTTCTAATAATGTCTTTTGCATCAGCCGACAAATTGGATGTAGACATTTCTCTATGTGTAGATGTATGTGCACTTCATGCAATGCACATGCTTGAAGTCATGTGATATGACCTGCCGAGCATAATGTAAGAATGTGACATGTGACCAGCTTATTTGCATGACTTGGTCACTGCTCCGGGAAGTAGCTCAACACCCTTGACCTGTGAGGTGTTGTTGTCACTTGAAATAATGACAGCTCTTACAGACAACTTTCTTATCAAGTGATAAATTATGACAATTAAAATCCTCAATGGTAGAAGAATTATAAAGGCTCATACCAAATTGAAAACGGATAGCACTTATAGTTTTAAAGTAAAGTTACCAAACACCATCCTGAAACATTTTCTGCCAGACTATAGGATAAAAGCAGTTCAAATTTTTTTGACAACAACTACGGAGCTTTTCGCAAAATTATTCTATAAAATAATATTGTGTAATATTTTCTGACACAAATAAATTCCTCAAAATGATTTCAGACTTATCTTATCTGTCTTTTTACCTTCTTTGATTGACCAAAAGTCACCTTCAAAAGATAAATGATCATTATTCTGGCAAAAGGGAGCTAATGGGAAGAAAAAACAGCCAACAAAATTATTGTGGCCATATATTGGCCAGACCTTATGATCCCGCCTCTGAGCAATCACATCATCAAGCATGGCCTTGAGCTGAGCAGCTGAGTCCTTGTTCCGGGAGTGTAGCAGCTTGAGAGCCTTCACAAACATGGGGTCTAGCTCCAGGGAGGCCATACTGTCCTCTGTGAGATGTTTCCTGTTCAGCAGTCTGAAACGTGACGAGGGAAGAACACATTTTTATTTTTTTTCTCACAGAAATACAGCTTGGATAGTTTAGCACGTGTTAATGAGTTGTAGATTCAGTCACACTCGTTCTGACAGAAACTCAGTCTTATGGTGGAGAAATGGATGATCGGGACACAGCAAAGTAAAGATTATTTTTTTAAAGTGGCAATAAAAAATAGTTACACGCTCAAATAAAAGGGACATACTGATGCCCAAGCAACACATTTCACTTTTTTATTTAGCTTAATGGGATGTAAAATGGACTTGGGGAGTTTTATTCCAAAGTGATAACAAACACATTGTTCCCCCATGACCGACCTGTGCCAAGATGCCTTGCATAAGGAAATGGTTAGTTACATCTGCTAGATAGGGTGACATCATTACGGATATGGAGTGAGTGAGTTGAGTTTTACGCCGCACTCAGCAATATTCCAGCTATATGGCATCAGTCTGTAAATAATCAAGTCTGGACCAGACAATCCAGTAATCAACAGCATGAGCATTGATCTGCGCAACTGGGAACCAATGACAGGTGTCAATCAAGTCAGCGAGCCTGACCACCCGATCCCATTCGTTGCCTCTTACGACAAGCTGAGTGGCCTTTTATAGCAAGTATGGGTTGCTGAAGGCCTATTCTACCCCAGACCTTCACAGGTCCACGGATATGGATATCACAAAGTATGCAATGTTACAAACAGGGCTGAAACAGGAACCCGGGTACTCGAGTATGAGGCAGGTAGGAGCACTATTTTCGTAGTAACATTCTACACATGCACTCTCCCTCTCACTCCATGTGTAGTTGTGTCAATCACCATCCAACATTTTGTCTTATTTCAAGCTGACTGAAGACAAGCTGAAAATAGAATGCTTGTTATGTGCCATAAAGCTTTCATAATTAGCAAACTTTAAAATAATTGATGGTTGAAAATTTACAGCCAAAACTTATATTTGTATTCAAGCTAGTAGCTAGTAGCTTGACATCAATAAAGTCGAGAACTATATTTAACTTGTGTCATTAATTCATACCAATAGATCATGAAATTACTAATCAGTCTGAGAATAAATCAGCAGACTCGATCACTATGCGATCTCTGCTCACCTGCTTCGCAGTCTCAAAGACTAGTACTCATAAGTGTCATATACTCATGAGTACTTCAACGTGAGTACTTGAGTACTTTCCAGTGTTAACCGTTTCAACCCTAGTCACAAAACTCTTTAACTTTTTGATATTTGTCTTTTAGTGGCATTTAGAAGTTACTATTGATGGCCAAGATATTTTACAGATTAATCTTCTTTCCACACAACTTCAGGGTCATGAACTTCACCTGCTGAAGGGATTTGTACGGACCCCTGAAATTTTGTGTGGAAAAGACTCAAGAAGTGTTCAACACTATTCCCTCTGTGGAAAACAAAGCAAGGCATACTGTTTCAGATGAAAAGGAATAGGAAAAATAGGTAAGCAGATATTGTTCTGTCATGTTGAGTTCATTGATGGTTTCTAAGTAGAAAGACATAACAGATATAATAACAAAGGATATAACAATGACAGGCTTCGGCCAAACTGACATGTGTTTTTGTTGCTGTTTTTGTGAACACATAACTTGGGGTAGACCGCACTTTACTGGACCCCAGAACCTGCATGGGTAAGTGATCAATCAATATATGTGCCTCAGCCTTTCATGTGTAGGAACAGGTCAAAACAAACTTGCTGAATCAGGGGATCCTTTTTTCAGTGAAGGAATCTAAAGTCATCCTTTCTTTAGTATGTGTATGCCCCAAATTATCCAATACAGACATGAAAGTATCTATATAAATTCTTTTCAACATGTTGACTTTAATTTTTTGGTGCGATTACAGAATAAGTTCGCCACCTTATTTTGTGACTATTTTACAAAAAAAATCCATTCCTCTAATACTCAGGGTTAGGTTAGGATTTCGGGGTTTGGGTTTTAGATTTAGGGTTAGGTTTGGTTTAGTGTTAAAGTTTTTGTTTGGGCTAGCATTTCTTTCTTTCTTAGTTGCTGCCTGGGTGGCGATCATATCCTGCAGCGTCTACATCTTGCGTAGTACGGGTCAGTTGAATGGAGATATACACATTTCCCCTTTCAAAATTAGAAGTTTCAGAGGTTAATACCTAACAATCATTCCAATTGGGATTTCACAATATATTCTTGACATACACACCTTTAATCCGTTTACTTTTGAGACCGTGATACAGACACAATCAAGCACTTACAACGACATCAGTTTAGAGTTATCTTCCCTTTTCACTTCCCATTCCGGGAAAAAACGATTTCAGATTCACAGGAACTTGAGGAAACTTTTTGAAAGAAAGAACTATTAATGTTCATTAATGTAATTAATATAACTTGTTTTGTTTATACTTAATAAACGATATGTAACAAAATGTATTCAGGTCATCGCAACATGATTTCAACAAGAATGGAGACAATCTGTCTGGCTCATAGCCCCTGTACTTTAGTAGCTATTCTTGCCATGTTAAAGTCTTAGGACCACCTTTTATTTACTTAGCTTTTCATATTTTGAGAGAGAGAGAGAGATTAACCCTTAGTCTAACTATTTTTTAGACAAGCGTCTCTTCGTCTCTAATATTGTTGAATGCGTTGAATTATGCTAAATGAATTTGTCATAAGCAAATGCGGCTTTTGGGTGGCTGAGGGGAAATCAACAAACAAGATTCGTACAACTGAATAGGAAGCTTTAAGATGTTCAACAGTGTAAGAATGGCATTCCCTTCTCCTCTGGCAAACTGTTTTTAGATAAGTTTATGTTCAGTCTGTCCTCCAGACAGATGACAATCTTTTCCTCCAAGAGAGAGGAATCCTATCGACTGACAGTTGAAATATTCTTCGATCATCAGATCATTCGAACGAAAGAGCAATGTTAAGAGAAATAAGATAAAGTCAATTGTCCTGCAAGGGAATTTCTCATGCATTCTAGAGGCCAGTACAATTCACTCGTAAAACATCACTGAAATGAAAATGTGTTCTCTGAAAACCTTCATCTTTAGAGCGATGTGTTCCATATTCAGGCGAAAAGCTAATGATATTACTACATTTCACTGCTTGAGAAGTGTTAGATGAGCTACGACACGACAAATAACCTCAATCTGCATATATGGGAACGCCCTCCAGAACATTCCATGTGAAACAAGAGGGAAACAGGTTGTCGTTTAAATTCTGAAAAGTAAAGGGTGGGGGGAAGGGTAGAGAGTAATTAACACATGTACCCATGAAGGAGACGAGCCTGGGTATTCGACGTGACAAGCGAACGGTTTAACCACTAGACTACCCCATCGCCCTGGGAAGAGCCGGATGTAGTGCAGGGTGAAGACCTTTAAGATTTTGGTGCAAGCCAACAGCAATGACAAAGTAAGGACCATACTCAAGTTGAGCAGATGGATTCGAACCCATGATAACAGGATCCCGGTACACCTAGAGAGAACGCAACTCTGTAAAGTAACAAAGCCGCTCGTGCTCCCTTATCACCAAAACAACTAATTAATTAATCAATGAACACCTATTTAACTGGACAGGGGTTAATGGGTTTCCTATACCAAGGATTAACGCTAAATCCGGACTCACGATGAGGAGAATGAGTCTCATCTCCGGGGGATTAACCCTCTGGAATTAATTATATAGATCAATATCAGGGCCATTCTTGTTATAGCACCCGTGAAGGTCTAAACTCACTCACTCACTCTTGTTATAGTGACTTGCCATGAATATACTCAGTATTGTCCAATAGGATCTCGGTATGGACTACTTAGAACCCGTACGGAAACTAGTTTCTTTATCACATGGCATCGAAAATCCTTGGCTGTGCTCCTATATTGATTAATAGGTCTTCATTCACTGATGGTTGTTCCCGTTTGAACATTATCATTCTTTTAGCCAGTTCGTCAACAATAAGTGTCGTTTTACAACAACAAAACTCCGAATTCAGTTGTTATCACGTCAAAATAGGTTTCAATTTCAGGACCGAAGACCCAAGTTCGATTCCCCACACGGATACAATGTGTGAAGCTCATATCTTGTGTGCCATTGCTTAAAAACGGCGTAAAACCATACTCACTCTCTTAGAACGGACAAGCCAGTTGCGCACTATAATGTCAAGCTCAATTTGTAATCTGGGATCAGACTGCTTAATGCCATAATCACATTTCCTTAAACCGCTTTATATCCCCCAGTAAAGACCATGTGGTGTGTAAACTTAAATATGGACGCCAGCTTATCTAACAAACGTTTCTACCTTATCGCTTGGTACAGCCTGGTTGATATCCCTGACGTAACGACCGCGCGATGTAACCGACGTGTCTTTTCAGTCTGATTCGAATTTTTCATAGCAAAGTCAACGTCAACGGATTTAAACCAGAGCAAACAGAAGAGCGTTGTTATCAGTCAGAACTGCCCGACCATCTACAGCAGGGCGATTTGCCACAGGGTCGGTGGGGTAGCCCAGTGATTAAGGCGTTCACTCGTCAAGATGAAAATCCGGGTTCGATTCCCAACATGGGCATAATGAATGAAGTCCGTTTCTGGTGTCCCTTGCCGTGATACCGCTGGAATACTGTTAAAGGAGTCGTCAAAACCATACTCTCTCGATTCGTCACTGAGTGTTTACTACCTTCTTTGAGATGTTGTACTTCAGGGCTGTAATGAACCGTTAATTCACCACTTCTTCGAATATTCCATGGATCCCAAATATTTTTGTATGACTGCAGCTGAAAAAAGAAGACTGTGTCATGTTAGGACTGATGGTGTTATTGTTTTGGTTTGTTACGACAATTAAATGTGGAATGGGATTTTAAAGATATTATTTCATTGTTGTGGAGAAGAGTGAAATCTAATCGCAAATCGTCATTGTTATATTATCAGCATTGGCACTATCACCATCATTACGACAATAATGATGATAAAGTTGATGACGATGACGATGACGATGACGATGATGATGATGACTCAAGGTGTTATTCAGAAAATAAGCCTAACTTAACTGCTAGAACAATAACACACAAAATGCTTATTGACAAGAACACATTGCCGTTTATAGAGGCAGGGGCGGTAGGGCAGCCAAGTGGTTAAAGCGTTCGCTCGTCACGCCGAAGACCAGGTTCGATTCCCCACATGGGTACAATGTTCCACGTCGTCAAATTGCGGAATATTACTAAAATAGGTGTAACAATATCATACCGGTTTTCGTTTTTCTGTTAAAGACAGGTCATAAGTTAGAGTCATAAAACTATCAATACACAAACTCTCTACACACTGTCTCTAATAAATAACAACACTTTCAACACCGGGTCACCTAACAATAAACCGATGGGTTCCAACGAACAACAGTATAAACACACATGGACACTGAATATTTGCTTTACATTGGCAATATATTCTTAGAACGTCAGATAAAGGAGAAAGTCTCCACAGAATGAGGAACGAATTTATTCGATAACAACGGCTTGACGACCAATAGAACCATTGAGTAGCGACGCTCTGCTTTAGTCAAGGGTCGGTGCGCGTTCCATTGCTTTCATAAAAACGTTTATGACACGGGTGGTGATAGCATACTGCCATAGCGTGAGTTATTGTAGAATGCGACACTATAAGTAAAGAAAACGAGATTATCGGATTACCGATAAGTTCTTAGGTCACGTGACTACAGTTGGGCAAACAGAAAGGCTGTAAATTATTTGACATCCGCCATTCACACATCGATTGTAATGAAATCGACGGTCGTAGAATTCAATAACGTTTTTGATATCAACTGTATGTGATTTGTATTATCGAACTTTTTGATTGTCGACTTTTTGTTGAAGCGCTTGTATGTCGATTGCAAAACGACATTGGACGGTGATTGACAGCTTTGTTGTACATTGCGGAGCGGTTTGACTGTAAGAGTAGTGAAATGTACAAACGGTAATGCACAACACGAACTCCAGGCGATGGATACGAATACTTCCATGAGACCGGGTAACGGGCTGTATTTACCTATCTCGCTCACTTAATCAAATAACTATCAATCAACGGAGTATCACTGTACTGAGCATGGGCGACCGTTTTAACCAGTTCGCAGGAGAGTGAAATGACAGGTGACTTGATATTTGTAAATGCAACGAGTACTCTCAGTCTGTGCTCTGTGAACATTTATATTTGTATGGAATATTTCCAGATCGCAGTTTGGATTTGTGACCTGTTGGTAAACTGAACAAAACCGGCATGGAAAAGTATGTGGAACACAAGAAGTGATATGCATGTACCAGATGTTGTGATTGAAATATCGTGATATTCTGATTCCCTGTTTAATTGGACTCTCTGTACGCGATTGCCTTAGGTGAAGCATACAGCCCGTGGGGGTGGGAAATGTGTGCTTCGTCCACCCCGTGGTTCAGACAGGGGCGAGGGGATTATGGATTAACGCCTAGTAACAATATGAGGATTAAGGTGACTTACTGAAAGAAGTTGTGATTACTGGTGAGTACAATGGCTAACGACAGAATCAGCACTGACTTCAGTGTACACTGGTTGATATAGGAGTATAGTAAGTAAATATGTAAAGAAACTTTCACATATTTGATGTTTATGACACAATACAAGATACAAAACGTACCAGCCAATCATATTGTGTAGCGATATAAAAGATAGGTGTCGGTGGAAGTTAAATGTGTTGTTTACCTGGATGCATTTGTTTGTTTGTTGATTAACATCACATTCAATAATATTACAACTACGTGACGAGTCTTAACCAGGTGATCCAGTGGCCGATATCATGAGCATCACTCAACTGGGATACGATGAGCTGTTTTGACGTCAGCTACGTGGAAACTTGAAATTTGAAAAAAATGCTGAGGACAAATGTGTAATTAAGCATTAATTACATTAATCAACAGCATTACAATCGGCCTTTTATCTATACTGACCAGCAAAAGAAACTCAATTATCAAACAAATGAAATCTGATACAAGTAAGCGTTCATGTTTATGTCTTCTATTGAAAACGACAAAAAGCCAGAGTTGCGTTGAGAACATATTGGTTACCACATCATTCATCGTAGTCAATAATTCCACACAGGCTGGTTATATTCAGGAAATTACATCTCCAGTCATCTGTCCATGGTAATGTTTTTGTATCGTGTCTAAGATCATGATATAGTTATTTGCTGACTAACGACTCCAACAGACAGCCGTAACTACGTCCAGCCTGCCTTAGCACCAAACAGTGGCCACCTACCAACACTACGAACGAGTCCGAGCTCCGTTGTCAAGCAGTGATTTAGTCAGATGTTTTCCACGAATACGAGCCTAACAAAATATAACATTGTTAACTGACAGGAAATGATTAGAAAGAACCATAGGCAGGTTTTATAGCTTTCATCGATTTGTTGTGGATACAGTGGGGTGGAGAGGGATGTGGATTTGGGTGGACGGGATGAAGCTTGGAAACTGATTAGGGTATCATTGTTTGAACCAGGGATATAATGTTATAATGTGCAATTTGGGGGAACACGGCTTCACGTGGCTCTAATATCTACGTATATTTTGTCTGCCTCGTCACAAGAGTACTCGGCTACTGTACCCTCTTCTTCTTCTTCCTCTTCTTCTTCGTCGTCGTCGTCGCCGTCGCCATAATCATCATCGCCATCATCATCATCATCACCATCATACTCATCATCATTCCCCCTTATAGCTGGAATATTGTTGAGTGCTGCATGAAATTAAACTCATCATCATCGTCGTCGTCATTATCATCGTCGTCGTCGTCATCATCATCATCACCATCATCTTCACATTTGCACAGAGATCTTAAAGGGTGACAATGATTGAATGTATTTTCAGTGTCAGCCAGTGAGAAAACTAAGGATACTGACACAAGCCTAGAGAAACAAGATGCTGGGCGAGTAAACACCACACCCAACAGGATACTGACACAAGCCTAGAGAAACAAGATGCTGGGCGAGTAAACACCACATCCAACAGGATACTGACACAAGAGTCTTCACGATGGCGATATTCCACATCAAGTACCCGAGACGCAGAGGATTTCTCAAGTGGGATGAACTGGGGTAGGTTGTTTTACTTTGTTACCCCCAATGATAGTGTCATGTCCGTAGAATTCAAATGAAGTACTGTGATTGTTTTGATAGGGCTGCATAAAAAAATGAATGTTTCAAGGGCACATTTTTTTCAAAAGTGACGAGGGCGGTAGGACTTTCGAATAAAATTTTTCTCTCAGAAGTACAGCTTTGAAAGTTTAGCACGTGCCAGTGAGTTGCAGATTCAGTCACACTCGTTCTTACAGACACTCATTCTTATAGAGACAAATGGATGATCGGGACGCTGCAAAGTCAAAATTATTTTTTTTTAAATGACAATAAAAAGCGATACGCCCACAAATATAAGTGAGGCCCTGAGGCACAATAAACATTTCACCTTTTTATTTAGCTTGATATCGGTTGTGGGTGAGTTTGTGAGTGAGTGAGTCGAGGGATATTATTGTTTGTGGGTGAGATCGATAACATCGTTTGTGAGTGATTGGGATAACATTGTTTGTGAATGGGTGGTGGGATCATCTCGTTTGTGATTGAGTAGGATAACATCGTTTGTGAGTGGGATAATATCGTTGGTGAGTGAGTGGGATAATATCATTTGTGAATGGTGGTAGGATATTATCGTCTGTGAATGGGTGGTGGGATAATATCGTTTTTGAGTGCGTGGAATAACATCGTTTATGAATGAATGGTAGGATAACATCATTTGTGACTGAATGGTAGGATAACATCTCTGTGAATTATTGTGATAATATGGTGAGTGGGTGGTAGGATAATATCGTTTGTGAGTGGTATAATATCGTTTGTGAATGAATGGTAGGGTAACATCGTTTGTGAATGGCTGGTATTATAAGGTCGTTTGTGAGCGGGTGATTAACTATGTTGCTTGGAGGTGAGTTGACGTGACAAAACGATCTTATCACCATGGTTACTGCACGCTCATGCTAAAATACAGGTAAGACAGTATAGCCCAGACACATTTGTGCAAGTGGGTCTCTGGGAGCTAAAGAAACTTAATTACGTTTTACGTACTACGGTAAAGAAATACCGTCTAGGAAGCGTGACAGAGTCACACTATATTTCGCGTGAGTACAATCTGTTGAGACTATTTCACATGAAAACAGACTGCTGGAATATCGCTTAAACTATATTGTTCATTAAGTAGAGACTTTACGGTACATCAAATTAATGTCTTTCTGCGTGTGGTGTGGTTCATGTGAAAGTAACACCACATTTCATGACAAATGAACAATCTAAGAGGCCCATGTTTGACGTCACCAGACTTGTTGAGGCGGGAATGTCGCCCAACCTGCACCAAAAGCGCAACGTCCCGGTTGTGTCTGTCGCACGCGCCATTAAGTAGAGTCGCGATAGGGTAGCCTAGTGGTTAAAGCGTTGTTTCGTCCCGCTGAAGGTTCGGGTTCGCTTCTCTCGTGGGTAAAATGAATGAGGCATGTTTCTAGTGTTCGCTGCTGAGATATTGCTGGAATATTGCTAAAACATGACTCACTTACCCCGATCACGGACTAAAGAGACAATAGTGCTGTTTGTCTTTTTAATCAGTGAGATAGGTGTGTCGAGTTTCAAAAAAAATGAGTGAGACTGTCTAAACAGTGTCAACGGTGCTAACATTTTAATCAAAGGATAAAAGAAAAAAAACCCGATTTAAATGCGGCTTTGAACTAATCTCCAACTAAGTCACCTTTATCATGGAATTGGTGTATGGAGATATAGAGTAAAGTCTGAACGTATTGAATCAAACTTGCAAACACTTTCCACAAAAGATGTTTACATAATGCATGCATTTTGAGCGTATTCTCATCTGAATAGGTGCCTTATGTATCAGAACTAAATATTTTTGAAATTTGTTTTTCGAGCTTTGTTGCACACAAAGAAAGACATGACGTTTGAAGTGTGTTGGTGTTGTTTATTCAGTCAAGTCTTCGCTTGCTAATTATCCCCTCGACGTCGAGTTAGGCACTTGTTACCGTATTTAGTCTGACGGAAGCAAATTTTAGAGACTTATTTCAGACGTTGTAGCACACAAAGAAATGAAGTTTGGGGTATGTTAGTGACTTAACCGTCTTGTTCACGCAGTCAGGTCTTCGCTTGTTAATTTTTCTCACGACTTAGAACGCTAGGCACAGGTTACCGCATTTTCTCTAGTAGAAGTAAGTTTTAGAGATTAACGTTCGAGCTAAGAGGATAATCTGTTCTACTGGACACAATGTTCCATTTTGGATATCGCGTCTGAGCACTAGGATCTAAGGAAATGCAAAACACAATCAGCTTATGCTAGCTGACGTCTTAGGTCATTGTCGAATGAATGGCTTGGAAAATTATTTAATGAAGGTGAAATAATGTGTTCTGTTGTCTAGTTAAGATTAGGATACAGAACACAAAGTTATACCTCACAAGCATTATGCAAATGACAATGACGTCATTTCTGACGTGACTAATTGTGCCATCCCCAGCAGGATTTACGCCTACACCAGTGGCACCCTAGTCTGTCTCAGCCCCTGAACCGCATTAACCATCCTACATGAACATTCTAGATTTCCACAGGTTCATCTCCCTCCTCACTAATACCCACTTTTCAGTTATTTATTAGTGGGGTCTAGGGTTTCCAGTAGCTTTGGCAGAACTCTGTGAGTTAGTGAGTGGGCATGGTTTCACAGCATTGTTAGCAATATTCAAGCAATATCAAGGCAGTGGACACCTCATGTGTGTGTATCCATGCGTGGAATCGAACCAAGGTCAATTTAAGAGTGACGAGTGAACACTGTACTAGGCAACTCCACCTCTCCAAGAAACTGGGAACTGGGAGGAGACCTAACTGACCACTCAAACAACATAGTGTATCTTAGGTTCAGAACCTTTCAGCCATTCCTTGTATTCCCTGGCTAGTGAAGATCCGGGTTAGAATTGGTCTTCAGTCACCCATGCTTGTCGTAAGAGCAGACTAACGCATCTAGTGGTCAGGCTTGGTTGACACACGTCATCGTATCCCAACTGCGTATATCGATTCTCATACTGTTGATCACTGGATTGTCTGGTCCAGAATAGATTATTTAGAGACCGCCGCTCCTTAAGCTGGAATATTGCGGGGTAAAACTTAACTCACCCCTTGTATTTCTTTTCTCATTCGAATTACCGCAAATACATACGTAAATGGTACAAATCACGAGGGATCTACGGTATATTTAAGGGATAAATACGGGTAATCCAATCATGTGGAAAGTAGGCCCAGTCATGATTTGACCGACAGTTCAACCATACTTACTTTCATTGTGGGCGTTCAGCGTTCGTGAACCACTTTGACGGGGAACTGGAGGCGAACAAAATCGCCTTTCCACCAAGCCCAATATCACTTATCCAAATTGCATTTCGTTTATGTGTGTACATTTATTTCCCATTTTTATTATTCTACTACTAATAACACACACTGTGGTTTAGAATAGTCCCTTAGCAACTCATACAGGTCGTGAGAGACATGGTTGACATCGTATTCTAGCAGTGTAGGTGGTAACTTATAAAAATATCAATCACAACAAAAACGAAACAACGCCTTAACGTCACGTTAAATACGGTTACGGTGCAGATGACAACATCTAGACACTGACGGAATCTGTGAACATGTAGCTCTATGCTTTTATTTCGAGATAGTGTGCCAGCAGACACATCGGATAATATCGAGAGTGTGACTTTGGTTTTTCGCCGCCTTTAGCAATATTCCAACAATTTCAAGGCGGTGGACACCAGAAATGGGCTTCAAACATTGTACCCGTGTGGGGAATCAAACCCACGAACGCTTTAACCATTAGGCCAACACACACACACACACACACACACACACACACACACACACACACACACACACACACACACACACACACACACACACACACACACACACACACACACACACTATGTTTTCTCAGAAAGTTCAAGCAACTCTGGCAGTACCGTTCACTGCGATAAAGGAACGGATCATACACAGACTCACTTTTGTCAGAATCAGTGATCCGGATTAACAGTGTGTGGAAAGACGAGGTTATTTGATTATACGTTTGTCATTATGCATGATGAGCCTCGGTTACACAGTGTACCAGACCCTCAGTAAATGCCTGTCTCTCCTATCACTAACCTAGCATAGAATTATTCCTACGTAGCGCTCTTGAAGAAGAACAAGACCTTTAGTACGTTCGTAGCCCTAAGAATTTTTAACTTTGAACTTTGATCGTGGCCAAAGTGTTAAGAATGGGTCTAAGAAGTTCGTAGGATAAAATGACAGGGCATCGATAATGACAGCATATTTGATTGAACTGAATTTTGAAAGAAAAAGGTTGCGTGAATATATGTATATTTTGAGTGAATCACGTGTGATCTTTTTCCATTTTTTGCAGTTGCCTGGCAAGAACTCTGGGGGTGAGTAGAAAACTGAGTATAGAGATTAATGTAATATAGGCAATATAATGTAATAATTAATGTTAATATAACACACGCAATACTGTTGACGTACTACAAGCTTTTCTGTTTATGTAATGTACGCATTATTGTGGACATTATACAGACACTGCTGTGACGTCATGGAGACTGTGTTGTTGTGATATATATGCTGCTGCTGACGTTCAGGCACTACTGCTGACGTCATACGTCCGATATTATTGGCGTACTAGAAATATTATTGCTGATGTCATAAAGACACAATAATGGACGTAATAGAAACACTGTTTTTGGCTTGATACAAACAATCTCATTGTTAACGAACACTATTGTTAACGTCAAACAATGTATCCTTACCTAGGTAAAACATATTATTGTTGAAATGTTAGCATGTTTTTAAAATCAATATGAACAAACAGTCCCATTGTTCATGTCTTATGCACTCTACAAGTCTTTTAAGTTGCTGTGATAAGATATATAATATGAATGTGTCAGGCGTGTTTTCAGGTGAAAAAAAATGGCTGGACTTTGCATATCCATATGGCTGGTGCTTCCGGTGGGACAGGCTAGGTTCACCTTTTCGAGAACACTTGGTATCATCATTATTTCATAACACATGCCCTGTCCTCATATCGCATGACGACAATCACTGGATTGTCTGGACCCGACTCGATTTGGTTTACAAACAACATCGTATATATACAATACTGCTGAAACAGACATATACTTATGATATAGTCACAACTGCACAAACGACTCAATTTACAAAATGTGGGTTAGACTTCTTTTGGTTAAAAATGTTAAGGTAGTTCCGTAGACTCAATTCTAGTCTATCAACGTGGCAAAATAAAGACCACTATTTCAAATGCTGTAAACTGGACGTTAATTTTGAGAGAGTTTAGACATACACTGTACGCACTAACAACTAAGAAACCTCTCATGTAAGAGTAAAGTCAATATTGACTTTAAAACCGAATAGGTTGTTCGCCAATCTAGTGTTCAGGTAGTGCTCGTGTTTGTCGTCGACTTAAACACATGCTTGTGAAATACATATGAACATGACTGATTGCTAGTGAAATACACATCGTCGTGACTGGTTAATAGCTTGCATAACACCGTGACCAGGTATGCCAGTCTAGGACCCAGATTTTCGTAGCTCTCTTAGCGCTAGCATAGTCGTCACATGCAACGTAAAACACAACATTGCAGATTCTGATACTTACCGAAACATATCATCAAAAATGCCAATTCAATCTATAAAGAAAAAAAATCCCGATGAAAATCCCGAAATGTATGGCACTTACGACTATCCTAACGCTTATTCAGCTTCGAAAATCAAGGCCCAGAGGGCAGTGACACACGTCTAGTCAATGATATGATATACCCCTTAGACTTGATTTGAAAGTAAAAATCATTAAACTTTATTTTTTAATTAGTGTTTAATTTATGATATAGGACAAATGGTTTGGATGTCAACTTCTTCATTGTTTTCACGACGTTTCTGGGCTATTCCTTGCCCCTTCGTTGTTCATCCACCTGACTTAGGGGCAAGGCGTAGCCAAGAAACGTCGTGAAAACGATATCCATAACATTTTGTCGTATATTAGAGTATGCCTCTCAAGAACCTTTAATTTACGAGTTTCTAAATTAAGACCAGACATCAAGGGTGATGCTGAAAATGAAATGGTTTTGTAAACTGGATACTACCAGTTTATGGACATAGATGGACAATTGTTGTCCACCATCTACTCAAGTTCTTTGTTAAACCGACCCGTGAAGATCCGGGTTAGAATTGATCTTCAGCAACCCATGCTTGTCGTGAGAGGCGACTAACGGGATCGGGTGGTCAGGCTCGCTGACTTGTTTGACACATGTCATCATATCCCAGATGCGTAGACTGATGCTCATGCTGTTGATCACAGGATTGTGTCTTCCAGACTCGATTATTTACAGACTATTGCTGAATGCGGTGAAAACAACAAGCAAACAAAAAAATCATTAAACCACAAAAAAGAAAGGGGTATTATAGTGAAATGAAAACCTAAAACAATGTAAACAAGAACTAGAGCTCCAGGGGTTGACAAATCAACAATAAATATCTGATTGATCGATCGATCAGTCGTCAATTGATAATCAATAATCCGACATGGTAATTGAAGTCAATGCCCTTCTAGTTCACTATGCCCTTTGTTTACAGTACTTTGACACACTTAAAGACGCACTCTTCAAAAAAGTGTATTTTCGATGAGAACAAATGTCATATAAAAGGGTGTTGACAACTATTTTTGAAAATATTTTACATACGGCTATTGATGTTCACGAACGATAAATTTTGTTGTTGCAATCGATTCCATACTGTCGACAATAGCACAGCTTCGATAATTCAATCAAGCTTTGAAAAACGTCAAGATACACAACCTTCCTGAAAAACGTCAAGATACATAACCTTCCTGAAAAACGTCAAGATACACAACCTTCCTGAAAAACGTCAAGATACATAACCTTCCTGAAAAACCGTCAAGATACATAACCTTCCTGAAAAACCGTCAAGATACATAACCTTCCTGAAAAACGTCAAGATACATAACCTTCCTGAAAAACGTCAGGATACATAACCTTCCTGAAAAACGTCAAGATACATAACCTTCCTGAAAAACGTCAGGATACATAACCTTCCTGAAAAACGTCAGGATACATTATAATTATTTATGATACTCCAAGCACGTGTAGGAGGCTCCCACGTTGTGCACGTGCTTTCCATGCATTGTGTTTTGCGTGTAGTGATAACGTGAAATGATGCTGCATACACAAGATGAATGTTATTGTAACGTTCCTCGATGGGCTTTCTTTCTATCTGACTTCAAAGTTCACGTTCCCCTACGTTTTTGAAGAGTATGTATATATGTACTTTTGATAGTAACAAATAAACGAATGAACCGGTATCGATTGAAAAGGAGCCCCAGTGAGGACTTTGGGAAATCTAGATTTGCTTCATGTAGAGGTTTACCATTTTAGCAGGGAGCAGGCGTTAGGGGAAATACTGTGGTTCAGGGACTGTCAGACAGAGACCATGACGTAGGATTTATGAAAAACAAACAAACTGGATTTCAAGACAAAATTAAGTGGGTTTTTTTTCAGGATGCTTGGATGCCTCTCTCTCCGAATAAATTATTATTTTCACAATACAAATAGCGTTGCCAGAAAGGTAGTCTGACATGCAGACCTAAAGCAAATATAGAGAATATATTACCTGGTTTGTGTGCGAGTGTGCGTGTGTGCGTGTGTGTGCGTGTGCGCGTGTGCGCGTGTGCGCGTGTGCGCGTGTGCGCGTTTTAGTCCACAATATTGCTTGTTTAAAGTGCTAGCCCACCATGTCAGCATAATGCACCCAAACTCCGTGCCGAAAGCCACGGAGACCTTATTTTATTATCCCAGAAAGGCGGTGGCGTGTCACTTACTTTGTACATTAAGTTTGTAGGGGACGGGGCCATTCACATTGTACATGCAGCTCCTTACAAATCACCACCATCATTACCAACACCCCGGGCGAATGGTCATTTGGATACGATGTGTGAAGCCTATTTCTGGTGGCCCCCGTCGTGCTGTGAACTAACACACTCATATGCGTAATGCGATCTTGAGATACATATCGGAAAGTACAGAAAAGTTACATATTTGCAGTACACGTGATGTTCTCCTTCATTATTTTCAGTTCCAAGTGGACCTTTTCGAAAGCAATGTCACGGACGAAATTACAGTGGAAAAAGACGGCATTCTTATCAAGGTATATTATATACCTTTGCTTTCACTAGTTTAACAACTGCGAGGCATATCAAATACTTATTTAGTCCCTGACCAGAATGATCACAGAAGCATACGTTAAAACATTAGCCTCGCCGTTAGTGGACATTGGTGCCATTGATTGAGAGCCATGATAAGACCGAGACAAGACAGTCAAATCAGGCAGGGAAGGGTTCCTAGTCCGTAAGGTCTTTCCATGCAAGACGTTTACTAATTAGAAATTAGGTGTTTCATTTAAAAATACGCACCTACCAGAAAATCGAGCTCAGTGTGAGACAGACGAGTTGGAACAAAACTTTCCGCTTGGCTAACAACGTTTCAGCCTGTTTCAGACCATTACCGCAAATATAAACTGGTGATATTTTACCAAACATGGTTTCATGACACGAACTCATCACATAGGAATTTCTGAGGGTAGGAGAGTTACTGAAAAGAAGTGTGTGGAGTTTAAGTTACACCAGAGACTGTTTCTGCTGTTACTCATATGTTGAATCTGTTAACTTGTTCCTGTTCCCCTGCAGAATGTCCTGCTCATGCTGGAGTACAAGCTCCTATACAAGGCCCTGCACCAGACGGTCAACATGCACAGCGCTGAGTGGAACATGGCCGTCATGAGGAAAGTCATGATGCTGCTTGACCACAAAGCTTTGTCGTGAGTAACAGTCTTGTTGTTGTCAGCAGCATCTTACATTCTTGCTGGTATTGCTACAATGTCATGTCATGTGTAACATCTTCCATTCTTGCTGGTATTACTACAATGATTCCCTGTCATGTGTAACATCTTACATTCTTGCTGGTATTGCTACAATAATGCCTTGTCATGTGTCACATCTTACATTCTTGCTGGTATTGCTACAGCGACCTGTCACATGTAACATCTTACATTCTTGCTTGTATTGCTACAATAATGCCCTGTCATGTGTAACATCTTACATTCTTGCTGGTATTGCTACAATAATGCCCTGTCATGTGTCACATCTTACATTCTTGCTGGTATTGCTACAATAATTCCCTGTCATGTGTAACATCTTATATTCTTGCTTGTATTGCCACAATAATGCCCTGTCATGTGTCACATCTTACATTCTTGCTTGTATTGCTACAATAATGCCCTGTCATGTGTCACATCTTACATTCTTGCTTGTATTGCTACAATGATGCCCTGTCATGTGTCACATCTTACATTCTTGCTGGTATTGGTACAATAATGCCCTGCCATGTGTAACATCTTACAATCTTGCTGGTATTGCTACAATAATTCCCTGTCATGTGTAACAACTTACATTCTTGCTCTCATCACTACAATGTCTTGTCACAGGTAACCTGATACACTACTGCTGTCTTGACCATAAAGCCTTGATATTAGTTTGCTTGTTTGTTGTTTAATGCCGCACTCAGCAATATTCCAGCTATGTGGTGGCGGTCTGTAGGTAACTGAGTTGTGAGCAGACAATCCAGTGATCAACATCATGAGCATCTATCAACGCAATCCTGACCACAAGATCCCATTATTTGCATGGGTTACTGAAGATCAATTCTAACCTTGACCTTAACAGGTCCCTTGATGTTAATAAATTGGATACATGTGGCAGTGTGGTAGTCTTGTAACCCTTTCCGTATGTTGCAGGTTTGAGGAGCTACACAATGTGCGGGTGGCATATCAGCTTTACGAGGCAGGGGACATGAAGGGCATGTTGTTGGACAAACATACTCTGTTGAGATGTCTGAAGGTACTAGGTGCTTTATACTGGAAATGTTCGTAGCCCTAAGAATTCTTCCGTTCAGTCATTGTCAGTATGTTAAGAATTGGCGTATGAAGTTGGGCAGGACTGTAGATGTATCCAGAGTATAGTGGAGAGTTATCGAAACGTATATGCTGGGGATATCCAAGATGCTTGAAACCTTGACCAAAACCTTGAACCCTAGCCTTTACCAAGAACTAGGACCCCTAGACCGTAACTGCGTTGTATCTTAACTGTTAACCCAAAAATGTTTCAGAAGCCATGGAGAAGAAGAGATGAAATATCCAGATTGTCCACCAACCGTCTTGATCTATTTGACTAAGTTAGCCTCTTTGGTGATATGTCGATAGTTGCATGCAATTCAGTTTACTGACTTGTTGCCACTGTTGCAGATGTGTGGGAGGATGATAGCACCAATGAAGTTGATGCATCGGATCAAACACATGAAGGAGCACTTCGAGGAGACTGGGCGGATCCAGCTCGCGGAATTCTTTGATCTCATACTCTGGTATGTTAGGACCAGTCCATAAGAGTGAGTGAGTGAGTTTAGTTGCATGCCGCTTTTAGCAATATTCCAGCAATATCATGGCAGGGTTACCAGAAATGGGCTTCACACATTGTGCCGGTGTGGGGAATAGAACCCGGATGTTTGGCATGACAAATGAAGTCTAGTCATGAAAATATGACAAAAGGTGAGCTACAGAACCTTGTGGTTACATTTGTCCATGTGAATTTCAATGAAAAATAGATTTGTCATCTGCATCCTGGTTCAATGAGTCAGAGCAAAGTATAAAGAAAATTGGTTGCGCTAATTCATTACAAGTGTCATCTAAAATAATGCCCTCTGACAACAGGTGCGACCTCCACACCGGCTTCAGCCATGCAGATATGGAATACACAGAAGGCAAGGAGAACCAACTCTTTAAGGTCAGACCCACCAGATAGGTAATCAGCCACACCGTAATTGTTGTAACTGGCTGCTTTAAGTGTAATAGATGGTCAGAGTGGTGACTTGGCTGAGTGTGGGTTATTGCTTATAATATCAACCACTGGATTGCTTCTGTCCATAAATGATCATTTTTAGGCTGTGGTTTTCGAA
Organism: Haliotis asinina; assembly: GCF_037392515.1. Classification (NCBI taxonomy): domain Eukaryota; kingdom Metazoa; phylum Mollusca; class Gastropoda; order Lepetellida; family Haliotidae; genus Haliotis; species Haliotis asinina. Next base: position 30,858,397 of record NC_090293.1, on the reverse strand, counting down.
AGTGAGTTTGATTTAAAAAGTTAAATTGACTAAAGCAATCTTGGGGACAGTTTTTCAGTTTTTTGTTATAGCAGCATTAGTCAGAAGAATACTATGACAACTTTTTCAAGTAATGAGACACTTGTTAAACACTCATAGTCCCTTTTTACCTCAAAACATGGCTGACTGTTTCTCTATCTCCTGGCAGCCATTTTGTTTTATATCTGAAGCTAAATTGTATGGGATGATATGGGGCATTGGCCTTTAAGTTCTGCTTGATTCACAGGGATTAACTAAATCATGAACTGATTCTTATCAACATAAGCTTGCAGATGTGTCATAATCTGAGTTCACACACTTTTTACCTACCAAAAACACCATCTTTTGGCTACAATCTAATTGTAATAGTTGAGGGTGTTAAATTCATATCAGGGTATATATAGAGTTGTCTCCCTTATGCTACAACACAGGTTCCCGAGTTAATCAATTTACATATTCCTGGCTTCTATCATTGCAATAAAAAATGGGTGGGAATGTAGTATAAGCAGTATATCTACTTCCCAGCAAAACTTCAGACTCACTAAATAAACACTCACTGTGTGTGTGTGTGTGTGTGTGTGTGTGTGTGTGTGTGTGTGTGTGTGTGTGTGTGTGTGTGTGTGTGGTGTGTGTTGTGTGTGTGGGTGTGTGTGTGTGTGTGTGTGTGTGTGTGTGTGTGTGTGTGTGTGTGTGTGAGGGAGAGAGAGAGATTGAGAGAGAGGGAGAGGGGAGAGACAGAGAAGAGAGAGTGAGAGGGAGGGAGAGAGAGACTGATATGGAACTTATTACTTTAAGGTGAATATTAATATAGTTTGGACATAAACTTCCTGGAGTCTTCAAGAAATATTCAGTCATGACGCTCCTGTTAGTGAAGTGAGTTTTCTAAAAATTAAGCAAGTTTTCAGGCAAATTACAAATTTGAAGATATGTCTCATTGTCAGTTAAGTGTTTCAAAGAGAATAAAATTAGTTCCAAAACTGTTTGTGTTCGACTGTGAGAAAGTGCGATCGATTTCTTGGTCGTTTGGTCACTGGGAACGCTCTTGGATTATTTCAGTTAATTAATCTGAATACCACTACTGCTTTAGAGGCACTGTAAGGGCTAGTCACATGCCCATCCTAACAGGTAACCATTTGCTGTTGGTAGAACACAGCCACATTTTGACTTAAGCCACTTGCCTAAGAGTGAGTGAGTGAGTGAGTGAGTGAGTGAGTGAGTGAGTGAGTGAGTGAGTGAGTGAGTGAGTGAGTGAGTGAGTGAGTTAGTTTGGTTTTACACCGTTTTTAGCAATATTCCAGTTATATCACGGCGGGGGACACCAGAAAATGGGCCTCACACATTGTATCCATGTGGGGAATCGAACCCAGGTCTTCAGTGTGACGAGCGAACGCTTTAACCACTAGGCTATCCCACCGCCCCACTTGCCTAAGATGACACCATAGATGACAGGTTTTGTTGTGGGGCTGCAAGTCTAAGATATCAGTCTGTTAAAACCCAGCTCACACACTCATGTATAGTCAATCTCATAGTTCCAGGACAGCATTATTTTCTCTACCACCAAGCCCTATCTGCAGTGCTAAAACACTGTATGAAGAAAGTCTAGAATTCCTCAGGTTCTGAATCCCTGGGGCTCCTTTTCAATTTGAATGGGTTTATTTGTTACAATCAAAATGATATATATTCAGGGACTATGCATTAGTCTAACTCACATTCATAGAAGTCAGGTTAACTGACTCTCTGAGATCATCCTTCTTAACATCGCCTCATTTGTAACCTCAGTGGAGCAGACAGGACCGCATGGCACAATACACAGCTCTCCCTCGGTGTTGGCGTCGACCCCAACTCTGCATTAACTCACGTACATGTCACCCAGATCTATCTCAGTGACTGACTCTCTATACCCATGTTTCACGCCTCATCGTTTCCACACCTGTCTCACCTGTAATTAAGACAGATAAACTCAAGTTCACCTGTAATACTGACCTTCAGAAGCTACAGTGGTCCTTAGGCTTTTAATGACAATGTTATTACATTTGTAGGATCATAGTTTTGAGTAGGTACTTAGAATTGATATGAAAGAAGACTTTTCGTTCATGCAAAGGTGTTTACACTGTTGAATAATTAATTTTCTCTGGTTTGATAATATTTGTTGGCTTTTATGCAGCATGTGAAACTCTTTAACATAGGTTCTGCAAATTCAATTGTTTATCAAAGTTTATAGAAATAGAATCATTCAAATACATGTAACATTATAATATGTCTTCTAAATACCTGCCTGATTTTCCTGAAGTTTTTATTTGTCTTCAAAAGTAATGAAAAGTTACACACACAAAATTAATGAAATTATTTCCTAAAGACTTTAGAGCTATGGTGTAAAATAAACGTAAAAAATACATTTTGGGAATGTAACGTCAAATAGCTGCATTGCAAAGGTCAATGTATGGGTCTTTGTCAAGCGTATGTTTATATACTGAAGATATGAACAGGGTCTCCACAAGGAAATTTCATTTTATTAATCTTTTATAAAATCTTAGATCTGGAAATGTAGTACTTTAGTTTAAAGGGGTGGTCATAATTCATTCATTGTAATCTGTGAAACATAAGAAAAGTATATAGGGATCTAGTCTTCTATTGAACATTATGGACTGATCAAAACTGGCCTTTTACTGAACCTTATATAACTGTTTGAACTGCTGACATGGCATGCAACGGTGCACACAATCACTCGCCAAGTTTCGGAGATAATGTTTCCGTTAGTTGAGCAGACAGAGATAATTACCAGAGGTTAGTGAGTTCCTTAGTCAAACTCACAACACAGAGATAGACAGACTTAATTGTAGCTAGCTGTACGAAATGGAATATCCTGTAAGTACTGCTATATTTATTCTTTCTTTAACACTACTTGATGTTTATGTGTAACAAGTACATGCTGCTTCAATTCATATTAATTATTAAACAATTTGTCAAGCATAAGACTTATTATAAGGACCATTTTGGGTCACTAGAGGAGGGGGTGGTGGGGTAGCCTAGAGGTTAGAGTGTTCGCTTGTCATGCTGAAGACCTGGTTTGAGTTCCCACATGGGCACAATGTGTAAAGTCCATTTCTGGTGCTCAGGCCATGTTATTGCTGGAATATTGCTAAAGGTGGCATAGAACTAAAGCCAAGCGGTTAACCCATTTGTTTGACACATTGACAAACTGAAAGCCCAAGTTTGAATCCCAGTATATACATACCATGTGTGAAGGTGATTTCTGGTGCTCCCACCCAGTTGTTGCTGGAGACTTAGTTTTAAACCCCAAGACACACATACTCACAGGATTAACTGTCCTCATTAAGGAGGACCAAGTGTTTGGTATCATATTTTGCACCTCTTTCTTATTGGTTGTGCCAGACATAAAAGAATCAATTAAAGCATGAATTACATGGTCACACAGTTTATTTTTGACCTAGAAAGTATAATAGCTTGTTCAATACACATACAAGATAATATTTGAAATATTTGGTGATGCAAAAATGTATAGCAAAACATTGTGTGACTCTATTTGTGATAGGCTTAATGCCAGAGAGCATTTGAAATGAAATGATCAAAGTTCTTGGAAATCAAGCGTGTTATGGATCACAGGCTTTGACCATATGTGCATGTCTTAGACACCTGAAATTAATACTGAGAATCATTGTCTGGCTAAATCAGCACATCCTGAGATGCCTAAGGGATTCAGCTCTGCATGACAAAAGGTATGGCTCTTTGCATCACCAATATGTCCTAATCTATTGAAAATACACAATCTTCTATTTTGATTATTTTACTATTTGCTTAAACCTCAATGAATCATTTCTTTTTCATCAACAATTTTAGGCATTCCTTTGTTTGCTCTCATCAGCATTTATATATTTTCTTTCTAATTAGCTGGTTGACTTTGAGAAGCTTCTGTGTCACCATGACGACCGCATTGCCTGGGAGCTAAACAAAAAATATCTCAAGGATGAATGGGACTTTGGACACGAATCCCTTGGCAGTAACAGAATGTTTAAGGAACCACCCATCACCAATGAGGCACGGATTCAACAGGTAATATACACATTGAGAATTCATAATGTTTATGTCTTAGAACTTTTTATTCCTTTATAACTTATTGGATATATATATTATGTTCCCCAAAGTCAAATTCTGAATCAAACATGTCAAACGACCCTAATCCAAATCAATCCATTTAGACAATAATAACCTTAAAGGCCAGACTAATTTTATTTTTTGTTTTACGGATTTTTGTCCTCAAAAAACCTAAAGGCGGGAGCAGAACAACATCCACAAAGGCATTGTTTTTCAAGTTCACACTCTCTGAGGTGGTCAAAGCACTGATTTCTAATACAAATATTATCAGATAGTTCTGTTTAAATTCTCTGAGAACTGATACAAATGTTTTACTATCCGACAAAATGCCTCGCATAGTCAAAGTCTTTATCCCGCATAAATTATCTTAACATTATATTTTTTTAGCGGGTAAATTTATTGTAATTTCTTTTCTTATTCTTTAAAAAATATGACGAGTGGGTCCATAAAAACAAGAAATAAAACTGGTCTGGCTTAAGTAGGAATGTTTTATCATTTAAGATAACAGCTGTCATATCAACAGGCTGAAATATAATCTTTGATTAATACTAAGCAGTGTGTTACTGTCACTATATAAGACGATCTATCTGTTTGTTGTACATAGTTTATGCATTAACACATACCTTCTAATGTAAAAAGATAATGTCTAGCTTTAGCTGAACTAATACGTTTAGTTAATATACATGCAGGTATGAACACCTGGTTCAGAGTGTCACCACCAACTACAGTGAAATTCATGAACTAATTTTTGTGTTGTGACTTAATAGGAGTTTAAGTGTTTGCCAGTTTAATTCCTTGGAGGTCCTTATAGTCTTCTGTTGAGACAAAATATTTTTGTGGTGGATACTTCAACTGATTTTCAGGGCAATTTATTAACAGTTATGTTTTAGGATTAACATTATTTTATCAAGCATATACTGTAATATTTTTTAATCTGAAAAAAGTTCTGTTGAACTTTAAATTTGAAAAGGATTATGTTGTTATTTAGCAATGCAACAACTTACATGCTCACCACAATGTGAATAAACAATGTAAGCTGAAAAGGACATACAACTAACACTGCAGACAAAGTCAGAAATAAATATTTTAGCCTGCCAGGATTTTTCACCCAACTTATATGAAAGAACATTAAAGCAATGTAGCATTAACATGAAAAGTGTAAACCCCAAAATACAAAATCAGGCCTAATGTTACATGAGTGACCTTAGTTTAATGCCGCTCTCAGCGATATTCCAGCACCTGCACTCACTGATTGTATCCTCAACGCACCTGTACACTTCTGAATGTATTACCAACTCACCTGTACAGTCTTGATTGGATCCTCTGCTCACATGTAGACACTTTGATTGTATCCTCATCTCCCCATAGATTTACAGACATTAATTGTGTCTTCAAGTCACCTTAGCTTTACAACATTAATTGTGCCATCTCAGTTGCTTGACATGTGTACATTGATTGCATCTTTATCTCACCTGCAGCTGTATACACCCAAATGTCATAACTGTCACTTGTAGTGTAGTTCCTAACCTTTCTATTATGTCTGTATGTTTTAGATTTCGTTGTTTCTAACGCATGTTTTTCAGCTGGAGGAGCGTAAATTTAGTGATGAGTATGCCCACTGGCTGGAGGTGGAGGTAATCCGTGGTGGCGGCATACCCACTAGTAGTTGACAGCATAGTTTGCGGGAGCAAAGTAGACAGCAGCTGCTTAGTGTTTGCACATATATATCCTGTATCTATGTGCAGAGATTATATAATATTATATTATCATGTGGTCTCTGCTAAAAGCCAGCAGATAGTTGTGTGTTTATAGTGGTGATTGTTTACCATATTGCTGTTGAACAAATACAACCTTAACGCTAAGGCTACCTTACCCTATGTTAAAGTATGGGAGGTACGGTCATCTTAGCGCTAAGATCACTTTGTACAACGACACCCATGACTTTAGTAATCAGGATCAGTGTGCAGCAAAGCACTTAGGCTAACACGTAGTTGCTGAATATATGTGATTTTGATAGTAACAAATAAACCTATTTATATTGAAAAGGAGCGAACTGAGTTGGGAGAACCTAGGGAAATCTAGACTTGCTTCAGGACTTTAGCATTGCAGGGAGAGCTAGGTTCTAGGGAAAATAATGTGGGACAAACTGACAGTTATACTACTGATGTTCGAAAAGCATGCTTTGTAAGGTAGAAGAAGAGGTTTATAGTTTTTCCAGAAAGTTATCTGATTTTGAAGCATTGTATCTTTATTGTTAGCCTTTTCTTCAGTATTAAAGATTTTGGTACTTATTTGAAATTGAACAAAATTAATATATACTCAACAAAAAAAGTTAAGGAACACCCTGATAATCTATATTTAAGCATTATGTGGATCATAATATGAATTATTAAATACTTTAGTATTGAAAGTTGGGTTGGTCCTCCACTTTCTTTGCTGAGTATATCTGATAAGCCAATTGGCTCTACTCCAGTCAAAAACCATTAAGCGCTTGACCAGATTTTGAGTAAATTCTACATGCTGAATTTATTATGACTTGAGATCAGGAAGAAGAACTGAGCTGTCATAAACAGTCAAAAGATCTAAACAGAACTTCCAGAAATACTTTCTACTTCAGATGCAGTCATAGACTCAGGTCTTTGTGGGTCTTTAATGCTAACAGTAAAAGTCAGGGAACTGCTATGGATTTTACTTATAGTATAGATTCTACATCTTTATAGAAATTGTTTTGTTGGTTGCTCATATGTCTGTGACATAAATTTCATAATGCATATATAACACTTGTGTAGAGTACACAAAGTGTCAGAGGTGAGTCTGGTGTAATTCAGTGTCTAAACTCTGGTCTTTTAGGGGCATACAGATGTATATAAACAAAAACTGATGCATGAACATTGGTATCACTAAGGTGTTTTATGGCATGAACTGAATATAACATAACACTGGGAACATGGTGATAAAGCTAGTCATGTTATATGTATGTTGTGTGACAGTCATGTTATATATATGTTGTGAGACAGTCATGGTATATGTACACTGTGACAGTCAATGTACACTGTGACAGTCATGATATATACATATTGTGTGACAGTCATGGTGCATGTACATTGTATGAGTGTCAGTGTATACATATATTAGGAGACAGTCTTGATGCATATATACATGATAGTTATATTATAAAAACATCATGATGTTGATGACAGATTTGTCAGCTGTTGTGTTTGCATACATATAGCAGATTTGTCAGCTGTTGTGTTGACGTATATATAGCAGATTTGTCAGCTGTTGTGTTTAAGTACATATTGCTCCAGCAGAGCTTGTGTAGACAGCAGAACATGCACTGCTGATGTGAAGGCTTTTCAATAACTGTACAAATATAATACTTCAGAATTTGAACCATAAACAGAACACTTTAACCAGATGAACAGAGAACATAAGAACACTTTCTATATGTATTTTTGGTCAATTCAATGTATAGTACACTACAGTATTACTGGCTTTTAATTTGGTTTTGGCATCAAAGACACATTTCCAAAGAATTAAACAAACATTAAAATTTCTTCCAGACCAAGTTCCACAAGAAGAGCTACTGTCATCTGAAGAATGAAGTGGGACGCTCACAGAAGCGTGTGTATCGAGCTCATGCAGGCTACATTAGGGAACGACCAATTACAGCGCCCAATCTAAGTATGTATGGACCCAAAGAAGAGAAGCAGAAGGCCATTGAGACCACAGCAAGGGAGGCGTATCAGACAGTCAGACAGAGGCTTCGATCGGTGCCTTCCACAGCCAGGTGTAAGTACAATTCTCTTATCCCTTGCATATTAAGGAGGGGGATATATCCAACAGCTTGTCTATCTATCCGTTTGTAATCATTTGGTTTCCAGAGCATAAATTAAAACAAACATTCAATTTTTTTCAACAAGAAATTTCATTTCTGGAGCACAACTCGAAAACCTGTCTATATCTTTCAACAAAACATGGTAGATATATGAGGCAGACCTTGAAGTGGTGCCTTTTGCATATTTTTGTCATTTATATTTTTCTCTGCTTTAATGGAAACAATTTGGACTCAAAAGGGAGAAATGAGCTTTCTTTCCAGAGCACAACACAAATATCTTTCAATATCTTTAAAAAAAATCCAGTTTGAGTTAAAATAACTCAAGTAGGGGCCTGGGAGGTTTATCATCTTGACTTTTGTTTAGTGGTAGCTGTAAATATCCTCATGGTAAGTACCTTTTGTTTGTGAAAGTGGTTTGTGAAGTCACCAAAACCCTTATGATAAATTAAATGATTTAGTACAAGAAAGGATTCTGTTAAACAGTGATTACACTGAAAGATGATAGGTTCAACAAAGATACAAACACTTGACCACATTTCCAGATAGGTTCTACAAAAAATGTCATGGATATTTTACAATATCAAACAGAAAAGTGGTGACATTGATATATTTGCCTAAAATACTTTGTAATACCAAACTTGATTAAATATCAACCATTCTCCCATTTTACAAACAAAAGTAATGCTAAAAAGCTGGCATGGAAAGTACATACTTTGTGGCTGCTCATGAAGATTTTGGTTAGAATCGAGGACTTTTTGAGTATAAAGATAGTGATGTTTGTTTTAACACTAAGCTGAAATCACAATTATAATAAAGAAATTATCATTCATATTGCTTTGTCAATGGTTACATGTCCAACATAAGCCAATGGCAATATTAAAGGCAAGTGGTCAAAGCTGTGGATCATCACAAGGAAGATCCAGGTTCAATTCTTCCTAAGTAAATATGAGTGAAGCCCATTCTTGTTTCCCTGATGTGACATTGCAGGTCCTTCACTCTTCACTCTGACGCTCATTACTAAAAACTTTCACGGTTGTGGGGTAGCCCAGTGATTAAGGCATTGGTTTGTCACAATGAAGAACTGAGTTCATTTCCCCTCATGGGTACAAAGTGTGAAGCCCATTTCTGGTGTACCCACCTTGAATTTGTAAGGTTATCGGTTCCCAATTGCGCAGATTGATGGTCATGCTGTTGATCACTAGATTGTCTGGTTCAGACTTGAAAATTTACAGAACACAGCCAAATAGCTACAATACTGCTGAGTGCGATGTAAAACTAAACTCACTCACTCACTCACCTATTATCCTGAGTTTGGATTCCAAATTCGGTCCGACAATCATTTTTCAGCAGTGTAGCTATGTTTGAAGAATTTACCAAAGTGGAAATCTTGCATCTCATCTTAAGAAACATCACTTTCATCTTTCCTCTGAGATTAGATTGACCTCACTCTTAGCTCATAATGCATCTCAAACAATTTTATAGTAAATTTTTCTTGGATATATACAGCAACGTCTCTGTTTGCGGATCGTCCCACAACGAGGCAGTATCAGCGACTGACAACACCCCGAGTTGTCACCAGGGGAGATTTGTCGGAGGTTGAAACGAAGCTAAATGGCCTGAAGTTTGATATGATCACTATGGCAAGTCACAGTTGAGCTGACTCCACAGTTTGTAAAGACTCTCTTTTTCATTTCACCACAAGATTGATTTCTGGTCAACTTTCTAAACAAATTAATTACTGCTTTAAGGAGGAAAAGATTTTGCTTGATAACTTCAGGGAGTGTTCATAAACATAATATTTACACACTTGCATTTGGATAATTTGTCAGGTAATCTACTGTGATGGTTTCTAATATCATTCAGAGTTTCAGTGCCTGTACTATACAGAAGTGTAGTTGCCAGGAAGGTACTACAGTGTTACTATTGAATTGGTGAGACTGGTTACTAACTCAACTTTCTCTCTTATCTCAACAGGACAGCAAGTATGACATAGACAAGGAAGAGAAGATGGACCACTATTTGCCGGGGTACCGTGACAAGCTAGCTCAGAGACCCCCACCAGGTAGGCTGTGATGTCTATTGTGTGTTACAGTCTCTGTCTGATATGTCTGGTATATTATAGTACCTGTCTGGTATGTTATACTCCTGGTCTGACATGTTATACTCCCTTTGTGGTAAGTTATACTCCCTTTGTATCATATTATACTCCCTATCCAATATGTCATACTCCCTGTCTGGTATGTCATACTCTGTCTGGTATGTTATACTTCTTTTCTGGTATGTTATAGTCCCAGTCTGGTATGTTATACTCCCTGTGTTATACTAACTGTCTGGTTTGTTATGCTCCCTGTCTGGGGTGATACTCTTTGTCTGGTATGTTATACTCCTTGTCTGGTGTGCTATACTCCTTGTCTGGCATGTTATACTCCCTGTCTGGTATGCTATACTTCCTGTCTGGTGTGTTATACTCCCTGTCTGGTATGTTATAGTCCTTGTCTGGTATGTTACACTTCCTGTCTGGTATTTTATACTACCTTTCTGGTATGTTATAGTCTCAGTTTTGTATATTATACCCCCGGTCTGGTGTGTTATACTCCCTGTCTGGTAAGTTATACTACCTGACTGGTATGCTATAGTCTCAGTTTTGTATGTGATACTCCCTGTCTGGTATGTTGTGATCCCTGTCTGGTGTGTTATACTCCCTGTCTTGTGTGTTACACTCCCTGTCTGGTATGTTATAGTCCCTCTCTGGTGTTTTATACTCCCTGTCTGGTATATTATACTCCCCGTCTGGAATTTTATATTCCCTTTCTGGTATTTTATAGTCTCAGTGTGGTATCTCATACTCCCTGTATGGTGTGGTATGCTCCTTGTCTGGTGTGTTATACTCCTTGTCTGATATATTATACTCCCTGTCTGTCTTGTTATACTCCGTGTCTGGTGTGTCTCTCTCTGATATGCTGGAGAACCTGCCTTCTATTGTTCTAGCTTGATTTGGCATATACTCTGACAATACCATTATCAAGCCTCTGTCTGATTACACGTTCATTGGGATGTCTGTTATATTTTATCAGTTCCTCCACCAGAGCCGAAGTCAGAACCTCCCAAGTCCACCCACTGGACAGAGGAGGTGATTGAGGAGCTGGTTCACCCCAAATTGAGGCTGCCTCCATCTCATGCTCGCAAATGTGATGCCAGGTTAATATCAAGCCCTTAAATATTTACTTCCTAACTCTTAAGTCTTTATTCTATCTTCCATGCTTAGAGTATAAATATGAAGACTATCCTGCACATTTTGTTTTCAGTCTCTTTTGGATTTGTTTATATTTTTAGTAGACAGATATCATCAGATAAGAGAGCTATTTCTGGGATTAAATGTCAGTCTAACTCAATGTTTAATATAGACAAACTTTACGGATACAATTTCTGTATTTCATCAGTGCAACAATTTGATACAGGTTTATGTACCATTGTAAAGCAGAGTACAAGAATCTGTATCAAAATGTTGCACTCACAAAAAAAAATTGTTGTCTATAAAGTTTCTCTATGTTGTACTTCCCAACTTCTGAAATGCCATCTGTGAAGATTTGGGTTGGAATTGATCTTCAGTAACCCATGCTTGTTGTAAGAGGTGACTGACAGGCTTTGGTGGTGTCAGGCTCGCTGACTTGGTTGACACATGTCATTGCATCCCACTTGCACAAATTGATGCTTGAGCTGTTGACTGCTGGATTGTCTGCTTCTCACTTTATTATTTAGAGATCGCCACCATATAGCTAAAGTAATCCTGAGTGTGGCATACAACTAAACTCACTCACTCACACTAATATGACACTCAAAGAGGTTGACTCACAATGAATGTAATTGTTTAGATACCGAGGCTGGCAGCAGGTAAAAACAAGACGAGGATCACACTTTGTCCTGGTGTCTCGATGCTATGATTCATCCCCCAAGGGCAACCTGTTCACCAAACTGCATGAGCGAACCTTCACACCAGTCAGGCACATCCACAAGGACCACCTGTACCGACACACCAGCATGAAACAGGTCCAGAAAGGGAAGGGCCGCTTGGGTGAAGACAGGCCTGTCACAGCTCCTGCCTTCATTCGGAGAAAAAGAGGCAGAGATGCGAAAGACGAACAGTCTGAAAATATGGAGGGAGATAGCTTTCACCAACAGACTCCGACACCAGGAGTTGGGGATCGAGAAGTTGCAGTGGCATTTTGTGAAGATGCCAGACTAGAGGACAGGATGGACCTAGCTGAGAGGAGGAATGACAAAGAACCCAGTCTCAAGGGGGCTGACTTTGGGTATGAGTCTTTCGAGGAGGAGCTTCAGAACAACGAACCTCAGGTTTGGGGCGGACAGATAAAGGGAGCTGTGATTTGTGATGAAGGTGTTGGTTATATGGACAGCGGACACTGTGAGGATGTTGAGGTGCCAGTACCCCACATGGACCACAGCAAACCCAAGATTGTAGAAGTTGGACAGATTGGGACAATAGCTCTACTGGAGCAGATAGCCGAGTCTCAGGACCTGGAAGAAATGTACAGTCAGACCTCTCCTGCTCGCAAGACTGACAATTGTGAGTCAGACGTCCTAAAATCAGAAGAGAGAAGTAATCCCTTGTCCTCACCCATGTCAGTCAAGTTCAATCAAGTGACTGAAGTGCCATGTACCTCAAGTCCAGATCCTGAACTGGATGGTCCGACTATTGCCAGAGAGGGACACACTGACCTTGAGGAGCTTGACAGTGACAAGACTGAGGTCACAGGCATGGAGATCAGATCTGAGTCAGTGATTGAATGTAGGTTCATGAATGAACCTACACCAAACAGTAGGACAAGCGAACAGAGGAAAGAGTGTTTGTCATCAGAATGTACAGCATCTACAAGTCAGGTCCAGGTTAGGAACGATCTGAAGCCGAGAAGTGCTAGCAGTGGTCGAAGTTCAGACCGTAGCACTAGCCCTAGTCTGAAGCGTTGCCACTCAGCAGGTAACCAAAGGAGAAGCAGCTCAATTACTGGGAACAGCAAACACTCCAGGCTTGTCAACAGAATCAGTGACTCCATTTCTCAAGATCTCAGGAAAAGATTACTATCTGCAGGCTATTGTTGATTATATATCCATATATAGTCCATTATTGTCAATATTATACGAGCTCCACGGCATGGTAAATGTGACTACTAATTTATGGGAAGTAATATTCAGCTGTACTGAATGGCATCAAACATTGCTTATGATTCTTCTGTCCAAAATTAATTTCGTTTCATTCAACAGTGTTCATTAATACTAACTTCAGCACTAGTTAGCATGGTTGAATGAAAGCAGTTTACTAACATATAGTATGATTAATATATATGTGTTTGGGGGAAAACAACCTGCAGTTTATGTGGGTTTGGCACTTTCGATCAATTTAGCAGAACGATCCTTTTGTGCAATGTCATGTCATAGATTAACAAACACAATGATGATGGTACGTGTGTATGTGTGTGTGGGGGGGGAGGTGGTTAAGAAAGTTAAGATCTTAGCCAAATCTCTTTGTTCACAGGCATGCCATAAGATGCTAAAGTTTGGCCAACATAGTTATTATGTATGTTATGTTAGCTGATTGTAACAGTATATTTTTTATATAGCAGTGGTATTGGCAGTTTTGATTTGGTTCCATTGGCTGTCCTTGATGAATAATGTTATGGCAATAATACATTTGTCCCATGGTCTTTGCTTTATTGGTCTTGGGATGTGTCAAACTGAATTTAATAAGTGCTATACATACCTAAACAATTAATGGGTAAATTTAGCTAATTTTTACTGAATGTATTTACCCATGTGGGGAATTGAACCAGGGTATTTGATGTAGTGAGTGAACACTTTGACTACAACGCTACCCCACTGCTCACTGTTGTAACAGAATGGAGATGTTATAGTCTGGGAAATAGAGGGTGAATAAATATTTAGGATGAACAATCCTCAGTATAAGTAGGGCTTATGCCTCTTGTAATCAAACCCAGGACTTAGGTGTAATGAGCGAGGGTTTTATCTCAGTGATACTGTGTGACTCTGGAGTTAGTTGGCCAACTAAATACATAAAGTAACATATCTTGAATCAGAGTATCTTGTCCAATGTTTATTATAAACTGTCCAAATCTTTCAGTGGATGTTGTATTTTGTCAGATTACCATGACGCCTGTTGTTTTTTTAATAAAAGGCATGGAGCATGTGGTTTGTTTTCTTTGGCAAAAGTGGATTATTTTCAGATAAAACATATTTTGGTCCTGATGACCATGTCCCAGTTGAACAGGGCTTCCATCAAATAAGATGTCTTACCCCAATAGGATATCAATCTGCAGAACTATAAAGATACAACTTGAATTAGTCTTCAGCAAGCCATGCTTGTTGTAAGGTGACTTAATGAGAATGGGTGGTCAGGTTTGCCGACCGGGCCAAACCCTGAATTCTCTAGTCCATCAGTCAGCATGTAGGCCATCTTAGGTGATGAAACAACTGAGTTGCTTATGTTGCGAAGGAAAATATGAACAAGCCATTTTGATTGGAAAATAAATGCTACCTTGAATGTTGTGGTTAATTTGTGGATTGTTGTGTTATGATAATTCTAAATGCCTTGTCATGTACCACTAAAAGAGACTTCTGTCAAGGAATATTACTTTTCATGCATCTTTTTGGTTGGGATCAAAATTTTAGAATTATCAATAAGCATGAGTTATCAAAACTTTATGAAAAGAGGTATTGCATAAATGTATTGCTTCAGATAAATGTTCTGCAGGGATTAGTGTTTCTTGGATACAATGAGAGAGAGTATAGTATTATGCCATTTAGCAATATTCCAGCAATATCATGACACCAGAATTGGGATTTTCATACATTGTATCCATGTAGGGAATTGAACCTAGATCTTCGGCATGATGAATGAAGACATTAAAAACTAAGCAGCCCAAACTTCCCCAGTCGTAGCTGTAAGAGGGACAAGGTAGTCAAGACTCCTGACTTTGATACATGTACATCCTAATCACGTGTATCAATACTCAAAATGGCAACCAGTGGATTGAGTTGTTCATATGCCACTATTTATGACTACCTTCATAAAGCTGAAGCCTAACCGAGCCCATCTTTGATCAAGATACATATCAAAGCATGTTTGTCAACTTGCTATAGAGGTTTTTGTGAACCAGGCTGGTTCGGTGTTGACAATCTAAAACTCTCATTCTACATTTTGAGCACAAAGGAACTCTTCTACAAAATTCATCAATTCTGTGTGACGCCAAGACGATCAAAGGAAGAAACACACATAAGTCGCTTATTATTCATATTAAGTTTATTACCAGACATATATGGCATGTGGCATGTACACAAACAGCTATTCAACAAGATACAGTGGTCCATCCGACAGATAAAGGCATTAATTCCTTAAGCATTAACCTCCAAAAAACACTGGCCCTTTTTAAACATGTTTTTAGGCTTCCTTGGTGCAATGGTGGTACTTTGCCTATAAACCTTAGAGAGATTTTAATCATGAGAATTTAGAAATTTTTCACACGAAAGAATCCAAACAACGGCACAGAGGTCAAAAATGTGTCAAAACAAAATATTGCACTCAGGAGATAAAAACATCCTATCTGTTTCTTATAGAAAAGTGTGAAGTTAAGTGGTCTGAACTGAATTTGTCATTTGTAGTACATATTAAAATTGTGTTAAAAACCCATTTCCATGTAAACTGCAATGCTTATCTATCTGATGCTGGTTGAAGAAGGTGTCTCTTGCCAAACTAAACAGGACTTCAAAGAAGTTAGAACTCATGGGAAAGAGCCATGAGCTTGTCCTTACTATTAACCAATACTTTGTCTTGAAATGAGAACATGAAATGTTACATGCCCTATGACTAGATGTATATGAAGCATTCCTTCACCAAAAAAAAAATTAAATATTTTGGGAATGGGGAAAAAATTGTCAAAAAGTTATATTAGGAACAGATTACATGAAAAAAAAAAATCAGGGATTTAACAGCAAGATTTCTATGCACAGTGCTAATTAACTATTTGAAAGTAGAAACACCTTAAGTACAATTTGACAATTTAAACTGCATGATGACTTCATACCCATGAAATTACAATAGACATTCATAATGATAAAAAAATGTATACACATTTGACATGAAATAAATAACACAATACTTCAGACACAGATCTTGTCCAACAAGGGAGACAACTCTAGCCAAGCTAAACACTGGCAGATTCTAAGAGAACTAATCAATGGTGATGTGTGCAACAAACTCCATGGGAAATAGGGATTGCCCATATACTGATTCAGGGTTAACAATCGTGCTTATTAAATATTTTGAGTATTTTACATAATTTGGGTGTTAGTATGTGTACATGAGTTTGTTGTACATCGACACTAATCTGTTGGGCATGGTAGCTGAGGATTCATGTTCATGACTTATGAACCCTACCCTCCACCTTGGTTACACGTATAGTATCATACAAAGGTAAAAATGCTAAAACTTTGCAAAAAATGTTTGATTTTGTGCATGGAAATTTTTTATTTGTCTCATCAATTTGTCTGGCATATACAGTTGTAAGCAGGTTAAAAATTTGCAATTCATAATTTTTGTTCAGAATTAAAATTTACATACAATTATTTTTGTTTTTTATATCCACAGGAAGAAAGTAGACAACTGTTGCAAATTGTCAACTTTTCAGAAACATAATTTCATGAGCTGAATGATGAGTGCTATTGTATATGATCTAGCTTTCTTCTTGTGAATTTTTACACATGAGGTCTAAATAAAGTCTATAATATAAAATATCAGGTAGTACAAAAACAAACCTTCCTCTAGGCTTTGGGGGGTAAGAAATTGAAAAGCAGTTAACATGCAGTTCTGTCAGCCGGAAGGCTATCCAAAGAATGGACACAGGAAGGTCTTGTTTCCATGGTGAATTTGGACCAGCCAATCAACATGCACATCACAGCATTGGAGTACCCATCACACATACACACACAACTGATGGTGGGGTACACGTCTTCTGATGACACAATACACATCTTCTGATGACAACACACGTGAAGTACACACTGATCCACTCCAGCTGATGCAGCAAGTATTCTAGTGGCAAACTGGCACAAGCTTGTTTTTTTTAATCAACTTAAACATTCCTCTTCATAAAGTTTCTTAAAAACAAATTTTCATGTTTCTTCATCTTAAAACCAATATAGTCACAAGTGAGTGTTCTCTTCCTCCTCTTCAACAGTTAGGCAGGTAACAGCTTCCTGGCCTACTGGTCATCCTCTTCTTCCTCACTCTCCTCTTCAGCTTGTTCTAGCCACGTGAGCCACTGGTTCACCTACCAGAGCACAGAACATGATTACACACAAAGGTCATATTACAAGTATGACAGGTTACTCATTCTAGGTGACTAGATGACATCAGTGAGTGAGTTTAGTTTAGTTTTAAAAACTCTGCCCTTGCATGAAAAATGAAACACTCAATGTTCAGATGTCTTCAAAATATATAATTTTTTTCTTGAGGGGCTCATTTCCCTTTTTAGAGACAAAGTAGTAACAACAAAGCAGTCTCTGCAAAATTGTAAAAAGTACATGTGAAAGGTACTGGGCACTTGCCTGGAAGAGTGCTTTCCCCTTGCCTGGATATTTGTCATTGACTTCTTCTTTCCAGCGGAGGAAGGACTCCTCGTCCAAGATCTCCATGTCATAGTAGTACACGAAGAAACGAAGCAGCATGCCTGTATAGCAGAGATAATGGGATAAAAATGAGTTTCAAGTCCAAAAGAAGTAGTGCCTGCTAAACAGTACTAAGGAAATGATTCTTTGTAGTACTTTGTTTGCACTCAACAATATTCCAGCTATTTGATGGAACCTAAAAATAATAATCAGGTCTTGGAAAGACAAAACCAATACATGACATCAGCTATGTGTCATGAGATCTTCGTGAACAAAATGACAGTCTTGAACACCAAATCTATTAAGTTGCTTTTTCAACCTGCAAACAAGTGGTATGAAAGCCGAATCTTGGTCCTGCCTCAGGGATAGGGTATCACGCTGTACGCACCAGAAACTGCATCAAACACATATTACAATATTTGCAATAATTATTTAGATAATTTTATAATTGCTTACCTTTGGGAAATTGGTGGTTGTGGCAGAAGACCTGTGTGGCATAGAGGGCGCTGACCTGCAGCTCCAGCCTCTCATGAAGGAACATCTGCAGCACAGCCTGAAACAAACGCATGGACATTATAACATCTGCAGGGACTGCAGGGACAACATGAAACACCACAAAACTAACAGCTCCCTGAAACAAACACCTATCACTGAGACTCTAAACACATACTATCACCAACAAGACACGGCCATCAGTATCCCCCACCACACCAGTGATCTGGTCCTATTTTGACAACTATTTATTCTTCATGCAAATGGCAATACATAAGCAGTTAAACGACTACTGACAGGATGACTGTTGTCAGTACAAAGATCAGTGCGATGACTGTAAACTGTAACACAGATACTGTTTTTTAACTTCACCACATTCGGAGCTCAGAACTATTTCCCCTCCCACTTTGTGGAAGAGGATAACAACCCAAAACAATGGTGCCATTCTTATGACATGACTCAGCTAGATAACAATCTTGTAATATTGTCAGGTTCTACAGAATACTTGTACATTCTACTCTGCTCTAAAGTTCATGTGACAATGAAAAAGATCTAGTAGTAGCAGGTAGCAGTTATAATGAAAAACAGTCTGAAATGTGAACAAGAACACTTCCATGCATCTGCCTGCTAGGACAAACACATTTATTAATAAGATAAAGTCATCACATGATATTTAAATTATCTTGAGGCACTGGTGTTATGGAGTCACTCCAAATCATACAACTGATCTGCGCTCTACTACCTTGAGTTTCAACAGCAGGTCTTTCTCCTTCTCTATGAGAGTTTTGTCCGGGACAGCTGTGGGATCGATTGCTTTACCAAGAGTTGTCTCTCCAGTAACAAAACGTAGAATACTGAAAGAACCAACCAACAGAACAGTTAAACAGGAACATTTGAATCACAGCAATTTTCTCCATTCTTTAAAACCCTGAAGTGTGCTTCTCACAATATATTAGGTTATCTCTTGTTTTCCCAGATTAATCACATTTGGGTTTTATGTTTTGTTAGCAAGACCTCTTCTAGGTTTTAAATTTCATTAGTAAGACCTCTTCCCAGGTTTTACTTTTTGTAATTGTCTTTTCCAAACTATATATGAACATCAACATTCAAGTGAAATATATATGAGTGTTTGAAATCAATGGAAAAATATCGTTCAAGATTAAGTTCAAAGTGCAAATACTTTCCCAAGCTAGATTTGAACTGCTACTTTCAGATTTGTAGGTAGATGCTCCACCTCATGGTCACCAGAACGACAGAAGTGGTCTTGAATTATTTATTTATAATTGCTGTCATTAATTTGATTTTACTTGTGTTTCAGTTATTGCTATGTAGCTACATTAAATGATCATCTACATTGTGATTATCCATCACTGACAGTAAAAATCTCAGAGAAAAAATTACCCCTCTGAATTGGTAGACAATGTAAAACAATGGGATCAGGAAATCCCTGTCCAGTTTTACATTGTCTACCAAACCCTCCGAGGCGTGTTTTCTCCTATACATCAAAGCCACTTAGTGGAAACCAGAGTCAAGATCAAGAACACTGAGGTATGATGACACACAAAAACCAGAGGCAGTCTCAGTACGGGACCCATTAAGTTCAGTTGCTGTAAGCATGTTTCTATGGATCAACCTCAGTGTCTGGGGAAATCAATTCTGAAACAACCACACCATCAAAAGACAACATGCTGTCAAGTCAACAACCTATGGACTAAGATACTTCATGCAACCATCATGTCCATTTTAGCAATGTTCTGTTAATACCATGGTTGGGGACAATGGAAACATTGTACCCATGTGGGAAAACGAACCATGGTCAATAGCATCACAAGCGTATGCTTAAACCACAAGGCTACACTGCAATAACTTGTACATCTTGCAGTTTCTTGGGACAGATCATAACCATGGCCATCCCCTGCTATTCCACCCACCTAGTGGTCAGCACATCAATGAATCCGGGGTTGTTCTGCATGTCATTGTCCACCTTGTCCTTGATCCACTTGAAGATAGCCGTGGCAGTGGGCTCGGCCTGGATCTGCTTCCAAAGCTCAGACTGGATCTTCAGCAGTGGAAACAGGAAGCTAAGATTGCGGTCCTCTAGGATCTCCAACATCCTTTCCTTCTTCTGGTCTATCTCTGACACAACAAATCACACAGTTTCAATATCAGTTCATGTGTCAAACCCAGGCATAAGTCTGATAAAAAGATCAATTTAGATCAATATATCCATTTCTCAATGCTGCTATATTGTTGGTGTTTATATATCTTAATATCATACTGTTTGAGGGTTTAAAAAATAATAAATAAAATCTGGCTCAGGAAAAATACAGGTTCACATCATGAGTGTCTCGCAACTCAAACTTAGGATTACTTCTTTTAATGAAGACCAGCAGGGACTGAAGACTAATATTTTCACTTCCTAATGGCAACCAGTACATATTCATGTCACACCAGACAATATACATTATGATATTGTGAGTTGAAAGTCATCTGAACAGAGTAGAATGAGTAAAACTGCCTTTCACCAGCAGCTGAGATTGCTAGGCTTCATTTGTATCCCAGAATCCTAACCTACCTGGGAGCATTCCCTGCAAGTTGATCTTGCTCTCACTGAAGACTCCCACAAGCCAGTCTTCAGAACGCAGCTTCACGACTTGTTGTAGACAAAGCAGAAACAGTGGATGATGAACGCCATTCTCCAATGGCTCAGCGAGTTCCTCCAAACTGGCGATGTTCTCCACCAGGGACGATGCTGCAAACCTGGCAACGGACGACTTCACCAGTGGTACTTCCTCTTCCAAGTTGGACATCTTGTCCATTACACGCCTCAAGCTCTGCAACAGACACACACATTTAACTGTCATGTTTGTTTTTAACCTTAGCATTTGAACTGTCTGTTCTTTAAGGTTGCATTAAGCCATGTTCTAGCCATAGCACTGCGGGACAGTAAATAATAAAGCCTGGCATATGATCTAGCAAACATTGTCAGTAATCCAGACCAGTCTCCAGTGACCTGTAATGCTTTCTGAAGATCAATTATAATCTGACAATCTGTGAGTTGAATAGTAGGATGAACAACAAGCCAAAGACAGTCAATACAGGCCCAACATCTACTCAAGACTGCCATACCTTTCATTAAAACACAAATTCATCAACAGTAACTAGAAAGGTTACTATGTATCATGTTGCTGCAAAATACACAGATGACTCACATCCATGAACTGTTCTGTTGTGATAAATCCATCCTTCTTCAATTCAGATATCAGGTCCATAACACGGTCCCTCTCCGTTTCTGAAGGTACAGGAAAATTAACTTAACTCAAGACAAATATCACTGAATCATTTCTCATGTCAAGTGTAAGGTTAAATACCAAAGCTTCATTGAATAATCTATTCAAATGTTATGATCACCTCACAAACTGAGATAAGAATTGCTATCATAACAGGATTGACATTCTCTAACTTCAAAAACTTTCTCTGAAGAGAAATTACTAGTAAAATTTACATTACATATCTCCTCCGCCATTGACTCCTTCCAGAGGGAAATTCACAATAAAAATACTCACCACTCTTGTCCACAGATTCAACCAGCAGTTGAGATAAGAGATCTCTAATCAGCCTTAAAAAACAACAAAACATAATAATTTTCACTTATTTCAAAATAATACCACCTGGAAAAAGTTGTTTTCTTGATACATACAAATTGACCATTGATTCTGTTATATCAAATTGAACAACAGAACACACCTTTTCATGCATAATAATTTAACTTAGGAATTCACATACAAAATTGAAAAGAAAAAATCACATTCTTTTGAGTGGCATATTTGTCAAACACAATGTTCTGACAGTCCATGTAGATATTGTTACTTAAATCCCAACATTGACTAAAAATCCTGGAACTCAGACATCAAATATACTGTACACTATTTTCTGCTGACTTACTTCTTCGGAATAGACATGTCCTTGATTTGTGTAGCAACATCTGCCTTGTTGTTGTTTCCGAGATAATCAGAAAGAAGGCTTGTCTGAAAAAGAGTTTACTCTTTCACAAACCAAAGCTAAGTATCATTGACTCCCAAAAAGAACCAAACTCTAATTTTATGATAAAATTGATATTTTATACTTATCCTGACTCATGCTTATCTCCCCTTCCTTCCAAACAGTCAGTGGAAACTTGAATCTCTTCAAATTCCCTAGAAGCGAACCTACAATCACTCACCTTAGCCTCTCCCTTTCCTGCCAAAACCAACCACGTGACCATCCACCCACATGGTAAACCTCAGTCTCTCTGCTATAAAGGTAGTGGGCTAAGGTGAGTGATTGTACATTTGCTTCTTGGGAATTTGAAAGGATTCAAGTTCCATTGACTGTTCAGAAGGAAGGGGCGATAAGTATATAAGCATGAGTCAGGATAAGGAAAAATTACATATTATATAATTTACATCCAAGCTCCAATCACTACTGATCTCCAACAGGGACCAACAAAGAATAAGTTTTGGCATGAACAATAATGCGAGTCAACAGTCCATGTACAGTCACAATAAACAGTAGAGCCTGGGGTATTGAAATAAATCACCGATTGATAATATGTATCTGTTTATAGATAATTATTGCTGAATTAACATGAACATGGAAAACACCTAAAATATAACAGCATTTTTCACACAGCTCTTGAGCTGTTATTTGAGGGGGAATGTTTCTATTTCCTGAAGTACTTGATGACATCGTACATTGCGTGAAGCATTCTGCGGGACAATGTTGTCCTTCATTCATACTCATTAGGTTATGTAACACATCGTACAAGCCCCCCTCAAAGCTTGTGAACAGTTAATTACTTTGTGGACAATTGACATAAAACAGTTACTTTCTGTTGCTGAGGTGCATCCTAATCCTGATTCCACACCAACTAAATTTTACAAGTAGTGCAACTGTATAAAAATACTTGTAACCAAATGAGCTCCAAGCTGAAGTTTAGCATCAGTCATTCTATACAAAGCCGAGCGAAATGAAAACCTACCACTGTCTTCTGAAGTTCTTCTTTAGAGATGCACTCCTTCTTCTTGGATTTACCCTTATCTTCACTGTTCTGCTTGATGGTTATCAGAGGCTGAAAGAGAAATCACTTGAACAATTAAGGTACAAGTTTACAATTGTCGGACAAAGAAATCTGGCTGTAACTATCATTCTCAATGCCCACAAATACTAACTATTTTAACACAGGCACAAAACACACAAAATGGAGGCACTGGACAACAGTTCTGGATTTATCCTCACAGTACTGAGTGCTAGACAGGGTATCAAGTACAACTGCTTATACCGTCTGCTCTTCCTGCAAACATTATCAAAAAGTCTGAATCAAGATGTGGCTAAGACACCCAGAAGTGAGTGAGTGAGTTTAGTTATACATAACACTCAGAAATATTCCAGTTATATAGCGGTGATCTGTAAATAATTGAGCCTTGGCCAGACAATCCAGTGATCAACATCATGAGCATCATGAAAGCCTGACCACCACTCCAGCTAGTCTTCTCTTATGACAAGCATGGGTTACTGAAGACCTATTTTAACTCAGATCTTTATGGGTCAAGACATCAAAAGTAAAAGGGCCAACACAAAGAAACCTGGACTGCACTTACCTGTTTACTAAGCAAAGGGTTGAGTGCTGTCGATCCTGACTTATTGTTCCCAGAGTTGAGGCTGGAGAAGCCCCCAATGGATGATGGGCCTTGAGCTGACTTGGGAAGCATGCCTGGAGTGTTAGGCTTGAGGACTGTGAAGTTCTTGACTGGGCGAAGACTGACTTCCTCCCGTGACATCTTGTTACTTCCCGAGATTGGGGATGTGGATGGGGGACTGTGGTTGATCGACATGCGCTGGAATCTTGGTGGCAAGTCTCGGTTGCCAGTAGCTGCAACACAGATAATGTCAATGGTGCTGAAATTGAAACTAAAAAAAAAAAAAAAAAAATCAAAATAATATCATTAAATATTGGACAATGTAAAGTGGAAGGTCCATGACTCCATAACACTAAGAGAACGCAAACGAGTGAGTTGGGATACCCACTGCTCTTAACCCTGCTATACCCCCATCCTTTAACAAATTTTGTTTGATGTTAAATTTGATGATTACCACCCCTATAATATTTTTGTATCAAGTGGGGGTAATATGATAATTATGACATGAAGTTATAATGGTTGTTATCTTCATGTGACCAAGAAAACCAATTAGGCTGAAAGTTGTTGTCCAAGCTACCTTGCTGATTCTGCCCCTGTTGCTGTTGTTGTTTGTTGTAGTATTGACTCTGTTGATTGTTGCCTGGATTCCCCTGCTGTTGCTGTTGTTGTTGCTGGTTCTGCTGATTGTGACGCTGGTTACGCGGACTGTTACCTCCACTATCTGGCCGGCGATTCATGAAGTTGTTGTTAAATCCTGAAAAACAGCAACAAAGTAAATACACTCATTTTTTTTTAAGCCCAAGTAAAATATTTTGGGTTTCCATTGCTTTAAGCCACACTCTGCATTATTCAGGCACTACTGCAGAATATGAAGTGTGCAGCCAACCAATGTTTAATAGTATGATGGAGTCTCCTGGTCTGAAACAAGAGAATTTGATAAAAGACTAATGATGTTTTGTGGACAAATGCTGAGGCAGCTACAATTATGGCAGAATATCATGTTAACCGCAAGTAAAATTTAGATGCATCATCAACACTGCTTTACAGTGCTGGTCCCTATTTTAGATTCAGTTTTCCTTTTCAAATTTTCTGTTAGTTTAGACCCATTATCAGGTCAC
This sequence comes from Haliotis asinina, assembly GCF_037392515.1. Taxonomy (NCBI): domain Eukaryota; kingdom Metazoa; phylum Mollusca; class Gastropoda; order Lepetellida; family Haliotidae; genus Haliotis; species Haliotis asinina. The sequence continues at coordinate 30,833,444 of NC_090293.1, read as the reverse complement.
TGACCTTGATTCTGTTGGTTGTTCCTGCTCCGTCCCATGCTGTTCTGATAACTGGAAGCAAAGTTGTCCACTTGAATTACACCAGGGCCAGTCCCGATAGAGTTGACTGCAGGAAAAACAACCAGTGAAACCTTTGGACTGCCTGATGAGTTAGGATTAATGATACGAAACATTGCTTCAGTACCCACAAGCTCAAAAGGCATCTAAAATGCTGTCAACCAAGGTTATTTAATGAGGTCTGCATTGGTTCAGAAAGGATCTTAAAAATTGCTTTCAGCTAAGATGTCATCACAGAGCAGACAAACACACGTTCGTAAATTGCCTCCTAAAAGCACTTGCAGCTGCTAACCAATCTAATCCTTATCTGAACCCTCACAAGGTTCCAACTTACAATTTCCCATGGTTCCTGGCGGTGGCATACTGAAGAGATCCCCCATGCCTCCTTGCTTCCAGCTGCTTGCTCCTGCTCCCATTGTCCCGTTCATGGCACGACCCCCCATCAATGCCTGGCCACGGTTCTGAGCTGATGGCGGAGGAATAAATACACCAAGTTCCTGTTGAAGAAAACCACTAGCATTGTGAAAAAAGGTCAGACTAAAATTTGCCATTGTGTTCTTATGTGTGCTATCTAAGGCAATCCTTGATAATATTCACAAGCTATGGCAATGGCTAGCCAAGTCTGGACCAAATCTTCACAAAGAAACAAGATTTATTTTCGTTGCAGTAAAACTGCTTCACATAAGAACATCATGATTGTTGCTCTACCATATTCCAAATAGCAACCTTAGGTTCTAAAGAAATAACTGTTAAGAAACTTGTTACTCATAATTTCCTGTTGATACACTATTTAGTTACTGTTAGGGGATTACTTACATCAACTGCCTCCTGTCGAATCTGAGTGATTGTTTTAGGTCCGTTGTCCAAAGCCACACGCCGAGGTACCCATCTCTGAAAGATCAAGTTTCATTTAGTTAACAATGTTCCAGGACAAATCCTTCAATGCTGCTTTTGGAAATTATTCAAGCTATATTGTATCTGTCTGTAAACAAGTCTACAAATACTAACATAAAATACTATCATCAGATCTATGCCAGTTCTTAAGGGTATAGAAGTTGATATAATTGATATTGAACCCTAAAGCAACAGCCTGTATTTAAGATAATGGTGTCAAGAACATTCGACAAAAAACCAAAAAAAACCCAAAAAAAACAAGCAAATGATCTCCTACTATACACCTAAAACGAAATATCAATCAGTTCCTACCTTCTTCTCGCGTAGTTCTATCACATCTTGAAGCATGAAACGAATCCTAGACGGCAACTCGAGATTCTGGCTGAAGAGCCTGACTCGTTCAAAGTACTGATCCATCCATGCCTGGAACAATACAACACAAATCAAATTTCAAGAATGGAAACTTAGGATATCATGAGGCAGAAATGCATAGCATAGTGTTTTGGGCAATATTCAAGGATGTCGTCTTGCTGAAATATTAGTTAACGGTAACCATGTCTACAGAAACCCTAAAGCGTATATACTGCAGGTCAAATACCTTAGTTACACGCAGATTTTTGTTTGTGGAGAGGTCTGTGTCAGTGACCTGAATATTTTGTAAGTCCCTCCAATCCCTAAGTAGTAGCCATTGTCTGATTGGTAAAATCTATTTAACCATCTCGTTATTGATTGGATGGTCATGGGTGGCTCAAAGGTTACCTGACGCAACCTCTTACTAGGTTTTGTTAGATTCAGTGGTGGAGTGTAACGAAAAGTACTGAGGCTAAGTATACTTAGACTGATATAATTGACTTTTACTTCTTTATTTAACTCTTTCACATTCTTTGATTCACGGAAAAAAACAAACAAGGTCTCTTAAGACGTACCTTCGCCTTGGGTGAGTCCAGACGAGGGCCGACGGTCCGCATTATCTGACAGAGACACTCGAGATCCTCGGCCATGTCCCGTATAGGTGTGTTTCTTTTCTTCTCCAGAAGTTGTTTGATGCACTTGTGTAGAATCCCCTCATGCAACATCTGAAGCTTGCCCAGCTCGCCTGAAACGCAAAGTCAGAAATGAAATTTTTTTGAAAAAGGTAAACATTTCAGGAGTCCCAATGTCACACAGACATAAAGACAAATCTCTAGGATATGCCTTTAATTTTAATGTGGGAAACAATGGCATTCCTGGCACTTTAGACCTTAACTCATATTTACATGGAGATAATATGTCTTTTAAGGTACATAATAAAATTCTTGTAATAAAGAAAAGGAAAAATTCTTGTCATTTGGCCACTCATGAACACTGCGTATTCTATATCACGATCTTCATTACCCACCAATGAATTTGATGTTTCCAAGCATTTTCTTCTTTGCCAGATGGTACTGTTCATGTTCTTCGGTTGAAAGTGGCCCATCCTTCTTGTCGAACACTAAAAGACAATGAGGATATTGAGAAAAAAAAATACATGTACAAAGTTTAGTTTTTATGTCATCTCTTATGATTTGGGGGTTCAAAAGAAACATAATGGGTTGGTTCCATAGTCACAGGTGAACTATTATGTTAACATAATCGCATAGAACACTAAACAGTAAAATACTTGCATTTGGTTCTTAAAAATGTCAGCAATATTTGGGCAATAGTACTACTGGAAGCACCAGAACCCAAAACTATAAATTAAGAAATCTTCATATAAAACATTGAACAAAGTAGTCTGGATGGCGTAATAAAGACCCAGCATTGATGGATTGGTGACAAAAGAGTTACATTAGAACTTGAAATCTCTTACATTCTCATGAAACATGAAATAACTAAAAAATTTCACCTTCAGTTGCACGGGACCTGTTCTCGAACTCATCTTGGCACTTGTTCAAAAGCAGCCGGCGGAAGGTCTATAATAAAAATGAATAATGATAAAAAACAGCAACATGCATATAATGTTCCACAACTTGTACAAAACCAAGCCAATACAGTGGAAGATGCAAAAACCAACATCTGTCTAATCTAGCAAGTTGTCAACACCTGCATAAAATCCAAGTCCCTTCCTTGCCTTGTACATTTATCATGAGCTCTGCAATCCGGCACATTGCCTAAAGCAGATTATTTCCTCAGTCCCAATGAGTGCCAGATTAGACAGCTACCACTGTATACTGAAAAGACTAACAAGATGGAAAAAGGAAAAAGGAAAATTTTCAAATACTATGATGAAACCTATCATTCCTCTTTAAAATCTTCTTGCAGAAAATACCTTCTATCATGAAGCAAGTTAAACAGTTGGGAGAAATACACAATTTCTTAAAACCATTATAACACACACATCTGGTGGATGATTTTAACTTACTGTGATGTTGGACTGGGGAGGTTCGAAGTTGGGTGCGTCTTCACATAGTCTGTGGCAGAGCTGGGCATAGAGGGAGCTGTACTTCGGTTCATCTAATGCTTTTTCAAAAATCTGAAATGAAATGTTGAGTCAGATAGTTCACCAGATTTTGTATAACTTAAACTTTCCTTCACTAACATAGCCTGGAGAAAAACAATTTCAGACAACAGTAAAGTGGACTGGGGCATGCTCAATGTGTTATTAAGTTGGAATCCTGTGATTAAAGATATCTTTAAAATCTTGGATAAGACACAGTTTGAATAATAACTGTTAAAACCACTGGTGATATCCAACTAATCTGAGGGTTAATGTACACAGGTGGATTACGACAAATAACAAATTTTAGGATGAAACATGTACACCTAGATTTATTAAGTTCTAAAATCTAGTGAGCTTATCTTCCCCAAAGGATTTCTTGACTGTATTGATTAACTTCAAACACCGCTTACAAGCATCTAAGCTCTTCACAAACCTTTTCACCAAATAATATCAACAGATTGCAAGAAGTTCATCCAGTACTAACACGAATATCTGTGGTCAGTTTACCGTAAGTCTTCATAGTGAGAAGCTCTAGGGAGAAGTTACCACTAAATAGGAGTCTTAATCTATTCTCAGGATGGGCACTCCAAAAGGCTTGGCAAAAGGCCAGCATACCTGTTCCCATGACAACCAGATTAGCTGAATTCTATACACACAAACCTTAGTTTGATCAGTACCCAGAACAAATCAAGACAACTAGGAACATAAGCATTCTTTCTATTACTAATGATTTCCCCCATCTCCAATAATTTTGTACAAAAGATTATAACAATTCAAAAGATTCAAAACAGATACTTTTGTCACTAGTCTGAAGCCCTGTAAAAATTCTGCACTGTGTCCAGCACAGAAAATAATATCCATGTGGCACTTACATACCACAAGCCAAATTGGGGCACAGACTGAAGAAATGCAAAAATGTTGATATTTATTTTACATGTTTGAGGGGAAGGCAAGTCACATCGGCAATTTCACGCAATGTAAACAGACAAATAACGCTATCAATAATACTTTCTACACCACAATGGAGAAGCAAGCATCAGAGACTTCAGAAAATCAGATAAAGTAGAACATGTACTGTACATGCACCCAACATTAATAGTGACTGAGTTTGGTTTAACGCCCATGTCAGCAATTGTCCAGGAACATTACAGCAAGGACACCAGAAATGGGCTTTACAAATACTAGTCATGAGGTGATTCAACCACTCATCTTCGCTATGATGTGCGAACACTTTAACCATTAGTTATTCCAGCCAACTAGATGACTTGTCCAAGACACCAAGTTCTATTTCACTTGAGTCATGCCATATATCCATGCAACATTTTCACTGAACATTACATCCTGAATGAAATGAGTGAAAACTGTCGGCCATCACTGAATTATACACCAGCATAGAGATAAATATGAATTTCAGAATGTAGTTAAAGTAACTTACCAGTAAAATTATTCCCTTAAGGATGACTTGTGTGTCAATGCCCACATTCAGAAGCTCAAGACTCAACTTATCAAACTTCTCAGGTGCAAGTTTGTTGAGAATTCTGGAGACGAGAAATACAGATTTAAATTATCAAAAATGATGCAACAAAAATTGCTTTGATCATAATGAAATCTTCAAACTGAGGATGCGATTCTACCATTATTGGACTGATGTCATTGCAGAAGAATCCACATCTGCTGTGTTTACAAATCATCTCAAATAGGCAGTGAAATTGGATGCTTTCCTCAATGTTGATGCAATGCTACTGGGCACATAGTTTCGATAATGTAAACTTGTAATTTACTGTTGTTTCATGTTTGCCAGTTAGCTGTTCAGTGCTGATGAAATACCTCGCCTGCCTTACCTTGTTTTTCCTGTCGTTATTAAAGAATCAGTTGATGTCTTGATAGTTCCAAACTGAAGTTGACATGCAAAAACATGTCCATGACTTCCTGTCATGACTGCTAAATTTTGATGCCTCAGGCAAACACTGCCTATACAGCATGTTAAACACATACTTGAGGCCCTCCAAAAATACAAGTCAGTCAAGATTCACTTACCCTCTGACTCTACGAAATACAACATCATTTTTGTCCTCTTGGGCTGGGACCTCTCTTTTCACACTGCTTGGAGGAATCCATCTTTTCTTAGCAACAGGTGTGTGCGCACCTGGGCCTGAGAGAGTGGGTGGTCTCTCGTCCCTGCAAACAACCACAGGACCTTACAATATGGACAAGCACAACTGAAAAGAGATCTCAATGCCATTTTGTTTCAATGGGATGATATGTGCCAACTTTCTTGAGCATTTACCTTTCCACATTGAGAGACATTTCACAGATTTAATATTCCTTTCATGTTGGTGCAAACAGCTGAATGATATCACCTAAGATCCACAGTACAGGATTGATTGAACAAACAACTGCACCTTACAGCCTCATTTGACTCAACAATGACAATTACGTTTCTTTGCCTCAGCTATTTCAGCTAAGCACAGCAATGATACAAGACAATTTCTTTAAAACAACAAATCTCTTCAACAGAAGTACTAAATCAATTTTCTGAAAGCAAAAGCAGAAGAAAGCAGCATGCAAAGAGTTTTCATTTCTTCTAGGTCATCGTCTTTTCTTCATTATCTTTATAATAGCATAGTTTTACGCCGTTTTTAGCAATATTCCAGCAACATCACGGCATGGTACTATTGGTTAATGAGTAAATTTATCTAAAATATCAAGTACATGTTTAAGAATAATACAAGTATACTTCCACATACACAACTCTCATTTAATCTCTATGCTCTCCTAGGTAAAAATCGACTTCTTGAACTTTCAACAATTTCTGAAAACAAAATTTTATGGTTTTAGAACATGGTCAAATCAAACAAATTTCCACAATTTCACTTGATAACTTTACAATAAACATTGCACTGAAGAAATTTCAGAACAGATGAATGCAAATTTGTCCACAGTCTGCCAGTGCAAGTCAGTTTGTCTGATATAGTTAACCTTAAGACAAGCAGATATACAGGTTTAGAATGGGTGTCTATGTCTTTATCCGGGCTAATACAAATTTCAGTTCAACTTGCATATCTTGAAATCAAACATCTTCATGTCTGTTTCTTGAGGGTCTATTGGCGTTTCATGTTATGCGAGAAGTTCTGAGAATAAATTCCAGATTCAATCAGTCTTGACAACTGTCACAACTGAAAGTAATTTGATTAGTTTTACGGGGATGACCAGACATGACATACATTAAGGATGGCACAATACATTTATGTATCAATTCAATTCAAAGATGATACTACTATCGATGCATTCAAAACATATCAAGAATTGGTTTTGAATGCATTGGTTTAAATGTTTTTGTATCCTTCACATTTTGTAATGGTATCATTTTTTTATGCTGTGAGAGTTACAAATTATTATTTTTCATGCACAAAGACGGGAAATAAGAAATTTTTAATCTCCGATAACCAAAACTGTTGGTCTTTTTAGTGGGTAATTATAAAATATGAAATATTACCGTTCAAAACGTAACTATTTTTAGGCAAAAATAAATGTCACAACTGTGACATGGGCATTGTGATACGTGTCGATTAATGAAGCTTATGTATTGTGTCATCCCTAATATATATAGTTTAGGAAGTACAGAGCAGAAAGATGCAGACTAAGTAAAACAACCATGGATAGCAATTGCCTCATAACTCAAGAGTACCATAGAGTCTGTTGAGTTTGAAAATTTCTCAGCTTACATTGAACAGCCGAAGTAATACAGTAACTGGAGCCATAACCCAAATGATCTTGCAACAGAACAAGAGATGCAGCAAAATCTAGAGCCTCATTGATACTCTTCGTGACTATGGTGCTGGCCATCCAAGGCTGCTTAATGCTGATGTTTCTGGGATTAGGACCCGAATTCAGCATGTCCTGCTAGCCAAGGGACACAACCCTACAGTTTTACTCAACTGAGCAAATCATGACTTCCATAATCATCTAATGTCATATCACTACGGGACAAGCAGCAGACTGCCAACAATTTTGTTCTGGCCAATTTTACTACAAAACCAATTCATGGATAAAGTAAATCAGGTAATCAACCCAGGAATAGTTTCTCAAATAATATTAAGAAAAAAGTTATACCAAGTTGAAATCCAGAAAGCCATCAAAATCACTGTAGCATGTTAACCAGATGCAAAGTTACATGAATACTGCTTAAATAACATGAAACAAGTTACAAATGGATTCATTTTATGTCACATCTCAGCTCTTGCGCTAGAGTCGCAGTAAAATTGACTTTTCAAAAACGTTGTACACACCATCGTGACCAAAATCTTCACATTTTAAAGCAAAATAGTTCATGCAGATCATATCTAAGGCTTAACTTTCAAGAATGGTTACGGAAGCATGGACACAATGATTGATGAGCCACCAAGCCTGGTCTGCCTGTCTCTCTCAAGAGTTCAAAATACCTGCCTATCCAATTGCCCAGGATAAGTTATTTTCACCATGGACTGCCAGGCTCTTAAATTCACCTGCCCATTGGTTGGGTTAAAATTTAGACATATATATACATGAACCTATCCATCATAATTCAGGATAAGAAGTAACTAATTCACCCTTCAAAATAAACGGATTCCAACTGGATGATAAACTACTCTATACATCACTTGTCCAACTTTATTTTCGGGCAGGCAAGTTTTGGTAAGAGCTGGGAAGTTTTCCATCTAACCATTCCTGTGGTCTGGGTGAAATGCTTGGGAGCTTCATACCCTAGCAATATCGCGAAATGAACTTCACACACTGTATCCACATGGGGAATAGAACCCTGGTCTATAGTGTGATAAGCGAGTGCATAAACCCCTAGGCTTCCTCCACTACCCACATTTCAGGTGAACCAGCACTGAGGCACCCTACCAGCACTGAAGGTTCTTAGTCTCACCACATAAGTAAAGCATTCGGTTGAGGATGCAATTTCCGTGTACTTCCACAAATTATTCAAACTACAATATTATTCAAACTACAATGCAAAATAAAATTATGCTATCAGGAATGTAGGATATGCTCTGTTTGTATATGGCCTCCAGACACAAAAGGTTGACTGTCTTTGGGTTTGTCTATCATTGACAAGCCTAGGTTACTGCGGACCAATCCTAACATGATCTTCACAGACATTCAAGGTTGAAATGTTGATTATTAGTTATATAGGGGGTTTTCATTTGCTAATTTCCTTGTGATCATTTAACAAGCAATGTGGTAAAGAAGTGAGCTTGAACCACTTCAGAGCATTAGCAACTGAATGCTCAAAAGCCATTACATTCTGCACTCAAAATCTGATGAACTAGTTTACAAAGGATTAACCTGATGCAACATCTTGTGGGAGTGTGTGACTATGATTTTACACTGCTCTTGGCAATATTCAGCAAGATGTGGAGACACCAGAAATGGGCTTTAGACATTGCATCCACATGGGGAATCGAACCTTGGTCTTCAGTGTCTTGGTGACACTTTAACCATAAGGCCATCCCACTGCCCCAACATCTTATGGATCTTTATGCTCAGTGGTATCGTAATGGAGTAAATAATACTATTTCAATGACACTGACATCTCTGTTAAGTGAATACTTACCGTCCTCCTAAGTGTGGAGAAGCACCACCCTTCCCTGTCTTTGCGTCCAGTATGCTGCTAGATTTCAAACCAGCACACCAAGAGCACGTACAAAGTAAAAATGATGAAAAAAGGTTTTCTTCTTTTAGTTCTGCCAAAAAAAGAAACATTATTAGCAGTGACACATAAACCAATTAAAGACTCACAGTTAACAGATGAACTCGAGAAGAGCTGAAATACATACTCACCAGATACGTAAACAAGATATTTCACCTGGCAATAATTGGGGTTAAGAAATTCTGACTAGGTTCAGGCTGAAAATGTCTGAAGGCAATATTTTGAAGTGTTCTAATGCATGTACTTTAACCTTTTTGTGTGTAAATACAATGTTTGAAGGTAAGCACTTGAGCTTAAAGGTTTATGTCAAAATCTAAATGATATGACTAATATAAGTGAAACATTTTTGGGGCTCTTAGACCCAGATACTTCAGCAGGAAACCCTAAGGTACTGAAAATTACCTTAATTTGTAATAACTGAGTATAATTTGCTACATCCGTAATGGCACGAGTTCCACCCGTAACCCCTGCTTGAAATGTAATCTATTTATTGTGATTATTTCTAATGGTTAGGGTTTAGGTTTAGGGTTTAGATTTAACATTGTGTTAGGTTTAGGGTTATGATTAGGGTTAGGTTTGGGGGCAGGCTTTTTGTAAAACCATCTACTATTAGACATAGAATGAGTTTAATAAACGGGGGTTGCGGGCGGAAATCTTTCCTCAGTAATATGGTGGAAGGAACTGTAAATATACTGCTACTCGTTCTTTAATCAAAATAGCCCACATATCATAGCAAGATACACCAGTCTCAGTTGAGAATCTTGACCAGGTAAATTTCAAGAATCAAATATCTCATATCACAAACCAAGTTAACAAATCGACACGAATTGAAAATTATTCAACATGAAAGTATCCCCGAAAAGTATCTCATTATTTCTTTCCGTATAACCCGTGACTCCATTTTCAAGGGTTGATGTGTGGTTCTAAATAGGCCCAAGGCGTAGCCTCTGGTAGACTGACCATTGATTATTTTTAACATTCAACTGAGGTTTTATCACAAATCTTCAAAAGAAATCTAGATGGTCTTACATTTATTCCATTCATTTCAAATCCTCCTTTTTTCACATACAAAGAAGAAAATAATATATGCTGTGAAAATTAGAAACGAGTAGATCTGGTACTCCGTTTCTGTCGAGTTGACCTGCATTCGAACCCATCACTGCTAACAACGCAAAACACTTTCTCACAACATTTATCACTAGGCAAGGGGCAGACTCCTACGTTATCTTAGAACACTTTAATACATAATTTAAATGAACAACAGGAAGAATTCGGTTCCCAAAGTGAAACGAAAAGACGAAAAAAACGACAAAGACATGGCCAGTTGTGACATGATTTCATCCAAAATCGACATGAGTTTTGGGTAGCCCGCATGGCCCAAAGGTTACACAAAATTTAGGTTTTGACTTAATTTGTAATTCTTTAGAGACTCCATTTCAAACCCAAAGTCCCTAAAATATGTTAAAGAATATATTTCCATACTTACACACTATGTTGCTGTGGTTTGTGTCATCGACATGAAGCGAAAAATTTTCTCGCTGTAGAGTAAATCCCACAATGCTAAGTGCGCAAGTGCATCATGGGAATGCCCTCAAAAGTCAGTCAGATTTAATAAATACTCGCAGTATATAGGTGATCGTTTTACCATACAGATATAACTGTCGATTTGATTTTTCATAGGAAAGATTACTTACACGTTGTATGAGAATTATAGGCCATTTGAGCATGAAGGAAACCCTACTTCCAACCCTTCGGTAATTGTCGGTCGTTTCCGCCACGTACTTGCCACACCCCCGTTAGTAATGACTAATCAGGCCACAACCTACGTTAAATTGTTCCTATACGTAATATCACAAACAGTGACATACGCCTTTGGTGAAACAGTTTCGCCAATAACGTATATCAAGGTGAAGTACGCGAGAATTGCTTATTTCGTAACAAATAATGGAAAACACCATTGTTAAGCACGCACACGTAATGATGTATGGGTTCATCGTCCCCATCTATATTAAAACAGAAAGCTTATATCGCATCTATTCCGAGGTTCGAGACTTCACCGTCAATGATGATGCATTAAAGATTGTTTAATACTGTTAATAACACATTCAGTCTAGTCCTGTCGTACCTTCAAGTACCAGAAAAAAAGAATATACCACTACAAAAATTATAGTTTGAACAATATGATATATATCGATCAATAGAAGCATAGATCTATAATCAGATGTGACTTGCTGTTATGTTCGCCAGATGCATTTTAGGAATTTGCATGTAGATAATACTGTTTTGAGTCATTTTTTCATATACATTTTCAATTTTCTTTCGAATAACTGGGGGCATCGAAATCAAAATGCGCGAAAATGGTGTACAGAGTTATCTTTCCTTAGCACGTTGTGAAATATATGCCCTGATTCTGGATGAAATATACCATCACGTTCGTCAGTGGCACTGTTTGAGGTACATTTTGATGTAGGTACTTAAAAAGGTTATTTATAACCCACTGAATTGTCTGTATCACATACAGTGTGTCAGTATTGCTACAAGCCTAGGATTTATCGACGGGCTTAGCTCCTGCATAAATTATGCATAATTAGCCAGCCCGAGAGAAGCAGTGCATGGCGGTCCTGTGAGGATTTTTGGGTAAGTTTTCCCAGTGTTCATTGTAACTTTTGTCGGCGAAAAGTATTTCGGGAAGGGTCGCGAGAAGATATGGGGTTGGGAAGATGTGGTTCTGATCAAAACTGGTATTATTGGGTGGTTTTGAGTCCAAATTTTCGAGTACAATCTCTGTTTGCGAATTCTCTGACCTCAAACCATCATGGAGGACGAAATTGGCCGTGTTTATGGAGAAGCGACAAGGCAACCGGACGGAAATACTGCCGTCTCAATAATAAAACCAGTATCTAAGGTTCAGACACATTTACACGAATATAACAGCGTTTGTAAATAGAAATTTAAGTTACCTTGTATCGGAGACCTTTAAAGACTGAGTTTTGTGTGTTTTTATTCTTATCGATTAATATTCAGAAATTTGCTACAATTCAAATTCATTGTGTTTTCCTCGTATAAAGGAAATAATTTTGGTCGTTAGGCAACTTGACCGAGAACCCGACTAATGATGTATTTTTGTAGAAATGTTACGCAAATTAAGAGCTTCAAATGGCCACCGTGATTTATCGGCAGGTTTGTTAGACATTCTATAGTGATACACCAGTCTCTTAAGTCTGGAAAAAAAATAGGTCGGCTGTTATAATCCTGAAAGAATCAAAGAGAAGTGTTTTTTGTGTGTCTTTCATTTATATGTAAAAAAAAAATGATAAAAAAATAATCTTTATTAAGCAGAATGTATTTTTTAAATAGAATGCCTAGTTCAAGTCACATCTGTTTAACCTCTGGAATTTATTGCTCTACTCAGGCTGCTGAATAAGCTGAACAACTTCAATCTCAGCAATAAAAGGCAAAAGTAATTTCTCCTACATCATTCTGTGCTTAAGGCTTTTACTTTTATTTCCAGGTCTTGTAGTTCAACCCTAGATAACAACTGTCATGCAGGAATTTAATATGTGTTATGAAAACTACCCAACTTGATAAAGTGGTGATGGGTAGCCTAGTGTTAAAGGGTGATTATTCAACTTACTGAAAACCCCTGGGTTTGATTTCCCACACGGTACAATGTGTGAGGCCCATATCTTGTGTACCCTGCCATGATTTTGCTGGAATATTGTTAAGAGCACCTGGAAAACCTTACTTATTCACTCAATCACATTTGATATACTTGTCGAGCATTCTGGTTAAGGAAACAGTTTGAAATGTAGTTTAAAAGATACTGGACAAATTTTGAGAACATTATGCATTGATAGAACTTGCGTGTTGGACACTAATGGTCCAGGGCCCCATTCACAAAGCTGTCTTAAACTTTAGATCTCATAACTTTTCTCATAGCATTATGTTACAGTTTAGGAAGTACAAATGCTACAGGGAAAAGTTACAAGATCTTGGGCTTACGAGAGTGTGTGAAACGGAGCCTTGGGGTCTGTTGCACAAAGTGATCTTATCACTAGTGTTATGAATTTGTTAATATTTCATAATTGATGACTGGTCCATTAAAACCATTCAATAATTAGGCATATATCAAATTTCTTGTCCGACTTATTTCTGCAAATTTATGTCAAACGTGCAACTTGCTTTTTTAAACAATGATTAGTACGTTACAAACCAAACTTCCATCCTTGAAGACAAATTCAGTCTTGACTTGGAACAAGCTTGTTGATGCGTATGCAATGTCAACAACAGACTAAACAACCTAGTGAAATATATTGTTAATGCAAACAACTGTTCCAAAATTGTTGGCACAATGTGCTTAGCATAAAATATGATCAACTGCTAGGTTATTAAGTCACTGCGATCAATTTTCAATGATTTCAGTTATTTGGAAGACCATTACTTACCAATAAGATCTGTACTCTGATGGCTTAACATAGATTTGTGACAGTCATATGGTGTTTGTTTATATTGTCATAGGTGGATCCAGATGAAGGGTGCAGGGGTGTGCATCCCCTCCTTTTATTTTGCAAGTTTATTAAATATCCTTTGAAAACAAGTGAAAATGAAGTGTGCACCCACCCACCCCCCACCCCAACTCCCATCAATTTTCTCAGCAAGCTGTCTCTGCCTCGATTGGGCAGGGGTGATGGGTAGCTCAGTGGTTAAAGCGTTCACTAATCTTGTCAAAGATCCATGTTCCATTCCCCACATGGGATTGTGTGAAGCCCTTTTCTGGTGTCCCTTGCTGTGATATTGCTGGAATGTTTGAAATATTGCTAAGGTCGGTGTGAAACTCATCCCTTTCACTAAGTTATATTGTGCAGCAGAATCCTGATAAGCTAATATTAAAATAATGCTATGAGTGTGTATGGAACACAAGGATGTTTTCATCAAGGTTTGTGCACACTGACGGGCCAGTTTTCCTTAAAGGTCCAGTGCAGTGAGTGACCTGCTGTCCAATCTGGTGTGGATTGGATTTTGATACTGTGAGATTCAAATCTGAACAGGATATTCACTGTGCATTAAATGACAATGAGGAAAATATATTCAGCTTTATGTCTTGGACCAGCTTCCTTGTAGATAGTGTTCATCTGATAATTCTGTTCAGATAAATTTCAGCTTGGATTAACTTCTTTTTAGCTTTAGGAAATAGGTGACCGTGCTTGTCGTAAGAGGTGACTAACGGGATCGGGTGGTCAGGCTTGTCGACTTGGTTGACACGTCATCGGTTCCCAGTTGCGCAGATCCATGCTGATGTTGTTGATCACTGGATTGTCTGGTCCAGACTCAATTATTTATAGACAGCCGTCATGTAGCTGGAATATTGCTGCGTGCAGTGTAAAACTAAACTCACTCACTTTTTAGCTTTTGTTTGCCGTTTACATAGTAGAGTCAGCAACTTAAAACATGAAGCTAAAATCATTTATGTAAAAAAAAGCCCATAACAATGGATGGACTTTAACATTAGAACAGTTACCTCCCTTGAAAGTATAATTTTTGTGCATAGATATTTTGCATGGTCTTTCATGAATCATTAGTCCTAAGAGTATTTTATATACAACATGGCTTCATCATTTTGCATGCAGGACCATGGAATATTGACAGTGTTTGTAATGAAGACCCAAAACACTTTCAAGAAAATCCTTACAGACCCATGCACTCACAGAAAATTGCCATTGACATTCTAGTCTGACAAGTGAGGACTCACTCACTTAAGCAACTAGTCCTATGCAGAGTGCAGTTAAATTGTTTTCATTAAAATAAAATTTGCTTTTTGTGAATAAATTTCTACTACAAGTTTATTGAAAATGAAGCAGATACCGAGTCTGTACATTAGCTCAAGCAAGCTAATGCCCAAGTTCAGTTACCCAGACTTCAAGATGAACAGCCTTTTTATAAAGTAGCAGGCTAATTATGTTACACTGTACAAGCAATAACGGAACAAAAATTTACTCATTTAATGACACTTGGTACAATGTAAATGCATGTAGACGTCAGCTTGTTTTTACTGTTTGAATGCAGATACGATATGTGCATGAACTCTACTCCACTGAACAATGCTAGACCCGTGAAGGTCACGGGGTAGAATAGGCCTTCAGCAACCCATGCTTGCTATTAAAGGCGACTCAGCTTGTAAGAGGCGACTAACGGGATCGGGTGGTCAGGCTCGCTGACTTGTTTGCGTGTCATCGGTTCCGAACTGCGCAGATCGATGCTCATGTTGTTGATGTCTGGATTGTCTGGTCCAGACTCGATTATATACAGACCGCCGCCATATAGCTGGAATATTGCTGAGTGAAGTGTAAAATTGAACTCACTCACTCACTCACTCACTGAACAATGCTAAAAATTGATGTCTCATTTTTTCTGACTTGAATGCATCACTAATGTGGCAAAGGAGACTTGCCAAATCGTTTTACTGTTTAACTGGTCTCCTTATTTAACTTGCATGATGTTAATAAGTTTTCTAGCAGATATCAGTCATGTAATTAGCATGTCTGGTGCACATTCTATTTTTTAATGCCTTTCCTTTGTCATGAACCTGTGAAGATCCAGGTTTTAATTTATCTTCAGTAATGTATGCTTGTCATAAGAGGCGATTAACAGGAGCTTGTGGTCAAGCTTGATGACATGTTTGACATGTGAAATCCCAATTGCATATGATGATGCTCATGATGTTGATCACTTGATTGTCTGATCTAGATTCGATTATTTACAGATTGCCGCTGTATAGCTGCAATATTGTGCGACATTAGACAACAAATCAACCAACCATCCTTCATCATGATGTTTCTGTTGTAGGGCTCAAAAAGTGATGACATGATACACATTAGTTGTCTCAGTTCCAGCACTGCATTATTTTCCAACTGCCTAGCCTTTTCTCCAGTGCTAAATCCCTAAAAGAAGCAAGTCTAGATTCATCTCACTGGGGTTCCTTTTCTGAGTTTTCAACATAAGTGGGATTATTTATTACTCAAAATTATATACATATTCTGGTACACAACATTAGTATAAGTGCAAATTTGCCCAAGTTCAGATGCGTGTTCAGACACAGACACCAGATGAAACATCACACACTGCTGACTGTTTCCAAACAACTCACTTTCCACAAATACTGTTTACAGGACAACTAATTACATTGTCACATACACTTGACAGTCATAACAAAAATCCATTCTGTGAGCAGTCACTGGTAATTGTTTACAAAACAATAGTTTCTGACCTTGTTGATGACTGTAGGACGATGAATGATGAGAGGACTTCACAACAGACTAAAAATTAAAAATGCATCACTGGTGTTACACTGAGTGATGTAAACGAAATGGAGGGGAGAACGTTGTTTTGCGAGTCAGTAATATTCTACCCGTATGGCAAACCACGTAAAATTATGTCTGGACCAGACAAAACATTTGTTGACAGCATGAAATAAATTAACAAACAACCCGTCACATGGGGCTGGCTATCAATCTAGGTCATGAAGATATATGTTCATTAACAGAATGAGTAGTATAGGGAATAGTGATTCTAAAACACTTTCATAAAACCCCTCTACAAAGCCTTATTTACTAAATAAGGCTTTGGTTGGGCCATTAGCTCTTGCTACTATTACCCCTACTATAAAAAAGTTGGCGGTAATTACTGTGCCTTGGTAGGAGGTAATACTGTGCCGTACGGTACGATCAATAATTCTTCTCTTACAAATCCCCTACCCGGCCCATCCCTCAAGTAGTATAAGTTAGGTTCGTCGGCTTTCATATCCACTTTATCTATGTTGTAAGTTTTGACTCACCATATAGGATCGGTGGCTCGCTTAAGGCTATCGCCCCTATGTTATGTTTATATCGATGAAACAGTTTAACGTGAACCGCCTATGATCTCTTTGGTGTTCGTAATAAAGGCTTGTTGGGCTTTTTGTATTCCCTGTGCTATATACTTTTTTTTCTCGTCCTCGCTGATAGCAGACTTACGAGACTTGGACCGAATATCTTGTTTCATTCCGTTATATTTTGTGAGTTCAGATAGGATTGAACGAAACTCCTCTTCTGAGATCTTACTGTCAGAGAGTGCCGTGGAAATTCGCTCACTCACTGTGTTCAGCTTTGCTTCGGCCAGAACCCTGATCTCGTCGTGTTTCAATGCCTTACGATTAAGTCTGCGTGATACTAACTTAAGAGCCAACCCTACCAACCCTGTCACCCCAGCCGTTATTTCAATACCTAGCACTATAGGTGCAGCCACGATGGTGGTTAACAACCCAACGCCTGCCGCCCCTAGTCCCATGCTGGTTGCCATAAGGGTAGTGTCAGCCCCGTTCACGATATTGAAAGCTCTATTATACTTTTTACATAGTGCTTTCCGCGTGTCACGGTCTTGTTCTAGTTGACGTTTCACATCACATAACTGCCTCAAGCGGAACCCATCTACGGTTTCCAGCGTCTTCGCTACTTCCTCTACGACTGGGTACAGACCCATCCTATAATATATATTTTGAAAGATATTTTAATTGGGGTTCAGTTAAAAGTCTATCAATGTATTTGAAGTCTACAAGTTGTATACTAGTACTCAGGGTAATAGGTGAGAGGCTAATAGACTTTTCTGTTGTAATAAAAACCCCACTGAGGTTTCTTAAGCGGTTTATAGGACCCGTGGTATCCTGTTGTATAACAATACGACAATATTCGCCTTTGTGTCTGCTAAACCAGTGTATTAACACCCCGGGTAAAATTTGGTGTACTATTGGGGGGTCTCCATTGCTTGAATACTCAAAGAAGACTTCTATGATGAGTGTGAAAGGGGGGAATATTATTTCAGGATTACTAAATGTTAATTTATTTTCAAAGAAAGACGTTAACCCATTTTTGTAAGTTCTTCTTAATCCTATCTCCGGAATGAAATCCCCGGGCCAGATACCGTTATTCCTAATCTTAGAGATGTACCCCGTATCTGCGTCTATTGTGATATAAGGTGAGGTGAATGTAAAGTTGATCAGCCATTTGGGCTCTTTAAAATCTGATAACGACACCCGTCTGTACACGTTGTCTTTGAAGTGCAGGATGTATAATTCATCTTCCTCACCAGGCTGATCGAATCCCTCCGTATCTCCCAGGTCGTTAAGTGTAGTGTTGGGATGATGACTGGTCATTATTATACTATTACGATATAATTTCCAACTGGTTTTCTGATAATAATTCAGGGGTTAACTTCATACCCATGAAGTGTATGTTGTCAGGCAGAAAGATATTGATTAGTGATATCTTGTTTTCCACGATCACGTTGACCCCCTGCAGACTGGTCTTGGAGTCGACACCCACCCGCACGTAAACGTTGCAAACTTGAAACTGGTGTCGTTTCACCCACCCGAGTTTGATCCCCTTCACGATCTCGACATCATTCCCCGATGGTTCCCCTAGGTAGACTTTGATGAACAATGTTGAGTTTGCCGGTAGATCCTCTAGTATCTTGACCACGCCTTCGAATTCAGACACCAACTGCAATTTCACGTTTTGCATGGCCGGTTTACTCGATAGCATGTGGGCTGCTATAGTGTTGACTGGGCTGACGACTATACTACGTCTCTGAGTTGGGACGTAAGCCACGAGCAGGGTTCCATTGTTCACGACTTTGTTTAGGTGGTTGTCTTTGTTATCCGTGAACACGTAAGGGGAGACGAGTTTAATATTGAGAAACCATTTGTTATCGGGTAACAACACCCACTTGTCATCTTCGGTGAAGACGAGCATATATGGTTTGTTTTTGACGACGGTAGTGCTCTCAACATCGTCTAAGTCGAACAGTTTACCACCGAACGATGGGTATATTACCCAATTATTATCACCGGTGTTGACAAGGGTGTACTTAGTGTTGACTGTTGCTCTTGTGGTATCTACTATATCACTTAGGGTTCCACCGGAGGTGACTTCAACGCGTTTGTAAATGTTGTTTTTCAGTTGCAAGGCATACGATTTACCATCTTTCACTCCGGGCCCTTGTGCGCTGGTCATGTTACGTGAAGCGTTAAGCTGAGGTATCCTATATTTACAGGATTATGATTTATATCTAACACCAATATTGTCAGCTCAGGTATGTTGCCCTGAGTTAATCTCTTATACTGCCGTGGTGAAAATGACTCGGTTCTACCGTCGTTGAATTTCTCAGTTTTCACCGGCACTGCTCTCAGTATAGTGGAAGGGTGACCTCCTTGAATGTTATACGTTGTGCTCACCTGACCGAGATGAATGTACAGCTCTCGGTACGGTACTAGGTCGGGTAACTTCGTGCCTGTGACGGTTGTTGTTGGTTTTATCTCGTCAGGAGACATACCGAGTATCCTCGCTAATGGTCGGCCGAGCCTCAAGGAGGTTCTTCCGTTGTTTATTAACACCACTGTGCCGTTTGAGTCGTTCATCTTGAGTTCTGCTCCCAGGGGTTTGAAGACCTCGTCGTTTAGAGAGCACACGCTGTAGTAACCGTCAGTTATCTGACTGCGAGTTCCACTAACGAATAGCTTATTGTTGCTGATATTAATGTTAGTCCATTGCGGTAGGTAGGTGATATCGCAGAGTGCGACTTCGAGTTGACCTGACGTGTTATCGATCGCGTGCGTCAGCTGAACGGCCTCACCGCTCGTTATTCCAGGAAGTGTTATGTACATATTATAATATATAATTTATATATTATAATATGGATTTAGCACACTTGAAAATCGTGGTGAATGCAGATGGTACGGGGTTTAAAACAACCTTTATTAATATCTTTGAAAAATATATCGTGTCCGTTAATAACGCGCAGGCGGTGGTAAACTGGAATCAAAACCCAATGCAGTTTTGGCAGAACCAACTAAACTTTGCTGTGTGGTGTGCGACGTCAGGGTCGGGTGTGACACCAGACTACGGTATAGACGAACTGAGTAAGGCGGTTATTTTGTTTCATATTTATTATCAAACGAGACGAATATTGAAGGAAATAAGTGCTCCTCTTCCCCAAGATAAAGCGTGGAGTATGACGAATAACCCCTATGATAGACGCGCTTATGAACGTATTTGTGGGGAGTTTGAGATTCCAACGAATAAAGACTTTCGCCTTCCTGGTGTGAACCATGGTCTCGGTATAGTTCTCGTGTACTTCTACAGGTCCGGAACATATTATGCCGGTTCTAAAGATGGTTCATACAACCCAAACCGTCATACATTTACAGGCCCCACAACGAATGAAAAGATCCATGTCAGCTGTATAAAGCAAACCAGTCCTGATGCAGCCACAGCCTGGACTAAAATGATCTCAAAAACATCGAAAGAATTCACTCGTGCTGGTACAATACGCTTGAACGACTCGATTCGAACGTACGTGTGGGCGCTGTTGGGTGCGCAGTCTATGACGCGTTCCAACATCCTCGGTAAGGGAACTGCTTACGACGCTCAGACACAATTCGTTTCCAACGTTGAGGATGCTATCAATTCTCCAGTTGATCTCCCGAGGGCCATCGACCGTTACCAAAACGTGTTAGAATACGCCAGATCGAAAGTCAATTACGTATTCGGCGTGGGGTTGTACATGGCTCCGAGTGATATGCAACTGAGAGTAAAAAAAGTGGTGGGTTATAACAACAAAATAGTCATAGCCACGGCGGACCAAAAATTGGGTATCAACCCCGATATTAACACCACCTATATCCCACACATCCCACCACGTGAAAAGGGTATAGTGGCGCCACCCCCG
The DNA here is from genome assembly GCF_037392515.1 of Haliotis asinina. Lineage (NCBI taxonomy): Eukaryota > Metazoa > Mollusca > Gastropoda > Lepetellida > Haliotidae > Haliotis > Haliotis asinina. Next base: position 30,812,583 of record NC_090293.1, on the reverse strand, counting down.
GAGCCTAAAGTTCATGTGTCCCCCCCACACCCTCATGTGCATGTGGGGGTACAGCAGCATATTGATAATAAAACGGCCCTGGTGGTTGGTGGGGTAACTTTGGGACTTATTTGGTTAAAGATTTCTTAGCCGCTACGTACACCAGACCCGCCACGGCGACGATGGCTGCCCACAGGTTTTGACTGAGCCACATGGCAGTTTTAGACAGAGCGCTCAACAACCACGAGACGATGCTACCCAGGATGCCGGGAAGGGCTTCGGCGGCTTTACCAGCCAGTTTAGCTAGGCGTTCCCCGAGTTTTTTAATCCAGTCTTTAACACCACCACCTGTGGGAGTTCCCCCGCCGCCGGCAGGCCCCACAGGGGTTCCCCCCGTCAGTGACACCACCAGGGTTGATATGATGAAACCCAATGCAGTCAGAATACTGGCGATGGTGATCCCTTGCTCCCGGAACAATATCCGAATCCTGTTGGCTAAAGTTGTATCCTCATTCAGTATTCTATCGATTGTTTCCCGAATACGACTGATCTGGGATCGAAGCTGTTCACGATTCAAGGAAGCGGATTCCAATCGTGTACGTCTCTCGTCTTCTAAATCGCGTAGTCGTTCATTGATACGGCGCTTCATATCATCGTTTTCAGTTTCGTTGAGTTTGGTTTTTTCCCTAGCGATGTGCTCGTCGATTTCGTTCAGTTTCCCCATGTTGTTCACGAGTTCTCCATGCACGCGTTTCACGGCTTCGTCTAAGCCGCGCAGTTCCCTTACCGGAAAGTCAAACCCCGGTAACGGTTTGTCCCAGTAGGTGCTCAACAGTTTTTCTATGCTGTCCGAGGCTTCTGTAGCACGCTGCGGTGTCATTTCATCTCTAGTGGTGAGGTGGGATCTGGTAGCTTGCAGATCTTCAACAACGGCCTTAGGTATTGCACCACCGTAATCATGCATGTTTAGATGTTCACGGATAAATTCAACACCATAGCGTCTGGCTAGAGTTGATAAGGCCAGTGGTTTTTTATTGCGCTTGTTAACGAGGTCAACCTCTGGTTTAGCCTTAAGACGTAGAACACCCTTTGTATCAATAAAAAAATTATCAAGGTATCGGCCCTGTGGATTAACGTAGTTTTTATCACTTCTTAAACTTTCGTAATAATCATCTACCGTTGTTGCCAAGAGTTCTTGGTTCAATGGTGAACTAGTAAATGAGGTCTCCTGCTCATCATATGCCTGGGCACTAGCGCCCGGCATCTCATCCATAGGTATGTCTTCATCCATTAGTATTTAAATATATTTTATTTATATATAACAATGTACGGCAGAAAATTAGATCCTTTCAGAAGATTGAGAGAGCCATTAGGCGCCAGAGCCGTGCGACAGTCGGTGACCATCACCAACAACCCCAGCAAGATAGACCAGAATCAAACTCTGCTGGTTAGATTTCCAAACCTTGGTGAGAATGACCTCATTGTACCAGGCACTGTTCGACTGGCGTTCAATATCACGTTGACCTCCGACAACGACAAACGCGAGCTAGTGCGGAACGTGGGTCGAGCTATCATCAAGAAAACGACCGTCAAGATCAGCGGTAACGAGGTGCTGAGCATCGACGACAGCGACGTGTTTCACTGCTACAAGGATCTCTGGAAAAGCGAGAGAGAACGAGTCAATGATGTGTACCAGGGTATCAGCAAATCAACCCGGGCGCGCATAGGGTACGTCTTCACGACAGACCAGCAAGACAAGCTATCGGCCGGTGAAAAGGCCATCGCTCTAGCATACGGGAATCGATTCTGCGTGCCGCTCGACTTCGAGTTGCTCACGGGACACGCGCCGTTTTACCAGGCCGCGCTGGGTGATAGGCTCGAATATGAGCTCACGTTTAACGACTATAGCAAAGTAGTGCGTACGCCGAACGGTGATGAGGCCAGTTATGCCATAGACAACATCTCTCTTGAGTTCGACATGGTCACTAGCCCGGAGCTGGCCAGGCAGGTTCGAAGCCAGTACTCTGGGAAGATGGCTATCCTGTACGATCGCGTACTGAGGCATAGATCAGTCGTGCGTGATAAGAGCGACACTGTGTGGAATATCAACCTGAACGTGCCGGCGCGATCGATGAAAGGTATCCTGGTCGTCCCCGTGGAGGATTATGATCCATTCCGGAGGGACAGCGAGAAGTTTTTCAACCCCGAGATTGAAAAGGTGGAAGTGACCATCGAGGGCGTGCCCAACCAGCTGTTCAGTCATGGTATGAGACCACACCAGCAGTGGGATGAGATAAAAAAGCTACCAGTGGGGGACTACATAACAAAGGACCTGGACCTCGGCTCCGTGCAGATCGGTGAATACCTGACCACCAAGTACACCCTATGGTTGGACATGCGATCCACGGATGATGATAAACTGCACGGTAGCGGGCGCCGTATAGATAACGGCAGCGAAGGGATAACCATCCAGATTACTAAGAAGGCTCAAACCGCTGGTAAGTTGAAATTATATCTGTACGTTATTATGGACGCGCAACTTAATATAGACAATGGGAGATTCGTGCAAGCCATCTACTGATGGGGGGTACCCCCACTTCCCCACTGACCCACACTGCGCCATAGTGTGCGGGCAGACTGGCTGTGGGAAGACCGTTTTCGTGTTGGATATGTTGGAGGGTTACTACAAGGATGTGTTTGATAACATCGTTATCATGTGCCCTACTCTGAGCATGAATAAAACGTACGCGCGACCTTGGGTGATGACGGACCCGGACGTACACAAAATCGACCCTGGAACACGCCTGCAGGACTGGTTGAAAGCTCTTCACGAGAAATTTAAAGGGGAACCGACGCTGTTTATACTGGACGACTGCAGCGCTAATCGTGAGATAACAAAAAAGAGAGACATGCTATCGTACCTGGCCTTCTCCGGCCGGCATGCAAATCACAGCGTCTGGGTGCTAACGCAGAAGTTCAACTCGGTGTTGAAAGACCTCAGGGAGCAGACGCGATGGGTGGCCTTATTTCACTGCAAGGACAGGGATTCGTTTGAGGAGTGTTTGAGAGAGAACGATGTGATGAGTAAATTAGAACGGGAACGGGTGAAGAAACAGCTCGCTGAAACTAAACACGCTAAGCTCGTGCTAAAGACCGACCAACCAGTAGCATATAGAGTATGCTAAAGCTAAGCAAAGCTAAGCTAAAGCTAAGCAAAGCTAAGCAAAGCTAAGCAAAGCTATGATATTTGAAGTATTTGTCGTGTGCAACTTAACCTTCATTTCTCTGTGTTTTGTCTGTATCGGGTATTATATAGTTAAAACTAAATCTTACTTGTTATATTATAAGATGGAGTGTGAGGAATTACTCGAACAGTTGGGGGTCCCCCAAGCGAGAGAAACTGGTGGCGTTGGCTGTTGGCGGCAAAGCTAAACATTACTTTGGAGACTACACTCCGGATAAAATTCACAAAATGTCAGCCGAAGAAATCGATAAGCTGTACGCTAGATACGAGTCCCGGCTCGGAGCAGAAATGACAAAGACAATAGGATCGGCTATGACCCAGATATACACCGGTATTGTGTCACACTTCCTTCCTATTCCACCAGAGCGCCGACTTTACCTGTGGGAGGACCTCGAGAAAGACCCTTTTATCGAACACGCCGTGAGTTCTATCAGCTGCGGGCTGTACCACAAATATGGTATGTTGTTGGCTCCAGTGACGGCGGCGATTATCACGGCAAAACATTGTCAATTTGAGAGAAAGAATAATAATAATAGTATAGATGGATGCTGCACAGGAAACCCCAGTGGAGGAGACCCCAGTGGGGGTACCCCCCACACCCCAAACAGTGAGTTCACAGGAACCAGTGACGGTGGAGACCACTTCAACAGTAACCAGACAGAAGAATCCTAAGAGAGTAGCTGCCGGTAAAAAACGGTGGTGTAACCAACATAAAGTGACCAACCCAACCCGACTGTTGTTGGCTGTAGGTGTAACTGCTGCCTTGGCTATCTCGTGGTTATACGTGGGGGTACCCTCCCACAGTGAGCCACCACCCACCCCCACTGTTGGGGGTGTGGGGGTATCCCCCACCGTCGACCCGCATATCATGTTATAATTTTAATATTTTATATCATATACATAATGTCTGAGGGGAAAACGTTCGTCAACGACGCATACCACGCCACAGTGGTCGCCAGTCTAGCCGTAGGGTACGCTCGGTTGACTAAAATGGTGCTTAAACAACCAACTATCAAGCTAGATTTCAACCTGCAGGATATGGGTATGCTCATAATGAACCTTGGTATGGCGATGGCCACAAAAGACATCCTAGTAAAACAAGGAATAATACCTGATAATATAATGAAATAAATATAGGGATGGCCACGATAGCTATGATGGTCGGTGGGGCGTTAGTGAATGCCCTGGCATTTTCCGGGAGTAATTACCTCTTCTCTAAACTACGAGATGATCACGCGGCTGAAATACAGGAAGAAAGGAAGCGGCACGATCTCGCTACTGAGAAATTACAAAGAGCACAGGCTGAGTACGTTAAAAAACGCCTCCAGAGGATCGATTTTATTAACGAACAACTCAAGCGTGAAAACCATGCCATTAAAACATTCTACGATGTCGATGAAGCAATGAAAGAATACTATCTACTAACTGGTAAACAATTGGAACCGCTCAATAAACCCACACTCGCTCAGTACTACACACCATCCAAGGGACAAATGAATCGTGAACTGGGCTTCATAGTGTTGGGTATAGCAGCTACTGCGTTGGTTGCGAAGCAATTAAACTAAAACACCTATATAAGTAAACATGAGACCCGCTCCATACCGATGCGAATACATACTTATGGGGAAGACCGAGGCCTGTGGTAGGAAATGCAGGAATCAGGGGTTCTGTTGTTTCCATATGGGAAGTCCTAACTACACGTGTTCTGTGTGTGGTATCGGGGTTAAAGGACACTACTGTCTATGTAAAGCTCACGGAGCGAACGTAGTCAGACATCAACTCATCTACGAGAATAAAAAAGGCTATATAAAAGAACGTAGGCGACTGCTCAAGATAGCCACTTAAGAGTTACCTCCCCTTACTGTGAACCAATTAGACATTAGTTCTCTTAGGTGTAAACACGATGTCTACTGTAAGCGAGCTCAAGAGGGTCGCAAAACAGAGAGGTGTTATCGGGTATTCTAGAATGCGGAAGTCAGCATTGTTGAGATTACTAGGTTTAGAAGCCCCTCCTACGGTAAAACAATTAAAAGCTCAAGCAAAACAGCTTGGACACACGGGTTATTCAAACCTGGGGAGAGCCGGGTTAACCGCATTGTTATCACATGCCCCCGTAGCACGTCCCACTGTAAAACAACTGAAAGCCGAGGCACACGATTTGGGTTTAGGCGGGTATTCCCGTATGAGAAAACCACAGCTTTTAGAATTATTACGGCAGAATAGAGCTATTGACCTACAGTTCGTGAGCACTGAGCGCGCTGTAGGTAACTATTTGAGAGGTTGGCGCATGCACGTTGATAGAAACATAGACATTATAGATATCAAGCCTATGATAGCTGATAAGGTCAACCAGGAACTAAATAATCTAGGAAGTATCAAGTTTCAGATCACAGTGAAAATGTCGCTTGATAAGCAGGTTGGGGGCCCCACAGGGGCCACTGAGTATGTTCAGCCTTACTTCCGAGGCCAACAAGAGGTCGTCACACATGCAGAGACCATTGACGCATCAATCGATACAAGTTTTCAGCAGATACGAGAATACCTAGAACGCTACACACACTTGGGGTCCGGGTGGGCTGTAGATAAAATCGATAACGTCTATCTAGACATAGCTAACTACGTGCCGTTCAGAGGCGGGTCATACCTAGCCTTACCCCCCTACTATAAGAACAAACAAGCCATAGTAAACGTTAAGAATAGAGGAAACGATTGCCTGAGGTTAGCTATCAGGTCAGCTTTATTTCCAGCTGACACTAATCCGAACAGGGCTTCTAATTATCCACAGGACGATGGGCTCAACTGGGATGGTATAGATGAACCCACCCCCATATCTCAGATCACTAAAGTAGAAAAACAGAATAATCTGGCTATAAATGTCTTTGGGCACGAAGGTAACACAACAATAGTACACAGGGTCAGCCCGGTGAAGGATCGCCAAGTTATCAATATATTCATGATCCAGAAAGGTGACAAGTATCACTACACGTGGATAAAACACTTTAGCAGGCTGTTGTGTGACCAATCGGCATACAGAGGGAAAAAACACTTCTGTGAGCGATGCCTACACGGCTTCACACGAGCTGATTTATTAGAATCCCACCGGGAGGATTGCCAAGGTGTGGGGCAGACGGCTATACGAGTCGACATGCCTAAGGAAGGTGACAATATCCTAAAATTCAATAACCACAAGAACCAAATGTCTGTGCCTTATATTATATACGCCGACTTCGAAGCCTTAGTGGTTGGGGAATCCCCCACACCCCCTAGTGGGGGTAGCTTCACCCACAAAACCCAGGAACATAAGGCCTGCGGTTTTGGATACATTGTCGTCCGTTGTGACGGGGAAACTAAAGCTCCGGTAGTGTATAGAGGCCCTGACGCGGCTGAAAGGTTTCTAAAGTGTTTGCAGGAGGAAGAAAAAATTATTAGGAATGCATTGTATAGAATCGCTCCCATGCGTATGACCCGAGCCGACAGGCTAGCTCACGCTAGTAGCACTAACTGTCACGTGTGCGACTCACCACTTAACGGTGATTCGGTGAGAGATCACTGTCACATAACTGGTAAGTATAGAGGCGCCGCTCACAACGCGTGCAACCTCAAGCTTAAAATCAACCCTAAGACAATAAACATCCCCGTTGTCTTTCACAACTTGAGAGGGTACGACTCACACTTGATCATGCAGGCCATCGCGAAAATCGATGGTAATATAACGTGCATCCCCAACAACATGGAGAGATACATCTCCTTCAGCTTAAACGGACTTAGGTTCATTGACTCGTTTCAGTTCCTCCTGTCGTCACTCGACAGTCTGGTCAAGGCCAACAATACCTTCCCTATCACCGATCGATACACAGACGCCGAGACTAGACCCCTGCTTATGAGGAAGGGTGTGTACCCCTATGAGTACATGGATAGTTGGGCCAAGTTCACCGAGACCAGACTACCCCCTATTGACTGCTTTTATAGCAAGCTGAATGAGGCGTCCGTCTCACGAGATGATTACTCGCACGCGACTGACGTATGGAATAAACTGGGTTGTAAGAACCTGGGTGATTATCACGACCTGTACTTGAGGACAGATGTACTGCTGTTAGCCGACGTGTTTGAGAGGTTCAGGCGGACCTGTTTCAAGCAGTATAAACTCGACCCCGCATGGTATTACACCAGCCCAGGTCTGTCGTGGGACGCCTTGCTTAAAAAGACCGGAGTTAATTTGGAATTGCTCACAGATTACGACATGCACCTATTCATTGAGAAAGGCTTGCGAGGTGGGATTTCCATGGCATCCAAACGATACGCGAAAGCAAATAATCAATACGTGAAAGGTTACGATCCTAACAAACCAACCAATCACATTCTCTACCTCGACGCAAACAACCTGTACGGCTGGGCCATGAGTCGTATCTACCTACAGGGGGATTCGAATGGGTACCCCACGTTGATGTTATGGGGGTTGCACCAGATTCGAACAAAGGTTATATCCTCGAGGTTGACTTAGAGTATCCCAAGGAATTACACACATCGCACAACAGCTACCCCCTGGCCCCCGAACGTATGAGGGTTAACCCAGACTGGATGTCTGAGTACCAACATAACTTGTCAGGTGGGCGTGTGACAGACGTTGAAAAACTCGTGCCTAACTTAATGAATAAGACCAAGTACATCGTTCACTATCGCAACCTACAGCTGTACCTGTCGTTGGGTATGAGGCTGACCAAAATACACAGGGTGCTCATGTTCGACCAGAGTCCATGGATGGAGCCCTACATCAGATTGAACACAGACCTACGAAAAAAAGCCACCAGTGATTTTGAGAAAAATCTCTACAAGCTCATGAACAACTCGGTGTTTGGTAAGACTATGGAGAACCTGAGGAAACGCGTAACCGTGAAGCTGGTTAGATCTAGTGAGGAAGACAAGCTCAGGAAATTGATAGCCAGTCCGGCATTCAACCGTAGTAAGATATTCACAGACAACCTGGTTGCCCTACACATGAAGAAAAGCCACATAAAATTTAACCGGCCTGTTTACGTGGGGATGAGCATCCTCGATTTATCCAAACACCTGATGTACGACTTTTACTACAACGAGCTCAAGAAACAGTACGGCGACAGGTGTGAAGTGCTGTACACTGACACGGATTCCCTGCTGATGGAGATTCGAACCGAGGACGTGTACGAGGACATGAAAAAACACCTTGATTTATACGACACCAGCGATTACCCTAAGACCCATACCCTACACAGCACGGTAAATAAAAAGGTCCTAGGTAAGATGAAGGACGAGTGTGCTGGCACGCCCATAGCCGAGTACATAGGTTTGAGACCTAAGATGTACTCCATACTGAAAGCCGACAATAGTGAGATCCGGAAGGCTAAAGGGGTTAAGAAGTATGTGGTGAAACAACACATCAAACACGCCAGATTCAAGGAAGCCCTGTTCAAGACCCGTACCTTTAGGCATAAAATGAACACACTTAGAAGTGATGGACATAAGATATACGGACTGACTATAAACAAGACGTCCCTATCGCCTATGGACACGAAACGTTGGATAGCTATTGATGGTATAAACACATACGCGTATGGACATGAAAAAATTTGAGGCTATTTACTACAGCCCGCGTGGGTACTGGAAAGGAGCTAGCGCAGTAGATAAGCTAGCTAAAATAGCGCGAGTACCCCCGGAGGAAGCCAAAACGTGGCTTGAAAAACAAGCCCTGTGGCAGATCTACTTGCCGGCACCACGCTACGTACCTAGAAGGAGGTTCGGTATTAACATACCTAATAGCGTTCACCAGGCAGACCTACTGTTCCTACCCCACGACAAGAGGTACAAGTATGCCTTAACCGTAGTTGATATAGCCAGTTGTTACAAGGAAGCCGAACCCTTGACCACGAAAGATTCGGCCCAGGTAGCCAGAGGATTCGAACGCATATACAAACGCAGTCCGCTGACGTGGCCAACAGAGCTGCAAGTTGACCCCGGACGGGAGTTCATGGGTGCCGTGTCACAACTGCTAGCCAAACACGATACAAAGGTCAGGCGTGGCACGGCCGGAGCCCATCGCAGCCAAGCCATAGTTGAGAGATTTAATAGGACTTTGGCTGAGCGCTTGTTCGGCTATCAGTATGCTAGGGAGATGGCCACCCCTGGAAAACGATCGACTGAATGGGTCACGAGGTTACCCAAGGTGGTGTCGGCAATCAACCATGAAGTCACCCGTCTCACCGGTAAGAAACCGGCAGACGCTATCAAACTAAAATCAATAGTTGCAGAGTCGGCCGCTCCATTGCGTGGGAAGGAGAAACAGATACCAGATAGGGCCCTAGTGAGGTATCTATACCAGCCGGGGGAACACGAGGGCGATAGCCGTAAGCGAGCCACCGATCCTATATGGTCAGTCAAAACTTACAACATAGATAAAGTGGATATAAAAGCCGACGAACCTAACTTATACTACTTGAGGGATGGGCCGGGTAGGGGTTTTGTAAGAGAAGAATTATTGATCGTACCGTACGGCACAGTGTTACCTCCTACCAAGGCACAGTAATTACCGCCAACTTTTTTGTAGTAGGGGTAATAGTAGCAAGAGCTAATGGCCCAACCAAAGCCTTATTTAGTAAATAAGGCTTTGTAGAGGGGTTTTATGAAAGTGTTTTAGAATCACTATTCCCTATACTACTGAATGTCTACTGTCTATGAAACAATATGGTACAAGTAACATAAATCAACAGTGCCTCCCTAAATCTGAACGAGTGAGTGAGTAAGGTTTACACTGCTTTTAGCAATATTCCTGCGATATGGTGGTGAAGCCATAAAGGGCTTCACACACTTACATGTACAGAGAATTGAACCTAGGTCATCGGCATGACAGGCTACCCCCCCAAACCCAAAAATGTGAAAGAAATCGACATATTTCACATCACTGGTGAGTGGTGACATTTAGGCTTGAATGAATTACAAAACCCTGTCCTGAGCATAATTCGGGAAGCAGCTCATGAGTAAGGACCAAACTTATTGTAATGTCTAAATAAATGAAAACTCTATTTCACCATAACAGTTTCAGTAAGATATTGATGACGCAATTTCATATTGATAATTATGATTTTTCCTGTTCATGATTCAGTTTTTGGCCTTTTAAGGGTGCCAACCCTATGGTTACATATAATTTTTGTAACATGAAAAATTGTATAATTATTGTACATTTATTAGTCAGCATCTTCAGCCAAATTATTTGAAATGAATTGTTTACTCTTATACAATCCCCTTCTGTGTGATAATTTGACAGTCTCTTCATTGTTGTCAAATGATGAGCCTATTTTGACTGCAGTCAAAATGAAGTTATGCCCTGGTTCTTGACTCAGTCAGGGTTTTTCTTACTAAAATATTTATACATTTTTTTCCCAACAACATTTTGGTCATTCTAGTTTTACTAAAAAAATCCGATACAGAATTAATTTTTTTGTCTGCTTGTGAAGTACTGATATTTTTTCTTATTTAGATTACGGAAATCTCACTAAAATCAGTATAATGACAAATACTGTGGTCTGATTCTTTGCTGGGTGGAGATCTGACAACACATCCTAGAGTTATTTGTCACATGGATCAGTCTATTATTGAGAGTCAAGGCTTCAAAACTATCAGGTCAGGTAAGAGAACCATTCAGATCAGAAGATCTCATTTCAGTATTATGAACAAACATAAAAGTCCAGTTCTGGGCACCATTTCACAAGGCTCTCATAAGCCTAAGATGTCCTAACTTTCCTCATAGCATTCATACCTCCTACACTCTGACATGAGATGACAGTGTTAGAGGCAGCACTATTGTCCTGGTTGGGAGGGTGTGAGTGAGTATAGTTTTATGCCACTTTTATTAAAATTCCAGCAATATCATGGCAGGGGACATCAGCAATGGGTGTCATATATTGAAACAATGCAGGGAAGCAGACCATGGTTTTTGACAAGATGAGTGAATGCCTCAACGATTAGGCCATACCACTGCACAGGGAATAGGGTTTTCCCAAACACTAGTTTTGGAGCACCTGCCACCATAGTGTTAGCTCTGAAGGACTAAAATTTATGGGATATTGGCTTAATTGGTCAGTGTTTTGGCTCGTCACACTGAATGCATGTGTGATAGTCTTGTGGTTGAAACCATTGCTTATCACGTCAAACATCCAGGTTCGATTCCCTACATTGATACAATGTGTGAAGCCCCAATCTGGTGTCTGCTGCTGTGATATTGCAGGAATATTACTAAAAGCAACATAAAACTAAACTCACTCACTCACTGATGGACCTGTGAAGGTCTGGGGTAGAATAGGCCTTCAGCAACTCATGCTTGCCATAAAAGGCAACTAGGCTTGTCGTAAGAGGCAACTAATGGGATCGGGTGGTCAGGCTCGCTGACTTAGTTGGCACATGTCATCGGTTCCAAGATCGATGCTCATGTTGTAGAACACTAGATTGTCTGGTCCAGACTCAATTATTTACAGACCGCCATATAGTTGGAATATTGCTGAGTGTGGCACAAAACTAAACTCACTCACTTTTTGAAGACATGGGTTTGCTGCTTGTCATGCTTATTGAGATTGAAAGAAGGCTGCAATGAATCTGCTATGAAGTGAATACAATGCACATCACCAATATATGCTAAGGCATAGGAGTATTTTTCACAACATGTCACCAACTGATGCTTTATTTATTACATTCAGATAATTAAACAAAATATATCATGTGACCTTGTTCAGTTGTGATGACAATGGCCGGTTATCACAATAGTTATATGAACTATACAACAGTGTTGACTGTAACACTATCTAGCTGTACCACATGTTGTTTTGATAAATAACTGACAATTTCAAGATAAAGACACTTATTTTTAACCAATTTCATGAGTATTTGCTTCAAGTGGTCATGGATAACAAATCGAATTCATGAAGGAATTTAGTTCAGTGTACTGAATATTAGAACTGCACAGTATTACTGGTATACCGTAATACGCTTTTCAAAAGATACATATTGTAGTATTTTTTCTGAGAAGCAAGGTATTGGCTAAAGAACATATAAGAAGTTTTTTGTAATTATCTATGTGGTTTAAATTAAAATCTGCACAGACTTTCATTTACAACAGATGTTTTACTTCATCCTTAATGACAAAGTGGCATACTGTAAAACTATAAATCATAAACTTATGAATCCGGATATGAGAATCGCTAACTATACAACTTAAGATTCAGATTTCTGCTATCAGAACCATAGCATGTCTTTTTTAGGATTTAAAACGTAGAAAATTTGATGGTTATGCACAATTAGTGTCACCTACTGTCCTACACCTAAGTTCCCAAAATATTGCAATACGAATTCTATATTCACATACACTGCAACACAGTCCAGTTGCCAATACACAGCCTTACTGAATAACCCATGAAGATCCAGCTTTGCATTGACCTTCAGTAACCCATGCTTGTTTTAAGGAGCAATGAATGGGGTCAGGTGGTCAGGCTCGCTGACTTGGTTGCCACATGGTTGGTTGATGCTCATGCTATTGATCACTGGATTGTCTGGTCCATTATCCATTTCATCCCACTGCCATATGCCTGGAGTATGAGGGGATGTCAATAAGTTTTGAGCCTTGCATAGAAAAACACAAAATATTGGTATGAACCACATTTATTTTTCAACATAGTCCCCTTGTGAGTTAAGACACTTGTTCCATCTTTTCAGCCAGGCGCCGATGCCATCTCTGTAGAAGGCGCCATTTTGGTCCTCAAACCAAGCCTCAGTAGCAGCAATAAACTCATTATCATCCTGAAATCTATGACCACACTAGTGTTTCTTGAGATTTGGGAACAGATGGTAATCACTTGGTGCCAGAGTAGGGGGGATTTCGTACCCGCATTCCTGGACAGCAGCGACTGCACCGCGAGAGGTGTGTACTGGGGCATTGTCTTGATGTAGAAGAATACCACGTCTGATCTTGCCCCGGCGCTTCTCCTTGATTGACTGTCGCACTTGCCTCAACAAGTTGGCGTAATATTCCCCATTCATTGTTCTTCCTTTTGGTAAGTAATCTATGTGGATGACGCCTTTGCTATCCCAGAAGACTGTCGCCATTACCTTCTGCACTGATCTGGAGGCTTTGAACTTTTTGGTCCTGGGTGACGTGACATGTTTCCATTCCATGGATTCTTGTTTGCTCTCAGTATCATAGTGGTGGATCCAGGTTTCATCACAGGTTACTAGCCTAAAGTGAAAATCTTCTGGATTCTTGTTGTATCTGGTTAGCATGGAGTTGCTTATGGTGACCCTTGTTTGCTTGATTTCATCTGTAAGCATTCTTGGCACCCATCTTGCGCACGACGATATGTTCATGAAGCATTGTCTCGATGGATCTGTGTGAAATGCCTGTGGTCTCCTCTAACTCGTGGAGTGTGATTCGACGATTTTCCAGCACAAGTCTATGCACTCTGTCAATGTTTTCCTGACTAGTGCTTGTTGGGCGACCTGGATGGGGGTCATCTTCAAGACTCTCTCTACCAAGCTTAAATTCATTGACCCATCGTTTGATGGTAGCAGATGAAGGGGAAGACTTCCCATAAACTGCTGAAAGCCCTTCTTCAATGTTCTTCGCCGAGTTTCCTTCAAGAACTAAAAACGTAATGACTGCTCTATGCTCAATTTTATTCATTTTCACTGCCGTCAGGGGGGTCTCTTTCTGTCAATGTGAGCTGTTCAATAACATTCTGAGAGTAGGATACCAAAACTTATATATCACATAAACTACACCCCAAGGTTCAATGTCGTACCATAGGCTGTGACACCTGGGTATGAAAAATGCTCTAGAGTCAAAACTTATTGACATCCCTCATTTTGCCATATGGCGTAAAACTAAGCTCACTCCTACTGAATATGTAGGTGAATCATAACAGCCTGTTAAAAATTTCCCTTTTAGATTTTGAAAAGGTAAAGACAACTGTACCTTTGTTTTTAAGATCCATGCTATACATTCTACCAAACATCAGTAAAGAACACCTGACACCCTATGGTTTTGTGTTGCAATGCTTACAAAACAGATCACCACTTGCATGGATTGATGTGTATGCTGTCGATTGTCTAAGCCACACTTGATTGTTTTTACAACAGACTACAGTCATAAATCTTGAATAGTGGATCACTGACTATAGTTATTTGAAAAAAAATAGGTATTATTCTAACTTCTTTTGAGTTGTGTAGCAGGAATATGGTCAAATTTGCTGCAAGGTTGTCGATTTTCAGAACAGGACTGATTTGATTAAAATGATTTAACCTAAATATCACTGTCAACAGGAAATAATTCTGCTTGTGTGAAACCTTCTGGAATCAGAAGAAAACCTTTTGTTTGATAAATTTCTTTTGGGTCCTTAAATATTGTGTAAATTCTGTTTTCCCTGTGTAGTTGTAGGTCTAAGCAATGGAGATAGAGGACCTCGAGTCTGATCTACCCGAGGTTGAATCAGATCACATGTCGCCGTTGCCGTCGGAAACAGATGGTATTGGACAAGGTGGTGAGGAGTCGTGTGACCCTGTGCACACCATGGAAGGGGTGGATGAGAGTATTGTTGTGGCCGATATTGGAGAGCATTCCAGTGAAGTAACGGAAAATGAGACAGAAAATACAGCTTCGGTCTCCATGATGGATCCAACAGCGAGTGAACTGGCCAATGCCATACCAGTGTCCTCACAACAAGTAATAGGCTTGCTGCTTCAAGCCAATGAGGTGGGTGTTTATGAAGTTATGTGGATCATGCATGTGAAATATGCAGTGTGTTAAACCCACTGTCTTCTTTTATAAAAGACATCTTTGCTTGTGAATCCACTAAGGGAGGTAACTACAACAGTGTTATCTACAACATTGATATGCTGTATCTCAGCATTTGTTTGTATTCTGTCTAGGGTAAGAGAGAGGGCCAAGTTTTTGTCAGGATGTTTCTTGTGTTAGAATTTAGTAAATGACAAGTGCAGGGTTTAACTTTTGTTCCTTACGGGCAGTATATGAGGTGGTTGGTAGCCAAGTGGTTTAAGTGTTAGCTAAAGCGAAGACCTGGAGTGTTCGCCAGAGCGAAGACCTGGGCTACCCCACCACCTCATATTGCCAATGACGAGTGAGTGAGTATGTTTTTATGCTGTTTTCAGCAATATTCCAGCAAATGAATTTTACATATTGTACCCATGTAGGGAATCAAACCTGTGTCTTCAGCATGTTGACTGGACACTTTAAGCATTAGTCATCCCCACTGCTCCTAGTAATTAAGAAGGTTCCTTGGGCCTATGGAGTTTGCTGCTAATTTGTGAATATATCACATGTATCCAACATCTGCAGCTGTTAAAACAGCTCTTAACATAAGGTCATTTTAACTTGATGTGTTGTTTTCCTATACTGGATCAGGTTTTGGAAGCTGCCTATTCCGGACTGACCTTTGACTGTGTCATTTGTATGGATTAGACAATTTTTGTCTCTTAACATGTTCATGGCCACGATGAGGTTCCTCCCTTCTGTTAAGGACAACCAACATCTTGAATCGTTCTTTTTTGTTTACTACATATACTGAATATATTATTTATACTTTCATTGCAAACCATTAAGCATTGGTAATTGAAGTAACTGAGATGTTTGTCCAAAGGATTGGTATCTTAGTCAGCTACGTCAGTATTGCAAGACGTCGTTCTCATGGCTAGTTGATTATTAGGACTGTTATTTTAGTTCATAATATGTAATCGATAGAGTTTGGTATATAAAGCATGCTTTAATGATAAATTAAGAACAATTTTGGGGAGACTCAGAGAATAGTCTGTGTTATGGAGAAAACGGGATTACACACAGTCGAGATTTGACAGATTCTACTGTATTACATGACCACTCATGAATAGAATAGAGTAATTTTGTTTTGTATGAAACATCTTACCAGCTATGTAGTGAATGTATAAATTATCTTTGAAAGTGTGTGTGAATTCTTTGTTCATTTCTTTGTGACAGCAAGCAGAAAACATGGTAAATGACCCCAACAATGCTCAGCAGATCAGTGTGTCAGTTTCACTGCCAGAGGGCACTGTTGTCGCCACAGAGGCAGGGCAGACAGTCCAAGCTGTCACACTAGCTGATGGGACTACAGCATTTATACAGCATCCAAGAGGTAGGTTTCCATGGTGAATCAAAATAAGTATTCTTGTTTGTACTGTTTTATTCAAAACATCACACCCAAAGATCTTTATTAGTGCCTTGAGACACCATTAAAAAACAACTCTTTTTATCCGGGTTTAAATTCTTGTTGAGTAATTGAATTTTCTGATTCTCATATCAGATGCCAAGTTTCTGGAGGGACAGACGGTTACCTTGGAAGATGGAAGCACGGCCGTTGTGCAGGGTATTGCTGAGAAAGGTGAGTGCTAGCTAAACATATATGGCTGCCTTTCGTCATCCAAAACTCACCTCCAAAGGAGTTAAAACTGTGATGCTTTGTGGAGCGCAATAGTGCAGTAATAAGGAGACTGCCTGTCTTGCTGAAGGCACGGGTTCGATCTCCGGTGAAGGCACCTATGTTGGGATCCTGAGGTGGGCGTGTTCGCATTGTATCCTTGGACAATATGCTCAGTTCACACAGCTGTAAAGTGAGTACCCAAGAGGATGTGATGGCAGAGTGTGTATTCAGTTCATTATGCCTAGCATGATAGAAGTCTGATAGTGTCCTGTGATCAGGGATAGTTGGGGATGTACGTAATGCGTACGAAACTCTTAGTCTCATTGGCATCTTTGAATAACTAACTGTGTATGGTATGCAGCAAAGGTTTTATGTCATAATTTAAATGTATAAGTTAGTGAGATTTGGAAAGGATATTTCTTTATCATGACAATAATTCCTACTCATGACTGATATTGCTACTAAAGTTTGTCTTGTAATTATGTGAAATGGGTCCACTTTGTTTTGTTTTCATTGTTAATGATGTATGTTTAATCATGTTTTTTTTTAATGACAAACGTCTATTTGTTGCATACTATTTATTGATGGGTGTAGAAATTTAATATATGTTTGAGTTTCATAAGGAAAAATCACCATAAATTTACACATAATTGATTATCTTACAGTCAGTTGAACCAGAGTCAAATCAGTGGACTTACAATAATGTTAAACCATCGCCAAACTATGATTGAATCTTCAGCATTGTTTAAGATGTTGCGGCTAGACTGAAGTATGTGTCTGTGTAATAGTGGGTGGTGTGGACCCCTCATCCGGAGAGAAGATGGTGGAGAGTCAGCCGATACAGTTGGAGGATGGTACCACAGCTTATCTGCAGCCCACGTCTAAAGCTGCAAGTATGTCACCTATGGGGACAAGAGAGCCCTGATCCACAAAATGATTGTAGAATCATTGTCATCAAGTGCAATTGCTTAGATCAACACTAATGCTGTTGATGACTGGATTGTCTAGTCCAGACTTGAATTATTTATCACTCACTCACTCACTCACTCACTCACTCACTCACTCACTCACTCACTCACTCACTCACTCACTCACTCACTCACTCACTCACTCACTCACTCACTCACTCACTCACTCACTCACTCACTCACTCACTGGCCCATAAAGTATGTGACTAATGACAATAGTGGCCTTTGTGGAAAGAGGATACAGTTGGGAGAAGGTGGTGGGGTAGCTTAGCAGTGAAAGTGTTTGCTTGTCAAGCTGAAGACTGGGCTCGATTCCCCAGATGGTTACAGTGTGTAAAGCCCATTTCTGTTGTCCCAACCATAATACTGGTGTATGAAATCTGATACACTTATTTACTGTGACCCCAAATCACTTAAAATGTGCAAACAAGCTCACATCTGCAAGTGTTGTGATAATACGACTTGCTCGCACATATAAATGTACACATTCTTTGTGGTTTATTGACACCGCATTCAGCAATAGTCCAGTCATGTGGAGGCTGTCAGCAAATAATCGAATCTGGACTAGACAATCCTGAAATCAACATCATGATCATATCTCAACTTTTTGTTGTCAACGAATGTGCAGCATTAAAACTCACTCACTCACTCACTTATTAACTTCTTGGTTGTGTAGCTGATTCACACATACATGATAAAAATAACAGGGACATTTGACAGTGAAGATTTCTGATGAATTTCAATGATGTGACTCTTTCCTTTTCCAGTGGCTGAGGGACTCCAAGCTATCACACTTGAGGATGGTACTACGGCCTATATTGCCCACCCGAACCCTGAAGCACTGTTTGGTGAGGCAGCAACTCTAGACGGCAGTGCACTCAGTCTTGAACATCTGTCTCAGGTAGATACATCTTACAACATGATGTGAAAGATGTGATTATTAATAATGTAGACTGATGCTCATGATGTTAACCTCTGGATTGTCTGGTCCAGACTCGATTATTTACGTTGCTGAGTGCACTCACTCTTTTGCACTTCCTGAGGCAAGGGAGGTAACTGACACTAGTAGTCCTGTTTTAGCGAGTGAGTGTGTTTAGTTTTATGCCGCACTCAGCAATATTCCAGCTATATGGTGGCGGTCTGTAAATAATCGAGTCTGGACCAGACAATCCAGTGATCAACAACATGAACATCGATCTGCGCAATTGGGAACCGATGACATGTGTCAACCAAGTTAGCGAGCCTGACCACCCGATCCCGTTAGTCGCCTCTTACGACAAGCACAGTCGCCTATTATGAGTTGCTGAAGGCCTATTCTATCCCAGGACCTTCCTGTTTTAACCCTTTGACAAACTTGGCTGGAAGATTTTGACATGATTATAGCGTCACATGTGTAGGGATTTCGTGATTCTTGTATGTACCAAGGTGATGTGTTGAGTTGACATATCATGCCCACAGTGGTATGAAGAGGTCTTTAAATTGTGTCTGGCCCAGTCAATTCCGTGATTGACATCAACATCATTCGGATGTCCAGTCATACTTTGAGTAAATTAATTCTCCCATTGATCACTTTTTGGCTGAAGACTAATTCCAACCAGATTTATGTGTTTGAATGAATAAGTTTTGTAAGTTTGTTTTTTTGTAGGTTTCAGCAGAGCAAGCACATGCTCACATCAACAATGAGGAGGAGGAGAAGCCTGCAGCCAATCCTACCACCATAGTGAGTTAATGTTCAGTTTAAACATTTTTCATGGGAAATTTGGACGGGGCATAATACCTGTAAATATTGTTAAATTCTCTTTGGTTTCAAATCTGAGTTTGATCACAAATTCTTTGTTTGAAAACACAGTTGACAGTAATATTTACATTTTGTTAGATAACCATGAGTATTATATGAAGTTTTGCAGAAAAATCTTGAAAACTGTGTCCTTATTCTGACTCATTATGCTGACTTATGCTTATCTCCATCCTCTATGCAAAGATAGTTGAACGCTTGAGATCCCTTGAAGTTCCCTTTCAATTGAAGGTGAAGTACAATATACCCTTTCCAGTCACATGGTCAATTATGCTTGTCACTCTCTCCTTCATTGCCTGATAAGGACGGTTGGAGGCACTTTGGGTCCTGATGCAGCGAAAACGGTATAAGAATCCATACCGAAACTTCACCATTGTGAAAATAAAGAAGTTGATCATCCATAAAACTTGTTCCTTCCCCTTTAGCTCAGCAACTTCTAAAATGCCTCTAAAACAGTGCATTCAGCATATCAACCACCTAGAGATAAAAGCTGTAGTCAACACAGTCCATCATTGGTCAACAGCATTGAGGAACAAACTACTGATGGTTCATGCAAACAACTCCACAGTAGCATTCTACATTAACAAGCAAGGACCAACACATTCTCACATGCTGCTACAGCTGACCTTTCACCTCTTCAACATCGTTGACGACTCGAACCTGCACACAAGGTTCAACAAGCAGATACCAACATTCGTATCTCCTGTACCAGATCTGTTAGCGTGGGCAGTGGACACTCTTAGCATCTCATGGGAAGGACTGAGCGCTTACACGTTCCCCTTTCAAGTACCACATCCAAAAGTCATTGGTAACATAAAACAGATGATGCTGATACAATTGATTTTGAGGGATATTCTACTTGAGCGGTGAAGACAGTCACCCTAGCTCTATGTAGATCTACTTGCACCTTATACACTAATAAATGAATGCAGTTTGAAAGATACGCCAGAAAGAAAAGCATCACTGCTCTGGAGGCCACACATCCTCAAGTAACGGTACTACTTATGTGATCTATGACATACCAGAGGACTGAAAGGTTCTACACTCTTGATGTACTTGGCTTCAACTACTCGCCTTACTACCATCGTTCAAGCTGGAAGACCAACAACGCAGACCAAAGACTCCAGCTTGGGATTTGAATGTCCTACTACAACACCTCATGAGTGATGTCTACGAGCAACTAGACCAGACATCGCTTGAATTATTGACACAGAAAATGCTGTTTCTACTCACCCTAGTTACAGCAGCATGGATGTCAGAAATACTTACTCTGGACTTCAGTCACAAACGATTTGACTCCAGTCATTGTGAGATTGTACATCTAGGACTGAGATGGGATTTCATCTCCAAATATCAACTGTCTGGACAGCCGGGCAGACAATTCCATTTCCTGGCATTTTGTACAGTCCTTAGGCCACTTGATACACAGGGTTTATCATTATGCCCAGTCAGAGCATTGAAAGTATATCTCCAACAAACTAAATCTACTGAAGTATCCCGCAACACTATCTCAGTATGGATGAGAGCAGTTATATTGAGTGCCTACAAAACAACAGGACTCGAACCTCCACGAGCTTCCAATCCACACGTATTTTGAACCTTGGTGTCGACACTCCTCTACACGGAAACTACTCACCAACAACTATAATGGAGGCTGCTTTTGGAATCAAATACGGTGTTTGCCAACCACTACCTACGGGACATCACCACAGAGGACGTCGCTGGCATACACCAATGTGGGCCACTTGTCACACAACTAAAGGTTCCTCAAAGGCGCCGAGTTTCACTCACCCTTTTATCATGTGTCTTCTTGATACCAAGATGCTCTGTAGAGTATAATTGTTGAGAGTCCATGTGCACATCTTTAACATGAGTGATAATGACCCTGTACGCGTAATGAAGATACTTGTACTTGAAGAAGTGTCGTGATTGGTCTTGATAGATATCTTGACATACTGTTGCATTAGACACTAGCAGGATGCTGGCAGATATACACTTCATCACATTTCAGTCAACGAATGCTTCACGAGAAGACAAGTTCGAGTGGATGTGATCCCCACATCTCACAGATAAATATTGGAAGAATGGTACTGAACTACTGCTGTCATAGTTCCCGAAGGGGGAAGTACTGGACGTACTTATATGGCAGTCAACAGAATCCAGCGTGGCCTGACCCACTGCTGTTTCCATTGGATTCTGAAGGCATAATAAGCATGCGTCAGAATAACAAAAAAATATGTAATAAAATTGTTATTTCATACTTATCCTTACTCATGGCGTCAAGCCCTCTCAACCGCTCCTCTCAGGCATGCTGACTTCACAGTAATTCTCGTGTCGGGCTTATGAGATTCAGAGAGAGTGGCAAGCATGGCTGGTGACCGTATTTGTGGGAAAGGGAGCTTCAGTTAGAAGGAAACTTCAAGGGATTTCAAGTGTTCCAATATCTTCACATAGAGAGAGGAGATAAACTTAGTAAGCATGAGTCAGGATAAGTATGAAAAATCAGTTTTATCCAGAATTTTACATTATTGTCAAGTGATGAATTTTTTATTTTTAATGTTTAATGTTTAGTTCAACAAATTGTAGTTTCCACATCTCAACATTATTGATAAGTGAAGATCTAGGTTGGAATTGATCTTCAGTAACAAATGCTTGTTGTAAGAGAAAAACAAGATTGGATGGTCAGACTTGCCCCATGTCATCATATCCCAATTGCTTAAATCGATGCTCATCATGTTGATCACTGAGTTGTCTGGTCCATACTCGATTGTTTACAGACTGAACGTGGAATATTGCTGAGTATGGCATAAAACTGATATTGACTGGTAGTTATAAAGAGTTATTGGTCTTTTGTTTTAGTTCATTTAACAAAGTGTTTAATGAATTTACATTATCTTCTACTGGATGTGATTCACATGAAGATGAATGTTTTGTTTGATTGTTCATTGAGTATTTCAAATCTGAAAATAAATTAAACAAAATTGGCAATTTTGTCATTTGTCATCAAGAAGGATTTTGTAATATCAGACATTTGTGTTGTTAAAATTGTGGGGTTGATGATTAATGATATTTACCTGAGACGAGTGAGTTTCCTTTTCAGACGGTGCTTGGACAGGGCTGTAACCGGATTGCCACAGAAAAGGCATTAGCTATTGGGGAGAAGGCCTATGGGTGTGCCTACGAGGGGTGCGGCCGTCTGTACACAACACTACATCATCTCAAGGTGAGGCTTGTCAGTTGATATTCCAGGTAAAAATGGAACGGTTGTAAGCACGGACCTAATGGCTCAGTTGTCAGATGAGACATAATAGATTGGTTGTCAGACCCGACATAATGGATTGGGTTGTTAGACGATTCGTAATGGATTGGATAGTCAGATGAGACATAAAGGATCAGGTTGTCAGACGAGACGTGATGGATGTGGTTGTCAGACAAGACATAACTGATATGGTTGTCAGACGAGACATAATGGATTGGATTGTCAGATGAGGTTTAATCAATTGGATTGTCAGAGGAGACATCATTGATGGGATTGTCAGACGAGACATAATGGATGTGGTTATTGGACAAGACATAAGGAATCATGTTGTCAGAGGAGATGTGATAGATCAGTTGTCAGATGAGACAATGGATGTGGATGTCAGATGAGGTATAATTGATCAGTTTGTCAGACGAGTCATAAGAGATTGGGATGTTAGATGAGACATAATCGATGTGGTTGTCAGACGAGACAAAATCCATGGAGTTGTCAGAGGAGGCATAATTAATTAGGTTGTAAGACAAATGCAAATAGATTGAGTTGTTAGACGATGCATGATGGATTGCTTGTTAGATGGCACCTAATGGGTCATTTTGTCAGACAAGACATACTGGATCAGATTTTCAGATGAGACGTAATGGATCAGATTGTCTGACAAGATGCAGTGGATTGGGTTGTCTAACAAGACATAATGGATTTGATTGGTCAGACAAAATTTAATGGATGGGATTGTCAGATGAGATATAATGGATCGGGTTGTTGGGCTGGTTGCTGTCAGTGTACCCGTATGATGTGGATCATTGTTCATTGGTCACTAGATATTCTGGCCCAGATGCTGGCTGACATCACACTGCTGGAATATTTCAGATAGAACAGCTTCAAATAATATACTATCAGGAGATCCATTTGATTGTGCAGTTTCAGCTCATGAGTTCAAACTTTAACCTACAATTCAGATAACTATTTTACATTTTTAGATTGTTGCCTTCCTTCTTTTGAAAGGTTCATGAGCGATCTCATACTGGGGACCGGCCATTCAAGTGTGAGTTCCTGACGTGTGGCAAGGCGTTTGCTACAGGGTATGGCCTTAAGAGTCACACACGTGTTCACACTGGGGAGAAACCCTACAAATGTCCAGAAGACAACTGTGATAAAGCATTCAAGACGTCCGGCGATCTCCAAAAACATGTCCGCACTCACACAGGTCAGCAGCAAACTGAAATCTGATTTGTTAAAAAGAATTTAAACACCACTTTGAGAATATTCTTTCATTTGTTCAGGGAAAATAACGTCTTCATTTATATTCCTCAAGAAAATATTAAGCAGCAAGTATTTAGTGTAATATCTTTATCAATCTTGATAGTGATTTGTACTGGCAAGTTACTATAACACCAAATTCAGATATAGGTCATAGGGTGCGATTTGCCTCAGGATTTGCCTCAGGAATTACAATAATAGTAATTTAGAACTATCATTCTTTGAAATTTATCACTCTTCGATAAGTAGTACTGTAAACATTAACATAAGACATTGTGTCATAAAACCAGGGCAAGTAGAAAATTAGTCAGGACAAGTTACTTTCTTGAAATCACTTGCCCTGTGGCAAGTCACTTCTGAAAAAAATTTTTGAACCCCTGGAATATAAACATCATACTACTTACAAAATTTTGTGAGCTTATTAAAAACGATGTGTCACTCTTCATTTTGCAGTTACACCTTTATTAAGTTCTTACAAAATGTTTTATAGTTTTATGTTTTATAGTCTGATTTTGATGATTACAGGGGAGAGGCCATTCAAATGTCCTTTTGAGGGATGTGATAGATCTTTTACAACGTCCAACATTCGCAAAGTTCATATCCGTACCCACACCGGCGAGCGTCCATACGTGTGTCAGGTGGAAGGATGTGGGCGGGCCTTTGCCAGTGCGACCAACTACAAGAACCATGTCCGAATACACACAGGTACGTAGCCCTTGCTTCCAGGTTTGGTCAAGGCCTTTAACAAGTGATACCTTTTTGAGTTCAGTGGCATGGTTTACATGCTATGTGGTGAGGTAGACTAGTGGTTAAAGTGTTCGCTCATAATGCCAAAGACCTGGGTTCGATTCCCCACATGGGTGCAATGTGTAAAGGCCATTTCTGGTGTTCCTGCTGTGATAGTGCTGGTATAACACTAAAAGCGGCATAAAACTGAACCCACTCACTCAATGCTAATAGTGATGTAAAAGCTTAACTCACTTACTCACTGCTGTGTGGCTTGTGTACAACATTAATGACCACCTGTTGTTTTCAGGTTTCTTTTGAGCATACATTGTCCTCAACTTCTTTGAGTAGTATATATGGTGACAGTCAGTGACCAGCTATTGGATAGAGTCATTAACATAATTTCTCAATATATGGGTGGCGGGGGCCAGGGGCCATTTTGCACATTAAAATTAAAAATGGCCGATTAAAATTTGGAAGGGCAGTGGCCCATTCAACATTCAGGAAATTTCAAATAATCCTGAAAATGGCCCCTTGTCAAAGTTCTCTTTCCCAGTCCTTGATAACTGTGAACTGTGTTCAGTTTACTTTTCTCAGCCAGACCGATTTCGAGATTTATCAATAGCCAATCTGACCATCAATGGATTAAGTCTCATTGTATTCCCCAGGGCCAGCAGACACGAATACTGTGAACGTACTTATATTCGCTTGGTGCAAATTTTACAGAACTGACAGTTTAGACTACATTGCGCGGTTATTTATTCGCGGAATCATTAATTGCCGGAACTGCCAGCTGTCTGTTTCGCCGTCACTAACAGCAATAAATAATAATCAGAGTGGCTTAACCTGACATGCGGCATGGATTGCTAAGGCACAGGAAATCCCTGCCTGCCCGATATATACAGTAATACAGTTACTCACGGAGGTATTGAGAACTTAGGAAGTGACACATTGTGATGGCATACTATATGATATGCTGAAAAACACATCAGTGTTATGTTCCAAATTCTGACGTTTTGATGATGGCATTGCGAATATGGCTAACTGACTATCAGTTACAAGTATTTCAAACATCCGAGTGGTTGAGAATGTGCTGATGTGTTAATTGACTATCAATTACGAGTAGTAATGAACTTCTGTAAAGTTTTAATGAATATGTAAAATGCTGCTGTATTATTTCTTTCCGAGTTGTTTCATGGTAATCCGTTTCGTATCAAACCATCTTTCTCTATGATTGGTCAAAAAGAACACGTGACCAATTTCAATGGTGGCCTTAACACACATTACCGGTTTTGCTATAATTCGATATTCTGCTATAGGAATGGGCTCATTAATTATTTTTGGTGCCCGATATGGGAAATCCATGACAGCGACAGTAAGTTTTATTCTTTTTTATTCTATCAGTCGCCATTTTAGCATTCCCATAGATTCCAGTCCTCAAACTTGATGTGTTATGGCAACAACTCGGAGGCAAGCATGTGTATAGTTAATGAACGAAATGGTTATTTCGCGGTGTACAATTTTTTGCGGCAAAATATTTTGCCTGAAAAGCGCAAAAATAAAACCTGCGTAATATATAATACATTTACAGTATGGCCTATTGTGTGTGGTCCAGTGCATAGAGCTCAGGTCACAAATCACTTAATCAACATTGGGCGCAGGGAGTCCTTGGACGGGTCACTGTGTTTGGCAGCTTGACTCCTGAGAGTTTTATTCTTGCCCCAAAATGAAGCACGTGTGATACATGTGGTCTCACCTTTGGCAAGTGAGTTGTTTACAATTTGCCGGTCTTCACCCAGTAGAATTTGTACCCAGTGGGATGAGTCATGTGACTTTAACCTTTTAGCGGCTCATAGCACAGCCTGAGTTATCAGGGGTAATAATTGTCTGCCCTATGAGAATGCTGTCAGTGTTGACTTAGCATTAGTGGGGTAATTATTATTATCATTATTTATCCTAACCAAACCACCAATAAATAACCTGTGTTGATATTCTCCTTGCAGGTGAGAAGCCGTATGTGTGTACAGTCCAGGGCTGCAATAAGCGCTTCACAGAATACTCAAGTCTGTATAAACATCACGTGGTTCACACACACTCCAAGCCCTACATCTGCAACCACTGCGGTAAAACATACCGCCAGACATCCACACTGGCCATGCACAAACGTACCGCCCATGGCGAGGACACCACAGCTGAGAGTGAGGCTCAGTTGTTTGCGCAGCAACAGCAACAACAGCAACTGGCTCAGGGTAGGTTCAGCAAGATGCACGGAATAGTGCTATGTAAAAGGCATGTGATAAAAACAGCCTAAACCCTCTAAACGGTATTTGTTGGGTCTGGCAAAAAATGCTGGTGTAGAAGGCATACTGGATTAGAGAACTTTTCCCTGTTCAACCTGAGAAGGATTTTCTGTGCACTGTAAATACAACAAACCAGTGTGTGTTGATAGTCAACATATTCTTTATTCATCAAAACAGATAACATCAGAAAAATCCAACACAAATGTTTGTGTACAGTCACAGCTTCCATATACGTTATAATTCATGAGCTGAAAAAAGCAGAAATAATTTTGAGATTCATGTCAAGAGTGATGTTCTTAGCGACATTCGACTGACAAACTGTGACTCTACAATAAATTTATAATAAAAGTTACAAGAGTCACTAACCAGTTTGCCTAATCCTTATCTACACTTGTTTTATCAGGCAACATCAATGAGTTGCTGATGGTAATCCACTGTGTCTTAGATACATAATGCTGGTGTAGAGAGAGTATATTGGATTGGAGGACTGTCAGTTTTGAGACCATCCACTGTACATGTAGCTCCACATCCAGTGTCTTTGCAGTAACTCTTCACTCAGCTCCACCTCCTGCTCCTCCCTATAGTGGTTTAATTTGTGTGTGAACGAGTCTGATGACTTTGTTATTTCCCGTGGACAGGTGAGGAAGGGGAGGAGCCTGCCAGTAAGAGGTCCAGACTACAAGTGACACTGGCTGGAGGAGCGACATCTCAGGAAGAAGGGGAGGGAACTCTGGTTATCAACACATCAGAACCTCAACAGGTAAGTCATCACCACAGCTGCTTGTTCTGGAACCTTTTTGCTTCAGAGTTGGCATTATACAGTGACATATATCACCATTCCAATGTTATTGACACCCATTCTGCCATAATTTTCTTTTGACATTAAATATATTTAAGAAATTAAGGAGACTTCATAAGTTATGGTGGGATTGGGTGGGGGAGGGTGGAGTATGTGTGGGGGTAGGTAGAGACCATTCATAATTTATTGGGATGATGTGGAGATGATGATTTGTCATTCACATTATGACCCTTGAAGATCTGGAGTACATTAGGTCTTCGGCAACCAATGCTTGCCACCAAAGGTGACTCATTTACATTAAACATTCTCCTCCATGAAAATCATCACCACCACCACCATTAAGTCATAAATTATGAACTCTGTTCTTTCTTGTCTCAATAGATCTTGTAGCATGATGACCTCTCAATCATTTTATTTGTCAGGAATGCATCATTAGGCTGATGGCAATACAACTATTCATGATTCTACGATCATGTACACTGGTATATTTCAGCTTGTATTTTCCTCTTTCAGGTTGCCATGGTATCTGCTGAAGGTGTGGTTGAAGATGCAGGAGGGATGGGGATGGTGACGCTGCATGCACCGAGCCAGGTTGCACTGCAGCAGTTACAACAAGCTCAGGGCATTGCCAGCATCACTGTGGGTGACCAGGGTCAGCAGGTGCTGGTTGTCACAGACCCTAGTCAGCTGGAGGCCATACATGCAAGTCTGCAGGTAGGTTTTTTATAGTTATGACTGTTATTGTTTTTGGTGTACCACAGGTGCTCTTAGTCTAGTTACTATAATTCTGGAAAGTGAGTAACACTTGCAATAGTAATTTAGTAATGAAGAGCAATTAACAGTAGTATGAGTACTAAGTTCAATGGTGTACTGCTGTCAATTGCTTCTTGATATGCACCCGTGAAGGTCCAGAGTAGAATAGGCCTTCAGCAACCCACGCTTGCCATAAAAGGCGAGTATGCTTGATGTAAGAGGTGACTAACGGGATCGGGTGGTCATCAGTTCCCAATACCGCAGCTCATGCTGTTGATCACTGGATTGCCTGGTCCAGACTCTTATTTATAGACTGCAACCATACAGCTGGAATATTGCTGAGTGTGGCATAAAACTAACCTCACTTCAGTGTGCTTCACGGGGTTGCCCTCTAGGACCAAAAACTGCTATTTCAGTAGGGTACAATAGGGTGATTATATGTCACGTGACCGGAAAGTGGCAACATGTGCATGTCAACATTATGTTTATGTGAATAATATAAATCAGTTTCAAACAGTTATTTTTATCATGCAAATTTCAGTATTTGAAGCTGAAAATGTTTTGATAGACACTTGTAGTAACACAGACACACACATGCACCTGTGCTCCTAAGCACATGCACACCAGAGTAACTGCACACAAAGAGGGGTAGAGACACACACACACACAGTTGTACACCACCATTAATTTAAGCCTTGCACTGGTGCCTGTATTATGGACTTACAGTGATGTATGCCCACACATGCACACACAGGGAACTGATCATGACAAAATATATTGTCTCTACTAAACCAGTCAATTCTTTGAAATGTCAAGAGGAAGAGAAACAAACACGTTTTATCTGTTTTCAGCAACTTGCAGCCGGCCAGGCTCAGTTCACGACAACAGAGGCTATTGAGACTGCAGCAACGTCATCAGCAGTGGCGGCTGCACCCCAGACAACATCATCATCGGTGGAACCTGCTATGATTATGTTTCAAGCTGAATAACAGAGACTGCGGATGACTTAGAGATTGTGTTTATTTATTTTTGTATTTCAATATTTCATCAAAAGAACTTATCGTGATTATTGCAAGACAAATATGAATGTGAAGGAATCTGATTCCCAGCAAACAGGCTAACAAAAGATAATTTATTTCACTTGTGTGGTACGTATCTGTACTGAAATCCTTTGATATTTTGTTCCACAAGCATTTTGTTGCTGGTTTTGTTCACAAAAGCTGAAAAGAGATTTGCTCAGTTGCTGTGTTATTTATTATAATCCTGGAGTCAGTTCCACAAAGCAACCTTAGCGCTAAGGTCATTATAGCTTCCATACTGTTATGACTATTGTAATGGTACAAGGTAACATTACTTTGTGGTGCTGGACCCTGAAATAATTCATTTGCCCATGACCTTGACCTTCAGAGTAGGTCAAGCACTTCCTTGCCAGCTGAAAGTTAAGTTCAGTTTCATTGACTATACATAAAGTCCTGAAGATGTGGATGTTGATTTCATTTATCTGATCATACTTGATAGTACAGGG
Organism: Haliotis asinina; assembly: GCF_037392515.1. NCBI lineage: Eukaryota > Metazoa > Mollusca > Gastropoda > Lepetellida > Haliotidae > Haliotis > Haliotis asinina. Next base: position 30,782,515 of record NC_090293.1, on the reverse strand, counting down.
TGTTTTTGTGTTTTTTATCAGGGGTTGGGGGTGGGAATAAATACACTTAATCCAATCAACCCGACTGCCTTGTTTTGAATCTGATTCTAAAAATAGCCATCAAATCTTACTATATTAAGGAGTGATGTGTGCAATTTCTGATGGCGAGGGCATTTGCCAGTCACAAAGAAGATATGGGTTAAATTTCCCACATGGGTACAATGTGTGGAGCCCATTTCAGGTGTCCCCCACCACAATATTGCTGGAATTTTGCTAATATCAGCATTAAGCTAAACTTACACACTCACTCCAGACTTAAAATGGTATTTTATGCTCTCTTCTTAGTATGTCTTGGTCATGTAAGATAGCCATTGGTCAGTATTCCATTAGAAATTACATTAGAAATAGTCTTAACAGTAGAGTGTGTGCAGTCTGTAGCACTGGTGTAATACTGAAGGTCAGAACTAAACTTTAGATTTAGGTTTACAGGAGGAATCCTTATAGGAAATTTCTGGTTATTGCTTTCTTGAATGAGATAAATCTGTACTTCCAGAACACTGCAAAGCTCCAGTGTCGAGAACTGTCCAAATGAGTACCATGGAGTATCAGAGTTGTATGAATTGTACATTGGTCAAGATGTGTCATGAAATAACTGATGGGTAAATCTGCAGTTGTATTCATGTGTCTGATAAAGTGTCTTGTATAACTGTACAGTTGTACAAAAGTTTGTTATATTGCAACACTGTACAACTTTATACAAAGCTGTAAACTTTTGTGGTAGAGGACAGCAATTGTATTAAAGCAACATTATACAACTGTACAGTAATACCTCCCAGTGCACTAGTACACATTAAAGTACAACTGGTTAAACAGTAATACAATGTTGGATCTACTTTAGCAAGCAAATCTTGGTTACTTCCAGACATTATGCCTTTATTTTGTTGAAACACAACCAGGGGCTGCATGGCAGCCAAGTCTTATGTCTTGTTTATGAACAATTCCTGAATACTCTAATTCTTTTTATAAACGTTAACAAGGGGTGGTGGGATAGCCTAACAGTTGAAGTGTTCGCTAGAGATCTGGGTTCGATTCCCCACTGTAGTTCAATGTGTGAAGCCTGTTTCTGGTGTCCCCCATCGTGATATTGCTGGAATATTGTTTCAAGCAGTGTAAAACTCAACTCACTCACTCACTTCACACCAATTAAACATCAATTTATTAAGGTTGTCAAAGCTTAAGTTGTCACAATTTCTATTTGACTGGTCAACATGGTCAAGTCCACTTTGCATTTTTTTTTATTTGTAAATATTCCAGGAAGAATATATGTTGCATAAAATGTATAGGATATTAAAACAAATAGAAAAAAATATTGAAAGAAAATATTTGAGCCAGGTCAGGGGGTCAAGGACCAAGAGAAATATTAGTGAGATAAGGTGCATGTTAGCTCAATCCCATTGCTCAGTTACTGGTACATCTAGATCTCAGACTGAATGTGTTTGGCTGTTTGAGAGCTCTTAAACTTCCAGTGTGGTTCTGAATCATTTTTGCTTCATGTGTGAGAGTTGTTAGTGATGTTCCATGCTTAAATGCCTACAGCTAAATGCAATATGCCAGCAGTAAACAGAGAGAAATATCTAGGCCCAATTCATGTATTATTCATGTATATTCCCACAAGAATATATTTTTACAAGGTGTTATTTCCTCAAAATCACAAGCTGTTGAGCATATCCTGTGGGGGAGAACTTGATGAGCCATCCCATGACTGACATACCGAATCAAATCTTCATCAGGCACGTAGCAAACCATGTTTTTCCATGTAAGCCTGATAGGGTTACAGAGTTTTATTTTCAGATGGTATTGAGGGCTCGTACAGGCGTTTTAGCAACAATTATGTTTCTGATCAAGTTAATCAAGTGCCAGTATTATTTAAACATGTTTGTGTGAACCAAACCACAAGAGATGTGACTGTAACTGTACACATGGTCAAGTCATCTCTCTGATATTTAAACATTGCCATAAATAATCTGGAATGTAAGGAAATTTTCAAAGTATCCAGGAACAATTTTCATGGGTGTGTCACAATTTGTGCTTCACAGAGGAATATTTGGCAATAAATCCCACAGCTTTGTTTACATATGAGTTAATGCTGCATCAGTCTCCCTGTAGGCACTACCTCTATCTGCCTTGCCTTTTGGGCCTAGCTTTAGTTTATCTGCAGGAACAGGATGTACTACTTTCTTTCATTAAGGCTTAAAACTCGTAAGGAATACCTGTATCTTTCTGTTGCCACTGCTACCAGTTACCTGTAGGACCAAGCTACTCTTACCATTAGAGACTACCTGTATTCACCTGTGTCTACATGTGCATACCTTTGTGGGCTATATGTATTTAACTGTATTATCTATGTGTTGGGCAGAACTTGTCTGAGGTTTGTCTAACTGTAATTACCTGTAGGCTCCTGCTGTGTCAAACAGTTGGTACTACTTTCATTTACCTGTAAGGTGTAATTCTGCCTATATGTCAGGGGGTAACGATCTACCTGTATCTAAATGTAGAGTCTACCTGTGTCTGCCTGTATCTACCTGTAGGTCTTTACTTCTTGGGACCACTTGCTTTTGCCTGTCTAACTATATCTGTATGTAGGGAGTAAGCGTCTACCTGTATCTACCTGTAGGTCTTTACTATGTCTAATCCTTGGGACCACCTGCTTTTGATTGTAAGGTCTAAGTGTATCTATATGTAGGGAGTAAACGTCTGCCTGTATCTAAATGTAGGTCTTTACTGTGTCTAACCCTAGGGACCACCTGTTTTTACCTATAAGGTCTAAATGTATCTGTATGTAGGGAGGTAAATTCTCCCTGCATTTAAATGTAGGGCCGACCTGTATCTAAATGTAGGTCTTTACTGTGTCCAACCCTAGGGGCCACCTGTTTTACATATAAGATCTAACTGTATCTGTATGTAGGGAGTAAACATCTACCTGTATTTAAATGCAGGGTCTACCTGTAAGTCTTAAATGTGTCTAACCCTATGGGCCACCAGTTTTTACTTGCTAGGTCTAACTGTATCTGTATGTAGGGAGTAAATATCTACCTGTTTCTACCTGTAGGGCCTTTGTGACCCTATCAGTAATGTAGCAACCTGACGTTCTGAGATAGTATTCTTACATGCTCATACTGATCAGGACCATCTTATGTTGATACAAAACGTCAGTTATCTGGCAATGACGTTGAATTTAAAGATTTTGTGAGATTGACTATTCTTTTCATGGATGAAAAATTGACATATTTGGTGTCTTCAAGAATTTACTTGATGTCATGTGTTTTAGCATGAAAATCAAGAATTGATAGTAAAGCTTGTTTTTTTCTTATTTGTTCAAAACTGACACTAACATCATGACATTTAAAGTGTTAAGTTCTAGTGAACATTTTAAATAACTGATAGGCATGGTATGTTTAGATCTTGAATGAACTGATTTTGCTGAAATGTGCAAAATACAACTTTCTTTCAAAGATGGACTGAAATCTTTTGACTAGCGGTGTAACAATACAGCAACACAATACTTCCTTTAGTGTTACAAGTTATACTGATGTAAAACAAAGGTAGAAAGAACAGAAACTGTCCAAGAACCAATTCATGCAGATTCTGCACAGCCCCTCAAGCTTATATACTCATGGAAACAAATAAGGGAACACATGAAAGTACAAGTTTTCCATTATTTATTTCCAGAATTTCACCCACAGTGCAATATATTGTGAAGAAACTTGGAAAAGAGTAAAAGACCCCTTGTACTTTTGTGTGTCCCCTTGAGTATATGTTTGTGCTCTACAATATCCCATCTCTGCCATCTTTAATTTGAAAACAAATGATTCAGGGTTATGTCTGACCTCCCAAAAGGGAAGGAATGTAGCCTAAAGAAATACATACACTGTATCTTGATGTATTGTATCTCAGCCTCACTGTATCGTTACACTTCTATTCTGGACTCTTCCTTGGACACTGGACTGTGCTGATGGTATTTATTTCCTGGCTTGATTGGGATTATCATATCACAATATTCCTGTTCATATTGTTCTTTTGTTGAATGTATGTATGGATGTATGTATGTTTATATTACTGTTATTTAAGTGTGTCTACGAATGCATGGGATGGAAGGATAATAGGATATTTTGTAAGAAGCCTGATTGGTTGAAGTAGTTGGTGTATATATTCGAATATCAACAATAAACTATCTTCTTCCAGACTTATACTGAGTTATGTATTAGTGTGTGGCAGTTGAACTTATGACTGAAGGGTTCGCGTGGTTAGACTTGTTGCTCTGACTTGAGTGACAGATGTCTTCATATCCCAATTGTGTAGATTGATGCTCATACTGTTGATCAGCAGATTGTCTGGTCCAGACTTGATTATTTACAGACTGCTGTCATATAGCTGGAATACTGCTGAGTGTAAACTCACTCGCTGTTGGACTACTTAATGGTTGTCATTCAGAGATAACCCACTGTAGTGTCATGGCACAGGTTGCTATGGATACCCCACTGTTATAGCATACAGCCTCTGAGCTGGACAGGCAGGGTAATGACAAGTACTATGTTATTGCATAATGCGATAGGATCAAACCACTGACCTTCTCTCAGTGCAGGTGCCACTACACCAGTGAGTGAATGAGTTTAGTTTTACGCTGCTTTCAGCAATGTTCAAACAATATGGCGGTGGTCTGTAAGTAATCGAGTCTAGACCAGACAATCCTGTGATCAACAGCATCGATCTGTGCAGTGGGGAACTGATGAAATGTGTCAACCAAGTCAGCAAGCCTGAACACCCGATCCCATTAGTCGCCTCTTACAACAAGCAGAGTCACCTCTTATGGCAAGCATGGGTTGCTGAAGTCCAATTCTACCCCGGACCCGTGAACTTCACGGGTCGCGACTACACCAAGGCAGTACACCTGATTCCATGTTAGGGTATTGGAAGGTACCCAGCTATATATGTGGGTTTTAACAGGCAAGTCAGTGAGTTGAGTTGACATCATTCTTTTAAGATGCAGCAAATGAAATCAATATAGAACAATGAACACCCCACAAACTAAAATGCTTGATAACACTGTAAGAGTAAAAAAAAACCAAGTAGTGATTTTACTGCACCTTCGTACATTGTCCATTGAGTGAGTACTTATGATAAATAAGGCTGAGATAGTGCTGTCATTTCTGAAACAAACACAGATTTTTAATGTGACCATGGTATTCATCATTGAAGATTGAAGCTCTTTGTCATTAATAAAATGGGCAATCAATGAAAACAAACATGTTTTAAAACATCCAGTGAAGCTATTCAAGTTGTATTTTTTTTCTGGTTTGAGCTGATGAATATAGTAATGCGATTCATAGATGTTGGCATGAACCATTAAAAATAATGAGTAAAACATCTACCAACAGAACGGTATGACATGTTTTAGAGTGTTGAAAAAATAATCCGTTTGAGGAGGGATTTGATCGCGTCCGTTTATAGCTCAACATCAAAATATCGAATGGAATCAGTGCGCTTCAAAATTGGAGTTACCTCCCTTGACCTACAGTTTAGCCAACACGAACTTCATAACAATACACCAGCGTTATCAGATTTAGAAAATAACGTGTTTCTTCCGATCTCTTGTTTAAAGAAGAACACTTCAACAGCTGAAGAGAGATAAGTAATCTATCTGCATTAGATAGGTAAAACCCGAAATTCGCTCTATTAAAAGACCGGATGCATGAAAAAAAAATAAAAAAAATAATAATAATAATAAAAAAATATAAAAAATAAATAAATAAATAAATAAATAAATAAATAAATAAATAAATAAATAAATAAATAAATAAATAAATAAATAAAGAAGAACCAACGGGTTTAATCCTTTCAGAACCATTCATATGTAAAGTTATGTAAAGTAAGGTATTTCAAAATAGTATACTACAAACTTAAAGTAATTAATTTGAACACTCACAGGGACGATTTAGAAATACATACAGGGTATTATATGAATGCCCATGTCAAACTTTGTTTACGACACGAGAGCCAAAATGTTGGTATTTCCCGAGCGAGAGCGAGGTGTATACCGATATTTGGACACGAGTGTCGTAAACATAGTATGGTATGGGCACTTATATAATATTCTGATCATTCCCGAAGTCGTCAAACTGAGGAAAATATGCCCAAATCTACTTCCATACATAGGCTGGCTATGCGCTGTTACCACATGTAAAAGAAGAAACATGACGTCATAGAATTGTTCATTAATAAATAGAAATAGATAAATGTTTTGCGATATTGAGGGTTCGAATCCCCGTATCACGACGCATTTTAACAGGAGTTCATAGTATGATTTAACCCCCTTTAGTTTTATAATTTGTTAAAATGTTAACCTATCTGCGATGTTATAACATGCCTGCATGTGAAATATGACTTGTTTTGGTGAAATGACGAATCAAGTTGTAAAATAGAGGGAATGAAAGATGTGTCCAGTCAAATGGCTGTTGTCCCGGGTTTCCAAGTAATGATCTAAAACTACTGAAACGTCAAAACGGAACTTAAATAACTATATGCCAACATACTCTCCTGGACGCGTGACTGACATGAATTTGCCGCTTGCAACACTCCGCATAAAATATGTGTACCGAAGTGTTTAAGCTATATGGTCGTAAGTCCAGTTATCTCCCCTTGTATGCATTTCCCAATTCCACAAGTTTGGTGTCTCCGCGAAAGCCAGGTGCTTGCTTTGTTTATGGTCCATGTTCTGATGGAAAAGAATTATTATTTTACATGTTGTGAGATTTATATAGAGTGAAGTGATGCAAGTGACATAAGCTGCACATACATAAATAGCATATTAAACTATTTTCTGATTCACAGTCCAGTTTGAATAGTACGTACTGGGTTAGGCTTTGTGAGATTTACAATGTTGCGTTTTCAGGATCTAAGATCTTAAGTGTCTAGGTCAGTTTGAAAAGATTCATATGGGACACGTTCATTTCTAAGGTCAACAATTTAACTGATATAACATATTTAATCACGTAAAGAAAGAAAGGGACCAACATAGTCATTTTACTGTGTGTGAATAGCATTAGAATTATGTTGGGAATAATAAACTGACATGATTCTGGGTATTTGGCAGTCTGTCTCATAGTCCCCGAACCACATTATTTCCCCTGCTGTCTAGCCCTTCTGAAGCAAGTCAAGATTCCCTAAGGGTTTGGTTTCTCAACTCTCTTGGCCTCCGTTTTCATTTAGATGGATTCATTTACTATAATCAGAATCATATATATATTCAGAGTTAGTTCAGGCGATGAATATCTGACTGTTTAATTATTACGAGCTTGTTTGTACATTAAATCAAATCATCACAATATTCAAATCATCTGGGAACATATTCCTCAACAGCTTCCTAGGTTATCTGATACTTTGATGATTCTTGGTATGCAGACATCACATCCAGATCATGGGTTTCACCAACCGTGGTGGGATCCTGCGTCCATTGGGGCGTCGTTTCAAAATGAACTGCCATGACGATGATGCAATTGCCATGGTTGACTCTGTTTAGTCCGTCGTCAATCGTCTCGTAATTACATGCAGTTAGCAGTGTACGGTGACGATGAATACAATCGCTGGTCAGGTAATCACCGGATTTTTTTTTATTAAATGCTGCCCCAATATAACATATAGTAGGCACCAAACATACTTAATGCTTACCCTTAGTGTTTTTACTTGCTGGTTGGCGAAAAAAGCTAGTTAAAATAGGACAAGAAACACACACGAACGCACGCACACACTTTCCTAAACAATACACACTATATACCTGACAAAACAACGAAAAATATATTTATTTAAATAAATTTCAAGCAATGTCCTAAATGCATCAGCTGTAACTATGAAAATTCAATTTCGTTGTATATGCACGAAATTGTCTTTGCTTTTTACAGCAGACAAACTCCATGCCGCCTTAAACTAATACTTTTTGTTTCCTGCTTCAAACTACAAAGACTCAGATGACAATCAAAATACTTTCGTATTCACCATATGCGCGATTCATCCCAAATAATGAATATTTTATCAAAGCTAAGGATAATACATAATTGATGTGAAACACATTGAATAATTAATGTCATTGTATTGTCAGAAGATAAAGGATGATAATTCACTGTGCACCTAAACGTTTGTATCTCCGGTCCCTTCTCTGACCCTTACCCCCGGGCCCTGTCTTCCCTTCGTCGCCCCATCCCCAACTGTTATTTTCTCTGTATCCGACAACTGTCGAATCATCTTAATACCTTCAACTTCTTTAAGATAATCGGCATTACTACACTGTCCGTCTGTGTAATTTTCACTAATAAAACAAAACATTTCCGTGCGCACCCCCAGCGCTCCAGCTGCCCGTCCCCGCCTGCCCCTCTACCCCAATCCCCACAATCCCCGCCCACAGGGAACACCTGCGCTACGCAACACACGCGCACCATGCACGCGCCAATGCTCATTGTTCCACTTCAAATTAGTAGCGCCATTCCTTTGTCCTCCCCAACAGCCTTAGCCCCTATGCTATCGATCGATATTTGCAAATAAAGGAAATCTTTAAATTTGGGTTAGCGTTGTGACCTTTTGCAGAGGTCGAGTTCTGCTTTATTAGGTTTTAGGTTGTTTGTCAAGGAATCGAATATTCAGGTTTTGTGTAAGAATGTGCTTTTGGGGAAATTAAAACCCGCACGTTTTACTTCGCGCTAAATCTGGATTTAGAACAGATTCTAATTTTTGCACGTGGCGTGTAATGCAAAATGTATCTCAGATTTGTTATATCTGACGCATGAAACGTGATTAGTATTGTACAGCCATTTCCTCTAGTACGATAAAATAAGATAAGATATTTGTTGCATAGCTTTCATGAAGGAACAGTGGCACTATTCTATAAATTACAAATATAAACACAATCGATGCAAATTTATAGAAATACACAGATACATTCCACATTCAACAATTTCAACATTTCTAATATAATGACACGACATGGACACAGTGAGAAGGGACACTATGGTAACACAGAGAATTTATCTAAAATTGTGAAAATGATGACATATTTTGGAAATTGTTTCTGAACATCTGTTTGTGAAGAATTGTTAACTTTTCCAGTGAAAGGCTAAATCTTGATCACTGTTAAGGATTGTTTGTATACGTGATTCTCTTTCTTTGCTATACTCCGTACGGAATACGAATATTCCATGGTGTTGCTCATCTTCTAAGACATTCCACATATAAATAAACGTTATTCTAGTGGTGTTGTATGTTTTATATATTCAACAGTTTCAATTTTGAGTTAATGATGACTTAACCGTAGTTTTGATCTATGAGTTTTCTTAATCTATCCACTGAATGTACTAAAATACATGTTATTGGTATTATAACGATAGAATTATATTAATCAATATTATATTATAACGATATCATTATAGACTTATAAACAAATGAAGGAATATTGGTGTTTGCAGTCGATTTCGAAACCCATGTCAACCATTGTTGACCAAAGTACCATCCATAGTTAACCTGTGCTGCCAACTGTTGGGGCGTGTGAAGTGAGTGAGTTTAGTTTTAAGCACATTTTAGCAATATCACAGCGGGGTATACAACAGATGGACGTCACGCATTGTAGGGAATAGAACCCGGTTCTTCGACGTGAGGAGCGGGCGGTTTAACCACTGGGCTACCCCTCCGCCCGTGAAGAGTGGACCTACATGTATTTACGTCTTGTAATCATTACTTTGGTAAGCAGCCTCCAAGTAATTTCTTCGGTTACAATTAGTTTCATTTCACTGATTCAGCTTTGAATTAAAATTAAATAATAAATATGAATTAGTGTTTGCTTTATTAGCAAATTATATCTCTGGAAAAGACAATAATTTCATTTATTATTTATTATTACTAAATAGTAATAAATGCAAAATATACTAGTAATTTGGTATTAGTTTGATACTTGATGTTTTTTTCTCTTATGTGCATCAGAAATTCAACTTTTGGTGGTTGATATAAATAAGAATGAATAATTCGATGATGTCGTTTCTGGTAATTTCCAATGCATTAAATGGAAAAGTGCAGTAGCAGCTGTGTCGAACAAAGAAATGCTTTTTACACCACCCCTAGTCGTGTTTCTTGGTGCACGGCTGTTGTGCGACCATCAATACATTCAGGAATTACTCTATATGCTTTGTTTTGGATACAGCTCTAACTTATCCTTGGTTACCACCGGTTTATTAAGGTTGACTCAGACTGACTCTTGTCAACCCTGAATTTAGTGCTGTAGTAACCTCGGACAATGCAGGTCACTCAAATTATGGTAATATTCACAAGCCCATCTGTCATTTGCCGAGGTAGAGAAAATCGCGCCAACCATTGACTGACTACCACTCAACTCCTCTTCAAACCTCAAACACCTTTGCGCCAAAATGTCGACTTGGTCCTGACGCTGTGTGTAGAGATCAGAAATTCTTTATCTAAAGCTGCAACATAAATATTAAGAAAACGAAACTGTCACTTTGAATGTTTAGAACACAATTCCGTTGCTCCAACGACGTCATCGGATACATTACATTTTTGATGTAATACTTATTGTTACTTTGCCTGGCGCTCGCAATTCAAAGGTTTCAGGGCATAATCCAAAGTGTCGCCATCATAGTATATCTTCTTTCAGGCTTTTAGGTTTTGGAACTGTAAGAGAGGATACTAATATATGGATGAGTAACTTTATTGCAGTGAGAGCGACGTTTCGGTGTAGGTTCTGTATAATCTGTCTGAAGGGGGTCTCTGTGAGTGTGTGCACCAATCCATACTAGTACAACCAGTGACCAACCAATCAACCAATGTCTACCGATGAAACCAGAGCAACCAAACAATGAAATATGTTACCACTTTAAACGGAAATAGCCAAACAATTTACAGACAAGACACATTTCACAGTTTGCATCGTGATAGTTAAACGGTACTATTTTCGATGGAAAAACACAGTAAATCTCACAGACCACAACCTATCGAGTGCGCACACATTCACACACAGTATGGAGATCACATGGATGGAGATGGGTGTATCGATGGATGGGCGGATAGAATTTTGTTGTGCACCTTCAAGGAAGTGAAAACGTATTGGTGATTTTGATTAATTCAGCAACATTTTGCAAAATGATAATGTTCCATTTAAAGAAACGCTCAAAAGAAAAGAGACTGGATGCTAAACCAAGGTATGCATAGTAATTCTACCCTTTAAAGAGTCAGTCTAGATAAGCGGGCAGTCTGTTATTTATATAAATGCATTTTGATTTTTTTTTCATTTAAACTATTAATTATTACCTTAGAGACTTTAAATGTTTTTTTTCAGATTCTTGCTGTAGCCTGACATATTCACAGACCTTCTCACTCGAGGTTATGTTCACGTAGTCTGATATGCTGATTATATGGATGCAGTTTGTGTAGTCTTCTCATTCCTTCGGTGGTGAAGGGCGAGGTATCAGTTCACCAAAAACAGAATCAAATTCCTGAAACAATTACCCCACATCCGAAGACTTTATTAGATCTTCCCCCGTCCTCGATCACCTCCCACGTCGACTTGAGGAAACATGAAGAAACCGGAAGTCGGACATCTTGGATGCCATGTTGGAAATTGGGCGTGACACCCACGACGTGAATGAATGTGCAACAAGAAGATGGCTGTCAGATACAGCATGTTGGAGATCACATGTAATTTAGTTCTGCTACTTTGCCTGTGAAGGTGATGGGAAACAGGTTGCCGGTGCAGATGAGATTTCGAGTTATCACATATACCGGGGATCTGCTTAACCTGTTTGGTGTAAAATATGTAAACTTGGTTTGTTGTTTAATGCCGCATCACCATCTGGACTGTAGCCTTGCCCCGTGGCTGCACCGAATGTTGAGCCCATTGATGTACAGTAATGCTGTCCTTTAAAGAGGCAAGTCCAGATAAGCGGGTGACATAACTAAGGACCACAGTCTGTTATTTCTACTTTTTAGGAATTATCATTTAAACTATTTGTTATTACCTCAGAGACTTATGCAAATCTAGGTGGCCTGGGAATATAAGATTGCACAAGGCAAACAAGTGGTTGATACCATGAGCAGAGTCTAAGAAGTAAAAACGATGTACATTTTATGTCATGGGCTATACGACTATTTGGGAAGCGAAAAGATTATTATAGGACTGATGGGTAGTATGGTAGACTTGCACAAGTCTGAAAGTTATAGTTGAAGTTTAAATGATAATTCCTAAAACAAATCCCGGTATTCTTCCTGTTGTCCTCTCTAGATCTGCCTATAAAGAGGATAGAAGTTAATTACTTAGTACAGCCTTGGACCAAGGGTAGTAGCAGAGACCATACACCGTATATGGTCTCTGGTAGTAGTATGGGGGAAAGTATTGGTAATGGGGCTGACGTCCTCCCCTTCAAAACCTATGACAATCCCTAACTATCGTTCAAATTAAAACAGACATCCCGTTTGCAGTATTTAAACGCATGACAGCGTACTACATATCCTCGTATAGTTTTACACCGCTGCTTAGCAACATCACAAAGGAAACACCAGAAATGGGCTTCGCACATTGCACCCATGTGGGTAGTCTGTCGTGCAGACCCTGAACTATATATATCCAAGAAAGCCCACGCAAGTCTAGAAAATGTGGCAAATCTAGATTTCCATAGCTTCAGGAAATGAAGAAAGTCTCAGGGCTCCATTTCATTATATTATTTTATGAAATAATGAACGTTTTTTCAGTAAATATGTTCATTTCCGAGACCAGCTGTTGGTCTACCATGTGGAGAACAGAACCTGGTTCTTCGGCGTGATATGTAGATGCTTTAACCACAAGGCTAATCAACCGCCCTCGATAGTGTATGAACTATCATAATCAGTATTTGGGAATATCACACATAGAAGCATTAATCTGTCGCTAGGAACATATCCCATAATGAAAATATTTGTATTAATATTAAATTTAGTCGATCGAAGACATGTTACAGTTAATTGTTATACAATGGAAATTGGTCCAGTCTAGAAATATTTTCTTTTTGTTGGGATCGGGGAAGGTTCGGGCAATACATCATGTTTCGCGGTGCGTTTGCCACAAAACAGTGCATGGAGTGCCATCTTCATAAATCACTTCAGCAGAAAATCTTGCACTGAGATAAAAAGCGTTTGGGTGGTATTAAAATGCCATCATAAATTAAGTTACGAAAAATTAGTGTTTTCACGTTAAAATAGTTTTTAGGAGAATAACATCAAGTTTCCGCAAGGAATGCTGGGAGTCTGCCAAAACGCCATAACTCTTTTACGGGTCACGTGGGTTGGGCGCGTGCAATTACGCGGGAAACTTCTCTTGGTGGTGGTCTTCGTGCATTTTGGCATTCTGAAGGCGTCTTTACATGTTGCATGAAAGAAACGCACAGGGAGCAATACTTCTGAAGATTTTGGGAAATATTTATTGAACCTGTTCACTGAACTTATCTTGTACTCAAAATGAAGTCACTGAGACAGGAGTGGCTGGAAGCATATCCACGGGAGTTATTTCCCTTGGCAGGTTCATGAGCCCCAGCCTTCAAAGATACGCTAATATTGTGTAAGATTCTTTTGCTTTCAACTAATCAGTACAATTTGCCTCCCCCAACCACCGTCATGACGACAGCATCTATCACATGCCACCGTTATCAGAGTGATTATTTGTGAAGAATTTCTGAGAGCGCTTTGAACAAAATCAAAAGTCAAAACAGTGTCTGTCGTACAGATACCACCCTCGGTCATCCAGTGTATCGCAACACAGTAACGTTTTCAGCTGTACTTTCAACAAAGTTGCAAAAGTCGCGTAGCTAAGAACGTTTTGCGGAGGAAATGATGACCTCACCCGACACCGTTAGTCGCTCTTACGACAAGCATGGTCGCCTTTTTATGGCAAGCATGGGTTGATGAAGACCTATTCTACCCCGGACCCTTACATAAAAGGAAAATACCCCAAAATGTCGTGTTCCTTATATCCCGGGAGTTGACATCCTTAAATACGTCGTTAGAGATATCATCGTGGGCACTGACAATCAAATTTACGCTGAGAGTGTGACTACATATAGTTTCCATCGTTCCAAATGAACTCATTCATACTCAAAGGGAGGCCCACTGAGATGGGAAATTCAGGATCTAGACTTGCTTCAGCTAGGCATTAGCAACGAGAGGCAGTTGCGAAAATTATCTCGTCCAGGGACTGTGAGACAGATTACCCGACAACACCATTGATATTATATGGCACTTACATATATAGGGGGCCTTCATAATTTATGGAAGTGAACACCCACCGTCCCAACCCCATGTCATGTACAAAATCAATGACAACTCTCTCTCTCTCTCTCTCTCTCTCTCTCTCAAAAAATAAATAAATAAATAAAAAATAAATAAAATAAAATAAAAATAAAAAGATAAATAAATAAAAAAATATTCGTATGTACAAAACTGCAGATCCCTCATGGTACACGCGTGAAATTGATGCGAATTACTTAGAATTAAACTCAGGGCTAAATCTAGAAGGACATTTAGAAGTGAGAAGCACCAGAAGCATGAGAAAGGCCAGATTTATGGATGTCAACTTCTTTATTGTGGATCGTGGATCAGGTGATGAAGGAGCAAGCATACGCTCCGAAACGTTGTGTTATCCACAATAAAGCAGTTGATGCCCATAAAACTCAGGGCGATCGTGTCCAGCCTAACGTGAGTTGGATTCGTCGTAGTAATGGACAGGTTATATCAAGCGTCTGCGGAACCGCTGACTACACTAAACTATCAACACCACAATTACACGTTGAAACTATATCGCCGACTTGCAGTATCTTCCGTACATTAGCAGGTTGTGAGGTTAAACATTTACATTTCAACTGGTCTAGGAGTTTATAAATGTCGAGGTGTTTATAAGACTGGTATACAGGGGAAGATTGACTGCATAAACTGACAGACAAAAGAATCTAATCAGTTAACTATATTCTGTTCGATTTTCAAATGAAAGTATCTCAAGTAAGCCATATTATATTAAAACCATTAACTATCCTGGCATTTAGCCAGCGCTCAAAGAATATTTATATATGTAGAATAAGATTCGACCTTCAAAGAGATTCAAATCGCATAACACAGAATCGTTGATGGACGTCTGAAACATCTGATCTTTAAATTTGCTGTGTTCACCTAAAATATACTTTTTACAATCATTTCTAAGGCTAGTGTTCATGGAACTCCAATTGATACACTAACTTGCCCCAAACATATCGCTTAAATTGCGTTTATATTTAAAAATTAATTAATCAATCATTCTTTTTCTGTGTCCGCTCTATCGGTCTAAAATGTTCTGTTTTAACATAGAATAAATAGCTTTCACTAAAAGTAATCTTTAAGCGAAGACACTGGAGAACTTTTTTGTCAGGTAAGTGACGCTAGAACTATTTTTTGGCAGCGAAAACAATATGTTGCTGTCACTGCTTTTAATGATAATTGTTCCGAACGTTGGTCATTACCGCAGCAGGTTTTGACACTAAAAGTTATACTGCAAGTGACGCCGGGGATTCATTGATAGCCACTACAAACACGTGTCACGAATTAATGTGAAACGAGATAAAGTTATTGATTATTAATTACTGATACTGGCATACAATTACTCCCATTACGACACACGTGCGCATCTGGGTACTATGGACACCAATTAAAAACTTTAAGTAGCTAGTTTTAATATTAGCCGCTAAACATTCATTTAACATATGACGTGTGATATTATATCGTTGATACAATGCCTGACTGGTTTTAAACACAGGCGACATTTGTTTGACGTCCGACACATGCCAACCTGCTCTCTGCTCATCCTTGTGTAGTTGTCAGCAGCTTTATACTGTATACCTGCTGAAGGCGACTTGTGAAGCCATCTGGATACTGGAAGACACTTCACCTAAAGTTGCTACATCACAATAGCAACAATTACAGACCCACAATTATTGTGTTCAGTCTGTGTAATTTCAGCTAATGCTATTGAACGTCTTGTCTAGGTTGAGGCTCGCAACTGCTGAGATGGGACTGTGGTATGCACGTATTTCAACTCTGACACACCGGTTCTACCTCACGGGTGATACACGGCTACTTTGGGTATTTTGAGTTTGTAAACATCCAGCCTCTCGAGTGTGAATGTCTTTCTGACAATGACCGCACGCGCGGCGGATCAGCTGCCCCGACACACACCTGTCGGGCGTCTTTGAAGTGGACCGCTCCACCTGGCACGCGACAAACGTTGCCGACGTGACCACGTTTCCCGTATTCATGTTGCAGCAGGTCGCAAACATTATTCCACATCATCTGTGAAACGGGTGATTAACTGATACTGATTTCTGTATAAACCCGACACCCCCACCCCCACAAACCTCCTCCCAACGTAAACGAATATAGGCGGCATCAAACCCAATCACCCGTTGCCCAGCTGTCCAGCTTAGGGTCAGTTAACGCGCACGTGACCAGTTAACAATTGATATCCCCCCTGCATAATAAATCATAAACGTTGAATTTACAATCACCTGAATTTGATCTCTTAATATAGGGCATATGATTCGTGTGACTCACCCGCGTTTTCATGACCGAATCATTGGTTAAAGTATGCAACTTGAGCCCCAACCTCGTCGTTACTGAGCAACTTATAACAATAAATGCCTATCCATAACCTCATTGTGTCATGTACAGGAATAGGAAAAAAACCCACTTAAGCACGCTTTGTTTAATTTTAAATCACATAGGACAAATTTCAAAATATGCTTTCTTTTTTAATCAAAATGTGTAAATACAACATGGAGAACCTCACCATATCCTAAATCAACTTTTGTGATTTAACACTATCGTATATGAAGAGGTAAACAAAACAACAACTCCAAATGCCAAGAATAAAAGCGAAAAAGTTGTAATTTGAGCACCCTCGTCGAAACTTTGTTTTTTCAAAAAAATTTAAGAATCCTTGTAGTTAATGCACACAATATTCAAAAGGACTTGAGAATACCCCATGCGGTTTTGTACTTTATCAAAAATAAAATCTGTGCAACTCATGCCGAGTCTTTTAAGAAATTGTAAAGTTTATGCACAAATATTTTTTTAACTTTCGGGAAGTCCTAGTTTAGAAGCAGGTTGTGTGTTTACTGCCCAGAACAGCTAAAATAATTTGTTTATTTTAAGTTGATGTTTACAACATCTGTATGCGGAATACCACGTGTTGCAGAGCCAAATCCAATATTATCGCATTTACATATGTTTAATTAACACTTTAAGCTTGAAAGAGTAGTATCTATTTGAGATATGGCAAACCTTAATTATTTTTACTTCCTTGCATTTGGGTTGAGAATTAATTACCAATATCCGAGTAATGTATGTAGATCGTATGTGTCACTCTGAGACCACATGTGTATATTTTTGAGACAGCTCTGGTCGTATGGCTTGGTGGCAAAGGGTTAAACTGCACATGGCGCTTTAACGAGCGAAACACGTGTTTAACAAGTGCCCATGTTAAAGTGACGTTTGTCACTGAGAATTGCCTTATATATGGGGAAAACAATGACTGTCTCTGGGTAAAGAGTTAACAATGCAAAATACAATACAAAAACTGTAGGGATTCGACTATGTTATCCACATAAAGATAAGACCCGTGTTATCCGTGTACAAATCGGACCAATGTTATCCATGGGAAATTAGGATCCATGCCATCACTGTAGAGACAGGACCCGGTTTAATCATGTAGAGATAGGGCCGGCGTTATCCATGTACAGATAGGACCAGTGTTAGCCGTGTACAGAGAGGGCCAGTGTTATCATTGTACAGGTAGGGCCCGTGTTGTCATTGTACAGATAGAGCCCGTGTTATCCATGTGTAGATTAGACCGGACACGTGTTATCCATAAACAGACAGTAAAAGTGTTATCCATGCAGAAATAGGATCAATACTGTTATCCATGTACAGATGGTACCATTCGTATCCATGTACAGACACTAACCGTGTTATCCATGTACAGATAGGACCAGAAGTGTTATTCACGTACAGATAGGACCAGTGATATCCATTTACACATGTGACCCGTGTTATCCATATACAGATAGACCCATGTTATCCTAAACAGACCGGGCTAGTAGTGTTCTCCAAGTACAGATAGGACCAGTGTTATTTAAACTAGCAGAGACAGGAGTCGGCCAGGGTAAGTCGTATGATTACTTCACTCCGTGATAGATAATCCGTAATCAATTCCTCTGATTTAGTTATTCTTTGTGAATGATGTGAATTATGATTATGAGTTGTGGTTTGTCATCCCCACCCCTGTGCTCGTACTAAATGGTAAACATCTGAGATCGACATCGCGTATTTAAGCACCCCTCAAGCACGTGTTGACAAATCACCACTTAACAATGGGGACAGAAGGCCCGAGAGCAGAGAGTGAGTGAGTTCTGGTTTTACGCGTCTGTTAGCAATATTCCCGTAATATCCCTGCGAGGGACACCGAAAATGGGCTTCACACATTGTAGCCATGTGGGGAATCGAACCCGGACCTTCGGCGTGAGCAACGAACGCTTTAACTACTAGGCATCACCGCCCCCGCTGCAGTAAAGACTTCTGTCAAAACTATCCAGGGATCTGCTCTTTAAAATCGAATTGTATCCCTCAGGCCGGCAATTGTTTTTGTAGTTTGGAAACCAACAGGCTACACACGTGAACTTTAACAATCCAGTCAAGGCTCCGTCGGCGGCATGTTGTTCCAATCAGCGGACGCTGACATTCTAAAACTTGTATTCCATTTCCAAAACTAATATTTACAGAAGGAAATATAAGTATGAGCTACCAACACATAAAAGAATACTCGGAAATAAGACAGCAGTAACATATTCTTGAGTTTATTGACGTGAATGTTGCACGTGCTTACGTGGCAGGTGTTTACACAAGATCACGTGACATGAACGGGTCCGTGAGATTAAGCTGGGTTCCGTCTCGAGACACTTAATACCTATTGGATCATTTTGACCACGCGCATAAGGCCTGGGCCAGCTTTTCGTACGATAAGACAATAGATTACTTCCGGTCATGTAATTTGCGTGTAATTCTTTGGAACATTTGTTTAGGAGTTAGTCCTGCTCAGACAATCCACAGACAGAAGAACAAGTCCACGGGAGTAATGGGTGCTCAGATGCGTATATAGTTAGTGTTGAGGATTGCTTTTACTTCCTATGACAACTTGCAATAATGTTAGTTTAGTTTGACTTCGCACTTAGCGATATCCCAGCTATATTGAGGCGAACTGTAAATAGTAAAGTCTGGTTCAGAAATCCAGTGATCAACAGCATGAGCATCGACCTATGCCAGCGGGATGCGATGACATGTGTCAAGCAAGTAAGCGAGCCTCTCCCCCTCTTAGTCACCTTTTACTACAAGCATGGATTGCTGAACATAAGTGACTTGGTTACCGGTATGCCATCGTATCCCAATATCGAGGCTCATAATATCAATCACTGGTTTGTTTGGAGTTAAACAACACACACACACACACACACGCAAACACACACACACACACACACACACACACGCGCGCGCGCGCGCGCGCACTGCACATCTTCGCAACATGTGTTTTATGGTATTATTTGGGAGCGTCCATCCAACGTCTTTTCGAAATGACCTTACGATCAAAGGCAAAGTTCAAATGAAACGATCAAGCGTATATTATGTCACACGATACACAAAATATCTGCAAAAATTGGTATTTGGGTCAGCGAACAGCTGGTACAAGTTCTGCAAATTGTTCGAAACAAAATCTGCGAATTAGGTCTAACAAGCTTTGTGTCTTAATGTCAAAATGAACGAAAACATACACGTTACTCAAAGCAAATATCCACAGACACGGTCGGTTTTATGAGATTACCCCTCTACAACATTGAGACATGAAACTGAATCATGTCGACAGTGCACGTGTCTGCTTGCACGTGGTGAAAGCGATTATTTACGCCAACATAACAGCATTTAAGTGCAGTTTAGGTCTTAAACCAAAGAAAAAATGTCTATGTTAATGTTGAAGTATCAGATACTTTGGAATCGGGTTTCAACGCTGGGGTTACAAGAAAAAAATGCCTGCTTGAGAGATTTTATAAACAAGACTTCATCGCTTCAGCATGGACAGCACGCGAAGACTTCTACAACGATTATGATTAGGCTGGTGTTGCCACTGCTCAGATGAAGTTTCATATTTATGCCGTTTTTGTGTATAAAATATAAAATACAGAAAATGTCTTTTACTAAATATATTTTCTAAATACCGTGTACATCCTGGAGTGTGACGTTAATTACTCCATCGTGTGTGGCACCCTTTGTGCGTGTGACCATGAGTGCTCTGGCTTATGTGACATCAAAATGGCCCAACATTTATGACATCAGCCAGGAATACGTGACATCAAAATGACCCTTCGTATAAGGCACAGCTGGGTGGGCACACCAGGCAAGACTAGAAGGGCCAGATACGCAGACCACGGCACAAAAGACATGACAGGAGCAGAAGACACGCGGGCCTAGGCACACGACTAGAAGGACAAGACACGTGGGCTAGATCAGAAGGACAAGTCACACAGGCAAAGGCACAGAGATACGAGTAGAAAGACACGACACGTGGATCAAGGCAGACAAGGCCAGACCAGAAGGACAAGGTACACAAGGCCAAACCAGAAGGACAAGACTCGCAGGACAAGACACATAAGGCCAGACCAGAAGGACAAGGTACACAAGGCCAAACCAGGAGGACAAGACTCGCAGGGCAAGACAAATAAGGCCAGACCAGAAGGACAAGGTACACAAGGCCAAACCAGGAGGACATTTTAGGCGCACAAGGCCAGACCAGACAGACAAGACGCGCCGGTCAAGGCACACAAGGCTAGACCAGAAGGACAAAACACAAATACCAAGACACACAGGGCCATACTAGAGGGACAAGTCACGACCATAACGATTAGGCAAGAAACACATAACACAAGTCAAGACAACAGACAGAAAAACAATAACAAGTCATTACAAGACAAGAAAAGATAATTGAGCACCAATTAATTGATAAATGCCAGTTATAATAAACATGAAATAAAGTTTGAATTGAATATTATCAGAGGAAGTGGGATAAATTGTATATAATTTCAAGTGCATGATGACACTACTCACTTGACACTTGAGTATTCCTCATAAATCTACATTGAGCATCGTGGAAAACAACACAACATCCCGTTAAAAACAACAACATACTCACACATGTTTACTACACAAGGAAGTTGCCACCATTTATAGCATCAGCAAACTGGAGAGCTCGATAACTTGACTTCGTTCTAAATTTTGTTCATTAGTTGCTAGCAAAACATAGAGGGTTACTGCCATTACATCCTTGGTTCATATTACACGAAGCACCAATTAACTCCAGCAACTAATAAAGGTACAGACTTAACAGCATGGGTGTCGGTTTCCGTATGGTTTAATCTGTCCTGGTTCTCATAGCGAAATGACGCCAGCATATCCATGGCGAAGAGGGAGTTTGGTGCTAACAAGCTTGTCCATATTTTGTCACACTTTCACACACGTTCCCGGCTGTGATAGATATTTCCCAACAACTGTATTCCATTGACGAGCAGTTTTTGAAATCAAGAACACATGGAGTCCTTCGTCGTTCCCTATCATTAGTCGTGTGGTAAACAGCTTCGGTCCACGGAGACAGTCTCAGGGAAAATATACGTATAAAGGTGATGATTAAAACCAGTGTGTTCGACGTGATGATAATTGTTATTCTGGTTTTACTGAATCATGATGACATGTTACGGTGATAAAACGCAACATCTGTACCACATTGGAAGCTTGGGTAAATATTCAGGCGGTGGCCTGCTGGTTAAAGAGTTCGCTTGCTACGCTGAAGGACGGGTTTGATTCTCGACATGAGTCTGCAATGGAGTATTCTTTGTTTACCCATCAGTTGATTGTTATAAATGAAAATATTAGAATGTGAATTTCTTGAAATCGTATTTCATTAAAACAAAGGAAAGTACCCAGAGAATCACTTCATTTTGTAGCACATTCTTGCTTGCGACTGAGTGAGTTCAGTTTTATGTCGATTTTATCATAATATTATTCTAGCAATAGCGGTAGACACCAGGAATGGGCTTAACACATTGTACCCATTCTAACTTGTGAGTTTCTTATGTCTCATTTTGGGGTCTGTATGTGATTTCAATGGGGAAAAGCTGCATTAAATCATGTGTATGCTTACCCTCACATGTCACGCATAACGCTATGGCACCACAAGCAACTATTGAGTGAGTGAGTGAGTGAATGAATGAATGAATGAATGAATGAGTGAGTGAGTGAGTGAGTGAGTGAGTAAGTGAGTGAGTGAATGAGCCAGTCAGTCAGTCAGTCAGTTAAACCGCGATTTGAAAGAATTTCAATCTGAGCGAGGCATGCCAGCTAAACATGGCGAGAAACCCAAATCACTCTCTCAAAGCTGTGCAGGATTAGGCGTAACATGATCAAATGACTGTGTGTTTGGAAACAAATTTTACTGTCAATATGTTCTAGCGGGATTCACCCAAACGCCCAAGACATGTCTAGCACTTTTTCTCCCGCGTTAAATTAAAACGTCAGCACGTAATGAAATACCGTTTAAACCGGCGTAAAGACAAGATGAACATGTATTCGTTTGAAGAGGAAGAGGAAGAGGAGGAAGATGCTGAAGAAGAAGTACAGATAAGATAAGATATGTATTGCATAGCATTCCATCAAGAAACAGTAGCAATATTCTATAAACTACAAATATGAACACAGTAGCAACAAGCATATAGAAATATAGATTCATAAATGATGTACATTACAACAGTTTACCATATGCAGTATATTCACATGGAACCGATATGAGGCAATACACAGAATTCATTTAAATTTAAATATCATGACATATAAAACATTGGTATTAGGACATTTTCATACAGGGTTGTACTTTAGAAATAATGCAAAAGACTTCAACAAATATGCATTTGTTGTTGTAGGTTCCTTTGGAGTACTTAACTAGGAGGTTACGTGAACCAGTTATGCTCTACAATATCTATCTTCTATATAGGCTCCCTGCGTGCATATATTTTGAAAACGCATTAAATGCGTTTAATCCTGTGGCACATAGCGGATTTCACACAACAAACGAAGCAAGACCGATAATCGTAAATGTATGGAAATTCTCAGGAACTGATCTTTCGCAGGAACACATATTATCGCAGAGTCATTAGTACAATAATCACCATGTTCTAAATATCGTATTGCAAGTAATCTATAAACAACTCAACAAAACATGGTCATTTGGGCCATGTTTTGACCACGTGACCACTGTGTCGCACGTGCATATGGGGGTAATGTCAATATGGAAACTGTTAGCTGGGATATTATCACGCTAATCAAAAGATTCCCTCCAACGTTCAAAGAGGGACAAGCCGGGCCCAAGGGAGGTAAATACGTCATTTTCTCACAATGTGTTTTTTATCCATTGCCCCATTCAGCCATCCTTAACCCCAAACAGGTGCCCCCAGCCTCAGTCCCTCCGGCCTCGCGTTCTTTGCCCCTCCCTCCGTGGGAACCGGACGGTATCCACAAGCTTCATCACAGCTATCGCACAAGAAATGTCGTGCTATCTCGTCTTTGCCAGAATTTGCGAGATATCGCACGGGGCGTGAAGTTTCAATGCGTTTAAAGGAACGAAAAAGGCAAGCAAACAAAAAACTGAAATTTTGAAAAGACGTGATGTTGCTGCTATAAATAATACGTTTATATTAAAACTGAAAGGTTAAATAAATTTTTCTGACAGCAAATCTCAAACTGAAAATGCTCTCTGCATATGCATCTAAATGTATCTCTCTGTAGGAGTCACTGACTAACTGTCTGTTTGACTGTACTTGCTGGTTGATTGGTGTGCTGTTAAACGTCTAGACCAATATTCCAACTGTATAGTGGCGGTCTGTAAATAATTGAGTCTGGACCAGACAATCCAGTGATCAACAACAGGAGCATCGATTTACGCTATGGGGATACGATGACGTGTCAACCAAGTCAGTGAGCCTGACTACCCGATCCCGTTGGTCACCTCTTACGACAAGCATTGGTTGCCGAAAACCGATTTTAATCCGGATCTTCACGGTGATTATATCTATCAGGTGTATCTGTCTGTTACCCATTCTGAATATGACTCCCTGCAGATGATCTCGGACTGTCTCTCTATCTCTGGATTGTATATGCCTCTCCAACATGTAGTCTCGGGCTATATGTGTCACTAACTTTGTGTCATCTGTTATTGTGTGAATCGGATTCTATGACTGCCGTTTAGTATGGTCACTGATTTAGTCTCTCTTTCAGTCCCTATAGTCCGTTTGGATCAAAATCGGACCGATGAATTGCTATGTAACTGGAAAACTAATAAGTATAATACTCAGCGAAACGTTTGATCATGATCAAAACATCATAACAACTCTGTAAAAAAAGTTGTTTCACAAACTATCATTAAAATATTGACACGGTTCAATGTTTATTACGAGGGAGGAGTGCAGAGAAAGGCACAGCCAGGTGTTCGAGAAGCAAGTGCACAAGTGCACAAGTGAAAAGTGCACAGTAGGACCTTTTAAATTTGAATGAATTAATTTGTTACTGTCAAGATAATATATTCAGGGACTATGCGTTAATTTGTCTCTGATTCTGGGTTTCTAGGGTTGTCTCGCCATCACCGTAAACGTTCAGTATAATTGTGTGTGTCTTTTAGTATGTAGGTCTTTGAATGTTGACGTTCTAACTGTACACACCTCTGACTGCAACTGTCGCTGTATAGGGATATACATGCAGTTTTCGAGATATGAATGATACAATACCACACATATTTCATTCAGTGGGACGTGTTTGTTTCCAAATCAACTGCACTTCGGGGCCTATATTTTGGACCTTCTCTTAGCGCTGCGATAGTTAATGCTAATGTATAGCACATACGACTATCTTATCGCTAGGAAAGCTTCGAAAATCTAGACTCAGTGCTGTAGAAGATGAAATCCCGTTCATGATGCCTTATAAACCTATGATATTCAGTATGTATCTCAGCATCCGTTTTCTGTTTTACACACCCACATCTTATTGCGTGGGAGGAAAGGGTTCTTTAACACAAAAGCTTAAGAAATATTCTAAAACGATGTTTTCGAATTTTCACAGTATTATTACAATTGCTCACACAAATTTAAGTATGTTTTCAAAATCAACATGTTCTGCACTCAGGAGTATTTCTAGAACAAGGTGTTGATTTGAATAAGTTTTAACTTCTCTCATGAAATAATTGAAGAATTGTAGCGATAACTGTGTAAAAGGCCACATGTTGCTGAAGTGACGGTTTTTTGCAATAAAATGTCGCGATTGACGGACGTAAAATAAAATACAGATGGGTTTTAAATTGAAAACCATTACCCTTTTAGCTTTTTCATTTCCCGGTGATAAATACACCACCATTTTATATGGACACTTTGAGGGGAAATTTTGTAACAACCTGCTGGTAGAGGAATAGTAGCAGATTCCATCGGTAATGAAAACAGTGTGTAAACTTGGATACGTCGTGACTGACAGTTATCACTGTTTGGGCAGACATTTGTGAAGAAACTATCTGATAAGAGCGCAACTATGTGATATTTCTGTTGTACCCGCTGTGCTTGTCGAATGAGTAAGGGAATAGGGGTATTCGGTGTGTGTGTGTGTGTGCGTGCGTGCGTGCGTGCGTGCGCGCGCGCGCGTGTGTGTGTGTGTGTGCGTGCGTGCGTGCGTGCGTGTGTGTGTGTGTATGTATGTGCGTACGTGCGCGAGCGTGTGTGTGTGTCATTCGACGTATTTTGGTCAACAACTTCTTCTTGACATCAGATTGTCAGTCCATTTCTTTGCTGTTTAGCGCCAAAGAAACCAGTGACTGATATTATGAGCCTCGATACTGGGATACGATGGTGTGTGTGTGAGTGAGTGGGTGGGTTTAACTGAGTTTTTGAGTGTGAGTGAGTGAGTGTTTTACGCTGCTCTTCTGCAGTATTACAAATATCCAAGGGCGATAATTACATTAGGTCGAGCATGTAATGAGAGACATGATGGAAACATGAAATTAACAGGGGGCGGTAGGGGTAGCCCAGTGGTCAAAGCGTTCGCTCGTTACAATGAAGACCCGGTTTCGATTCCCAACATGGGTACAGTGTGTGAAGCCTATTTTCTGGTGTCCCCCGCCGTGTTATTGCTGGCATACTGCTAAATGCGGCGTAAAACTAAATCCACTCACCCACTCGTGAGATTAACAGATGAGAGATGGTCTGACAAATAGAAGGAAATGGATGGGGAGGTGAGGTATGGGAAGGTGAAACGAACAGAAGGAGGGATGAAGATGGTGAGGTGGAGAAATGAGGGTGGTGAGACAGACCGGTTCGTTGGAGAAAGGGAACTTATGCTGACCTAAGAATTACGAACTACATGACATCGACGTTTCAACGAGTGAGTATGCTTTTACGCCGCTTTTATCAGTATCAGCAATGCCAACGCAGGGGGCACGAGAAATGGGCATCACACATTATGTCCACGTAGGGATTCGAACCCGGATCTTCAGCATGACAATCAAACGCTTTAACCACTAGGCCACCTCCACCGCCCCTCTTCATTACAAGAAGGGTTTATTACTATCGAATTCAAAAGACTAACTTCATAGTTTGAATCAGGTGAACATTATTACAGTTCTATCACGACGTGTCTGCTAAATGTAGGATGAAATCCCGGTGTAATGCAGGGTTCAGGCGCTTACCAATTTGGGGAAACCCGTGACAAACACATATCTTCTAAGGAGAAGAAACAAACGATCAGAAGTGTATAAAGATATTTGTTTCGAATGTTTCTTTTAAAAAGAGAGATGTTGAACAAGCAACTATTTCCTTAAAGATACACGAACATGCAGCTGTATTCTGCAGATCAGAATTACTTCAAGAGGCATGACCTGGCAATGACCCTTTAGACAAACTGTGTGAATCGTGTTTATAAATTTTGTCTTCCACAATGTCACTGTTTCCAGACACTGACCCCGAAGACAAGCAGTCGATAACTATTTAGGATTAAAGGATTAGCTGTGGGCGACATGGCACTGACAGTCGCCTACAGTCGCGTGCGTATCACGCTACAAACTTTCCCAGTGCCCATCGTTAACGTACATGTTAATGACAGTCTTTACCTACACTACATGGACTGTATGATATACAATCAGAATTGTCCCGAATTCCACCTCATTTAACCTTCAGTGCTAATCTTTTAATTGACTCCGACATAAATCAAGAACTAATTTTTCCTCGTTTCCCAGACAATGATACTGGATGTCCGGAGACATCTGATCAGTCGGCCCCGCCCAGCTGGGAGTTGTTATTACCCACAGGAATTTTGTGGTGTACCCTGACATTCCCTGGCGGACCCGACTGGAATGCATAAGAGAATGCAGGTGTCCTGCGAAAGGTCGCGTCGTCTGCAGGTAGCGCAAAGGGTCGTGGGTTCGCTTCAAATCGACTGAAGTTAATACAATACTTGTTTTTTTTCTCTCTCTAAACTCTCAAAAACCTTAAAAATCGAGCCGATTCTGACTTTTATTTCTATGTTTCCATGATTTAGTTCCTATTTTGCATGTTAACATTTGCCCCGTTCCGGAAGTTCCACATTTTTACATAACCCATTTGACACCAGTGGTGCGTTTTTAATGAAATGCCATAAAAAAGTATTCCTTATACAGTTTTCATCTATCATTGCTAGAGTGGTTGGACAATGACATTTAAAAAATATATATATATATATTAAATTTAATATTCAGATGTAGCGACATTGTGTGTCAGCAGACAGGACCATCCGAAACAAAACGGAGGGTTTACTGTAGCCTTGCACAAGTCTCTAAGGCGATAACGAATAGTTTAAATGATAATTCCTCAAAAAAATATAAACAACAGATTGGGGTCCTTATACTTTCCGCTTGTCTAGACATTTCTCTTGAAAGGATAGAGCTACTGTACGTCCATGGGCTTAGTATTCAGTGCAACCTTGGTGCAAGGCTAGGTTTACTAGTTTGAAACATTAATTCATAAGCTAGGAATTGATAGGAGAAGGTTTGTGAGATTGAGATATGAAGCGTCTGACAACATTTCAAAAACAAAATCCTGAACACCAGACATCGAAATGCATTACACAAATCACAAACACTTATGGAATTAAACCACGGGTGTTTTAGCGTGCCAAGCGGCCGATTATCCACTGTAAAACTCCATCCTCCTTCTGATCCGTTAGTGTATGAAATCACGGAGTGGATATGCCTTTTAATCGCATGAAGACAGCTCGGTGAAAGCGATCCACACGTGGTGGGTTGGGAAGGGTGGGTTGGGAAGGGTGGGCCCCCTGCCCTCTCTCCACGCTGTCCCCGGGGTCGGGTTTCCCTAATCGGATAAGCTGTTGATACGGGACAGCTCAAGTCAAACAGTACATACATATCTGAAAACATCACTGCCGAGCTGCGGTTTGGCTTTCAGATGCGTAGATCTCTACAGCCCGTGCCTGATGTGTGTCTTAGATTGGCGCTGGGGCGTATGGAACGGACATCGATTTGGATTGAGTGTAGACTAACAACTAGTCTCTGAAATGAACATATTTTACTGAAAAAAAAACGTTCATAGTGAAAAAAAATAATATAATGAAATGGGGCCCTGAGACTTCCTTCATTTTCAGAAGCTAAGGAAATCTAGACTTGCCACATTTTCTAGACTTGCGTGGGCTTTCTTGGATATATTTACTTCAGGGTCTGTACGACAGAGTAGATTTAGTGCTGTTTGTAGATATATGCGTTAGTGAGTTTTATCCCGCTTTGATAAATAATTCAGTCAAATTACGTCATGTCGATTTAATACTTGGCGAAAGGATAACCAAGAGGAATGATGGATTCGAACTAGCGATCAGAGGATTCGCTTAATTGACGCAACTGTCCGTGGCTAATTACGGTACCATGAGGTTTCAATATAATATGGAAAAGAGCGTCCATTTCAAAGATACATGAAATATGTATTTGACTCGAACAATTTCTCTGGTTCGCGTACATGCATGTATGTTGATTAACATAATAAATTTGGATATTTTGCCGCAGTCCTATAACATTCAAGTTGGTCGTCATATGACTTCAAGATATTATTTTATATACGATAATTCTCTCAGTAAAACACTTCTCCCATATCCATGTACTCTACGCATGGACTAGAATTAGCATATAGGAATGTTCTGCTGTGTTCAGGAACTGGCATCGATATTTTTTCTCTCAACACTTAAGTACCGACTGAAGAAAACATCTCGTGTTAGCAACATTTGGATGACTAAAAACTCATATTTTCAAACCGTGTAACTACATGGAAGCTGAACTAACGAACTAGAGAAAGTACAAGCTAGTGTTTCGGGATGGAATGATTCAAGTGCAGGCCTTAAGGACCCAGAACCGCCAAGAAGTGTGGTACTGATCAGCACCCAATATTAGGCCTTATATTTTACCTACGAAGTAATAAACTGAGTTATAGAATTTAGTATCATACCTCACACATAAATGTCGTTTTCTGATTGGCTAAGTGCTATTCTATTATTTTCAATGTACCCCGCTTACAAGCGAAGTATTATTTTCAATGGACACCGCTGGGAATTCCGAACTCTTTTGGTGCTTCACGGTAGTACTTCTTTTTCTCGAATACCATTGAATCGCGCATGAAGCATGGCAATTACCGATGTTTTGCTATTGAAAAATCGATGGAAGGGAGATAACTCTAAATCTGTTTACCTTGTGTCGACTGCAAAATGGCGATTCGCCTCGCATTCAACAGAAGTGCTTCAAACAGCTCGAAATATAAAATTCAGGTGTTTGGTGAGATAAATGCGTTGTTCATTGGTCCCTCGGGGGCCATGGGCTCATGTACCCTCGAGGTTTGTTTATGTTCCCCGCGGGAGGGAACATAAACAAACCTCGAGGGTACATGAGCCCATAGCCCCCGAGGGACCAGTGAACAACTTATAATGTAACACCAACGACTGACTCGTTTTCATTTACAACAAAATGTCAAGATCCAAGTCTTCTGAAAAGTGGGAATCAGAATGTTCAGACTGCGTTGTGTCAGTTATTTGAAATGAAAAATAACGACACGTAGGATATAAAAGCTGATGGTCCCAGTCGTTTTAGTCGGATCTGGATAATCCTGCGAGGAGGAATTTAGTGTTCGTGATGTATGTTTCAAACACCTTTTGACCAAATTAATCTGAATTAAAACTCCTTATTTAGATATATTACCATCATAATATATTTTCCTCTTCCTTGCCTATCCAGGCTCGGTGGGGATAGCATGGTGACTAAAGCGTTTGCTCGTCACACCGAAGACCCGGGTTCGATTGCCCACGTTGGTGCACTATGTGAAACCCAATTTCCCCTCCGTAATATTGATGGGATATTGTTACAAATGGCGCAAAGCTGAAGTCACTCACTCTTAGTTACTCACCCATCCTGCAAAGAACAAATCACGAGTTCGGGATAACTTCATCTTACTCACGTGACGACAATACCGATGCAACTTTAGATTTCAACTCAGTCACTCGCCAGTATAGATCCTTCAATGTACAAACAAACTGAAACAAACACCCGCACATGTGCAGTGACCTAAACTATAAGGGTCGAGTGTTACGGGCTGTAGGTATCTGGGGAATGCCGTGTTTGGGTGGGATTCAGTGAAACTGACATATACAACCCTTCATTGTTCGCGTCGGAGGGAGGGGATCTATATCTAACTTACACTGTGTCTGTAGTCAGGCCGGATGAGCTTTGTTACAGTAATCTCGGCATTCACTGCAGTTGTCTGTCAATGGGACGGTCGGAGGGTGCAGGGTGGGGAATGGGCAGGGGAGGGGTCGCTGGCCTTGGGTGGGGAACTACTGTATGAAGTGGAGAGGAGGGGAGATAGTTTGTTATGTCTGTCTTTTGTTGATTTCAGAATAATAATCTGATATTATTTATCTGATCTATGTGTTCATTACAGGAAGGTATACTTAGGCTAGTCAACAACAACACCACCACCAACAACAACTACAACACCAACAACGGCGTGCAGTGGATGGTTATGGTACGTAATGGAAGGTGTTATGCATAAATTGTGTATGATATTAAAGAAACTCAAATGTTAAATTTGCAGAATTTCATAGATAGGAAATTTAGTGAGTATGGTGAATGTGAAATAAGACACAACGGATGAGACATGAATCATTTTGCTAGTCTCCTGGTTGACAGAGGACAGGTTACGGTGAATGAAGAAGTTGGTGCATGTAAGATGCGTGCGTGCGTGCGTGCGTGCGTGTTTCGGAAAATGGGTACTTCTACATCAGTTAGCTCACGGTGTGCTGGTCTCACTCCATGCATGAAGCTCAACCAACAGCGACTCTTCAAGCGATTAGTCACGGAAATTATTCTTATAATGTATACTTTAATGTAATGTTTGCACGACTGTAACTAATATTCTGTAATAGTTTGATTTAGTAAATCCGTCACCAAATGAGGTGAGACTTCAGCATATAACACCTGTACATCTGTCTCTAGGCTTCTCAGTCCTGATCCTGATGTGCTTTACTACTAATCGGCAGGGTTTAGGAACAGGATTAGTCACCTTGATCATCGAAGTTGTTGGTAATTTATTTTCTTATTTTTAACTCTTGCTTTTAAATGGAATTTAGTGTCTCATAGGCCATGTTGGTCGGATGTTGTACTTCATTTTATGCCAATGCTATATCATGCGTTTTCCGATGTACAACTTGTGACAATTCTTTTTCTTCTTCTTCTTCTTCTTCTATTCTTCTTCTTCTTCTTCTTCTTCTTCTATTCTTCTTCTTCTTCTTCTTCTTCTTCTTCTTCTATAATATGAATGGTCACGCACGTTCTGTTGGCTATTTCTCATGCCACGTCACATCCACATCGGATTTGCATGTGGCCTTATTTTTAACTTTGAATATGTTGTAATTCTCAAGGTTGCACTGCACCTGAAATCCGGTTGAATGCGGATCTGGCCGGTACGACACCCGGCGCTTCATGCATTTGAAGATGTTAAGAAGTTGGGTTCAACTGCAAACTGGGTCTAACCAAGGCACATGCCATCAAAATCAGGCCTGGGGACTTCAGAATTTGGCTTGTATCATTGTTCCCCTGTGAGAAATCAAACTCGGGTATTCGAAGCAAAAGCGTTAACGTTCAGACAAGCAGGTGGCGCATAGACAGACGATACATGTATCACTGTATGTGTACTTGATTCACAGCAATTGGAGATTACTTGACTTCTTTTCTCTGGACCAGGCGAATGCGACATAACTCCAAGTATACACGTTGGTTGGTTGGTTGGTTGGTTGGTTGTTGTTTAAAGGGTTTTCTCTACGCGGTGAACCTTGATGAGGATGCATGTCGCTATCACATGTTTAACATACAGCGAGTGGGTGAATTTAGTTTTACGCCGCACTCAGCAATAATCCAGCTACTTTGGGGCGGTCTGTAAAACACGGGTCTGGACCAGACATTCCAGTGATCAACGCCATGAGCTTTGATCTATGCAACAGGGATACGATGACATGCGCCAACCAAATTAGCGAGCCTGAAGACTCGACCCTTTATTCGCCTCTAACGACAAGCATGGGTTACGGAAGACCAATTCTAACCCGGATATTCACTGGTCTTTTTCAGTCCGAATTATGTTACTGATCGTTCCATATTCTTGTTTGCGTTTGCATTTATTCGAAATCAGTAGTACTATATATGCTGAACCGCAAAAGAAACGCCATTTTCGAAAAAAGATTAAACCTCGTAAGAGTAAGCGTTTATGTTTATGTCTTCAATTTAAAAACTCGACAAAAATCCAGAATTGCATTTCTTTGGCTGTTCAGTATAGGCAACATCGCCTTAAATTTTTTAACTTCGAATAATCAGCAATAAAATCATATATTCAGATTAAGACGTCCTTTACGAGTCCCAAATATACTTGACAAAGTTGTTAAATAATTTTTCACGTATTTTTTTATATATTTCTGATTGGATCTAATGATGTAACGTGGAACATTAGGAACAACTTTCGTGAAAACATTGAATCTAATCCAAAATGGCGAAAACACCACACCGGTAAAATCACGTATGCATTATTTGTTTAAATATGAATTCAAAATAATCATATCAGATCAGCAACGATTGTACTGTTTTAACACTCTAGAAATAATTGCAACATGGCATTTGTTGAGACCGAGGATTAATAAGTTCAATTTAACCTCGTTATATCGCGTCCCTGCTATGTGCTGACCCTGTATGAAGGAGACGCCCATGTGTGTTCGAATGAAGTGAGTAAGCGAGTGAGTGAGTTGGGTTTCATGTCGCATTCAGCAGTATTCCAGCAATATCAATGCAGAAATGGAGAATATTCCAATGGAGGTTTCACCGAGATAATAATTTCGTTAATCAAGACGATTTTGTTTTCGCTGACTACGGTATTATCGAAATTTCACGGTACAGACAGAAAAACCTAGTTGTCATTCTAAACGCCGTTAATCTTGAAGCCCATTTCTTTAATGGCTTTACTATTGCATGCTTCCATTAACAAAGCGAAAATATTCTCCATGTTCAAGTGTGGGTGTTAAAACATGTTACATCACATTATGTCACATACATTTACCACGTGACCATGAGCCGTTAATCCAGATGACATTTAATCCTTTAACTGTTTGTTGGGACCCTACAGTCCGGATAAACAGAGTTTCACTGTAAACATTTAAAACACTTGAGAAACAGACGGTAATGACAAGTAGCATTATAACATGGCGACTGCATACTTAAGTGCATAGATATTTTATGAAGGGCGCGCTGCGTGTGTTTTCAAGCAGCCCGTGATACTTGCCAACTCGCTTTCAGTAATGCAGATATTTTACCAGTTGCTACAGAGTTGCTATATGCTTTGCTAAATGTTGATGAAGATATCCGAATTAATAAATGTTTATTAGGCTTAAAGATGGGGGGCGCTTCAGCAGTCTCCTGGGCCCACTCTTGTTAACATTGTACAAAGAAACAAAATACAACGTACAATGTATTCTTAAACACTGTAAGCTTAATATCCTGGACTGAATTAGCTTAAAATAGATAATCCTGTAAACAGGCAAACATGACGCATTGTGTGGTGAAGGGAAAACATTACAGAACTTAATATATTACATGTCATTAAATGTACCAATATCAATATCAATATGTTTGAAACGAAAACTACTTACTCAAATGTATTGTAAATATCCAAATACCAGAACTGATTACGAAGTTTTTATGGGAACTAACTCATTCAAAACGCCCACAAAACGTTATGCAATAACATTGCATCATGTTTTAATTTGTCTGTTCAAGTTGTTTGCACAGATTTCTGTGACCACGCAAGGGGGTGGGCGATATGTGAAGTATTAATAGCCCCACATCAGGACTTGAGAAAGCTCCAATGTTCGGGCCGCACTGTTTGCTGAACTTCTCCACCCTTGCACGGACCAATCACATCAAGACCCAGCTCCCAACCGGGATACCACGGGTAGCTAAGCCTTGGATCTATATTTAGCCATGGTGCAATTTGCCATAACACCTCGTCTAGGTCACATGACTTTCACTTGGCGTATCAATACGCGCTTTGTGAGCGTGATAGCGACGTGTTTGTGGACGTTTGTAAAGCGTTCCTCCCGTAGATAAAGTTAGCTTTTATGAGACGTTTTTGTAAGTCCTCTTGTCGCAGCATGATCTGGACAGGCTGAGACATGATTTAACAGCTAAAACGGTTCATTTTGTGAAGGAGTAAACAAGATTTCAGATTATGAAGACATAAACGGTGGATTTTATTGGTGTTTTTAAGTGAAAAACAAAATTCAAAACAAAAACAAATCCGATCTTTATTATTGCTCCACAATTTGCTTTGTCTTCTCAATTGATCAAGATTATGACGGATCAACTAAACAACATCTTAAAATCTATCGTACCCTAAAAGTATAGAAGAAAATGCCCTTTCATGTCACATGGGGCTGTGTGGCTAAAGCGTTTGCTCGTCACGACGGAGATTTAGGTTCAATTCCCCACATGGTTTTAAGGTGTGAATCACTATGAGTGAGTGGTCTATAAATAATCGAGTCTGGACCACACAATCCTCTGATTAGTATTATACGTCATAGTGGTGTGATGCTTATCCAGTCCTCAAGCTTACCAACCGACCTGCATTATTCGGTAGTTATGGAATAGTATATTGAACAACATTGCGCGCGCGCGCGCACACACACACACACACACACACACACACACACACACACACACACACACACTACTACTACTACTACTACTACTAAATAATACACACAATACAAACCAAAACCAAAACTAAACAAAAATCAAAACCAAACACCAAACAAGTACCACAAACGAACAAACAAAAACCTACAATAAATAAATCAAACCAAACAAATACCCCCAAAAGATATAAATAAAGGGGAAGAAAAAAACCCATAAGAAATAAACAACAACCACATGGATGGACCACCCGTCGGCCACTACAATTTCACCCCTTAGGCAGACCAGACCGCACAGTACACATTAACTCTCATTAGGACATGTCTTCCGTCGTTTGGAACACACCACAGGAGCTGCAGGTATCTCGGTGGGACGATCGGACCGGGAAGAATCTCGACGTACAGGCAGTGAGCTACAATGAAGCCATGTATTTCCCACACTCCAAGTCTGCCTTAAGAGTTACACATTTTGTATCGTCTCAAGGTATTCAGTGAAACCCAAACCTATGCTGCCCAATACTTTCACCAACATAGTAAACAGCGTGAGGCTGTGTAACCATTATCCTCTAGGCTTCCATCCACGGCGGTTAAGGTGTATAGGGTGTAGGTATTTAAGGTATAAATATATAGGTGACTAGGCCATGTACCACGCCTGGTAGATAAACATTTGTATCACTCATCAGGACTTTCACCGAGGGATGCAAACAGGTGGTCGATACATATTTGCGTCCCTTGGTCCAGTCAGGGTCGAATCGACGTGGCTTCCGGTCCCATCGTGACCCGGGCCCCGTTTCACATAAGATTTCGTAAGTTTTCTCGCAGAATTCGTACCTACTATGTTACAGTATAGGAGATACGAATGGTACGAGACAAGTTACGTGACCCTAGACTTACGAGAGCTTTGTGAAACGGGGCCACAGTTTTTGAAAATACCTAACGATCTACGTTTTACGTGGGAAAATAAAACTCTGCGAAATAACACTGTATACTCAAGGCGGTTTCAAACCAATCTTTGTTAAACAACGTTTATCCTAAGTTGAATAAAATTCTGATATTTAAATTTTCAAATGGCAAGGTGCGGGGATTCCCAATCGTAATTTCACAGTGACTTAATTTGATTTACTTTCTTGCTTAAAGTGAAATTCATCGGTATGTTTTCACCGCAAACCGACTATAGTAAGACTATACACGTATACAGAAGATATGCAGGTATATCGGTTAGTTAGTCAAAAGGTGTCGTCGCAAGGCATAGTTGTAGTGATGAAAATGTGGTGTCGTGTTTTCAAAGGTACGTTAATGTTGTGAGAGGCCTGATTCAAACCATGAATAACATTGTACACGTCGCGATGTGTAGCCGAGATACATACCTGTTGATTGCATTTAATCCCCATCATAATCTACCTGTCAACCTGACGGTGGACAACGACACATCACTTGGAAACACCAATCAGCTGATTAACTCAGTGGGTACTACATGTATGCAAAGCTTAACCAACAAAAGCGACTGGGTAGGTAAATAGGGCGCACACGATATTGAGTAACAGACCCAGTTTATCGTAGACGGACACTTCACACCCACTTCATGGGCTTTGACATCTATTGCAGATTGAAATTAACACTTAAGTACCGTGGTCTGTTATTTATAGTTCCACATGGTTACCGTTCTTTGTCTATAGTGACAACCAGGTGGCGTAATGTGACGTTACCTGTTGCCACGTAACGACGTAGGTTCAATGTAGGCGTCAATATTGACTAACGGTGATACTGGTGTGACTTACATACTTATGCCTCGTAGCTGGGAGTAGAGAAATGTTTACATATAAAGTTGAAGAAAAAATAAGCAAATGTTATATTTTGGCTGAGCCGATTTTGTTCAACTTGGTATTGTAGAATAATCTGACCTGAGCAAAATGTGTTTGATGTAACACACACTACTTAATGAAATATAGTCATATACTTAGAAATATTACATCATTATGGATAGTTTCGTACCTGCGTTTTAGTGACCGTGTGTTAGTGTGTGGGCGCTGACTTGACTAGTATTTTAACCTGATTCCTGGAAGTACAATATGTATACTATGAGTACACCGTCCGTGCTGTTTCAAGCACTTTTGCCACTTGGGTTGGTGGATGTTGTTGATTAATATGATCTCAAAAGAGTGTTTCAGACTATACCAAATATAAGAAATTTTATTCAATATACATATTATTCCATGTGGAAAATGTTCCCTAGAACGACACGTTGGTCCTGCAAATGTTTTATTGCAGACCAGACTGAGGTTGACACTCTCAAGGTTTGTATCGGTATACAAGCACATCATTCGTCAGTTCAGTTCTGTTTTAGATCCAAGTTACTGTGAAACCCTCTGTAACAGTGATGACAGCGTCAAATAACATTTAAGTCAAAGGGGGATTTGAAAGACTCGAATACAGCAATTTCTACCAGGTACTCATCATCTACTATGTCCGCAGATACACGATCGATTGTGGGGTGAGAGGTGGTTTATGTTTACAAAGTGGGAATAAGAAAGTAATGCCTGCTGTGGCTGAAACGAAAATGATTAAACTTATTCCCGGCTAATCTTACAGATTCAATCAGTGTTCACTTTTACCTACGTGTCTTCACACCGGAGCTCACTGACACTGATTTAAGAAGAAATCATATTAAAGCTATGCCATTGATTTGAACCAACATCATTTTAAGATTCAGGGATGTAAAGAATCTGTATCAATGAAAGCGAAATGCTGGTCACGCCCTTTCACCGCAAACGAATAACTTGATTTCTTACAGAGGACGCTGTACCGACCGCCATGCCTCACATGAGCGGAACAAAGTGCGCGAACCAGTCAAACTCATTTACCGTCATGCCATGCTGTTTTCGGCCTCGCCGCCATTGTGCTACCCCAACTGCATTATGTCAATAAAATTGATCTTTTATTGGCCGGTAATCAAACATTTACATCTACAAAACTCCCATGGGATTGAAGTCGAGGTGTCAAGTGGTCACAAAAAAACATAATGGAAGGGCAAGGTGCTTTTAGCCCCTATTGTAAGCAAGGTATGTACATCTCTTATGGGGGTAGCCAAAAGCTCTCTCAGGAGTCTCTGAGGGTACGGCGCCTTAGGAAGAAGTGTGAAATACTTACCCTTTAACTGTGAAGTGGTCGGAGGTTCTTTGAAGATTCCAACAAGGTGTTAATCTGCGGTTAAACCCTCTCGACCATGCTGATGTGTAACAGGTTTTCATTGAAGGGCGAGGAC
Source organism: Haliotis asinina (assembly GCF_037392515.1). Lineage (NCBI taxonomy): Eukaryota > Metazoa > Mollusca > Gastropoda > Lepetellida > Haliotidae > Haliotis > Haliotis asinina. The sequence goes on along the minus strand of NC_090293.1, from coordinate 30,743,802 downwards.
TGTTACTGTAACACAATAATGGCGCTCTCGATACAACAATACGACCTGGTGTTCGGGTTGAATAAGCTTGTGATAACTGATGTAATATGTACAGTGATGTTATGTAACAAGCCTAACCAAACAGTCCGTATGCTTTTTAAATGGACAGTGTAAGTGGGTTAATTATGTAAAGTTTTAAAAAGGAAGGTGGTGGTTCTGGATTCAGTTGCAACCAGTTTTTGATGTCCTGAATCCCACGGTGTGGTGTTTGTTGGTCAGCTGCACTCTGTTATCGTCGAACTAACCAAGAGAAAGTTTGACAGACCTGAAACTGAGACAAACAGAAAGGAAAAATGTCCGCCCGTAACCCCCACCTCCTTAAACGTCTTTCTTACCAAATTATACGTCACCTGAATATATATATATATTCCTTATCTGGTGATGATTAGTTTTAACTTCTTTCTTTCATTGTATCTGAACAATCTCAAATGTATATTCAACTTCTAAAAATGCCACTCAAAGAAATACTTCCTCGTCGTTATACATTAGATGGGATGCGGGTGGACGTCTTACCAACAGAAAATGGATATTCGATATGAATGTGATGTAGGTGTTCAATGTTTCTGGACCGTACGTTGGCAGTGTCCGTCCACTGATTTCAGTGAGTGACACTTGCGGCCCATCGGAACGACTAAACAAGGGAGCACAAACACAAGTTTTATCTTACTTCCCCGACTTTCTGTGACGTGCCTTTACCTCCTACAACCAAACATTGCCTGTATTGTGGACTTATGTGAGTGAGTTAGTTTAATTTTAAGCAGCTTTTACCAATATTCAAAATAGGTTTCCCACATTTCACCGAGTTGGGGAATCAAACCCGGGTCATCGACGTGACGAGCGAACGCTTTAACCACTGGGCTACCACTTCGCCTCTATGACCTTTTACTGAATATATTGTCTGTACGTATATCCGTCTGACAAGTACATGTTTGGGGCAGAGTTTTTGCCGGTGGTGTCCTTAGTAACACGACCTGGCTGTCCACTATTTGAGAAAAACACATGTAAACACAAGTGTAAGAAGGATATTGTTCTGCTCCTGGTCATCCATCAAACTGCCCCATTGACCATAGAGTCAAATCAGGGTAATTGCCTGCATATAATCTACCATCTGCATTAATAGTACGTGTCAAACTATCGTCAAAGAAAGTTTGACACGCGAATGAATGCATAATACCATTTGTTCACTGAAAGAAATCAACAAAAACCTCGACAAAGTAACCAGTCCGGTGTAAACAGACTCGTCAATATATCCAACACAGCATGGATTTTTTTTCATATGATCGGATCTTATCATTTTTTTCAAGTTCGCTTGACCTCTAAACATAAAAGGAACTATCCTGAACAAACCGGTGACTTTAAGATACTGGGGATAATAAAGACTCAATATTAAAAACGCCATCGCACATATGTCTTTTTTGAATGGTTGATATTCAATACTGAAGTAGATTAAACGGCTATGGTATACCAGAGAGCCACGGCACTTGGTCGCACGACAAATATACAATGGAGACGAGTCCGCATTGCACCTGTTCTTCAGAAGGGTGGAGCAATATGTCAGCAATTCTATAGAAACGTTATCAACGCGTTGATCTTATCTGAATTACTGTTGCGGATTATATTCAGATGAGAACCGATGAGACGAAACGGAATGACCATCCGCACGGCGGTTAGCTCCCTTGGCAACAGCATCGAATTTGTTTTTTGTTTAAGATTTTGATTTTTGAAATGCGTTTTTATTAGGGTGCGGTATTGCGCAAATCCTCTTATTGAGATATATTGTGATATGTGTTGGCGTATTGCAATATATTGTGAAAGTGTAACACATCGTTAAGGTAATAAAATTACTGTTTCTTATATTTTGAAACAATGCCACTTCTCACTGTCAGGACCCACATGGCATTGTACAGATTGAAAACGACTTCGCTGTAAAGTTTCAAACTCGAGAAAAAGTGTCTCCGGCGACGTCTGCCATTTTGGTTTGTTTTACAACGAGTGCCGATACCAATCTATTTTCTTAAAAGTCATCACGAAAATTACTGGTCATGGCCTCGGAAATTGCCGATCGTATCGGGAGAACCGGTTCGCGAAAGGTGTACAGCAATAAATCGTATTGTGAAGTTCGAATTGCAATAAACTGGTTAACCGGTATTATCGCCCACCTCTAGTTTGTATGTACGAGATTTCATTCGTCGGCAGACTCATAGCTAATGCGATGGAACTTAATTTTTGTCTACATCAAATAATTCATATGGGTGTGTGGGACAAGGATGGTTCCAGATTGTGTAAAATGGTGACGTCAACTCATGTCATTTATAACTTCAGAGAGTTAGTGCAGGTGTAGAGGTCGGGGTAGGGGTACTTTTGGGGTAGCCCTTCGAAATTCTTAAGCCCATTGTTATTCACGTTTTTAGGGCTACGAATGTATCGAGAATACGGTCCCTGGGGCAGTCTTTGCCAAGGTTAACCTTAAGTCCCACTGTTTAGCATTTGCACTAAGGTTACCTTAGTGATGTACGATCACCTTCGATTAACATTATTATACCGTTTTTCGCGGCAGCAATGTACAGAATGATTCGGCATCAATTGCTGAAAATGAAAATGAATATATTTTGCATGGTTTTATTATTTCATACAACTTTTGGGGCATTAGAGGTCAATCTACCACTGACTGTGAGTATGTTGTGGAAGGGTTTAGGCAGGACGTTATTGGCGGTGCGTGCTTCGTTTCTATATAGTCTTTGCGATTTTCTAAGGGGTAAATGATAAATTTCCAAAGCAGCAACAAAGAAAAGCTAGGATGGATATTTGCAGATTTGCTATAGAAAATCTTTCAGGTGGTAGGGTTAGAGTCCTGTGCCTCCTTTCACAGAGCACTAAGGTGAAGGTAAGTCACTAAGGCAACCTTAGTGCAGTGTTAAAGAATGGGTGTTAAGGTTAACCTTAGTAAAGCTTGCTTCATGAAAAGATCCCCAGGACAACCTAGTAGTTAGTCATTTCAACATCTGTTATAACAAAACCAAGAAACACAGAAGAGTTGCGTCTCTTACAGGCATACCAGGATCCAACGATCGAATCCGTGTTTGTCCTGGTCATATTAATAGGGTTATAACACCACACCATGCTTGAGAATTTAGGTACAGGTGTGAAAGAGCGGCATCTGTTGAGGTTTTCCCTCCCATTGACTAAACCATTGCTTAACATGTCGTTAAAGCCGTATCCCTCCCTATAAAATAAGGAATGAATTTATTGCAGCTTAAACATAAGGACAAATGTTAATTTCACCCTTTCAGAAAAGATACGGTGGGTAACTATACAAGCAGGTGCGGAAGATGGAATATACACCACCATTAAATCCGCATATCAGTTAGCGTCCATCTTGTTACGACCAACTCCTTTGTCCCAACACCTAATTCATCCACACTTTAAAAGCAAGGTAAGCGTCCGTACTGATCCTTAGAGATGTATGACCTTGCATTGGCTGACACATTACCCTGGATACTGTTGTCAAGTTACGTCGCCTTCAACTTTATTGCTTACACGTTAACGCCATAAACTGAAGCTGTTGGATTGTTATGGCGAATGTTACGTCGTTTTCGTTGGTTTCAATGAGACGTCCAGTATCTATAATGGGGGTGCCTGATTGGCGTTAATCCGCATATTTACAGCCCCCATTTCACTGGATTATCTATGTCACGTGCTGCGTGATTTATGACGCTGCGATGAAAAGAGAATACAACGGAGAGGAGTATTTATTCGGTTGTGAAATTACGACATAAAATTGTTAAAACTGGCACAGTGTAATGAAGCCAAAGCAAAATTAGAAGATATACCTTAATCGCCAAAATTTGTTTCCTTACCTCTTATTCTCTCACTCCAGGATTTATTTTATATATCCCCCCCCACCCCCAACTCCGCCCCCACAAACCCCCAACACCCACCCACCCCCACGATCAACCCACCCACCCATAACATCTATGAATGAACAAACACTAGCCGTTGCTGTATGGTTCAAATCATGGTGATGTTGTCTGGTTTGTCAAATACCCTGATTAACGATGTAATGTTTTGGATGAGAGACTATCGTAACGTATATTATAACGCATAGACTGTCATGAATGCTGATTTAAATATACTGCGGTGTAAAAGAAAGTATACACAACATGGGCGGATGGTCATGATCTGGTCAAAGATGTTTCTTTGCCTTACAATGGTAGCAGCTGATTTTGGCCAATCAACAGTTCGATATATGTATATATGGCATCCAAATTTGCAGCATATTGTTTCTATTAGCGGAGATTGGAATACAGCAAGGTGGTTGTGTAAGACTATATTTTTTAAGGAAAACAGTAACAACACTGAAATGGTGTTTCTTTTCCTAGTCATTCATTCATCGATTCAATGCCAGACACCACGTTTCTAATGAAAACGACATTGAGCATTATTTATAGCGGTGCATTACCCCTTTAATGCGGGTGTCAGTGAATCCGGGTGGACAGAAATACCATATTCTGACAAAAATACCGTGACCATATTTCACGTTCAACAAAACCTGCCCAACTCACCCCATTATTCGCAAGTAAAAAAAAAATCTCAAAGGTTTCACAAAAAACAGCCTCCGCCAAACTGTAATTGTCACGTGTCCCCAGTGCCCCGAGATGATCAGATATGGCGTTTCTGGCATTGTCCAACAATGCATTTATTGAAATACTTTCGATATTTCTATTAGATAGGATAATACGAGTTCTGCACATTAGACACCGTGGCGCGCACCGCAGTAAATAATAACTGTCCACTCAGACTTTTTCGAACGAGATCTCGCGAGAATTATAGGGTTGTGGGCAAAGATGTTGAAAATCAGGGGCCTGAACGACGGGAGGGTTCGCTCAAGTGTGAGTGATACGTTCAGAGTGACCGCGCTATCATTACTTTCTATTTGCCATATCCGGATGCCTCGTGATAATAATGGTATTTTTGAAAAATTATAAGTCGGATTCAAGAGGTGCTTGGGGATGCTGATTGATAACAAGGCGGTGTGCGCTGTGCACTTAATGACACCGAAAGTAACTTTGGACATTTTGAAAATAATGTGTTCTTTTTTTCAAAATATTGATATAAGTACACTGAGTATATATTGTAAATTTTACTGTACATCGCATGAGTTCAAAGTTCCATATAACGGTTAAAAGCCAACGATGACCCCCAAATATTTTTGTGCTCTAATTGAAATTCACGTTCCAATGACGACGAGCTTTACTTCCTCTTGGAATATCCTTATTTTCAGTCGAGCAGAGAAATGTTTTTGTAGGCTCACTCAAAGCAGACAGTTGTCATGTTTTTTTCAGCTTAGGCAGTGTTTCGGCAACTTTTTTGTCTATTGCTTAACGTTTCGATAAAGTTTGCAGTTGTACGGTCAAATGAATTATCATTTTGTGCCGGTAAGTCTAAACGGGTGAGAAATATTTAAATACATTTCTAGTTGATATCATACACAGAATGGGTATTACACTTCTATATTGTCCTTTCCAAAACCAAAGATCTGAGTGGAAAAACGAACAGAAAATATATACTAACACTGTGGCACATTCTTTGAACATAATGTCTCACCGGCATTTCGTGATTCCTTCTATATTTTCCTTATTCGAACACACTCTCAACTTTTGAACCAATTGTTAGTCAAAATAAGACAAACAACGGCAATCGCTCAAACGTTTGAGAACAAAATTGCTACAAGCATCTGAATTGTATCCATGGTTTCCGGGAAACTGTAACAATATTCTAGCATCTAAATGACCGCAATTTAAAATATTTACCCAAAGGTCACAAATTTTCAGTCCGTCCTTTCATGAATTAAACGGTCAAATAGTTTCAAAGACAACAAATAATGACCGAAAATTGCATTCTTTGAAACTCTCATTTTGAAAAATAATATCTTTACCGCTACTTCATATTGCCTTTTCAGGTAAATTCACTTGAAAGTCGGCTTGATCAAAAAGATTAACAATGCCTATTTAACTAAGGGATTAACTCGACGGGGAACAGTAAAATACCTGTAAGACCAAATCGGCGTCCCTCCGACTCCTTGTGCTATTTGCACCCCTCGAAAATATTGCTGTTTTACTGGTCAAAACACTGCGTTTAAGATCAAAGGACACGACAACAATAGATGATTAATTCGTGATGATACACCTGGACTGACCACTGGTTACCGGTCAAGAAGAACGCCTGCTGGGTCACGTGACTGGCTGCATGTGGACAGAGAGGCTGCCAAAGGTCCGGTCGGTGTATTCGTATTTCTGAAAATTAAATAAAAATCCCCAACGGCGATAGTTTTTTAAGGAATTTGAAATGACAGAGAGGCTAACTAATGCAGGATGAATTAAAGGTTTCAGATAACGTGTAATTATTGTAACGGAGTAAAATCATTGAAAACAAATCATGGTGGAAGGATTTGACTTACCTGGGTCATTCATTGATTTCGTTGATGATAAGGTATGCTACGTTTGAAGGCCCACCGACAGGACGTGCTTCCTCCCAAAGGAATTGTTTTTTTAAAAACGCGTATGATTCCTACTGCCTGGGTGCCGGGCAGGGTACGTTAAGGTAATATGATATTTTGTGGCCATGATATATGCTTCTTTCTGTTTAAATCATTAACATGTAACATTCGGAATTTAAGTCCACTTGACTGTTACATCGCAATAGTCGCCAGGGCAGACAAAACATGTATACCGTCCGTCTGGATATGAACTTGTCCAGGTTTTGACGTCTAAATCGAACTTATTTTATTTGTCAACGTAATAACGTAGTTACGTACCCGTGGGGATCTGGGTTGACACATGTCATCGTATCCCATTTGTGTAGATCGATGCTCATGCTGTTGATCACTGAATGGTCTGGTCCAGACTCGATTATTTACAGACAACAGTCATAAGCGTCAATGTTTGCTAACTGTAGCGTTAAATACATCCTCTTTGATCTGATAGGAATATGTTTATTATTGTGTAGATTAGGAGTTCAGTGAGATTAAGACAGTTCCTTGAATAAAGTGTTCTTGCATGCTAGCTCGTCACTCCGGAGACCCGTGTTCGATTCCCCACATGGGTACAATATGTGAAGCGAATTTCTGGGCTTTGGCACCGTGATATTGCTGGAATATTGCTAAAAGAGTGTAAAACTCACTCACTCTTGCCATTTTTGTTAACAGACGAAGTGAAAGAAATAGAGGCAAATGAACAGAGAAAAATAAAAAGGGACAGCTTTTTGGGTAGCTTGACCTCTGAGAGTTTCCAGGACTTCAGTCAACGAGGCACTTGTGATACATGTGATCTCACCTCAAGCAAATGTTCCAAATTGCATGAAATACATCTCCATATAGAAATAGCACTGACTGTATGATACAAAATATTATAAGGTTTCATAAAGGGATTGATTTTTTTGTAATTTTCGCCTTTCATTCCAGCACAAGGTCAACGTTCAAATGACCAGCTTCCATAGTCTCCACTGATCCACCGAGCCGAATTATGCCCACTAATCTCGCAGTGGTCAGTTTGTTTACTTGTGGACGCTTCATGTGGGCCTCATGGTGTGAACATATTTCAATTCACACGGGGCATGGGATGAGTAAATACACGAAACGGGAATACAAATGGCTACTGTCGAGTGACTTCACAGTTCATAAACGCCGCACAAATAAACACTGTATCGCACCAACACAGAGAATATTGCAAACTGAAAAATGTTTATATTAAGATTAAGATCAAAGAAGTGAATTTTAGAGGTAAATTTCCAAAATATTTTGTTAGCAATATACACCAAAATATGTTTCAAAAGACGGATATTAACACGTTTGCTTTTCTTAACCAATAACGAAGTTGACAGGAAAATGCATTCTTCCTTTTTGCGATTTCATCCGAGCGGGAGGAATATTTAGTCATGCAAAAATGCTAGCATTAAAGTTAATATTCGGTCAGATGAAAATAATATTGTGAAGAATTTGTCACAGGACGAGAGGTGCGTAGGTGTGCTGTGGGTAGTTTGTCTATAAGTTTGCCTACCTTCTTTTCAGATAACGGTTCTTCTCTCCCTCGGAACCCAAAACGTGTAGCATTTGTTTTCCTATTTCAACATTTTAAGCGTTCGATTTAAAATAAAATACATAAATTTACTATTATCACATGCAAATAACGCGTCTATTTCAAGTAATATGTATTACTAGATGATCAATGTATGGCAAACATGATAGTCGTATCTCATCGCATCGTTGTTTTCAACAGTTTCACAAACTTAAAAATGGTTGTTTAATTATCAGAGATTTCAAACAGATTGTTCATTACTGGCTACTGAATATCCCGAAACACATACAGCGGGAAACACGTGCAACTGCAACATGACAGAGGCATCACATATGAGCGATAAATATACACAGCTGTAGCATCGGGGCTATTACCGTGTCACATGCTCAGTGGCACGCTAATTAGGTAATCAAAGATACATGCCATACGGTACATGGTTCCTTACCCATCACAGGCTGACTGGCACTTCCTTTAAAAGGCTTTATGTGATTCCGTGTTTTAATGTAAATGTGCGCTTGACACTTTAGCAAACATTTTACTACTACTACTACTACTACTACTACTACTACTACTACTACTACTACTACTACTACTACTACTACCCAGTTGTAGCGTCATACTTGCCACCGTATGACATGCTAGATGGCACGCTAATTAGTTAAACAAAGATACACGCCATACGGTTCGCGGTGCGTTACTCATCACAGTCTGTTTGCCATTGTCAGGCCAAAATCCAGATGAGAATATGTAATAATGACAATAGTAATGAGAATATTTATAACACTCTTTTACCAGGCAAGATATCAAAGCACATAATCTGATCATTATTATCCCGTCTAACCCAAGCTGCTTGTTGCAGGTGATTCCAGTGCAGCACGAGTCTATAGAAGTGAAATATGGTGTAAATGAAAGCAGACAAAATCGAGAGAATACATCGTAGTCACTTAAACAGCTATTAGGTATGAAGGACAGTACAAACAACATTAAATTATATGGAGAACTTGGACGCTTCCCTTTATCTAACACCGAACAAGTGAATAAGGTGACGTATTGGCTTAAACGTGTTTCTACAGAGAACAGCATCTTACAAACAAAATTAAACTCCATGACGTAAACCTCTTCAAAATGGACCTGCGAAATATAATCGGGTTTGGATATATATGGCTAAATCCAACTATAACTACCACTAGCGAGTTCATCCTAGAGTTCAGACAAAGACTAGAAGATAACTACATCACGCTTTGCCAGTCCAACTTGGAAAACTCATCATCTCTTTACCTATATAAAGAATATAAATCCACTTTTAAATTTGAAGATTACCCCTATGATAAATAATCATAATCACAGATAAGTTCTATGCAAACTGCAACTCTTATTCCACATACTCAACACAGAGACTGGGCGGTACGGTACAGTTCTCCATGCACCACGCACGGAACATTTCGTGCACTGGAAGTCTATGGCGAGTTCAACTTCACGCTCGTATGCCCAAAATATGCTGAACTAAGAACTGTCTATTTCAGGAACTATTACATCACTAGACCAACGTACTATAAATTCTTCTTATTAATGCAAACAAAAAGTGTTAAAGAAATGAAAATGCTAGCAAAATATTGTTTTCAAGTGTTTAAAGCCCGTCAATAATTCCTTTCCATTTGTCAGTACATCCTCGCTAGGCATCCCCTACTTAATGTCATAATGTATATGTAATGGTCTGTTCTAATAAAAGTAACCGTTTGTCTGTCACCGGGTACCCATTTTGTGCTGGGTGCATGAACAGAGGCAGTTTTGAACAAACTCACTTGCATAGGGTGAGACCACACGTTTAACACGTGCTTCGTTGTGGGACAGTGATGAAGCACAATAAACTCCCAGGAGTCAAGATGTCACACACGGTCACGCATCCAACATGTACCAATTTTCCTTATGTTTATATAACACTATGTTTAAATATTATGTTTAAAATAACATATCTAAACGTATTTTTGCACATAAAACTACCCTATGTTATGTAGCGCCGAAATGACGTCCTTAATGTGATAGTATAAAACGTCTCAGACGTGAGCCATTCATGTTGTGATGAATCAGGGAATGAAACATGTCAGTCCGAATTTGGATTTAGACTTGAAACCTGCTATAATCGAATTCTGGCAAGATTAATCGAGGTACATTTCTGTACAGCGAATTCCGACGCCTAGGCGACTGGGAAACTGTTCCCACGCTTGTAGATTAAACAGCGACTGAGAGAGTTTGTATCAATGCCAGCAATCAAAAACATATAAAAAGACAAGCATTACAGTCATCGCAAAGCACAACTCATACAAGGTCACTGTTGTCTTTTATGTACATGGATATAGAAATACAGAAATAAAATAATTACCAATAAAAACCAAAAAAAACAAAACAAACATAAACGAAACAAAACAAAAAACCCAAAACAAACAAACAAAACGACCCCTCCCCTCAAAAAAAAAAGAAAAAAAACAAAAACAAAAACAAAAAAACCACCACCAACAACAACAACAAAAAAACCCCACACAAACCACAAACCAAACCGAAACAAAAAAATAACAAACAAAACAAGCGAAAAATGTTACAATGCTAAAAGGATAAGTGGAAAAGTTACGATCACAATACCATTAGGACTGAATCCTAATTATAAATGCGAACCCTATCTGCTGTATTTTTCGTTTAATCTGTAAAGGATTATAATGATACTGATGGGTACATGTATTTATAAAGCATTGTATCCATCCACAAAATGCAACATTTAAAAATAAAAAAATAAAAATCAGGACACTAAAGACTTCATCCATCATTGCTGGACAGGTGTTAACATTTAAAACCTGGCCCATCTGAACTAACAGCGTATGACATGGTTAGTGGCACAATAATTAGGTAATTAACAGTATGGAGCTAATTACGACAGGGCACGAAACATCCCATGATGCAAGGTTATCCTTACTGACACTTTTACATTTACAGCTTGTAAATGCATTACTTTATGATTGTAACCATATGGTTTTAATGGGTACGTCATTAAAATCATTGGATGGAGTGCAACAAAGTGTCAGTTTGGAAACGCGCTCTTTTGCTGTTTCATGCACTAATATGTCAAGAGAAATATTGCTAACTGCAAACGTGCAAATGAAAGGAATATATGAATTTCCTTATTCCTTTTATACAGAATATACACGTCTTTGATCACTAAGAAGTATTCACACTGAAGACAATTATTCAAAAACATGCAGGAATTCTTATCAAATGTTTCTTTGACCAATCCAGTGTATTCAAATTGAAGAATATTATTCAAAATCAAGCAGGAATCCCTATCAAATGTTTCCTTGATCAATCCAATTTAATTTATTCCCAATAAAGAGATTATTCAAATGCATATTCTCATCGAATGTGCACTGCTTTGATCACAAGAATTTCCACAGAAGAGACTTATCTGAAATCACCACTTTGATCACTCACACTGAATAATTCATAATAACATAATTCCCTAATCTCTCTACATCTACACTGAAAAATAGTTAAAAAGCATTCTTCTAGAGGTACACCGTGTTTTACTGCGGTATAGAAGTGAAGTGCATCAAACATTCGTTTTGAAGAAACCTTGCGTTTTTTCAAATATTGCCACAAAAATTATCAAAGCATATTTACAATGGTAATTTAGGTCCAGCACGACATAGTCTCGAACCTGCAATCCATCTGTATGTGGAGAGGACCTACTTTGCTACTGTTAATGCTCGTAAAATTCCAGCAACACGGGGCGGTGGGGTAGCCTAGTAGTTAAAGCGTTAGCTCGTCACGCCGAAGGTCCGGGTTCGATTCCTCTCATGAATACAATGTGTGAAGTCCATTTCTGGTGTCCTCTGTCGTGATATTGCTGGAATATTGCTAAAAACGGCGTAAAGCTAAACTCACACTCTCCTGCAACACAGGAATGGTCACGTTACACATACGACGGTTCATTTGTGTGTTTGTTTGATGTCATATAATCATGAATAATCATTTGAAGAAATATATAGGTAAATTGCGATGCGGAAACAATAATTGGAGGATTAAAACAAGAAGATGGGACAGCACACCGAAACAGGAGCGATTTTGTGAATACTGTAGAGCAAATAATAATTTTGTTATTTTTTGAAAAACATTTTATGTTAAAGTGTCCATTGTATGACACCTACAGAAGAAGATACTTCAAAGAATATTAGTTTCTTAGTATATCAGTAATCATCAAACTGTTACTCGGTAGCAGCATGGAAACTGGGAACATTTATAAGTTTCAGTTCCTTATTTACAAAACAGTGATTGGGACCAAATAATGAGTAATTATTATCATCATACATTTTTTTACATATTTCACAAATTATCAGTGTATTAACGTATATCATCAGTTGTATTAACTATCTATTGTTTATATCGGCACGATGTATACACGCGATAGTGTATATTATGTGTATCACAGTATGCATCCTAAACCATAACTAATGTAAAATATATTGTCAGAATGTCTGTCCAATAAACTCCAAGTTTTTGAATTTATAAGGATATGTTAAAACATATAAATATGAAAGTGATCTAATGAAACTACAATATCATAATATCATGTGCATTGTGTGATCATTGCAGTTATTTTAATGTTATAATTGGAATTCTTATTTTCGTGATTCTTCAGAGTAGGTCCAGATGTGGTTTCGAAGAATACAACTCCAGAGATAAACAGCTTGAGATAAATCTTTCTTTCGATTTTCGTCTATGGATCAAGCACCTATAGAAGTAGTCTTTGTGAAAACAGTATACTTCCATACAAGTCAAATGGTGATTTGTTATCGCTTGGGCTATGCATACTAATACATCTTTGCACGAAAGTATACCCTCATGGGGGAAAGGTCGTTGATGAATTCAACCAGTTTGATATCGATCCGTAAATAATAGTGTAGCCTTTAATCTGCCACTGTTACCAAAACGGTTTAAAAGTATTGTTCCTTACTTCCAATGCAAATCTCAAAATTGGCCATAAAATCGCTAATCCTACAATATCCATGCAGCCAAACCGAAAACTATATTCTTGACAACTCATTAATAACAGTCTTTGAAAACCTCAGACGATCTGACAGATGGAACCTTCCTAAGCAACGTTTTATATGAAAAATATTGCCAAACATGCTTTGACCACAGCAAATGTCTTAATCCCCATTTTACCCTCGTCAGCATGTCCAGAGCTCACCACAAAGAGTGGTCAGTGGGAAAAATGGCCATTAAAACCAACAACAATAAAAAGCACAGGCATATAGAAAAACTGACGCTTGGTTGAAGGTCTGTTTTATATCTCAGGGTTCTGTGGCGCTACTTGTCATAATTCGACTACTGTTTGAAATGATTGATATTAAAGAATAATAAATGTTAAGAGGAGGGGGAGGGTACAAGGAAATATGGGTGAGATCGAGGGACAATAAAACCTTCATAAATGTTTCCTTTGAAAATAAAACCGTTTCGGAGATACGGTCCAGCCTTCAGCTGTGGAGGGTGGTCAATTATTCAACGCCCATTTTATGATTCGTTCGACAATTGAAATACGGGGACCCTGTCTATATAGGCAAAATAAATCGGGGTGGAATCCTCGAGACTACACACACTGGATTTACACGCCCGAGGGTCCCTACACAGTGGCCATTATGACAATCGAAAGTCGTAAGCGCGTAAACTACGTTATCATGGCCGAACACAATATATACAGAGATTGAAGAGATCCTATTTGCACGGTCTCAATAAATACTCGAGGGTTCCCGAATGCACAAACACTGGAATTAACACCCGAAAGGTACAAATTGCCCAGCATTCAAACTTGTGGCATTTTTAATGAATCAGAAAATTCTGGCACGCGTGTGACCGAGAAACAATAACCGACCACCATCTGACGGACTTTGTACAATTAAAGGCCGTTCACGTCCAGCACTCCTCCTTCCTAGTGAGTTCAACAGGAAGCCAGAGAACCCGACTTCGCCGGTGAATTGATTCAATTAAAAAACTCAGCGGGCGGCCGCGCTGCTACTTTAACAATGATAATAACAATAAAGTGTTTTTGGGGCGCGTATGTTTTCAGTTTTTTGTTACCGTTAGTTGCTATGAGTGTCATGTGCACTAATTTCTGATCAATCTTCCGCAGGGTCCTAAACGTCAAATAGTTTACCGTTATGAAGACTGCAAATGTATTTTTAAATGATTGATCTGACTGACACGCCGAATGAAGGGACAAGTGACACGCTCCTTGCAAAGAATATCTCTGGAGAACTCTGTTGACGTGGTTTTCATCTGTATTTTTTTTAAACAATCAGGTGGTCACTGAATGAACCTAGGCGAATGTGACTCTTAGATATTCCTGTCCAGTCAATAGATCGTCCATACCTGACATCTATTCACCAAACAAAGATGTTTCCGACACGCTGAACATTCAATCATATGAAAATAATAATCTGTGACACGTTCCTGTTGCCAGAGAATATGTCGATTTCACATCCATGACCAAAACAAACAGAATCGTTGTGATATGGGAGTGGACTAGCAGGTGCGAACCAGCGCTTTTCAAGTCATAAACATTTTCCATCCTCTTTATCATTTTCATTGTGTTTATGACATTAAGTGTATTTTATCTGAAATATTTATCAAACTAGAAAGAAGACATAATACCCAGAATGGTAGAGAACTCAGGTGTGGATTTATCTTAGAACTGCAATTTCCTAAACTGACAGGTTATGAATCTACACAACTCTATTTGATGGTGGCTGGAACGAAACAGATCGGAAATGGTTACTCGAGTGAGTGAGTGTAGTTCTACGCCGCTTTTAGCAGTACACCAGCAATATCACGTCGGGGGTCACCAGAAATGGCCTTCACACATTGTACCCATGAATGGAATCAAACCCGGATCCTCGGCGTAGCCAGCGAACGTTTTAACTACTATAGGTTCGATGGAGATGTGTTTGGTACGGGCATCACAATGATGTTTTGGACGTTAGGTTTGTAGTGTTTTGATGACTGTTTCAACCAAGTAGCTTTTCGAGATTTTTTAAAATACACGCTTACATTTAATTTTCAAATGTATACTTCCTTGAGCAGGAGTTTAGAAATCAACCCCGCTGTTTACTTGAAAGATGTGATAAGGCTTTGAGGACGTTCGTGAAAAAGAGAAAGATTATTCGTAACACAACATCCGCTCTTGCACAGGAAATTGTCCAAACAAATCGTTAGTTTCGAGTAATTACTCTTCTTGTATCCATCTTCAACCCGCCCTTTCTGGCGGTCAATGGGAACTCTTAGTATGTCATTCACACGTTTTGTGTGCCAAGCCTTATCTGGAGTTGACCATCATATTTTCTCGACAACCACTGTCAACTGATCAAGTTTAATAACACCCTTTAAATGTCCAACTTTCAAAATTTAACAAGAAACAATTTTTTATGTGTTAAATGTATTGTGCAGGTGTAACGTATCCCTGAGTTAAGGCGGAAATGGATGCCTAAAGAGGGGAAGAGTCACTGACCTGGAGGACAGGTAATTCTTCAGACAGGTAAGTTCTGACACAGGACAGGATGGAGGGGCAGTTGAAACACATTTCAAACAAGAGGAATTGTTTTGTGTGGTAAAAGGCGGGTTAAGAGGGCAGTGGTGACAGAGGAGTGTTACCTCACAGATGGATGGGGGTGAGTGGGGAGGAGTGA
This sequence comes from Haliotis asinina, assembly GCF_037392515.1. Classification (NCBI taxonomy): domain Eukaryota; kingdom Metazoa; phylum Mollusca; class Gastropoda; order Lepetellida; family Haliotidae; genus Haliotis; species Haliotis asinina. Next base: position 30,727,964 of record NC_090293.1, on the reverse strand, counting down.
ACGGAAGGTGAGCTGCTTGGGACGGAAGTGATGTTTTTCTTGTGTTAAAGGGGTGGGGTAAAATGGGTTGAATAAATATACGTATGCGCGCGCGCGTGCGTGCGTGTGCGTGCGTGCATGCGTACATGTGCGTGAGCGTGTGTGGAACTCCATGCCACAGATAGAAAGAAATACGTCGCTCAGACACATATTATACTGTCTTCAATCTGGCAATTTTTCGGGTTTTTTTTCATAAATGACAATCACTAAAGTCATGGTGTTTTTTGGAGTGTTGTTCTACCAAGATTTCATCATGCAAAGTAATAGGACTCGTGCTCAAAAGGCAGACACGTTATTCAAGTTCCCAAAAGCCAAAAACCGAAAACCCAGGTGCGATTCCACACATAGGCACTGTGTGTGAAGCTCATTTCTGGTGTCCCCTGCCGTGATATTGCTGGAACATTGATAAAAGCGGCGTAAACTAAACTCACTCACTCGAGATACGCTGAGTCGTTTGCGCACATCTGGTCACATCTTTATGGAATCCCAGAAGGGACATGGTCATGTTGTGGAATTGTCGCAGCACAAACACATGCACACATTGGTAAAAGTTACCGAAGAGCCTCAACACGATAATGTCCCTTCTAGGATTCCATACATCGCTGTTTGACGACCACTTTCTACTGATATAGTCACAATCTAGATCAACTCTTAGTCTCTGAATATACTTGAATATAAGTTTGATTGCAACTTAAATTGCAACATAATTAAATATTTTCATTTACACAATACACAGATACATAAGTCCTCAGGTGACGTTAAAGAGTTTAACCCGTCTTCAACGCCTACACAGTACCCACAAACTCCATTCTCAAAAAGCTGTACTTTCCCCGTGGCCGATGTTCAAACCGCCCACGTGAAAACGGAAACGGCAGTGACGCTGGGGTGGGGGAGTTGGGTGAGGTAAGGGTGGTTGGTGCATGTCGATGTGACACAGCAATCGCCCGATGACAGAAGTTCACCCCTGAAGAAGAATCCAGGTTTTTGTAAAGGAATTATATAGACGATGTCTGTCGAAAAATCCCATTGCCCCAAAGCAAAGCACGACTGTTTCGTATTAAGAACAAATGACTTAAATACACATTCCTTTGCTTCAATATTTATCAAGTTTATTTATAGAGACGTGAGGACGGAGTGGTAGCTTAGTGGTTAAAGCGTTCGTTCGTCACGCCGAACACCCGGGTTCGATAACCCACACGCGTACAATGTGTGAAGCTCATTTCTGGTGTCCCCCGCCGGGATATTGCTGGAATGTTCTTATAGGCGACGAGAAACGCCGAAGACCAGTGTTCGAAAAAATGGACGTCCCGGAGGCCCAGCGCCGGTTGTTATTTTATCGGACCGGCATTTTCATGCAGTAAGTTATTATTTTTTTTACAACGTTCATGCTATGTTAACCTTCGGGGACCATCCATGATCGTTCATGTCACACTAACACACAGGTACACTTCCTGGTATTTCAGCCCTTTGCGCGCAGTGTTAACACCGGTCTTTAACAAATAAAAACTCTCTGCGCCATAGGCTCCGCTAATCGATTTTGTAGAAACAGTCCAAAACTGCGTATAAAGTGTGGTCTATTTTAAATTTTAAAAAAAATAATTTTTTTTTGGTTTGACAAAATTGGTCTGCATATTCCATTCAGGGCCTTGGCCTGCAGATTTCATTCAGGGCCTGTATATTTAAAAGCCTGCAGGCCCTGATAGTCAACTGACAGATTAAAGTATTGCAAACACTGCCGAAGACCCGAGTTCGATATCCATCATGGGTACACAATGTGAAGCCCATGTCTGGTGTTCCCCGCTGTGACATTGCTGGAATATTGCTAAAAGCGGCGTAAAGACAATAGTCACTCACTCACTCACTCACTCACGTCTCGTGTATTCATGCACTCTAACAGACAACACGATAATCAGACCTTCTTTGCAGTGCTAAAGTCTACACGATAACATACACTATCCCTATCAACAGCTCCGAGTTCTGAATGTTACGTTGTTCACATTTCATGATTTATACAGATTTTTTAGAGTCGGTTACATTTGTAAGACGTGATCCCCTTCTTCAGACGAGTGGATATGGGGAAGCCAACAGGTGTTCCGGGTGGGGTGTTGGGAGGAAGTACTCAACTGCAGGTGAAAACAATGCACTGGACCCTCACTTATGAGGGCGGTGTAAGGTTATATCTTCCTGTTCACACGCTACGGCAGGACGGCAGCTGTACTTCTGACGTTGTCCGATTAGACGTTGTAGCGTTGTCTTCTCTTCACAATAAAACGGGTTCCGTTAAAACCGTGTGTTCGTTCAACCCTAACTTGTGCAAGTCTCTAAGGTAATGATTTAAAATAAATGATCATTTCTACAAGAAATGTAAACGTCATTTCAGCAATTGGGCGTCCCTGTACTGTCCGATTATCTTAGGAGTGAGTGATTGGACCAGACAATCCAGTGATCAACGACATAAGCATCGATCGGCGCAATTGGGAACCGATGACACGTGTCAATCAAGTCAGCAAGCCTGACCACCCGATCATGTTAGTCGCCTCTTACGACAGTCGCCTTGTCTGGCAAGCATGAGTTGATGAAGGCCTATTCTACCCCGGAACCTCCACGAGTCAACAGCTTTGGGATATGATGACAAATTACAAATATTACAAACATTTTTGGATGAAAACAGTGACAGAAGCATTCTGTATTTTCGTGACAACTAAAAATATATAATAGTGAGTGAGTGAGTGAGTTAGATTTTACAGTCACAGTCACATCGTGACTAACTTTACTATGATAACCCCAGTATGACATATCACCGTCAAATAATCATTTCTCATTTCTTTCATTTTAACTCTACCTGCCAAAGTTATTTTGTATTTCCTTTGTCCAATAACTTGTACTGCCTAAGTATATAGTCATTACTAAACAGGTGGTGAGATATTTATCATTATTTCTACACTCCAATCTTTGCACCTGTTGGTAAAGTGACTTCTTTCTGTATATGTTATCATGGTAAATGCCGATATAAACTGCCATTGTCTTCCTTTCACTAGAAAAGCGTTTTATGCTATATGGAAAGAAAAAGCAATTTCACCAACAAATATGTGGTGAAAAAGAAAAAGTAATGTCCAACCACCCATTTTCCCGTTCTAATGTCCGACAGTGAATTGGTAGAACTGCGATCTACGTGACTGTAGTCGTGGCTGTATTGTACATACGAATGTCTCATTACCTTGTAATGCCCTTGCTAAAAGCCACCATCTTCTGTCTCAACATAGCCCCAAGTCGAACCACAATACCTCAATCTGCATCCATACTAACCAATAAAGAAGAGAACTCCGTGCCCGGCTGAACAAATTAACTGGCATTTTAACGCTGTTGCTCTTTCATTAAACGCGCCACTGCGCTAACCTAAAGCTGACCGTTGGCTTATGTCTGAAATGGTTGAAGCTACGTTTAATTTTGTTGCAACCCAGTGGCGATCGAGTTCCTTGTATAGGGAGGGGGGACATGGGGGCATGTATTTACATCTAAACTGGACTATTTGCATGCATTGTTTTGTCAGATCAAACGTCAATGCCAGGGAGGGGAAGGCGATTTGCTTTCTGTGACGGTTAGGCGGGTTCACACGCCTTCAGCGGGTCACAACACGGCCTGACAAACATGACAGGGGAACGTTAACAGTGGTCACTCATTCCGGTCGCATGTCAGTGAATTTAATTTTAAACAGAAACTTTCAATTGTGTTAGATGTTTTTCTTCTATTTACTCTTACATCATTGAATTCCTTTTGTCATTGTTACATTAAAGTAATTCTCTCTTACAGATCCGGGGCCTCATATACTGATGGACAAAAATAAAGGATCACGTGAGAGGACGAGTATTTCTGTATGTTTTCAGAAGGTTTCTTCACAAGCTTCACAAGAAACCGGGGAAATAATAATTGAACACATGTGCTTTCAAGTGATCCCTTATTTTTTCCCCTCAGTATATATTTAATACAACCCATCCCTATTACATCACCCTCTTTTCTAGATGCACATATTCTCAGCCCTTTTTCAAGCCCTGAAATTAAGAAAAACGTGTTGATTAATACTTAGCGTTTGTCCATAGAGTTACTTTCATTTACTTCATCATCATCATCATCATCATCATCATCATCATCATCATCACCCTCATCAACAACAATAACAGCAGCAGAAACAACAACAAACATAGTGCAAAAAACCCACAAATTAAAATCAAATTAATCCGCAAGGAAGGTTTTGTCAAGGTGTTCGTTTTTCAGTTTTGTACATCACCCCTGGCGGTGACTTCTCATTATGCAGGTAAAAGCCTAAATAAATCAGTGACAGTTCAACAGTTACAAGTTATGCCCTATGGTCAGTAAAACAGAAGTGTCAATATCACACATACAAGAAACAATACGATTAAAATTATATACAAATACAACCACATGGCGCCATATTTACACAAATGCTCAATGTACAGTACAGAAGATTTCGTACTCAAATACCGCTTACACATCCGAACAAACTAGATGTTGTGTTAAATGAATCCCGATAAACTGCAAAGTCGAGGTTATTGCAATCTGCAGTTTGACAGATTTACATCTTTGTTAAAGATGTCCACCAGTCGAGCTACTAGTGTCAAATTACCCACGGTAGTGTTTGGTTTCGCTTCACCCTCTTCAGCAGCTAATTATTTTCTTCGTTTCGTTTCTTTCACAATCCAATCCTTGTTTTTGGTGTTGTTTATCAACACTATCGGTTTCAATTGGAATTTGGTGAGTGCCTGACTTTAAAAATTGTCATCTAAACGTTTTTTTGAATGTTTTGATAAATAATGGCGTTTAAAAGGATTGCACAAGACAAACCCATTAACGCCCAACTGTACTTAAACGTCCAGCATCACGTGAAGATTGTACCGGATTGCACGGCAGATAACTTCAAACGACAATGAGGCGGTTAGTTATTTGTGCATGTGTTTCGGGATGTTAAATATCTCATTTGTCAGGCATGCACTTGATACATGCTAGCCTACACCTAAGACATTTTTTTTATATTCTGTGAAAACATTTCTAAAATGGATATCACTTGTAAACACCGAATGCCATACGGTGTGATAGGTTTCACAACGTCCGATGTGAAAGGGTATGTTAGCATGTGCTTACGCCGCTTTTAGAAATATTCCAGCAATATGCCAGCAATATCACCAGAAATGACCTTGACACACTGTTCCCATGTTTGGAATCGAACCCGGGTCTCCTGTGATACGAGCGAACGCATTAACCGCTAAGCTACCCCACTGCTTGGTATGTGTCTGAAGGGGAGTTGTATTCGCACGATGACGATGAAGGTGGTGGTGATTGTGGTTTCGTTGATGACAACGACTACGATGATGACGAAGATGACGACAGCAACAACGATCGTAATGAGGAGAATGAAAAGGGTGATAAATACAGTATGGTTATGATGACGACTATAGTGTTGGTAGTGTTAATGGCTTTGTCATAACGATGGTAATGCTGATGTGATAATGACAAGGAGGATAATGAGAATGGTATGTGTGTTAAAGATGTGGTTTTAATGGTGGTGATGAACGTCAAGGATGGCGGTGATGATGATGGTGATGATGATAGTGATGGTGGTGATGATGATGATGGTGATGATGATGATAGTGATGATGATGGTGATGATGATGGTGATGATGGTGGTGATGATGGTGGTGATGATGATGGTGATGATGGTGATGATGATGGTGATGTTGATGACGACGACGATGATGGTAATGATCTTAAGACTTCTGTCATACCACATTTAGATCCATTTCCGGGAAGGTGGGGTAGCTCAGTGGTTAAAGATTTCGCCCGTCACGCTCAAGACCCTTGTTTAATTCCCCACATAGATACAATGTGAGAAGCCCCTTTCCCCGCCGTGATACCGCTGGAATATTGCTAAAAGCGGCGTAAATACATACTCGCTCACATCCATTTCTAAGAATTATTCAAACAGATCACCCACAACCTCAATCAGCCGTGTGGATCTCAAACATGAAATGTTGGCTACATTATGGCGTGGTGATTGAAATACATACTGTTGATCCGCAGTGGCGTATTAATCTGCCAAAACGCGAGTTGGATGTGTTTTTGTTTTGACTGCGCTTCCCCTCGAGACGGAAACACAGAGTACATAATTGTTAGATTGCCAAGTCTGTTACTCGTCGGGAGCAAATGGCGAGAAGACAAGAGTTACCGGCCTTACATTCCTCCAAGGGGGCGTAGTGTACATTTCCAGCCAAGTTTTGCATATGGAGAGGCTTTCAGACGTAGTCTTGTGGTTTAAAAGGATGTACATCATACACGCACGTGGTTTATTGTTTTCAAAGACACACGCATGCTATTGAGGATGTCTGTTACAAAGACAGGCGCTGCCGCGTCTGCGTATGTGTATAAACACGGCTACCTCCGTGGGGGATGTCTGTGCCTTGTTATCTGTTCCAACAGAGACGGATCCTGTTAGGGTCGGGGGCAGGACAGAAGGAGGCCAGAGCGGGGGTGTTCAGTTCGTTCATGAGTGAGTGGGCATTGTTTTAAGCCGCCTTTAGCAATATTCCCGAAACGACGGGGAATCCCAAAACTGGGCTTCACACGACGTACCCAGATGGGGAACAGAACCCGGTTCTTCGGCATGATGAACGAACACTCTATCCACTGGACTATCCTATCGTCCACGTTCGAAAATAACCACAGTCATAATATATGATCTTTGGCCCAACGGAACGACATAAAACGACCTTTGTTTACAGGACACATTTTTTGGACAGCAACTTCTTGAGAGAATTTTCACGACGTTGCGGGGCTTATCCTCGCCCTCTCATCAGGTTGAGCTGAAGTGAACGGTAAGGGTTGATGAGGTTAGTGTAGCAGGGCAGTGAATGTACAGACGACAAACACACGCTACGGGTGTGAGCTATTGCCAGAGCAATCTTTATTTTCGTGGTCGATAAGTCACCCTGATTTGTCAAGTGTCTGTCAACTTGTCTGTGTGGTGACTTTGTGCAGAGTGCAGGCTATTAGACAAAGATTTTAATTTGGAGGTTTAGCTTGGCCAATCAGTTGATCACGTCATGGCTTGGGTTCGTTAAGGGCTTGAGGGACACATGACCTATTAAGCAGCCTACAGATATACATATACAGAACAGAAAACATTAAAATAATAAAATCCCTATGTACATAGTTGTGTCTGCCACATTAGGATAAGGCTTGATGAGGGGGCTAGGATAAGGCTTGATGAGGGGGCTAGGATAAGCCCCGATACGTCGTGAAAATAAACTCAAGAAGTTGCTATACATAAAATTTGTCCTGTATTACTACGCCGACGCCGAAATAATCGAGTCTGGACCGCGCAATCCAGTGATTTACATCATTCATGACCCGACCACCCCATCCCGTGTCTTGCTCCTACCAGTTACCATATAATGAGTGTAGTATAATAATGGTTTCTGCTTCTACGGCAAGCATGGGTTGCTGATGATCAATTCTACCCCCGACATTCACCGTTCAACATCAGCAGGTATGTTAACACATCGCCACAGGAAAATAGTACCTGTATTTCCGTAAAAACTACCGTCATTGTATAATTAAATAAAAGCGCCCAAGCACGTACAGCGGTACATGAAAATGAAAGTAATTTATTTCCTTGTTCAACAACCTTATCTTTGCCCGACAAATGCTCGACTTGGGTTATCGTGGAGGTGAGGGGTCACGCAGCTGAATACAAAGTGTGATATTACAAGGTCAAGGTTCACACCAATATGCCGCTCACATTTTAGAGAAGGGAGATAAAATGATGGTCCGTCTTTTCATAACCCTGAGAGCAGGAAAGAAAAATGGACTTAAGAAATATTATGCACGTGGGCAAATATGGGATATTTATTCACTGAGGTGAAAGTAAATAAAACGTGTATGCATATACTGTATTGAAGGAAAACAAATGCACTCAGTAATGCATTAATTGGTTTAATTAATTGGAAATAGTTAAACGTATTTCATATCAATGTTCACGCATCACAAACATATTTCTCATGAAATTCAATTACGACATTTTCACTCACATTGTAAGTAACGAAGTCATTTGACTCGTAAATGCAGCTACATACAGAGTCACTTCCCTTTGTTGTTGGTGCGACTGAAAATAGTGCGTTGTTTTGTCTTGTTTGTTGCCTCATCACAATTGCAGCTCTGGCGGCGGTGTGTAACACATTGAGTCTGGACCAGTAAATTTACGCATTTGGGATACGAGAGCCCTTCGCTAATATCGATAAAAACTTAGTCACCAAAACAAAAACAAACAAACAAACAAAAAACAAAAAAAAAGTGATTATTATGGACGTTTTTTTCTAATTAACACAAAAATATAAAAATGGTTATGACATAGAATAGAATAGAATCTGAGTTTACGTTTATTAGTTTACGTTATGCGATCACGTCCGCGATCATGTCTGACCCTGACGATCCAGGAAGGCGTTCCCATACGGTGTAAACAACATCTAACAAGGTGTTCCTCGAGATTGTATCAAACACCGAGGAAACTGTTCCTCAAGCTAATATCTTTTCTTCCGCATACAGATAGCTAGCCTGTTGTAAAGATAAACGGGCGAGTCGTTTACAAGAAGGCGTTAACAATTTCTAAAGCAGCAACTGCGATCTTTTCCCGTGTCTTTCGTATAGTTTCAAGGTAGTTTAAACGGGTATCCCTGTTCCGGGTGGGTCGTCATAAGGAAAGTGGGTTCTAATTCGCTGGACCTTGTTTCCTTGTCATTCTCACTGGCGAGTTTATTGTCCGTTGATGATCCGGGTTGGAAGTGATCTTCAGTAATCCATTATAGTCGCAATTAAGAGACGACTATAACGTGATCGGGTGGTTAGGGTCGCTGACTTGGTTGACACACGTCATCGCATCCCAGTTGCATAGATCGATGCTCATGCTGTTGATCACTGGATTGTCTGGTCCAGACTCGATTATCTGCAGACGGCCGCCATATAGCTGCAATAATGCTCAGTGCAGCTTTAAGCAACAAAACCAACAAACCAATCCATTGTAAATAAGAACAACAGTGCTTCGTGGGTTGTAGCCTGTCGTGGCCTCTCAAATGTCTGTGTAGTACAGAATTATTTTAAAAATTTCTGCAGAAAATTAAAACAATTATTTTTGCCGCTATCTGTTGTGATTGTGTGTGGTGTATTTGAAAACGAGTGATTGGCGTAGCGTTATTGTCTTTGTGTTCTTATGTAGGAGCGTGTGCACATACACATACACATACACACGCACGCATGTGTGCGTGCATGCCTTTCTGTGTATTTTGTTTCTTGTTTGCCTGTGCGTTCGTTCGTGTGCGTATGCGTGCGTTTGTGCTCAATGATGTTCCTTTCTGATCATTTTTCAAGTTAAAACGGACACGTTGATTTCTCAGGTTGAAGACATGATGAACACTCCATAGCACGCTACGTTTGATATGCTGCTTAATTGCCTTGGTATGGAACAACTTGAACAACATTTAATGTTACAGGGAATAGTTTTGTCACGTCACTATTTTCCTTAACTTTTGCAACGTGTGTTACTGCAACCTTACATCTACTATATATGTCAACTTGGTGACACGTGCGTATATACAACCGCGTCTGCAGGCTGAAAACCTCGTTTATCACACGTCCATGTCCGGTACCTATTCAACACTGAAATCTCGTGTTTATCCGATACATCACGTTAGTCCACCATTTTAATGAAGTGTTGATTAATGCGCTGGGTATAACATTTCCCATTTCTCAGGTGCCGGTTTTATTGCATCTCCCCTGCCCTAAAACTTATCTAAATGGCCCTTCACTTCAGAGGATGAGCCTGCTCTTATCTGTTGTCCAAGACCACATGCAGGGGGCGCTGTCAGATTTATTGGCCGCAAGGGGGCGCGCTGTGGATTGTTAATCTGACCTGTGTTATTCTGCTTGTACGTAATTACTACGTGGAGGTTAATGGGGGTTTAGTTCTACGGATAACAGACTAGGTCTCTTGTGAAACTGTTCTTCTGCAACAGTTTCACGTTACTATACCGTGTTTAACCACATACACGTCCTTTAGTGTTTCCTTCCGACCATTATGTAGCATGTCTCATAGTCCCTGAACCACATTATTGTCCCTACAATACCTAGCCCTCCCTGCAATTCTAAATCCCGAAATTTCCTCTAAATTTCCCACCCCACTGGGACTCTTCTGTCAGTTTAAATAGTTTCATTTGTGTCTATCAAAATTTTACGTATTCAGAGACTAAGCATTAGCCTGACCATTATGATGAACAAGCATTCATTGGAACCAAAAACCATCTTTCGGAGACCTGGTTCCTATTTGAGCATGATATGAAAAAAAAAACAGTCTTCATTTGCTGTTTAAATGGACACACTGTACAAAAGAGACGAGGACTCTGTTTTACGAAGCGATCTTAGCTATTTGACTGACATAAATCTATGCACAGACGTATATAGTATGCATGTACATTTATTGACGTATTTGGTTTGTGTTAAAGTATTGGACGGTGTCCTTTTGTCTCTTAGAGACATAGATCGTCTCAAAGTCCATGAGCCAGATTATTTCCCTATCTGCTAAACCTTTTGTCAATGAAACAAATCTAGTATTTCTTAGGATAAAGAAACCAAACGAGCTCATTAGGCTCTTTTTCAATTATTCCTTTCTAGCAAAACTATATTACATCAGAGATAGAGACCCAGACACTATTGGCCACCTGTTGTCTGTTGGAGACCCGGCTTCCATGGAGGCACAGAGTCTTTTGGAGACCCAGATTCAGCTCTAGGATCAGTGTATGTTCAATGTTTGGTGTCTGTGGAAGACCGTTAAGAAAATACATATACTGAGGACGTCAGTTGGAGACCAGATATCTTACTCCTAGGTCAAAACTCAAAAGATCAAGCTTAAACAGCATGTATTATGATACACCCAGCCTTATCACCCTCATTGCATATCTTGACCATGTTGAACAACGTCCATTAGACCAGGGGTCAATACTAGTCTATAGAATACACGTGGTCTAAGTCCCAGCAGAGACCATACAATAGACTATTATATGGTCTCTGGTTCCAGCGCCAGTTTCAGATGCCGTTGTACAAAGCAATCTTAGAGCTACGATCGTAATTAGTCTGTGTTTAAGTAAGGGAGTTGCGTTCACTTTATTCCTAAGATGGCTTTGTACAACAGCATCCTGCGTCGCCGAGAGCTGGCCAGGGCCCCGTTTCACAAATGGATCGCATCGTTGCGACTGTCGTAAGTCTATGTTCGAAAGTGATCACCTTAGCGATACAATCGCTTTGCGAAATGGGGACCTGGTATCTGCTTGAGATAACACATTTGCTGGCATTTTTTTCAACAAATACGGTATATTTTCGCCACGTACACAGGTATTTGACCAAAACCAACGCAGGCTGTTTTATTAGTATGTGACCACACATTCACCATTTACTTACTGATATACACTCAGCATGAGAATGTATATTCTTTTAAACAGTTGGCGTAGTGCGACGAATGGGGGACTTAATGTGGCCCTCCTTGGCTGTTTCTGTAACCTACAATGGCACAAAGAGGATATTTCCATAAAACCGGAGGTTATTGTCGTAGAAAGGTGTTATTTTCAAACTGAAACCCATCTAAAATCTTTTATAGAGCCACACTGAAATAACTTCCAGCCCTCAATATTGTTGGGGCGTTTTCACCTTTGTAAAATAACAAAAACATCTCGCCCCTCTCCCTTCACCTGTATGGAGTGATGGAACTTCAACATGGTTTGTGATGACCCCGAGCAGTAGATGTCCTTAGGGAAGTAGGGTTTGTAGCATCACAGATTGTCAACGTTTTCAACGACGTAGTTGTAGACGACAATGTCGATTTTTCTGCGATGTTTTCCCATGACCCTGCGTGACTTCTGTCTATTTGTGTTATTGGGGTTCTTTTCAGTATGAGGATATACCCCCAAAATGACGATGAATGACATGTAATGTGACGAGGAAGAAGAAGAGGTATATGAACACCCACAGAGGAAAGTGCACAAAGATATAAATATAGTTTGCTTTAAAGTTATAAAGTATCCACCTACAGAGGACAATGCCCATACACACAGGACAATGCCCAAAGGTATATATATATATATATATATATATATATATATATATATATATATATATATATATATATATATATATATATATATATATATATATATATATATATATATATATATATATATATACTAGGTATAAAGTGTACAAAGTCTCCACACATTCAGGAGGACAATGCGGTATATGCACTGGTCATAAAGTTATATAAGTCTCAAATATACAAAGTCCCAGGAATAATTCTAGTCCAGCGAGGGGGCGCAGTTTTGTTCGCGTGAACAATTTGTAATTTGTGGCTGGGGGTGTGGTGGGGGTGGGGGTGGGGGTGGGGGTGGGGGTGGGGGTGGGGAATGTTACATCCCACACATCATCAACACATGTTTAGCATGCATTTGCCCATGTTGGATAAAGTATAGATATGTGGCTTTACACAGCTTCGATGTCTCGACATTCGGATTCCGGACGGGTCCCCAGCGACGCCATGCGCTTTGCTAAATGGTCAGATTGGCAAACAAACAATCAACCGTAGGAACGAACAAAAAGTGAAGACAGGTTTGAAAAAGGCGTTAGACACAGAAAAACAAGATGTTTTGACTTTGTAATGAAAGGTATGTTGATGGACACAAGATTTATGTCACGTGACACAATTGTCAGACTGCTCTTGACCGCCATAAATCAAAATGGCGGCTACTTTCAAAGAGTTGCGTTTCCATGGTTTCATGCTTCCCGCAAATTACGTTTAAGAACGCGCGGTTTGAGGAATTCGAAAAACTCACGCTTTTAACAACACTTCACATCAAAGTAATCGTATGGTTTTGAATATGAAATCAAGAATGATTAAACGAATTTCGAATTCAAACAAATAAACTAGATTTAAAATGCTAACAGCAAAGAAGGAGAGACTAACATTTGCATGATACATGGCTGAAAAAAACCCACGTGCATACGGTGACAATATTATATTGAAGTGCAAAATCGAAAATGTCTCAACTTCTATTTTGGTTGTGGTTTTATGTTTATTTTCTAAGTTACCTGAAAAAAGAGGTTCAAACAAAAATATGGTTTAAATAAGCCCATGTTTCCAAACATTCCAAAATTGTCTTTGTGAAATTACGGCACACCCATGTGAAAAAATAATGTTTTGAACACGTAATCTCCATGAATAACACTAACGCATCTGACACGTTTCTGACGAACAGCGTCCAGCTGTCATAAACACAGTTTAGAGAGAAGGTAACGGTTTTACGTCTCCAGTGCACGCTTGAGATAACACTTAACTTTAAGTAGTGGGAGATTATTATGTTTGATTTACGTTGCATATTTTACACAAAGACTGAATATACACTCAGAAGTACTCCCGTGAAAATAAATATGTGTAAACATTGTCTCAGTTATCATGAACGCCTTCCTTTGATTTCCGAGGCCATTGGTGTAAATATGGACGCTGTCCTTAATGTAGGGTTCTCCCAATCTGAACTTGAAGAGGTTGAAGAAATCTATCCATGCAGCTAAATATTTGTAAACAAGAGTTGCTGAAGTATATTGTCTGTCCATCTCGGAAAGAGAGGTTTATGGTGATGGATAACACGCGCTGGCGACGAGAGTTGGACGAGACTGGATTTTGAAGACGAGATGGCCACAGCAAAGATTAATTTTGTTTATAAACCTAAAATTTCTTATCACTGTACGTGGAGATAGTTCCTTCTCCAAATTTGTCTTTCTAGGATGTAATGACATTATATCGTCTGCTGGAGATAAAGGGGGGCGTGGTCAGACGAGAACAATCGTTAAGGCGGGAGGGACAGACATATCGTCTGCTTCTAGCGACTTCAGTGGATGGCGACATGGAGTTCATTTGTTGAGGAATGTGTGGTATCCATTTTAGGGTTAATTTACGAGGGTCTTTAAATTTCTTGAAACAAAATACCCAAAATTTCAGAAAACAGATGACAGAAAGAGATCAAATGTACCAGACGTCTCATTGACATCTGACAACTGCCCTGAAAAAGTTTAGCTGTCTTGTTCATAAAACGACATGAGACCAAATGAAAAGAAAAACCAAACCATGAAATCCTCTGAAATGATAAAATAAACAGATACAATGAAAAAAATGTTTAAAAAAACCTCATTATAAAGACACTCGTGCTGTTGAGCTCGATAAGCCTTGACACTTAAAACCACGTGGCCTGAGAAACGATGCACCGTGTGCTGGGCCATAAAGCAAGGTCATTGAGACTTCCAGATGATTGTTCAATCCTCTTCAGACAAAGTGTCCCAAACATGAAAGAGAAAGAATACCCTTATCTGTCCTTGGATCTCGCCAAGGATATCGATTCAGCTGTTCGTCTTAGTTATTGCCTCCCTTTGTTTTACATTACGGCTTCAACGAGACGCTAAACCGCGGGGTAATGTCAAAAACAGGAATGTTTACTACCCTGTCGTTTCGGTAGAAGATCCATTATTTTGTAGTTACCAGACAGATGAGATAGTCAGGGAATACATCTTCATTTATCCAGCAGGGGGCCGGGTTAGTAGGAGTGGGTTCCGTTCCGTTTCGTTACCGTTTCAGACTTTATCGCACATTGTCTTGAAGAAGGACATTGTTACCATCGGTTCCATATCACAAACACATGCGTCGGTCTACCAAGGGATTTGCGTTGACAAATTTTCAAAATACATAAAATATTAAAGAGGTAAATTAAGAATTACATTAAAAGGTATTTTCATATCGAATTTCGCATATTTCTGTCATCTAAATGGTCTGACAGTTTACAATGTGCGAGTAATCAAATTATCAAACTAGGTTCCGTCTACTTACATTTGTTTTGACTGACATTTCACACCATGTTGACAATCGTTGCCATCAAAATTGATTGTTTCTGTTGTTTAAAGCCAAACTCAACATTATTCTAGCTTAATGACGGCCGTTGGTTAATGATCTGGACCAGACAATCCAGTGATTGGCATCAAGGACATCGATCTACGAAATTAGGTTACGATGACATGCTTCAGTCAAGTCAGAGAGTCTCATAATCTGAACCATTCGTAACTACTCGCCTCTTGCCGTAACCTGGAAGAAGGCCATACGGCTTTCCGGAATGACCCGAGTAGTTACGAATGAATCTGAACGTCATAGTCGCCTCTTACGACACTTCTTCCCCTTATTTTATCGGGACCCATCGAAACTGAATGAAATTCCTTCAACCCTAAAAACAACCAAATGCATATATTTCTGTGTACCTTACAGGCACTGACACAAAAGAGCAAGTGTACAAGATGCATGTTTATGTTTCCCCCGTAATTAAGTGCACGGTCAGGTAGCCTAGTGGTTAAGCCGTTTTTTTCCCACATAGGTACAGTGTCTGGTGCCCATATCTTGTTTCTGCTGGAAACTGCTCGAACATTAAAAGCGGCGTAAACTGATACTCACTCAGTTTCAGGTAATGAAGGGTCTAGCCTCCCATATATCGTATCAAACACTTTGACCCTCAAACACTCTCAGAAATCTTTTCAGAGAACATGCATGAGCAGAAAAAATCCTTCTAATAAACCAGACCCATGCCGATACCCATAATAATAATTCTCGACAGGAAGATAGTATCATTTATGGACGCCAGTCTTTTATAGAGACAAGGTGTCCTTATTATTCATATAATCTAGAAATTAGATTTATAGTATAAAATATTGCCTAATGAGAGACTTAAATAAGTCTAACTAGACCCATGTAGTCTTTGACATCCGATACCCGAGTACCTTCAAACGATCTGCAAGCACAAAGCGTATCTCATTATTGCTCTGTCCTCTGTTGTTGACAACGAGGAACACGGATTATTCTTCTTTAAGTAATGTCAGGAATCTAGTCTAGAACGCGAACCAGACACAAGATAACAACGCGTGCCTTGGTAATTAATTATCCTTGGTGCATATTGTGAAATTGCTTATCAAGGCAAGATGCGATAAAGGATGGATGGTTTCATCGCAGAAAGATGGCTGTGATATAATGTTTTTTCTTCCTACAGACGTCTGTTATCCAACATCATCGACAGATAAGCTGGTTACGGCAATGGCGTCCTTCGTCAAGTGCCGTACCGGACAACCGACGATCCTGCAAATCTGATTGGTCGATGAGTTATCACTTGTTAAAATGGCGAGTAGTAAAGCAAAGTGGAGGCTGTCTTGTTGCGAAGAAGCCGGAGTGTTTCTGTGTTTTATCAGTAATAAAATTGATGGTGCCGCTACCAAGGCCACATGGTCAAATGTTGTTATCTTTGTAGCACGTGCAGAAGGATGAAAACGAGGGCTGGGAGATAACCTCCCCGACTTATCCCAGTTTTATCTGTGCTGTGCGCAGCGCCGTGTCAGAAAATATCACAGAGCCAAGGAGATGTCGAAACTGTAAGATCATTATGTGCATGCGCTATCGTGGTCATTTCAACACAAATATGGAACCCCTGTGGTTTAAATTATTTACCAAAAGCATACGAAGGATTTAACAACAGTTTGGTCGAGGGTTTATGATGACGAATTTCAAAGCGAATGCCAAACCAGTGCACCGATTTTCTGTTTATGTTCGGAGATCATAGGGTTTAACATTCCTTGTTTCAACCTACCGCAGTTAACGTTTACTGTGAACAGCAAATACGGGAGATCAGAAATATCACTGATATTATTCAGGTAATAGTAGAAGTCGTGTTGGAGCCAACATCCTTTCATGTTATAACCAAAAGGATATAATACACTATACAAGCAGAATTTACAGCAGAGGACAGCTGGAGAAAGAGAATTGTATGCATATCCAGCTAGGCTCTATGGTGAAGCATTACAGTGCTAATAAACACGATATGCGTGATCTCATTCAAACATAAATTTCGCATTCAGAATAAATGTTGATTACATTTGCTTGTTGTTATAACCCTGCTCGTATAGACTAGTTTTCCCGGTGCGGTGAGGTACGTTAAATCACTTAATAACATTGCTTGAAGATTGGCTAATATTCAGTTTGATAATCTGAAAATATGCATTCATGAATGTTTGATGGTGGCTTATAACGGAACAAGTAAGATATTTTTATTTGTCGGTGAGTCCTCGACGATATCAAATGATTAGTGATATCAAAGTTTCGGGTTTTACCCTAGTTTGCACTTTTTAGGTATTGTTTTGAGCGTTGTAATGGCGTTTGCCACTTTTTTGCCCAGTGCAGTTTCAAAAGAATATTATCCGGATGCTCATATGATGTTTTCCAAGTTACACTAGAGGAAATATCATAGAGTTGGTTCGAACCTCATCCTGGTTATCTCTATTGTTTTCTGTGGTTTGTCAGCTCCATGTCTTAAATCATTTTAAGTCGTTATTACTGTTCTAAGTCCAACAATGACCTGGAAGGCCTAACAGTTAAGAATTAATTGTTTGTTCTGGGCTTCAGCTGGATTTGTTTTGTGGATAATCTTCTCATTTATTTATAGCTACACTGTATATTCAAGGCAAGGCAAAGGCAAGGCAAGGAACAGTGGCAATATACTAAATTTATATACTACAGACATATTTCATGGATTAAATATCAATCTGTCGTCAGCCCTTTTATAGGACACACACATCTATAAGGCTGCATAAAATAAATTAAATGTTTCTCGGGAACATTGTTTTTCAGAATTGACGAAGGCGGTCGGACGTAAAAAAAGTGACGAGGGAGGAACGCAGTTTTATGTATTTATTTATGTTTTTGCCCAGAATTACAGCTGGGAAGTTAAGCACGTGTTAATGAGATTCAGTCACATTCGTTCTTACAGGCACTCATTCTTGTAGTGGACAAATAGATGATCGGGGCGCGGTCAAGTGAAACTTATCTTTTTCAAAAGGCAATAAGAAATTGTTACGCGCACAAATAAAAGTGACGCACCCATGCCCAAGAAACATTTCACTTAGCCCAAGACGTCAAAACAACCTCTCTGTGTTGAGTCCGCCATAGTGCTGTAGCTATATTTTCTGACATTTAGTGCCATTGTCATTCCCGTGCAATGTCTTGACCGTCACAATGGACATAATGTCCAAATTTATTTCTGTCCAGTAAGGTAATGGAACGAAAGCTTTGTGTACAATAAATTTTGAAATTATAACGTATAGAGAACATACACATTTGTGATCTAAGATTGCCATTCACTTATGCTGTCCGAAATGGATGTTGTCGCGAAGGCTAGTGGTTGAAGCCTACGTCACGCCAAAGACCTGGGTTCGATTCCCAACATGGGTACAATGTATGAAGTCCAATTATGGTGTCCCCGCTCTTGATATTGATAATTAATGCTAAAAGCTTCGTGAAAACCAACTCATTCACTATTGACAACATAAGTGCGTGATTTACGTCGGATCGGCATTACTTCAGCCATATGCGCAATAGAAATACGCAATATGCAATAGATATAAGACAAATCCCCCCACCCCCCAAAGAATAAATAAATAAATAAATAAATAAATAAATAAATAAATAAATAAATAAATAAATAAATAACAAGAGACACTAAATTTATTCAAAAAGAAGAAATGTTAACTATTTTAAAAAGCAAATGAATATGCAACGCAAAATGTTTTCTTCCAAATATGAATCTGAACCTTTTTCTCACAAGACTTACATCGTGGGAAAGTGATTTTACCACGCTTGTCCATAGCTCCTTAATCTGTCAGTGATTACAACCAATTTGTGCTAATATAGCTGAACCATACTCACAGCCTCACTTGGAATCTGCGAATCGCAGAACTCTTTAAGCGCCATGGGAGTCGAGGGGTCACATGACATAATTTCGGAGGTCAGGAAGAAAGTAGTTCTGTATGGGCGGGTAAGGAGAGTTAATGACTCTGAAAACAGACAGAAATATTTTTTTCATACATGACATGGAAGCAGTTTAAATCTCCCAGGCGGCAGAACAGTTAGGATTAATGTAATGAACATCTGAAAAGAGCCGGGGAAATTGTTTAAAAGTATCCCCTGGAAGCTGCTGCTACGCTGTGACGTCACCCAAATGCAGGAAGTTATATCGTAGGAATCCACACCTGTACGAAACCGTCCCACAATTCCGTGTTAGCGGATGTCCGGCGCGGCATGCGCATCTGCTCCGTGTCTGTTTATGTTGTGAGGTTCTCACGGCTACTTACAGAGAGAAGTGTAAAGTGATTAAGCGCTTGATTCACAGACGGTGTGGATTTTATATCTTACAATCAGCATATTACAGAATTGGTTACAGATGTACGGTGACTGTATTCTGGGAAAAAAATCTGGCGTTTGTGAGACCTTGACAACCCGAAGAACTTAGGGATACAAATTGTTTCAGATTTGAGAGCGCCCTTTTTGACATGATCGGATATTAAAGTGCACTTCAATTGTATATCGAAAGATGATATTTAGCTTAGCAATTTTTGAAACACCTACAAAAACAGACAGATGACGTTAATTTTTAGAGCTATGTCGTTCTTGCGATACAATAAAGTGTTCGGTGAATTGATAACGTTTTGATTAATCAATGTTAATATCTAAAATCACGCTTACTGGTGTCTTAAAAATTGGTTCTCGAGATCATCAGGCCGAGGCAAAATATCAAAACTCATTGCTGTTCATTGAACAGTAATTTTGTAAAATGTTGTTTTAAGCCCCAGTCAGATAGAACGGCTTCGAGTCATAACCTAACATGTATCTAGAAAACAACTGGTCAAACTTATGAGCATCTGTGTCATATTACACATTTTGACCATCCACTTGTCATGCTCTTACGACAAGCATCGGATCCTATGGGTAATTTCCGAGCCTGAAATCCAAGTGGGTTACAATATTAAACAGTGTTTCTCGCAGTTGACGAATGTATTTTATACATGTGGATCAGATAAGGCACTAAGCGAGTATGCTTAGATGATGGATATGTGAATATTGATTGAAATTATGAATATTAAAACGATTGGTACTGGTGGGTGTAATTTTGGAGAGTACGAAAACTGAATACAGGGAAAAGAATAGTGAATGAATTGGTAAATGATTATTGGAGAAATATATTAGAACAGGCCATATCAATCAAGTAAATTTGTTCGTTTGTTTGTTTGTCAACATGGTAATTTGTGCAAATAATAATTAATAATAATCTACTGAGTACTGTATTTCAGTACATTCGTTAGCAAACCGATAATTACCCTTGCTCCGTGGCTATTCTGAAATTGGATGCGTAGAAATTTTATCTTTTAGAGAGGCAAGTGAAGATACGTCTAACGTACGATATATATTGTTTTATACATTACCTTGGTGGTTTGAGCAAGTCCAACTTATCACATAATGATAATATATACTTTCTTGGCTATGGTTCATATGTATACTCCCAAGGGAGTTGAGATTGATAATAACGTTATACCATGGAGATTGACATCCAGAGGGAAAATACCACCGCCTTGAGCAAGCACTAGTTGCGTGGATATGTGTATAAATATCCTTATAAATAATAATGAATGAATAGAAGACATAATCTAGAAAGATGCCTCATCAAACATCCCTAAGCTGATAACTAATACAGAGAAAGTGGGTGGAAAGATGAGACAACAGAGGAAGACAGACGAGAAGAGCGAGGACATGAGAACCTATAACCTTGCAACACGCCCCCATCATAGGTATCCCCTCCCCTTGGTGCTACTCTCCCAAGAGCGTCTGAAGCGGGGGCGTACGGTCGGTCGTGAGTCACCCCTAGCATTCAGCTACCCACAAATACAGCATCACGTAACGCTGAGACTATGCACGCAATGCAAGGAAGCCATTACCTCAAGCTCAGGTCTCGCGAGATCTTCAGTCTTCTATTTATAGATGCATTACGTGCAGACAGGTAAAGGTCCTCGCTAAACAGTATTAGCCACCACTGATACGTTGCAGACCAGGGTTAATCAAGCAACGATAGAGAATGCTGACTGTGCTATGCAGTCAAATATCGCATATTTTACACATTCTATTGCTGTGGAACGCCCTTGGTCGGCTTGGGAGAGAACGCATTACCTCTTGGTTTACGAGACACTATATAGATACAGCCAAGCAATATGATATTGTCTGCCGCTAGAGGGCACTGTGTGGTACGTGGGATTCCTTATGTCTCCTTGACGTTTCCCTTTCCATAACCCGAACTTGTCCCGGAATTACAAAACTGTCAATTTGTATATCTGTCTGTCTGTCTGTCTTCGGTCCGTGATTCGCAAGGTGGCTTATAAATTGAGGATAAGTCTCTATCGTCAAGCTTAATGCCTGGGTTTATTCTGTCTCACAGTCCCTGAACCAGATTATTTTTCCATGCTGCCACTGTAAGGTATATATTCGTGAGGATCACGGTTAGAACTGATCTTCAGCAACTCACACTTGTAAGATCCGACTAACGGAATCAGATGGTCTGGCTCGCTGACTTGGTTGACACATGCGCAGATCCATCCTCATGATTGTTGGTAACTGGACTATCGTCTCCACACTCGATTAATTTTAGACCACATTACTGCAATATTGTTAAACGTTGCGTTAGCAACAAACAAATAAGCAAATAAATAAGCAGTACGCCGTCTTCGGCTTTAGGAGTAGTCTGTCGTACAGACCCTGAAGTATATATATCCAAGAAAGCCCACGCAAGTCTAGAAAATGTGGAAAGTCTAGATTTCCGTAGCGTCAGGAAGATGAAAATGAAGAAAGTCCCGGGGCTCCATTTCATTATATTATTTTTTTTTCACTATGAACGTTTTTTCAGTAAAATATGTTCATTTCAGAGACTAGCTGTTAGTCTACGTTATGAGCGGACCACTATGCTACTCCAACGCCCCAACAACAAACAAGAGCATAAAGCTAGTTCTTTGTAAATGTGCTCAAAGAAATCTAAATCAAAAATGCATTTCACATAGCAAGAAACGACATGTGTTTGTGGAGTAACATACAACAATACAGGAATAATTCACCATGTAACTTGATAGTCATTATCGTTGAATTTAGAATGCCAAAGGATATACACAACTGATCTCAAGGACCAAAGGATGGATTTCCGCATTGATAACACTGTATTCGTCTTCTTTTCCACATTTCGCGGCATTTCGTAAAGCAATAATATTGAGATTGACGGAAGATTAGTAATTTATCAATTTAAGTGTCAAGGATTATATACGGCAGATTGACGTTTATTTATTGGGTAATCGAAAAACTGGAGCGGTACTAAAAACTGAGACAGATTACAGATTTCGTTCCCCTTGTTCCCTCCGTTGCCATTTTCATGTGGGGAAGATTTTTGTTGACGAACTTCTTGACATTAAACCTGTACCACATGTTTTCAAACAGCACTAAATTTCATTTGGACGCCGAAAAGATAAAGCACGACTCCCATTCCTTCAAACATTCGAACAACGCACACGCGATAACACAAACATGTTGGTTTCCTACAAAATACGGATTGATGTCTTGACGTGAAAAACGAACAGTGTCCGTACTTGGGTTATATCAGTTGTAATTAACATGACCGTATTCCTTACCTCATTCAGCGTTTGGTGTTAAGCACGTGGTGGTTTCTGACACTTTGGAGTATAAATATAGTTAGTTCACAGCGGACAAAATGGGTTTTGGTTCGCTGATAAGAATATCTAAACATATTCACGTAAGTGGGGATGATGGCAGCTACAGGGGTTCCATCCTTGCCAGACACACCTGCTCGGGGTTTGGCGTGCGAATTCCTGACCTCGGTGACCGAAACGACACCGAAGTCTGTCGAAGTCGTAAAACGCAGTTCGCACGTTTACGAACTTTGTAACAAAATTTCCTGGTGACACGATGTGTGAGTGTACGTTTACGCCGCTTTTAGCAATGTTCCAGCAACAGCACTGCTGGGTTTCACCATTGGGCTTCACACATTGTAACCCTGTGGGGAATCGAACCCGGATCTTCAGCACAACGATCGAACGCTTTAACTACTAGGCTCCACCGCCCCCACTACAGTAAAGACTTCTGTCAAAACTTTCCAGGGATCTGCTCTTTAAAATCGAAATTATCCTTCAGTCCGGCAATTGTTTATGATACTGTGAGTGAGTGAGTTTATTTTTAGGCTGCTTTTATCAATATTTCATCAATAGCACAACGGATGACACCAGAAATGTGCTTCACACACTGGACCCATATGGGAAATGGAACACATGCACAAGACACATATGCATTTCACATGTAAATGAGGCATATGATAACAATTCTCAGATTCCATGTATATTTGTATAATGACATGGAAACGATAGGGAGACTATGGCTATACACAAAATTCATTCAAAACTGTAAATATGACAACATGTTTTGTGTTTTGGGGCATGTTTCTGAAAACTGTTAAAATGTGTTCATTAGTACAGACTTAAGGATTGTTTGTAGAAATGATTGCTACACTTTACATAGGATATTACATGGTGTTGCTCATTATTTAAGACATTATACATTTCACAGAGAAGTTGATCTACGCTATGGGTGTTGCGGGTTTTATCCATTTACCAGATTCAGTTCGGGGTCTATGACAGCTATAGGTTTAGACAAAGGCCGCTGTACCTACCATTCAACGTAGTGCCATATGATATGTAGAGACAGATCCCAGTCAGAGAGGAATCCACGAGCTACATGAATAATGATCAGCATTAACTACTTCCGGTGTGATGACAACCCAACTTAGCGCATCTAATCTGGAATTCCTTGCAATAACTAGTTTTGACAAACGGTGGATGTATGGCCGGCGCAATCATTACGTCTGTCTCAACGATTTGATGCCTGGCTGTCGGCAGGTGGCGGAATACCCGCTTGCCTTGACGAGGACTGGTTCTAGTTCCCTCACAGACAGGACATTGGCTCTGACATCTAGGCTCAGTAGACTTGGGAATGGATCCAACTGGGTGAAATGTTAGCACAAAATGTGCCCATGTGCATTTTCAAAATTGGAGTGATTGAGTCAGTTGGTAGGGGAGGGAGTTAAGTTGTGTTTGAATAGACTTGTTTACCGGTATTTTTCAACAGTGACCATTTTAATAACGCCTTCATCCCAGGTGTTCTGCTTTTCTAAATGCCCTGTGCAGGATACCTTGATACATTTTGCTACTGTTACTGTTACTACTACTGCTAGTACTGCTTCTTCTTCTTCATCATCTTCTTCTTCATCTTCTTCCTCTTCTATGTGAATCATATATCGTCAAAATGTTTCAAAGTCTGCGATGTCGTTTGACGTATGCTAAAATAACAGTCAAAACATTTTCTACTTTTATTTGTTTTGTTTTTTTCAAAACATATTCTTTATATTATTAAATTGGCCGTTTGGCTACACGACTATTCAGTGAAATATTCCCTTGTTTGTGATGAATGACGATGGTCTCCTGGCTATACACTTCAGAACTAGTATAGACATCTAATCTTCCAAATGAACATAATTCAAAGGAAAAGACTGTTCATATTAAGAATTATGAAATATAATGAAAAGGACCCCAGAAACTTTCTTCATTTTCAGAAACCGATTTGCAACAGTCTAGACTTGAATGAGTTTCCATGGATATATTTGTTTCAGTTTCTGTACGGCGATCTAAGACAAGGATTACTAATCCGAGTCCCAATCCCAATCATGTACTTTGGTATAATAGTATGAAAAAGAACTGATGAAACATCTTACAACCTCTCAGATACCTCCCCACTCCTCAATAAGAAAGAGGGACGGGGGAATGATTGCGAAGGGCTGACAAATACCATCTGCTCTGGCAACGATGCTGTAGGACGTGTCGAGGGGAGTCGCCGTATGTGGTAACTTACGATCGCTTGTAGGCGAAAAAAGTCGCCCTGTGCTGCTACATCTACGTGAAAGATAGGATCAGGTTGATCTCGGGGCTGTGTTTGCAAACACTGTCAAAACAGATAAAAGGAAAGAAAGCTTGTCTTTAAAAATTGTTGGGAAATGTGAGCATTGCAACAATCTGATTAGACAGAGAGAGTTCTTTGCTCATCAAATGACGCGGAAGATGATATCATGCGCATGACTGACTTTGCCATGACTGGCTAAGTTCTTCATGACAACATGACTGCTTCAATCAAGTAAAATTGCATCATTACATACGCAGTATATATCATACGAGTATGTTAAATCAAATTCGCGTCTCTTTGGAAAGACTTCTCAATTGTTTATTATTTATTGATATATTTCATTAATTAATGTTAACGCCCAAGGTCTTGTTGCCATGTTGGTCACGTGACATTTCAGACATCTGGTTCCCACACTGTCTAAGTCGAAGCCTCGTTCTGGACATTTCCCATCTGTCTGGCCATGTCGTGAGATGTCGTCATATGGCGCGAAAACATTCAACATCACTCCCGTCTGTCAGTGATCTAGTATTTTATCTGATTAACTCAGTGGGGCGGGGGAACTGTGGGTGTGATATCGGATTTGTTTACATACCATCATATGACTGTTATCTCGCGGAAAGTGCAGATTGAGCGCAGAAAGATTTCCTTTCGATAAAATAACTCTGACCTTAATTGAAATTTGTTTTGAAAAGTCAGAAGGATAGTTTCTGGTTTTATAAAGATGAAGAAAGAAGACATTCTTACTTGCGGTTTGTGGTGTGTGCAAAAGGGGAGGGGGAGGGGGAGAGGAGTAGTGTGTGGGGTGGTTTGGTTGGTGGTTGGGTGATCAGTGACATACAAATACAATAGTATGAGTGAGTTTAATTTTCCGCCGCACTCAGCAGTATTTCAGCGGTCTGTAAATAATCGAGTCAGGGTCAGAAAATCCAGTGATCAACAACATGGGCATCGATCTACACAACTGGGATACGATGACATGTGTCAGCCAAGTTAAGTCCAATAGCCTGACCACCTGATCCGTTATAGTCGCCTCTTACGACAAGCATGGTTTACTGAAGATCAATTCTTAGCAGGATCTTCACGAGTCACAAGGGTTTGAAACGATCATTCCACATTATGATAGTATTAGTAATCAACTGATTTCATGATACACGAAAGCTTTTAGTCTGTCATACAGGCCCTGAAGCAAATAATATATCCAAGAAAGCCCATCCAAGTCTAGAAAATGTGGCAAATCTAGATTTCTACAGATTTTCAGCTTGAAAAATGAAGAAAGTCTCAAGGCTCCATTTTATTATATTTTGTTTTTTTGTTCCCCGTGAGCTTTTTTCTGTAAAATACGTTCATTTCAGAGATTAGGTGTTAATCTAGAAGGCTCCCTCAAGATTCAGAACTGTAGTTTGTTGTTCGTTGCTTGCCGCTGCATTCAGCAATTTTCCAGTTCAACGGTCACTAAATAATCAAGTCTGACTGGGCAATCAGGTGATTGACAGTTGTGATACTATAACATGCCCTCAGTCTCTGAATATATACAATTTGGATAAACACGAACAATTCCTATTAAGTTGAAAAGGATCCCCATTGAAAAGGAAGATTCAGAACGTGGAGATATATAGACATGCTCATTTAGGGCTGTAGCGTTGCAGATAGGGCCGGGAATGGGGATAATAATATGATTCAGGGACTGTGAGACGGATGAGATGATATGCATCAACCAAGTCAGCGAGCCTGACCACCCGATCCCGTTAGTTCCCGTCTCACAAGCATGGGGTGCTGAAGATCAGTCCTCACCCGGATTGTCCCGTGTCTCCGAACTGAAAAGGAGATGAGTGTGCATAGGATGGTAGATCTTAATAAAGTACTAGTATGTGGACTGATGAGGAAGTTTTGCTAATGTAACAACAGAGAGGCCGTAAGAAAGATTTCCAATGACCCGGAAAGTTTCCTTAATAACAAGTGTCCAAACTGACGAGGTGTCATATGTAATGAAGGTATAGTGCCGACAGTAGAAATCAGGCTAATTGTTTTCAGTGTTCAGTGTTCAGTTTTTCATGAATAAATTCATTCATTCATTCATTCATTCTGTCAAATCATACATGCATGCAACTCTATGCATGAGTGCTTCTTGGAAATATTGAGAAAAAAATTCATTCACCTTATTCCATCTCATGTTCAACAGAAGTATGAACAGTTCGAAGTATGAACGCCGTTGATCCGGCACCCCCTCCTCCGGCACCCCATCCTTCCGGACGCACATATTTGGGAAGGCCTATAGTTAGAGTGAAATGTCCATTTACAGAGATTCGTTAATGCAAAAATTCATTAACCCAGACGAATCTTCTTGGGCCCGATCTGATCAATGAACGTTCACCATATATAACCAATCACTCAGGTCAATCATGTGCTTTCAAAACTCACAAAACTCTTATGCTCATCGCTGTGTATAATTATTCAACTCACGTTATATAATTGCTATTATTGATACTAATATCTTTCATTCCTTATCAATAATATTTAATTTAGAATATTTTGTTTTATCTTAACTCTATTGCTACTTTTCTCAAATGGAATATTTTTGTATCATGAAAATAAATTATTTTCCGTATGCTATTATATATCGGACTTTGTGCAATACATGTACATACACTGTTTTAACAAAATGGTGGCGGTGGTGGTGGTTGGGGGACGAAATAACATATTGACTCTGTGACGCTAATATTACCCCTTTGATCATTTTGATCAAAGCGGGGAATTCCCATATAATGGAATCAAGGAAACCAAAACTCGGTTAGAATTGTTATGAACAAACACGTGCCTTTATAAAGGAATTTTCAGTCTGTGCTGACGCGACAGGTGCGAGTGGATCTCGCTCAACTTCACAAATCCACCCGTGATTACCAGCTGTCGCGCGCGCGTACAGTTATGGACGCGAGTACCTCTGTAATAATCAAAGTCATAGTTCTAAACGAAACAAAACATTTCTCATTTGCCGCTATCTCGTCCGCTCCGGCGCTGACGGAGAGCAACCATTTATCACCTACCAGCATCTAGTTAATGAATGAACCTACGCGTCCTTTATGAACGAGCAGCCATGACTAAGGTCTAACCAGCAGCTGAATTGAGCATGAACAATGGACTCGACGCCGCTCGCTATCAAATAGCGGTACCTCGCCTAATCTTGCAATCTTCAAACGGTCCCGTATCGGACGCGATTTCAAGATGACCCGACTTTCTTTGTTGCGAGTGACTTACCGTACTTTGATAAAGGAAATCAGGAAGCGTCGCACACGCGCATGTGATAGGGCGGGGATATAACGTATAGAATATTTGTTGTGTCAGACAAGGAGGCACTCTACAACCGCGTCTATTAGAAAGTGGTTTGCGTGGGAGCGACGAAAATATTCCGGAACTTGAGGCTATTTTATACATCTCGTTAGAAACGATTACCACGTGGCTTGAAATACATCTCGACAAAACCTGCATAATGAGCTGCATTTATCATTTTTAGAATATTTTGGTGATTTTTTAAAAAAAACACGATTTTATTCTCGGAAGATGGTGTAAAAACAAACGTCAGTCCACAAAGCTACCTTGGATTTACGGTATGTGGTATGAATGACTGAGTAGTTAAGATGACATGAACGAGATTATGTGTGTCTTTCCCTTTTCCCTTCGTAGACTGAGTGGTAACTAACATACACAGCATATACTAGTGTATATACTAGTGTGTTAGACAAGGGACACAGCCTTAAATGTACATATATATTTCAAGAAACGTTAATAGTGAATACAGATATTATTCAAAATGCAGTTCCCACATATTATGAATGTAAACATATAAGGCTATTATTTTGGTAGATATTCTCCTATAAAAATAAACTGATGAACAAAACAAAGTGCACATATTCAATTTGGAAACAATTACAACCGTTTACAAAACACGAGTGACACCACTCGCCGAAACATGGTAAATCTAACACCCGAAACAAAACTAAGATAACGATATTAAATAGTTCATCTTGGATTAAGAATTTCTCTTTTCTGTCATTTTAACCACCATCTAACCCGAAATGTCTTTTACATTCCTCACACAGTTTGAGTTACTTCTTCATCGTTATAATGGCAAAGGTTTCCTTATCTGTAACATCTTCAGTCACTCATGTTCGTCGTAAGAAGCGAATAACGGGATCATATCAAGCTTGACGACTTGGTTGACACATGTCATCATATCTCATTTGGGTAGATCGATACTCATAACCCTGATCACTGGATTTTCACTGATTATTATTTACAGACCGTCGTCATATAGCTGGAATATTGCGGTGTTAAACAACAAACAAAACAGAAACCAAACACCATTTGTTAATACGGTCATGAAGTAGGGTCCGCATAAGCACCAGCTTTAGTTTTCAAGATGCTTCAATGTGTGATTTCCATTTCGCGTGCCTGTCTATGTTATTTGATTGGAATCATCCTAAAGAGTCTTTACACCCAGGCCATACTGACATTAGGGTCATTGTTCAGATTTGCAGCGCTATTAAAGAAATTAGGTACAATACTGTACCGCGGATTAGTACTGTGCACTGCACCAAGTCCTGATGGCAGTGTTATGGTTTACTGTAAAGTCCTTTAACAAAGGTATAAACATCTGTGCCGAAATATCGCATTGAAATTGTACAAAGGCTGAAATCCATAAGTCAACATCGTTTTTACAAGCTTACTGCTTCTTAAATGCCTTAATTGCCGCTTAAAGACACTTCATGATGGAAATATCCGATATACCCCCAGATGTTTTCTTTTTTTTTGATTTGTAAGTGACCATTGTTCCGTGCTCCTCTAAACAGCATGTACTGACCACTGTCTAACGAGCATTATCAACACCTGGCGCTGGACAATCTGCACCACGCAGACTCGGTCTGACATATTGACTGGTTCTCAAGCTGATAAGCGCATCACGCTTCCAATATCTGTGACAGGAGCCTACAGAAGCATACCCCGATGGGCGGGGCTGGACAGCAGGGGACCAGCACTACTGGACAACTGCACGAACACCAGGGTCACTGTCCACGCGCGATGGCCAGCGGAGATAACAATAATGTCTGAAGATACTAAACTGGGTGACGGGGTGCGATTTTGAGATGGGAGGATGCGATGTGGGTGGCAGCCGTCAATTCCATCAGTCATAATTTGTCAGGATAATTTCTGAATCTTATTTCGTTATTTTCAAATTTCGCAATTGAGAGAGTGAGAGAGAGAGAGAGAGAGAGAGAGAGAGAGAGAGGGAGGGAGGGAGGGAGGGAGGAGGTGGGGAGGTGGGGAGGCATATAATGTTCAGTTCAGAGACATTTGTTATGACTGTATGATAAACATAAACAGAATCCTTGTACATGAAGCAATACCTATGTTTTTGCTCACTTCTCACAATGTCATTATTTATCATAGGTTTAAAAAGTTGTATTGTTCCTCATTTGTATATGAAATGTAGCTGTGTTTCTGCACTTACTGGGTGCAGATAGATAGATAGATAGATAGATAGATAGATAGATAGATAGATAGATAGCGCAGACAGACAGAATACAGATGATTTGTATATTTTAACACACTTGTATTAAAAGAACAGGACAAAGATAATCACCCTGACGCAGGGTGGTAGAAATGGTAAGATACTTAACCGTCTTTTGACTCTACATCGCAGGGACCACCCCCACCCACCACCACTCTGCCCCGAGGGTACGGGGGACGAGAAAACAAGCCATCGACGTGTGAAGCCACGGGGACCTGAACAAACACCATTAGGTTTGTAAACGTGGTCAGTGTTTATGTTTAATATATCTCTATAATGCCCGGATACACTACGGCCATCTGCCGACAACAAACAAGGAACAGCGGGCACGCGTCTTTGTGTTTAAGAAATACTCGGGAATATTTCACTTCACAAAAACTGTTGGGTAGCTGCATTTACGTGAACACTTGACAAAGCTTAGTGACGTTTACAAGACATGATAATGTTTTTTATGGTTACGTTTAAGAGAAAAAAACGTTCAATACTGTTTTAAATTACGTCTTATTGTATTGCATTGGGCTGCGCTGCTGTGCTCTGTGCTGTGCTGTGCTGTGCTGTGCTGTGCTGTATGCAATAAAATCACAAACAAGCAATTTCGTTCCTTCATCACAATTTTTCTTAAAACACACATGGTTAGAATGACACTTGACTAGTCCATAGTTAATATAGGGACCGTGTACTCTAAAACTTACCCAACATTTCGCCCATAACATAGCAGACACAGAACGTGTAACGTGTGTTTGGGGCTTTTTTAGTTTGTTTTTCTTGGGTTTGTTTTGATTTGAAGACCTGACTCGGATCATACGGTCTTATCGGGGACGTTGAAATAGCAAAACAGCAGTCGTTGAAGATTGGTACAGAGTGTGACGCTCTTTTTGGGTCTCCGAAGCAATACCATTGTTGAAAGCGTCGTTTAACACTTCTTATTCACTTACATCTCCTCAATGGGCTCAGTGTAGCGTATTTCGTTACAATACAGGAAAGAAAGACAGACTGGACAGACGAATAATCACCCTATTGTTTGTGTGGAAATAGGAAACGTACTACAATCCGGTTTTAACTTATGTACCAATGATTGGCTGAATGTAATATAGCTTTAAATCCATACGATGTAATGTAGCTTTAAATCCATACGATGTAACATCATTTTAAAAATAATGTCATTTTTGTCATTTAGAGAAATATTATCATTGATATCAAGCTATTTTACTTTCGGCTTGTGATATGAGGGTACTGTATTGTTAATATTTCCTGCTACGTTAAAGTCTTAACCAGAATTTCGTCCATAAAAAGCGACGAATTGAGGTAGCGAAATTAATATTTCAATGAATCAAAAGTTTCGGCTGGTTAAGTGTTTCCGCATTTCAATACAAGCAACATTAAAGTGCACCGTTGCGTATCCCCCTTCTCTTTCCCCATTTACAACAATCACGAAGGAAGACTCAACAAAAGACTGTGGGGCGGCACGTGTAACGGTATTTAATCAACGAATCAGCGTCCCAGATCCTTTAAAAGGGTTAGCAAATAATACCTCATGAGAATCGTGTACGGTTTAACATCTGTTGCAAACTTTACAATAGAATATCGAATATCGGAACTTAAAAGGGACACCGCTTTAGAATAGCGTTACACTGATGTTGCGGCGACAGGAATTGAAATGATGGGTATTGTGCGCGTGGCCTGTGATTCTCACCTGCCTTTCGCTACCTCCCTCCCCACCTGCCAGGTAAAAGCGTCCCACGCAAGCCCCCTACGGGGATGGGATTGTCCTGACACGAGCGACCCACACCGGCACGCGTCGCTATACAAAGATTTTCAAAGGAAGAAGAAATCTGCAGTTTTGGCTCTGAATCAGCGTCGGTAATTAAACTCTGAAGTGAAGGGTACGACGAAAATGTGCATCCGTTTTAACAGTTTGTGTTAATTGAAGGTCTGAGTGACTTTCTAGGTTGATTCCGTCGGCAAGCTAGCTGATGATTGTCTTGTCTTTAGAACTCTGTAGGCATTCTGGAGTTACAGCTGCTTAGCTCAGAGTTTGTCAGGACAGGTGGAAAGAGAGATAGAGAGAGGGCATGTGTGGGGTGTGTGTGTGGTGTGAGTTGGGGTGGTGGTGGGAGTGAGTAGGGTGGGTTGGGGGTGAGGGTTGTTTATATTGGGGTTGGAGTGTACGGCTATGGAGACGTACGAATGCAGTCATTTAACGTTACATATTGCAATCGAAATCTTCGCAAACACAATACAGATGAATTAATGACATTCTTTCATAAGATTTAATTTATTTGAATATAAATAGAATACAAATACATCGTCTCAAGCTTTCGGGCTCACGGCTCTCATTGGGCACACTTATCATTCACTTACAACAAATAGAAATATCTCGGATGTTTTTGGGAGAAATCAGAAAGGCGCTGGTGGAGGGCGGGCGATTGGTTGGTTCGCATACGATTGGTTGGTTAGCTGGTAGGTGGCAAGGGCGAAGCTACCCTTATAGAAAACAACCCGGGTTTTCACACATTTCTTGCAAAAAAGGTTGGAAAAGACCTCAATACTATCAAAATATATAGCTTTTCGACTTGTCGGGCTTACACGAAAAAACGGCTTGCTACTCGTATGGTTGGTTGGTTTAGGTGCTGTTGGTTGGTTCAGTAGTTCAATAGATAATACGTTCACTCGTTCGTTCGTTCGTTCGTTCCTTCATTCCTTGTGGAAGACCCTGAAGCAAATATATCCAAGAAAGTCCATGCATGTCCAAAACAATGTTAGTCTAAAAGGTAATATACATGACACCTATTTTAATTCGATCCAGTTATGACTTACAAGTGATCAGGTGAGCTACATTTCTCTCATTTAAGTTAGAACTATGCACACACACAACCTTTCAATTTATGAACAATGAACAGTATATTCCAACAATTCACTGCTAAGTACACTAACGTCTTTTCGGAATACAACCAGGTTCATAGGCGTGATAAGGGAAGGCTTGAACCACAGGGCTACCCCGCGTTCCCTATTTCATAAGTAGCACGAAACTTGAGTGGCGCCATGATCTGGAACAGTATGCAGATTATGCTGATGTTGCAAGAGTTATTTTGAGGATGAGTTTTATGTGTTATTGTTTTTAACTTTCTTACGCGGTGCTTGTTAGTATCAGGTGTCAAAGGTTTATTTTTGGTTATTTTGTCGTAGGCATGCATGCATGCATGCATGTACGATGCAGATACATTGGTTTTGTCCTATCCCAAAATATCTTCTCTTTCACCACCAAAACATGTAATATTTTGCTTGAAAGGGCCAACGTTTCCATAACGCATAACACAACATAAGGCAAGTGAAAGCTTGATCTCTGCGTATTCCAAATGTTAGTCTTTCTCACAGTCCCTGAACCACATTATTTTGCCCACTGCCAAGCCTTCTCTGCTTGCATAATGTCATCTAACCGCGGATTACAGGAACATAACGGTGTTTAAACATAATATAGCAAAACATAGATTAGCATAGCATAACAAAGTATTATTGTTATTTTTTAAAGATTAAAGTTTCCAACGATTGATTTAATTATCACATTTTTAATTATTTAAATCACCAGCTACACCATTTTATTTGGTGGGTTAAGGTTGGCGTGACATGTCAGTTTATAGACCCCCCAACAGTGATGACACTGACTAATGTCGCTGTGTTTGACAGGCTTGTTTCATAAATGAAAACTTAAAGACGAAGGTATCATGGCCGCGTTAAAATACCAAAGTCACGTTTTAAGTGTTCAAAATCACCTCTT
The DNA here is from genome assembly GCF_037392515.1 of Haliotis asinina. Lineage (NCBI taxonomy): Eukaryota > Metazoa > Mollusca > Gastropoda > Lepetellida > Haliotidae > Haliotis > Haliotis asinina. Next base: position 30,693,581 of record NC_090293.1, on the reverse strand, counting down.
AAACTGATGTCAACAGATCAGTCATGATGACCCTTGACATGGTGACAAACTTAATTAAACCTTAACAAACTAATTAAACAAAGAGTTAAAAATCCCTGAAAACATGGAATAAAACGTGACCAGATAAAAGGATTTCACAGATATCTGAAAATAAAAATTCAAATTTACAATACTCCATTTCAAGTTTTCGAGATCCAATTTCAAGACACTAATGACATTCCAAATTTTAAGAAAACCGCAGAAACCGGAAACTAGCAATGATTAAAACGAACAGTGGTTGGATATTCATGGCCTTGCGCCCTTTCAATCTCATAACAACGCGATAGTTTACTTTGATAAATTACCTCGTTTCAAACGCCACCAGTTGTTAACAAAGCCAGCCAGATTATATAATCTAAACAGAAAACCGAGACGTGAACAATGTAAAAGCAAACTTGGCGACGCCGGAACTGGACCGGTCACGTGATCGTTTATTTATATTTCATTGGCTTATTGTGATAAGGGAGGTCTCATTATGGTAACACTGTGGAGAGGGAGAACCTGATATGATTGTTATTTCCAGGATCAAAGACGCATTAAGGGATTACAAAAGACTAATGGAAGTAATCTGAAATCCATCGTTCGTAATTATCACTTATCTGTTACGTGATGTTAGGGGACGGTGTATTTTTACTGGAGTTAGTGCTATCAAGTACGATATGGTGAAGGAATGTTACCGCACAGCGTGAGCTTGTTTGTGCTATATCATGGTAGTGTTGTTCTTAGGTCATGTGACCAGCGAAGATCCGGGTGAAGAGTTCATCATCAGTAACGTGTGGTAAGAAGGGACTAACGGGATCGGGTGGTCAGGCTCGATGACTTGCTTGATACCTGTCATCGCACCCCGGTTGCGTAGATAGATGCTCATGCTGTTGATCAGTGGATTTTCACGCCAAGATCATTTTTACTGACGGTGATGAAAGCAGCAGATTTGGGTTTCCATGTGGTTTAATGTGTGACTCCCATTTCACATGCCTGTTTATGCGATTGCAATTCGATGCTGTTGATCACTGGATTTTCTGGTCCAGACTCGAATGTTTGTTTACATATCACGGCCATGTGGCTGGAATATTGCAGAGTGCGGGGTAAAACTAAACTCACTCACTCCTCCCTCATGACTTTAGCCTCTGTCCGAATCTTTTCGCCGTTTCGGGTAATAGCAGTATATCACAGTGAGCATCTGGTGCAAACTCGTTTATTTTCAGACCTTTCGGACCATAAAAGCATGGAGTAATATTGAGTGCGGCGATAAACAACAAACAAATAGTGGAATGGGTAGACAAACGCCTAAAAATCAGATGCAAAGTTATATTTCTTAATTCAAGGGGGCGGTGGATAGCTTATTTGTTCCGCTCATTACGCCGAAGGACGGGTTCGATTCCCCGCATGTGTTCAATATGTGAAACCCTTTTGTTGTGCCCATGACATGATATTGCTGTGGCATTGCTGAAAGCAGTGTAAAGTGTACTTGTTTATTAGTCATTTATATTTAGAGTGTTTGGATCACATGCATGTTGGGCGGAAGGAAAATGTTAAGGTTCAGTTGTAAGACTGTAAGCTGTAAGTTGTAGCTGTAAGACAGACTACTTATAATGTGCACCACGCATTTCATAGTGTCCTTACTCTTGTGCTGGGGCTTCTTTTGTCAGGTCATGTGTAAGCGTGTGAAATATTTGGGGTAATATTATTTTGTATATATCTTGGCAGAGATCATACCCAACCCTAACCACCTTTTAACCTGACATCCCCGCCCTAACCCACCGTTAAAACTGACGCTCCCTAACCCTAACCCTAACCCTAACCCACCTTTTAACCCACCCAGTGAACCAAAACCCGACTAAAACCACGGGCACTTCTCCTCAACTCCATCTTTAGAGATCGGCTGCGGATGTCTTTTATCAATCTAATGCATGTCAAACACCGAAAGTTTGCATCTGCTTACACTGCAAAAACTCTTCCCTGGCATGTTTAATATTTTAGAATGATACTTCCCACACAAAGGTCATCAACATTTATTCGTCGTTAACCCAATAGGATGCACGGGCATAACCTTAACCTCATAACACGCCACGCAAACCCATATACAATGATAACCATACAATCCCATTTGTCCCTAAGCATAACACCCTAATTCCCACAGCCTAAACTCCATTTATCTACCTTCGTATCTGAATATACTATTTCCCTATCAGCGCATTTTGATCCAGCGTTTGACCTCTGCCCTTCCATCATTATCCATGCTCTTCTCATCTGGTGACATTAGCGCGTGCACCCTCCCCCCAACAGCTGATCAAGACAAATACAATCCTGCCTGTATTCGAGCTCGGTCATCTGAACGTGGGAACGCGCAACATTGCTACAGCCCGAATGTCACGCAACGTTTGTTTTTATTATTTTGGCGTAACGGCAGCCATGTTGAAGCTAGGCGACCTCTCTGGTGTACCCACGTTTGACAACAAACTATATAGAGCGCTTTGAACGTTCATGAAATAGGATGTCAACAGTCCCAAATTGGTAAAGCCAGATAAACTAGGTCCGTGTTAGTGGTGTCAAAGATCAAATCATAATGCATGAGAAATTATTTCAATTAAGTAGTTTAAGGACGTGAACTCTGACGTCCTGGATGAAAGACAAGATGTTATTTCACCAGTACGGGGTCTCCAAGGGTAGGTTAGTATGTTGTATAAGTGAATTTTACATGTTCATAAGCTTGAGAAACCTAACCCTACTGATACAAATACTGTTCCATAGAGTAACTTAGGGCGGTTTATTGCTAAATGTACCGTTATGTTGTATTAGAATGTAAAATACTGAAATAAAGTAAACACCAAATATTAATTTATGCCATTAAAACAGAGAATATTGGATTTACAAGATTGATAAAAAGCAAATGATGAAGCCCTGGAGAAAACAGTTGATGAAGAGAAATTGACGGAAAATGTTACAGCTTTTTCCATTCCTTTCGAAATGCTTTACCTGCATGGATATAAATAGCTTTTTCTCATTTTCATTGGCATTGACTAGTGGTATGCTCGCATACAGTTCTCGAGTATTAAAAAACAAAATGCTTTACCTATATGGACATAAATAGCTTTTCTCATATTCATTGGCATTGGTTATGCCAGTTGGTATGCTCGCAAATAGTCCTCGAGTAATCAAAACCGTTTCAAACATTCATTCATGTATGGCGTAATCAGTATTTACATACGAGAATACACGTGTATGCTCTGTGTCCATGTCCTTTCAGTTTGGTACAACAGAGCCACTACTGACGTCAAAAAAACCCTCATGCTTCGACTTAGGCAAGTTTGTCCATAATTACCATTGTTCATCCAGCAGAAAATGGGTACCTGGTGGGATAAATAATGCCATTATTAACACTCTAGAGCTGCACAGGCAGCTTGGGTTATCCAGGGTATTAACAAGTAGCGTCTAGTGAGCAACTTGACAGATGGATACTAGGCGCTATAAAAATGAATAATTTATCACCATAGGAACACCAAAAGTAATCATATATACATTCACATTGTTCCGTCAACGAAGATCATGGGTAGGTAATTCCTCGTACAATGGCAAAGCTGCACAAGGTTAAACACAATTTCCTTGGCTATTTTTCAATACGGTTTTACCCCTACCAAACAAACAACCACGACAGTGACAAATTAATTTCAGACTGACACTCAATCCTCATTGGAACAACGTTCTATCTGCCTCGTCTCCAACACAAACAGCTGCTGGTTTGGCATGCGAACCTTTTGGAAGCTTAAATACCCTAAATCCCTATTGTCACCGCGCAATGATCTAGAAACATAAGAAACACTCAAAACCCATATATCTGCCTGTCAACATATACGCGAAACTAAACCAGTTATAAGAACGTTCATATTGAAAACGTTCCCCAATTACGGCTGTGGCAGGTATAGTGTTGGTAAAAAGAATTATGTTAATGTACAGGTTGTTTCTCCATCAGAACACGCAGTGAATGGGGGGCGGACCATAAGTGGCAAGAAATTATTGACAGCGTATATGTGCCTATTTCCGATATATGTAACCCACAACGTTAGTTTGGTTTCTGCTTGGGCGGATTTATAAAAGCGGTATGGCGAAGGAGGCTTGTTTGTATTGGGAATAATGGTTATACGGCTCAGCTAATACTCACTGTATTGTGTTCCTGCATTTGTGGCTTGTGCAGTTGACGCTGGTTCTACTCGAGTGGTCAGCGTCCACCAGCACCGTGGGAACGTCGGTGATATGACGATCAGCGCCAACATGGCATTACATCATGACAAATATCCATTACCATTGAAACTGCATGTATGTCGGACTTGCGACAGTTTGTTTAAGTTTCTCAAGTTGGCAACATAGAGGAAGAGTGTTATTTCCATTTCATATTGGACTTAACTAGTCTTACTTCTTCGACGAAAAATGTTTGTACGTTATTCATAAATGTCTAAAGTTAAGGAAATTTAACTTTGTTTCTGGTCTTTGAAACAAATAAAGGAAGTCCTGAAATAGAATGAGTTGTGACGATTTCGTTTTTCACGAAAAGAAATAAAATAATTCAGACGCAAAAGAGTAGTGTTCATAAGAAAGTGTACTCCTGAAAAGTAGATGTGGTCACTTTATTACTTAAGTGAACTGATCATGTTTTGAGGGTTTTGTTTTGTTTGAATAATAATAAAACTTAGCAAGGCATTGACCAGGAGGATGTTACCAAGCCATTGCTCGAGGAGCAGATTTGTCAATGCGAGTGGCATTTTAACTTAAACCGGTTCTCCACTGAGGGAACAATATGAACGATTATTTCAATTCCTGCGCGCTAGTGACACACAGAACTAGCTTAGTTTTCTTTTATTGGTGTTGGACGATTCTAAAAATCTGCCAAAAAAGCAAAAAAAACCCACAAACAAACAAAAACAAACAAACAACCCCCCAAAGCAAACAAACAAAAACAAAAAAAAAACCCAAAACAAACAAAAACAAAACGAAACAAAACAAAAAAAAGCAACTACAAAAAGAACCCCCCAAAAATGAACAAAAGAAAATTCAAAAGGAAGAATAAACTACCAAACCAAACAAAAAAATCTCGGCTCTTTTGGACTTTGCATGAACTGCACGAATTCCGACTTGATCCCGTCTATCGCTAGAATAATGCCGATGTGACGTAAAACCCAACTCAACTAGCCTTGCTTCAAGGATCTTCTGGAAGCTAAAGCCATGGATGTATAGTTATTCAATTATGGAAAGGGACAACAAATCTGCATAAGCAGACAATAACGACGCCAGTCTGTTGAAAGGTTATTTACATGAAAGGTTATTTACATTATAGACGTGTGCAAGCCTATATCCACATGTACTCTGAGATTTCTAATCGTTGTATTCGTGTTTATGGCAAGTTCTTGTAAATTGACCTGTCAGAAATATTTATTCCCCCACAGCACGCGTGGTCAATAAAACAAGTCCTTCAAAGCATTATCTGATTTGACAAGACCAACACGCTCTCTTGACCTCAAGGAGCTGTTGGCACGGCGGTCTTACATCCTCAACAGCATGCAGTACATTTATTGCAGACATCACAGTCATCAGTCCGAAAGAACGGACGCTGGTCATGTCCGGAATTTAAATAATTATTTCCAGTTTATTACCCCCATGTGCAGCCAACATTCCATCCCCTGCTTGACCACTGGCCTAAACACAGCAAACGTCCAACAGACGAGACCAGGAAGCTTTGGATTCCAGAGTATTCTCGTAAATACTACCTTCCTTACTCCTTACTACAATCACCATGAATCTCAGCATAGGCTTCCGTTGACCCTTTTGATGACCTTTCTATTTTGGCACTGCTTCTGGTTCAATGTGTAATATGAACGGTGATTCCCCCAAAACAGACCCTGAAGACCCCCATGTGGAGTCGAAGATGGTAATTTTATTCTGCCGTTTGCCACCACCCAGCGATAGGAGCAAGAGCAACAGTCAAACTGGAAGGCATTATAAACTGCTTCTATGGCCATAGTGTTGCAGGTGGATTTGGAGACGAATCGTGGGATTGCGAGTGAGTTTAGTTTTATGTCGCACTTAGCAATATTCCAGCTGTATGGCGGCGGTCTGTAAATAATCGAATCTGGACCAGACAATCCAGTGATCAACAACATGAGCATCAAAGTGTGCAATTGGGCACCGATGACGTGTCAAGCAAGTCAGCGAGCCTGACCACCCGACCCCGTTAGTCACCTCATACGACAAGCATAGTCGCCTTTTATGGCAAACATGGATTGCTGAAGGCCTCTTCTACCCCGGATCTTCACGGCTACGTGGAATTGCAATCGAGAACAGTTTCATTCGTAACAAAGATTTATAATCTTGTACACAAGCAAAATCAGAAACATATATTATGAAAAAGAAATTGTTTGTCTTTTCAATGCTACGCATAGAAGTTTGTACCGTCACGAAGGATTCCTGGTGATGACATCATTGTAATACACCATACATATCATTGAAGGCGAATTTACTTTGAAGTTGTGTAAAACCGTAGCTGATCCAAGTGATAGGCAATTAGCAACATAACTGTTCATGGTTTAAATGCAAGGGTGTCGGTCGGGTTTACCGCCATGATTATGAATGTTTAGATTATATCATAGAGTTTCAGCTTCATGCCGCAGTAAGTCTCGTATGGAAAAAGGGAAGAGAGTCTGTTAGTGAACAAAATCCTGGTCACATTCACTACTTTGCGCACATGTTGGTCATAACGTTATGAGGACGGTGGGGGTAGCCTAGTGATTAAAGCGTTCGCTCGTCACTCAGAAGACCCGGGTCCTCATCTCTCGTGTCCCCCACTGTGATATTGCTGGATTATTGCTAAATGTGCCGTAAAACCAAACTCACTCACGTAAGCCCTGAATAATTGCGAAAGTGGAGACTATTGCGATACCGTACAAAGCCGATGTATTTAGAACGAATCCTCTCTTCACATGTTGGCTTGAAATAACATCAACAATACATTTATACCTTTTATCATTGCAGTACACGAACTATTGTCTGTTGGGTAAAGTCCGGTGGCTGATAAAACATTGTGACCACCCGATACCCAGAATAGGTCCTCTGAATTTTGGCACTATAACCACAAAGTGTGAAGCCCATTTCTAGTGTGCCCTACCTTGATACTGTTGGTATATATATATATATAGTCTACACGGCGTAGAACTAAAAGTCACTCACCTAAACTGTAGGTAGGAACACTTTGTTTGCTGCTTGTCCCAAATGCATATAGTAGCATTATATCGAGATCTGGTATTATAAAGTTAATGATGTACCCGAATTTTTTTCAAGCAGTCTTTCTTCATGAAAGACCCTGAAGATATGCTCATAGTCAGGGATATTTGTAAATGCATTAAGAAGGGTGGGTTCAAGTAGAGTTGGAGGAAAAATAAAAACATCAGCATTCCACAACTGCAAGCCAACAATATCCACGTGTCCCATATTTGTACAGGAAAAATAAACACTCCAAATGTTTTCTCAATATGAAGTGCACTTCTCCCTGTATGCACCCTATTATTTCAATATCATCAATGTGTGGAACAGATGCCCGTGTCAGTTCACTAACTCAATTTTTAAAAATTTTAAAACAAAAATAAACAACATTCTGTCATTTGCTCAGTAATTCGAGTACAGTCAAACTCCTCTATTCCAGATCTCGTTATTCCGTTAACGTACTTTCCGGAGAAACTTATTGGGGAAGTGTCAGACTATTTGAAATAGCGTTATGATTTGCTAAAACGGAACTATTTTAATCTGACTGTTGTTCTTGGGACAGTTTCGCCAGGTTCCATTATATTTCCATATATTTTATATGTATCTCGAATCTACATAGGATGTCACTCCGACAGATCCAAGGTTTCCATATTTCACCCGTCTACTTACTCTGTCGTACAGACCCTGAAGCAAATATATCTAAGAAAGCCCACGCAAGTCTAGATAATGTGACAAGTCTGCATTTCCTTTGCTTCTGAAAATGAAAAAAAGTCTCAGGGCTCCCTTTCATTTAAGTATTTTTTTTTACCATGAACTTTTTTCAGCAGAGACTAGCTGTTAGTCTACCGTCTGCTCCGCTCTCGCAGCATATTTATACGCAGTAGTCTGTTTGTCGTGAAAATGTACCGATTAATTTCACTTTAAACAAAGGGGTAAATAAAATATATTTAAATGAAATAAGTTTCCGATCCTCACAGTTTTACCTTCCCGACTGCACGTTTAAATCTCAGAATTGTATTCAACTTAGGATGAAAGCTGTTTAACAAATGATCATAGTATCAAATCGCTATTACTGGTTTGAATTACAGGGGAGTAGTACAGAGTTAGCGTTAACTTAGACTAACCTTTACTAGTCTTGTTCTCGGTGTTTCATATGATGTACGTACCCCCTGTTATGCAAACTATGATCGTTTGTTAAACAACTTTAATCCTAAGTTGAATAAGATTCTGAGATTTAAATATGCAATAGGCAATGCAAAATTATGAGGATTCGCAATGTTATTTATTAAACTTTATTTTATTTACCTTTTTGTTTAAAGTGAAATTCATCGGTACGTTTTCACTGCGAACAAACTATATTGGGACTCCTTTTCAATTCGAATGGATTTATTTGTTGCTGTCAATATGATATAAGCATACGTTCAACTTCAGGGAGCGGTGGGATAGCCTAGTGGTTAAAATGTCCGCTCGTCACGCCGATGTCCCGGGTCTGATTCCCCGCATGGGTACAATGTGTGGAGCCAGTTTCTGGAATACGGACAGGAACAGCTTTAAACACACTCTCTCACTTGCAACTCAAGACATCAAGATAATACTGACCTGTTCTTTGACAACATAACTTATTTCAGTTGTTATATATCAAGGGGCGGTGGGGTAGCGTAGTGGTTAAAGCCGTTCGCTCGTCACGCCGAAGACCCGGGTTCGATTCCCCTAATGGGTACAATGTGTGAAGCCCATTTTCTGGTGTCCCCCGCCGTGATATTGCTGGAATATTGCTAAAAGCGGCGGAAAACTTAACTCACTCACTCACTGTTATATATCAATGTAGATATGTTACAAGTCAGTTTATTCACTAGTGAAACCTTTTGCAAAACCTTAGTCTGTCTCACAGTCCCTGAATCACATTATTTCCCCTTCTTTCCAACGCTTGCACTGTAAAAGTTCGGATGAAGTAAGTCCAGATTTCCTCAGATTCTGAATCTCTGAGCTCAAATGGACTCTTTTTCAGTTCAGATGAGATTATTTGTTTGCATCACAATTACATAATATTATATATTCAGAGACTAAAACATTAAGGGGTCCCATTATGATGTTAGTGTTAAGACGGGGCGGTGGAGTAGCAATGTGCTTAATGCGTTCGTTCGTGACTCCGGAGACCCGGGTTCGATTCTCTCCATATAGGTACAATGTGTGAGGCCTATTTCTGGTGTTCCCCGCCGTGATGTTGATGGAATATCGCTAAAAGCGACGTAAAATCATACTCACTCGCTCACTAGTGTTAAGGTATCGTAACTCCCATTCTTCAAACGTGACTAACTATAGCTGCAGGCGGTTGGATGACGTCATTCCTGACTCCACTACCTCTGTGTTTTAACGTGGAGGAGTGGGTCGTGGAAGGAATGGAGCGTTCCTTCGCTGGAATCTGACTGTATGACCCAGGAATTAAACTGCATATCCTGCAACATTCTCCCCTATCCCAGCATTCTCAGATTACTAACATTCCCACCACGACCCGCTACCTTCTAGTATTCTTATCTTCCTTAAACTACAAATGTACCGCTACCTATGTTATTCTTTATCCTAGAGGCACAGTTACCTGTGAAGAACGGATGGTCAGCAACCCAAGTTTACCCATAAGAGGTGACCGGAATTGGTTGGCAAGGCTCGCTGACTTGGTTGATACCCAATATCGCATCCCCGCTGCGTGGATCGATGCTCATTGTGCCAGTCACTGGATTGTAAAGGCATAAGTATCAATACCGCCGTCATATAGCTGAAATACTGATGACGGTGTTTCAACAAAGAAACAACCAAATAAATAAAAAACATGATTTTTTCGTAAGAATAATATAACTCTTCACGCAACATGTCAGCACGTAGACATCTTCCATCTTTTGTATTGTTAAAAGACTTAACGCTATCAACACTTGATCAATATCATCAACATTCCTTAAGAAACAACAACATTGTCATCTAAAACCAATATCAGCAAACTGAACCTGCAAATGGAATGAACTCATTAATGCCTGCTAATGCCTTTAGACAATTGTAACTATAGTATTGTTTCATGTTTATACAGTTGTAGCTATACTATTATTTCATTTAAAACCTTGATATACCTAAATACCATTGCAATGAATAGTAAATAAATGAATAAATAAATTTATGAGTATTAAAAATGAATGAATGAATGAATGAATGAATGAATGAATGAATGAAATCACCTGAACTATCTTTTTACAAACAAGTATCATGCACTTTCCTAGAGGGCGCCACCAGTCCTCCCACCTTATAACACATAACACATTCTAAGCAACAAATGGCAGCCTCTCGCTGTGATGGTCAGGCATGACGGCATGAAATTTGAAAAGGTGTTTTTACACTCATGTATGTCAAAAATAGAAACTATTCATGTCAAATGGCTGGGCGCTCGAGTGAAACTACTGGCAGGTGCTTGACACGGTTGACGAAACGGGTGTATGACCTTGCACAGAAATACTACACACTGACCCTCTATGCTGAAAAAATAAAGAAATGCATAAATAATTTCTGTGGATGTTTATCTAGCGTGTACGTAGTCTTCGCTACCACCTAAATATCACCAAAAATATTAATGTTCTCTAACTTTTTTACCAGCATATCAAGTATTTATCAAGTATCGTTTATGTATAATATCACAGTTTGCTGATTGTAGAGTTAGTGTTCGATATTTGTTTGTTTGTTTGGTGTTTAACGACGCAGTCAGCAACATTCCAGTCATATAGTGACGGTCTGTAAATGATAGAGTCTGGACCTGACAATCCAGTGGTCAACAGCATGTGCATCGACCTATGCAGCTGAGATACGATGATGTATCAATGGTATTGAAAAATAGCTGAGCAGGTAGTGAATTCATGTTGCAGTTAAATCTAGCAGCACCTCACACATTTATCCCGATGCTCATGTTATCGATCACTGGATTGTCTGGTCCAGACTCCATTATTTACAGACAGCCACCATATAGCTGGAATATTGCTGAGTGCGGCAACTCAATCACGATTGTTGTCCACGCCCTTGAATATTCGGGCTATGTTGTCTTCGCAGACTCTCTAACTCCTTACACCCCCATCCTCCTCACAGCGCCAGTGCGGATCTGCAAACCCATAGATAGGATGAAAGGCTTTGGATCTCACCATGGTAGATAATGCTCCCGTTTGAGACGAAGCTCTTGCGTGATAAAACATACAACACCTCTTTCATTCCAAATATCACTCGTGGTGATCTTATCTCCAAAGTAAACCAGACGGAGATAATGCTTGAGCATATCTCAAGCATTAATAAACCACTCCATTAAATGGGGAAGTTGTTTTCAACGAATATGAAGAAACTGGTTTTTGGAGCTGTTGGCGCCTGCACGTGTTGCTCGTCTCGACTGCCTAATGACCCGTTACAAATCCTCGCCTTTGTCCTTCATCGCGCTGGGATTTGAAATCCCTATACTGTCATAATAACTGTCATAATAATTTCGAAGGGGTGATACCCTGAAAGGAAAGACCTTTCCTGGCGGTGCGTCCCGTGGACCGTCAAGATTATGGAGTACATGGTGTGTCACTATTGCCTGACCTTGTTGTTATTCCACAATAATGTCATACCTGGGATTACTGAAAGAACAGACAGGTACCCAGTCGTATGAAACAAGCACTTCAGAGAGGTGCGACCCTTAATGATGAGTGTGGCGTATTCGGAGGGCCCCATCTTTCTGTTGTCAGCTTGATCTCTTGATCAAAGAGATTGTAGGGTTTTCTTAAAACAGGAAGGTTCCTCAACAGATTTACATTTCTTACTCCACGCGCAGACCGTCAACGTCCGGATTACAACTGGTTTTCACCAACCAACTCATGCTTGTTGTAACAGGCGGCTAACAGGATCGGGTGGACACTGACTTGGTTGACTCACGTCATCGTAGACCAATTTGCGTAGGCCGTTGCTCATACTATTGATCGACCCGTGAGAGTCCGGTGTAGAATCGACCTTCAGCAACCCATGCTTGCCTTAAAAGGCGACTATATGCCTGTCGTAAGAGGTGACGAACGGGGTCGGCTGGTTAGGTTCGCTGACTTGGTTGACACATCGGTTCTGAATTCCGCAGATCGATGCTTATGTTGTTGATCACTGAATTGTCTGGTCCAGACTCGATTATTTACAGACCGCCGCCATATAGATGGAATGTTGCGGAGTGTGGCGTAATAGTAAACTCACTCGCTCACTCACAACTACTGATCAATGGATGGTCCAGCCCAGACTCGAATATTTACAGACTGTCACCATATAGCTGGAATATTGCTCAGTGCGATCTTTAACAACCAACCAAGTATATTCTCGGCTTAACGTTTAGGTAGTTTTGTGGAAATGTTTTCAGTATCTCATTTCTGTTTCTTCAGTATTTAACTCCAGTGCATAACAGTCTGCTCAGAACGATTCTTTCACGAATGCTTATCAGTAGCAGCAAGATATAGACTACCCATCAAAGGTTTAGGTTGCGGCTGATTCCCTCAATTTAGTGGAGAAATTCATCATTGATGTAACCATATATAGATGTTACATATACTGACTGATTTAAGAGTCTAATTTCCCTAAAGGCACCATAGGTTCACACTCATGTAGTACTGTCGCATCGGTAATCACCATGTAGATCTTTTTGTAGATTTCCATCTAGTCTCTGAAACGAACACATTTTACGAAGATAAAAAGATTCCTAAATTGCGTTCACAATATGTGTATAATAAAGTGGAATTCATAGACTTTCTTCATTTTCAAACTGTGGTAATTAAACTTGACACATTCTAAACTTCAATACGCCATACTGGGTATATTTGTTTCCTGGTCCGTACGAAAACCTAATCTTGCTGGTGATGTCTACGTTACAAATCCTTATGATTTCTTTAAGTTTCCATCTTTGGAACATAAGAAATACTGTTATTGATTTTGCATTTGGGGATTTTGAAAACAATAAGAACACAGACTTGTGAGACTGTTTAATAATACAATGGTTTCATCTGTTTTGGGAAGACGCAGAGGCACAGTGAATCCGTTCACCATGTAATCAGTGACTGAGTATGACTGGTTTTCTGACTGTGTATGACACAGATAGCGTACACATTAACGGGTTTCCGGTAACTGTCGAGTCATTGATAAAGGAGAGTTGGTCAAACTGGAGCGGATTAACGGATAAAGTGTAGTACAGCATATGCACTGTCCCAATTAAAGGGGCTCGATGTTTACCGATGTATATTACTCCATTGGGGAAGTGAAACATTACATTGTCCATTATAACTGTCCGGATTAACGGGGGTCTATTGCACACAATACATGACACTTCATTGAGTGTAGAGAGTGAAGCATATATACTTCCCGTGTTTGTATATATGTGATATGGTTACATCGAAGATTGATTTCTCCTCTAACTTTGGGGAACCAACTGCAAACCTCATCCAGATTTTCACTGATTTTTATCATTTACTGAATTCGTGACAACATTCTTTTGGAGGTTACGAATACACTTGTTCATGTGTAAACAGTGCCTTTTAACAGTGTGGAATATTTTGCAAAATTTGTTTAGAACAGCTGCTTGAAGTAACTGGCCATATTTACACAAGTGGGTCTAAACTTTTGATGGGAAGTATATATAGTCCTCATGAACGGGATTTCATTACCGTCCGCACTGTCGAGGTTTCGCTGTCCGCAATGACGAGGTTCGCTGTCCGCATTGTCAGGGTTTTGCTATTCGCATTGTCGGGGTTTCGCTGTGTACTGATACGTATACCATCACATGAAGGCGTTGTACTATCCGGTTTAACGAAGTGTAACACAGGATACGATGTCCCTTTTTGCCGCCTCTAAATAACCAATAACATAAAATAGTTCAGGTGTTAATTCAGATTCATTCAAGCTGTAATCGAAAGGATTATTTTCAGTTTCAAAAATATTAAATATCCCGGAAACTTCCCTGGTTATAAGCACAAAGCTAACTCATAAACCATTCACCGTGAATATTTCCGTAATAAAACCTTAGCCTATATCTGCACTTAAAAATAACAACCGGAATTAATGTATCCCAATTATATTCTCCATTCATATACCTGAAATCCTGTCATCACTGTGAAGTCATGCTCCGTGATTACAGGTAAGTCTCAGGCTGACTGCTCAGGTAGTTGTGTTTGTAAAAAAAATCCCATTCATAAAGATAGTTGTCGGTGAATGGTATATTGAAGCATTCCCACGGTTTTAAACTTGAGTTAGCGGATGGCCTCCTCCTCTAACAGACAAGCTTTTTTCACTAATGGCGTTTAAATATCAATAATTCTGTCATTTGTGACGTCACGTTTTTTAGTGTGAGACCGTGTGACACAAATTCTGTGTATATCTTTTCACGCTTTTTTGTGCTATAATTCTGCCATAATTCAAGATACATCGCAGCGGTTTGCTTTTTACATTTTACCTGTAGAAATTGCTTGTAATTTACCTGTAAGATAGATTCTAGCGTGGAGGTAAAAAACACGTACCATCAATCATCAAGCAAACTTTGAACCCTTTGTAAATATATACAGGTAAGCGATGGTATCTGGTTCACAGAGGGTCGAGCACCAACACTTATGACTTCAAAAGATCACCGAAATTTTCCTAATTGACGTTCGGGTATCCATATTTTATGTTTAGGACATTATTTTGAAACGGTACCCTTTAATTATTTTACATTTACAACCTGTATTTCTTCTCATGCTAAAAGAGACACGCGTTATCAGCTGTTTATGGCTTCTAAATGACGGTGGATTACTCATCCGGGCTTGTTAAAGTTTGTCTCAGCATTATTTTCACGCCGCAAAGTCCTTTCTGCAATAAGCAGAGCATAGCTTCTGCAATAAGCAGAGCATAGCAGAGCAGAGCAGAGCAGAGCAGAGCAGAGGAGAGCAGAGGAGAGGAGAAGAGAGGAGAGGAGAGGAGAGGAGAGGAGAGGCGAGGCGAGGCGAGGCGAGGCGAGGAGAGGAGTAGAGTAGAGTACAGTAGAGTAGCAAGTCTAGATGTCCCCACGTTCAGGTTCTGAATCTCCCATCTCTCCGGGACAGCCCTCCTTTTCCAGACGTTCTGATTTTCCCTGTTAGTTGCCGCTCTTTTTAAAAGTAAATATTTCGGCCATTCAAATTACATATATTCAGAGACTAAAGTTTAGCCTAAACCAGATTCCTGTTTCTTCACTGGTAAGACACTGTTTATTTTTGGTTCCTAACTTAGGGTACGTCATAAACTGTTTATGGGACTGGGATTCGTGTGATGAAAGTTTGTGTCGTGTGCCTTTCAGAGACCACTTCAGTTCTCTGGTGGATGAGGACTGAAAGTAGAATGTATCTTAATCCCATGCATGCCTCGAAGAGGCAAGGTTAGATAAACGGACATTTCAAGACCCCAGCCTCTTATTCATAACTTTTTGAACTATTATTCTTTTTGCTTTAGAGACGTGTGCAAGCCAATGCTGATAGTGTGAAGCCTAGGGGGTGGGGGTGGTAAGGTGATGAGGGTGGGAGATGCTGCGGGGGCTTCGTGATCCAAACAGCTCTAAGTGTCAGTGAGAACATACAAGCAGGTGGAACCATCATTGTCTGTCCGCTGAGAAGAAGAATTTCTGCCATCGTTATGAAAGGGACGTGGAGAGAAGAACGTCCTGGTTGGGGAGAAGAGACAGCGGGAGCCTTGTATCACGGGCACAGAGATAGCATCGGGCAGATTTGTTTGACATTTTTGACATTTTAGATTATTTCAATAAGTATTGTCGGTTTGAGCAGGCTTGAGGAATGTGAACACTTCAAGCACTAACGATGCTTGACTTGGTATAGGCGTACTGATTCCCCCAGCACAGCAGGTAGCAGATAGTTGTAGACGGAGCCCAGTCAAGCAGCTTCAACTGGTGGCTGAGATGAATGGGTCAGTAAAAAGGACTTGCACTATTGGGAAATGATGATAGCTGATACAACTGCAGCGTGTATCCCAGTTTGGTCGCAAGCAAGGCCATAGGTAGTTTTGATTGTGTGGTCAGACTCTTTGTGTATTTGTGATCGTTTAGTGAATTTCGTGTCTCCATATGTCACTGTAAGTTCATAGTGCTATCAGTCATCGGCTTATCCGAACCAGACGCCATTTCTGTCTATTTTAAAACTCATTTTCTCCACATCAGTGAAACGCACTGCGTAAAGCTGTCGAACGTGGAATGCTCTCTCCACTTGCCTACAGTTAGGGGGCCTTGAAGGATGAAATAATACAGATTGCAACGTAAGTACACAGGCAGTCATTTCTCGCACGAAAAGAGGACATTTTGGAAAAGATGCCAGATCTGCATCTCTTCGGGTTTTGTTCCCAAATATGGACATGGATGCGGTCTGTAAAAAGGTCTGAACAGGACCAGAGAATCCAATGATTTACTTCCATGCACTTACATTTACACTCAAACTTACACTGACACCTATACTCACGCGTCAGTCTACAATAGCATTTACATAAGCATTTTCATAAGGATATTTACATTTACACTAAAATTTACACTAACACCTATACCCACGCGTCAGTTTACAATAGCAATTACATTAATTTTACATTAGCATTAGCATTTTCATGAAGTTTTACATTTATATTCAAACTAACACTCATACTACCGTAGGTCAAATTGCATCTTATTTTGAACAACTCTTACAAACGATTAATTCATTACGAATGGAACTTTGCAAAACATATCGTTATCAATTTTTTTTGTTTACAGGCTGACTTCTTTTTCAGAGTCATTCGTCACGTGACAGAAATCAAGCATGGATGACAGTTGAATGACAGATGAAGGTTACAGACTACTTAATGTCATACAACATCAGCGAGGGTGGACTCACGACATACCAGAAACCCACTTGGCCATTGAACGTCACACGTGCCACAGTCTACACGGAATTACCGACAATAAAGCATATTGTAGCAAGTCAATGACGGAGATCCCCTGTTCTAGAGTTTCCCATGTGTCTTTGTAAACATGGCGTGTCTCCACAGTTGTCCTCAGACCTATTACAGCTTAACTTGTCAGAGTGTTTGAATAAAATTGCCGCACTAATGTTAACTGTCAAATTGTCTCGCTTCGATGCGTCTCTCCCCCATCTTGTCAGTGCAAACCCATTCCAGGTGATGAGGGAGTTGGTGTTTACCACCTGTACTGAAGGCCCTATCTCTGCAGCGTCATCTATGTCTTGCGAGAGCGCCATCTCGCGTGAACAATATATGTGACTTACTTTCAGCTGGACCTTGTCCTGGAAGACTTGAGTGAAGAATGAATGAGTGAGTGATTTAGTGATTTTGCGCATGGGTGAGTGAATGAATGCGTGTGTGTTTGAATGTATTTTCATGATTTCACATGACAGTATGCACTTGAAAGGCAATATAGACATGCCTGAAGTATGCCAATGTATCTGTGTCACTAAAATAGTCGAAACAATGTTAGTGTGCAGCGGTCATGTTTCAGAGTAGACTCTGTAATAGATAACAATGTTATCCAACAGACCTCGCTTTTTGACTCACATTAGACCTCCTGGCAAGCTATTCTCGAAACGTCCGAAGCCCTACGAACTTCGTAAGCCCATTCTTAACACACTGAACATAGTTAGAAATTCTCAGGACTAAGAACGTTTCGAGATCGAAGATCTAGAAGATGAAGTGTCTGCCCTGAGAGCCTTAAATTGGTGGTGCGATCCCTGACCGTGTCAAACCAACTGACGTTAAAAATGTTATGGGTTACCCTGAGTCACTTGTCAACGACGGTGCCCTGTGTTTGTACCCTGTGGGGTAGCCAATCGTTTGAGCGTTCGCTCGCCTCACCGAAGACCTGGGTTCGAGTCCCCACATGGGTACAATATGTGAAGCCCATTTCTGGTGTGCTCCGCCCTGATATTGCTGGAATGTTGATAAAAGATGTGTAAAACTAAAAGATGTGTCTGGGTGGGGTATCAAAATCCTAGAAGGGACAATGGCGCGTTGAAAAACTAGAAACAAGGTGTGAATGTCTGCGTGAGTGCGCGTGTTCTTTTTCTTTATCATAAAATAGATACATGTAGTACATCCATTCTTGGTGCACTTTTTCACTAATGCATCGGTTTTCCTTCAATTAGCAGTAATCAGAGGATCGAGAATACTGTAACAGTCAAGCATGTGCTTTTTCGTAAATTGTTTCAAATGTGTCACAAAACATCCAGCTCCTCACGTAAGATGACAATACACAGCCAAACTAAAACATATTGAATTAAAAAGATTCCAAATGACATTCAGCTCATTTTGCAGGTACCGACTGAGTAACAGTCCCTTGGCGGTAAAACCTTGCGTCATTGTTCAAACGTCAATATGGAGTCAATGGAGTGTTTCTCAGCTGGAACCCCCACAGAGCAGAATGAAGACTTTTTGAACTCATCGTTGCCGTTTGCTGTCATGGCTGTCGAATTTTCGATTCCATATTCATTGGATAATTGAGGGCGATTACTGCGACCCTGATACATATGTAGTTAGAACAATGTCCTGAAATTTAACTCACCATATAGACTTACACAAGTCCCTAGGGTAACAATTAATAGTTTAAATGCACCGTCAGCGTATCTAGACTTGACTTTGGAAAGGCTGGAATTACTATGCATCCATGGGCTCAGCATTCATTACAGCCTTGGAGCAAGCCTAGTGACCACTCATTATGGGGTTTATGCATGCACATTAGTGCATACGCTGCACTTGGCATAAAATCCAAACGGATGTTGGCAACATTGGAAGGCGTTACGAGTTTAATATTTTCATAAAACATCACATTTAAATCCACTTTTTGATGATATTGCATACAGTACTAAATATTCATCCTGAAACGTTAAAATTCAACAAAGACAATTTTTTCTGAAAATATTCAAATAATAGTTATGCATTCAGAAATGGTTGAAATCGTGATTCATCATGCGTTGAATGGCAACAATATATATTAGAGAGAAGCGCCATGGGTATAAAATAGAACAGAACGCCTCCTATTTTGCACTTCTCCCTCCCAAAAGGCTTCTATTTATCAGTTATCTGAAGGGTGAACACGTTATGCATGAGAAAATTATCACATAACTGTTAAGCATGGGAAAACCCTTTTGCCTCCACGTGGGAATTCATCAGCTGCTGTGGCGACACAAAGCGCCCACAGCGGCAAAGTGGCCACCTAGCGGGTTGTTCGAGCATATACTTGACTGGGTCCTCGCTTTATTCACGAAATGACATTGAATAACTGTGTAAAGAGATTGTTAGAAGCTGAAGAAGTTTTCAAAATAATAATTTAATTCAATGACGTATGGGCATTCTTATCTCCAAGTACACGAACCCCTCTACTCGTTTCTCCCGTGTGTCGTGCCGTTGTATATTTTCTTTTAATCGTCAGTCTAACAGTCTGATAACGCTTGTCAGGACCAGTGACTTGTGTAGGTGATGGGTGAGGTGTAACGCCACCATTACAAACGTTGTATTAGCATAATGAGCAGTGGAGACAACCAGGTAACTCATAACTAGATCAATAATTTAAGCCAGATAGATCAGTTAATTAATAATTTAATAATCTGGCACCAGTTTGTTAACGAAATATAGTAAATGAAGAAAAGAGTGAGTGAGTGATTGAAGTGAGTGTGTGTGTGCTGGGGGGTGGGTGTGTGTGTGAGTGAGTGAGTGAGTGTTAGATGCAGTGACAATGGTGGTTTTCGTACAGCTTGGACCTGAGGAAACCTGATTGTTAACTGAACGTATTAAGAATAATAAATAAGGCATGTGACGTTGGGTTCGGATCCCAGACATGATCTGAATCTGTTTATAGGTTTGTGAGTACCATACCATGCGCACGGGCACCACCAAAATGGTAAACGTCTAAGACATTCATCACTTCCGGTTTTCCTCATATGTCAGTGACATTGACACACCCGAATTTAACTGAAATATTCCTCTGTGTTGCACTGTGCGCCTGATACCAAACCATGGACATGCCTAAGTTAACAGGAAACAAAATCGTTTAATGCATATGATGCGTTTTTTGAACTTTCTGATTTACACATGCATTGCCATTTTAAGTTTATGAGAGGAGGTGCACATTTCCTTTTCATGAAAAATTTGCTGAAACCTTTTCTGCAATACTTAAGCTAGTGTCGCAGTCCCTGGGAACCATATTATTTTCCATGCAGTCTAGCCCTCCATGCAGCGCTTATGCCCTAAATGAAGCAACTTTAGATTTCCCCAGGTTCAGGGTCTGAATCTCTGGTCTGTCTTGGGCTCCTTTTCAGTTTAATAGGTTTGTTTGTTATTGTCAAAATTATATATACTCAGAGGCATCTGTCTATGTTTAAGCCCTAATTGGAGCAAGTCTGTAATGCCCCAGGTTCTAATTTTCCTATCTCATTGTTTCTTCTTTTCAGTTTAAATGGAATTATTCGTTTTGTTATAAAAAATATAAATATAAGCGTTAAGGGCGTCAATGAGATGGGAGAACCAGAACCTGCCCATGACACTTGTTACATTTGGGACTATAGTTAAGTGAGGGCTGACAGGCTGGCAAATATTAAGTGTCGGGAATCGTGAAACGGACAATTGTAACTTAGGCCCTTTAACGTGATGGTCGGCCTCTTAACCTCTGTGGATCTCCGCGAAAATCCACCACAAGAAAACAGTATGCAATATTGAAACCAAGAATTCTGTGCATTAAATCTTATCTGCGCGTGCGCAAATCCCCTGTACCTGAATGACATTCCAGTGCAGCCACAGTTGTCATCAAGGGATTCTCGTTTCTCATCCGGGCAACTTTCAAAGCATTCCAATCACTGACAACTTGACCAATGATTAAAGAGAACAGATCCGCATCGCTGCAAAGAAGTGTCTCGAAGTGTAGGTTTTGTTTGTTTCTCCAATTGCCGCGACTTTTGCGTGTTTTAGCAGATGTTACCCCACGAGATAAAGACGCGTCACGCTAAATCATTGCGCAACCAATATGGCGGACTGCGGAGTGATTTGTTACGTTTCCGGAAACCGTGTCAAATCCAGCGCCATGTGCAGATCTGTTGGGACGAGATAAGAGAGATCTTCGCTTGTAATCAGTGTAAATTTACCCCCTCTCTTGTATCTCTCGTAAATTTTGTTGGGTAAACAAACATTCCAACTTCAATACACGCGTGGGGCTATATTATGCTAGGCAACAAAGTGGGTATTGTTACGACCCCCTGCGATGCATGGTGATATTTCAGAACAACGCGGTTGGTGGTAACTACCACAAAGGTCCAGTCGACTGTGCCGGATGTGTTGTTTCAGTGGCAGCAAACTGGCAATACTACAAGAAAGAACTTTTGAGACATTTCTCATTTCGAGGTCAGATAAAAATATAATATATGTTCACGTTTTGAGAACCCCAAACAAAACACACGGGTGCGAGTGGGCGCACACGTATTCCACTAAGGGACATCTCGGGAAAGAATCTAACGCTTTGGCGTTTTGGGAAAGTGAAAAAGATCGTAGTTTTACTGTTAGGCTAACATCTAGCCTCTAAAGTGAATATTTGATGGAATAAAACAGATTCAAACAATTGAGGAGTGCAGCCTACATCACGACATCCTTATCAAGAAACCACCATTTTGCTTAAATATTGCTAAGTGTGGCGTTAAACAATAAACAAAACGTATTCCGAAGATCGGATACTTCAATATACCATGGACGCCTCCTGAATTTTAACGCCACGACAAACAAAACCTATTCAGAAGATCGGATACTTCAATATACCATGGACGTCTCCTGAATTTTAACGCCACGACAAGCAAAACCTATTCAGAAGTGTCGGTCACTTCAAAATACCATGAAAGCTTCCTGAAAACGTAATAACTTCAGTGTACAAATTGTCCATACATGCATCTCCTTATCACAGACAGGGTAAACCGACTGCATGACATACAATACCGTTAACACAATTTGATCTCACTGAAGCAGTAGAACCACATATAGTTCACAATCATGCGGCGATCTAACTCAAGCTAGATACAAAGGTACACAACCTGAAAAGAATGCCTCATACTTCAGGTCTAAGACAACAGTGGAGTTAATTAACCCCGTGTCCACACAACAAACCGACCACCTACTTTAGATAGGTGCTGGACAGCATAGCTTTACCAAAGGTTACCCAAACACATTTATTTAAGACCATATGTCAACATTTCTTGGGATTTTTGCTTTATCAGCATTGTTCCCCTGATGTTACGGAGTCGCGATTAAATAAAGTCGTCAGCGGTAACTACAAAGGTATGTATACCAGTAAGTCGTAGATAAATCTGAAACAATATCACACCTAACTTGCACCTGCACGGCGGTCGCTTTGATGTGTAATCAAGTGATAATAGACGCACGTGGATATTTACCTGGGGTTTAACACTGCAAGGGGGTTAATTAGGTAAACTAGTCGTGAATGAAGCGAAAGACCTCAATTAAATTGCATTGTGGTGCTAATGTGTTAATGATGAAGGATCAAGAGAACAACCTTGCTCCACACCTACATAGGCCTTGTAAAGAAGAATGGCTACAGTGTTAACATCGCCTGTGGCGAGACAAAATGTACAAGGGGAAATAATAAAAGTGAATTTGATAGGACATGCTTTTCACTTATGTTGAGATTAAGGATTATGAAAAAACACTGCCATTTGTTGCATTAATGAATGGGGTATTATGCAACCAACTCAAGGAAAACCTGACGTACAACCAACAACAATGTGGAGCACTGTCTCGATCTATTCTAAATTTTCTTAAAGATGGAATGAATTCTAGAATTTATTCTTCAAAATAAGAAACGTATTCGTACATTAACATAAAATACTTGCTGAATACTTTGGTGGGCATTTCTCAAACGTTGACGGATTACAGATTATTTTTTGTGTGTCTTATTGTCGTGGTGACATTTCGGTACAGATCCTTACACCGTTGACAAGAAAGAGCATCAATGTGATCATCTGATGGTCTAGACTAACAGACAGTCTCTGAATTGAACATATTTTACTGGAAAAACGCTCACAGTGAAAAAAAATAGCATAATGAAATGGAGCCCTGAGACTTTCTTCATTTTCAGAAGCTATGGAAATCTACACATGCCACATTTTCTAGACTTGCGTGGGCTTTCTTGGATATATATACTTTAGGGTCTGTACGACAGACTACTGATGGTCCTGAGGTGGATAGTAGAGTTGATATTGCGCTGCGGTCTGCTGTTTACCAATGTATTACCAAGTTTTAAAGCTATTCTAGCAAAATCTCGACGTGAATATTATTATAAGGGTTTCACGACCCGAAACGTCGACGTGCACGTGGCTTAGGAAAGCTTGAACTTTATATCTGTTGCAGATGTTAATGAGTCTGAATAAGGGACAACATTACGACTGCTAATTACTGGCCCACAAAGGTCAAAGATGTGACCGATAAGGTCAAAGCATGTGTGGTTTCAGTTGAAAATTTACACAAGTATCGGGAAGTGTTTAGCTAATATACTCTCTGAATAACCTCGAAAACTGTGGCAATTAACTTTCCACTATAGTTTGAACAATTCGTATCTTCAATCGTCGCACATTTTCCAAAAGGGGGAGCTCCGTGTAAGGACTATCTGCCCTTCCAACAATGTGTCAATGCGCGCCCCATTCACAGAGTTTACCTACAAGCCGTGCATTTCCAGCGAACAAACGACACACACAACAGTCAAACGAACAAGCCAATTAGCGACTCGAACCCCAACTGTACCGCAAGACTTTTTTGAGTGATACGCTCTGCCACAACAGTGTGTAACAGATTTGGGATGTTAAGAGTGCAATACAGTTAACATATGGCGCGACCCTTTTCAACAGCTGGTAATGTTTCGAGGGCCTACATATAAATGTCAAAAAACTTGACATGACCTCTTGCGTCAAACTGGGGACACTAGGGTTTCTGCGCACTGTTTTGACAGTGTCGTGATGACGGAAGGATTGGCAATGGCAGTTTTAATGACTGTTGTCGATTACGCTTCGATGAGTTATAATCCCAGCTGTTACAGCCTTAGTTACGTTGGATCTGATATTGGAATAGTTTACTGATTGCGTTAAAAATCCATCCTCGGTGCAGCCTTGGTGAGAAAAGAGATTCAGAATTAGGCGAATTCTAGACTTGCTTCATTTACAGCTTTAGCGCTGCAGAGAAGGCTTGACAGTAGGCAAAATAATATGGTTCAGGGACTGTGAGACAGGCTAGTAATACTCCAGCAATATCTTGGCGCGGAAAACCAGAAAATGGCTTCCAACCCTGGTCTCTGGCGTGACGAGCGAACGCTTTAACAGCTAGGCTATCCAACCGCTCCCATTACATTAAGATCCTTTACGGGTTACTTACATACTGCGCACAGCTTCAACACTCTACTAACGCTTAGTCTCTGAACAAATAAACATAATTTTGATAGTAACAAATGATCCATTTGAATTGAAAAGGATATCTATTTAGGTGTGGGATTCACTTAAACCTGCGGAAATCTAGACTTGCATCGTATAGGATTTTAGCACTCCAGGGAGGGCAATAGGCTAATGCTTAGTCTCTGAATATACCATTTTGATTGTAACAAACACGCTATATGTATTTAAATTGACAAGCAGTCCAAGGCTAACCAGAGATTCGGAACCTGGGGAAATCTAGGCTTGCTTTACATGTATTTAGACCCTTATCAATGCAGAGAGGGCTAGCCTGTAGCGAAAAAAATGTGGTTGAAGTACTGTGAGACGGAGTATCCCAACAAGTCTTAAACAGTTGGTGAAGTACGCTGTGAGATTCACCTGAACCTGAGGAAATCTAGACTTGCATCTTTTAGGTCTTTAGCACTGCAGTGACGAAAATAATGTGGTCCAGGGACTGTGGGACGTAGTATCCAAATACATCTTGAAGAGTTGGTGAAGTGCGCCGTACTCCATCTGGAATCAAGTACTGATTCACGTAATTAGGAGACAGTTTATGGATGTGACAGCTACACATCATAAGAAACATGTTAGTGGGTATTACAGCACCATCCTATGATGATGTCATAATAAACCTTTCTTATTATACTGATACTCAAAAGGCTGAAGATTTGTGGATTTCTAGGAAAACAGCTTTCGGAGCATATTCTGGTTTCTTCGTCCAGTAACGAAACGGGTGATGAAGATGGCGTGTTGATGCTCATGTGAGGTCACGTGGCATCATATGAGGCCACAGTCCCTGAAAGGAAACGTTTCCACTTCCATCTACCCTTTCTGTAAAGCTAAAGCCCTAACTGAATCAAATTCATGTTTCCTCTGGCCCAGGTTCCCTACAGACTAACGCTTAGTCTCTGAATATGTATATATCGATAGTAACAGTCCCATTTAAACTGAAAAGGAGTCCGAGGGAGACCAATTGTTTCTATTAATTTAATATTCACTATGCCTTAGCGTGCGTTGCCGTAGAAGCACCGAGGAAAGAAGAAAGAGCATTGACATGTATAAAAATACCATCCTTTACAAAATACAGAGCAAGTAGTTGGCTATTCTATGTCACTTTATTAACAAATATATACTTTGTCTCAACACTACATATTGTTATGATTCCAAATGTGACATTTTTATATGAAAATACATAGTTACCAGTTCGTTACCCTTTTCCAGGTGTACTTTGTAAACACAGTATAGGTGTGATCTTTATCATTAAACCCCATTTTCTTCCCAGCTCCTTCAGTAGCTAAAGAAAACATCGCAGAAATGCAATCAGCGTTAATAACACGAATGCCATTCAACTGGCACGTACAGTTAGGTACAGGTGATTGTGTCACATCGCAATCCCAATTAACATCGTATGTAATCAGGTGGAAATTCCCTTAATTCACAGTAAGGTGCAAAAAGCTTCTCACGCCACTGTTTTAACACGGTGACGGGTGACAGCGGGTTGTTTTCATTACTGTCTGATTCCAGCGTTCACAGGCTTCTGTTCCGCAATCACCGACGTCATTGTCCGTGACAAGGGACCAAGACAGTTGGTTTGTTTGCAATTACGGACAACAGTAGCTTAATGCTCTGGTGTTGATTGAAAGGGATTGCTCTTTTTGTAGTAGTAATACTTTGTGTTTTGTGTTTGGGTCTGGCATTGTGAGTTTAACTGACATTTAAATGGAAGATCGGTACATGTGTATTGAATTGTGTAAGTGATTAGATGATGTTGATCCTCCAATATGTCAATTACGTCAAAATAAACAACGCTTATTTTGACATATAGTAGACCTCTATTTTGACAGGGAATCATGTTTTTGTTATTGCTGTCTATGTTATACAAGTACTCTTAAATAATACAGTCAGATGGAGGGCAGATCTCTGAAATGAACACGTGATAGGGAAAAACCTGTTCCTTAATTTTGATAACAAATATACCATTAAAAAAGTAGGGGATGTTGGATTTACAACATCGTTACATTGCAAATGATGAAGCCAAGAAGGAAACACAATATTAGGAAAGACAATTCCATTTCTTTGGAAGTGTTTCATAGGGATATACATGTACATTACTTTTTTCTCATATGCTAGTGGTATATTCGCAAAATGGAATGTCCCTTACTGTTTTGAAAGGTATGTATTAAAGAAATTAAAACAACAAAAACAAAAACCAGTTCCTACCTCAAAATGAAAACAGCGCTGAAACTCTGGAAATTTAGGCTTGCATCGGCTTTCGTGGACATATTTGTTTATATGGATCTGTATGACAGGTGATTTGAGGGTGTTTATTGTAATATCATAACAAATGCGACTTGTTCCCATTAAACTTGAGCATGAATCATGAAACAAAGGAAAGACATTAAAAAACACAACATACATTTGAACTATGTCCTTTTGGGTGAAAATGCTACTTTCAGTATTCCACTGCTGATGTTTTATTGCGTTAATTCATAATTGCAAAATTTAAGTTCTTCCAGTTATGTTGCACGTGTGTATTATTGATTCAAGCCTAACCAATATTATAAATCTAATACTTCTATCATATTACTGACAGTATTGCAACTGAATTAGACAAACAGCTCGTCTCTGAAATGAACACATTTTACAGCCAAAATCAAATATAATCAAAAGTAGTCCTGAGAGGTTCTTCATTTTCAAGCTGAAAGGAGACTTGCCACATTTTCTAGACTTGTGTGGAATTTCTTGGATATATTTGTTTCAAGGTCTGTGTAACAGACGACAACTGAATATACCTTACATAAATGCCTAATGTAAGAAAGGTACCTCTACTACATGTATCTAGGTATGTCGTCTGCTGAATGCAGCAGTCATTATTTCATATTTACGTAAAAAGCGAGAAAACATGTATTTCCGTCTGCGTCAAATAGAAGATGCTATGATTTTCCGGCTGAACGGCTTCAGATAGATAGAACTAGTCCCCTAGTTTATAACACCATCTTTAACATGTAATTCAACGAAGTTAACCAAATACCATTTGATGTTATGAACATTTTAAAATGTAATGTTGATCACCATTAAGGTTACCTTATAATGAGGCAATGTGAAATCGGCGTTGAAAGCTAATGATGTGGAGACGGCTATAGTCAGTGGGACGGGGTACAGGTAAGGGGAGATAATCCTGCGGGCTGGGGTAAAGGGCGGGACAGTTTAGTTAAAGGGACTTGGGAAACGGAGGGTGTGTCAGGGGTAACAGATAGAGGGTTTATAGGGATGAAACTCCTATCCACCGAACCAGTCATATTATTTTTTTTTTAAAAACTGGTCCATATGATATTAGATATGAAAAGACACATAAAATAATAAATTTAACAGTATGCTCTCGGGGTAATGCATATTACATTTAGTTGAAAATACGATTTTATTACATAATCTACCAAATACAGGCTGTTCTGGTTGTTGATATTTGCAAAGATTCCCACGTGTAATTTATTCGTTACCTTGTTCCGGTTTTGAGAGGGAGGACAGTTTTTATGTTACTGCAGGGCTAATCTACAATATGGATATTGGTATGCACTTCAAATAACACGTTATACATTCGTTCATTCAGCAACAGGCACATGTATGTGTCCGTGAGATGCTCAGGCACACGCACTATATATAATAAATTCCTCTGCTGATAATTTACACTGCATATTGTCTAGTTTTGCAGGTCTGCTACGAGCCATGACTGCCATTCGATTGTTTGTAACCGACAGACATGATGCACACATGAAGGAATGGCAACAGTTTGAGAGCGAGTTAAGTCGAGTTTTATGAAACTTATGTATGTGAAATCTGGTGAATACGTCAGGAAGACTTCTAAGCAGGACTCCCCTTATCCGCGCTCAGCTGGTTGATGAAAATCCGTCAAAACATCAAGTTATCGCCTGTCGTGGCCAATCCAGACAAGCGCACGACTTGAGAACTTGTTGAATCCATTCAATGAACATGACCTCGCCGGTGACCCATTTAAGCCACGCCTCTTCCCGACGATCACGATTCTGATTGGCTGAAGCGGACGACGAGATGACGTTTTGTGAATGCTGAGTGTGCAAGTCCGAACACATTGCCGTCTGCGCTCATACAAGTAACAGACGTGAGCGAGCGAGGATACGTGAATAAAAATCGAAGATTGTTTGGAGTTTAATCATTCTCTTGGTTCATCGCTGCGACATAAGGTAAGTTTTGTTGGAGTAACATGTTAGAGGTATTTGTCTGCGGTCGTAGTCGACTTGTATCACTGTATCTGAAATAATTTCAAGAGGCGCGATGGGCAATGTGACATCGTCTGGTTATGAACGGCCCGTGCTAACTCGAGCGAGGCCCACAAGCGGCGTAACCAGGTTTACTTACCTTTGCTTACATGAATGAGTTTCTGTTGACGCTCTGATGGTTTCAGCC
This sequence comes from Haliotis asinina, assembly GCF_037392515.1. Classification (NCBI taxonomy): domain Eukaryota; kingdom Metazoa; phylum Mollusca; class Gastropoda; order Lepetellida; family Haliotidae; genus Haliotis; species Haliotis asinina. The sequence continues at coordinate 30,664,362 of NC_090293.1, read as the reverse complement.
CAGAGCATGACTTGGATATTTTCACATACGGATATTCAGACATATTTTGCCTGGCTTTTTCCAACTGTTCAGAACTTCAGTCAAACCCGAGACTGCCCTTTATTTATATCGATGACTCAATACTGTGCAACAAGAGAAACGAGTAACAGTAGCGTTGTTTTGATTTTCAGACAGCTTAATATCTGAACAGCTGTAATCAAAAGCCAGATCTCAATCGATATCGATTTTGGTTATAAATAGAATGTGGAAATTTGGTTGCCAAATCACGACCCATTGGCTATTTTTAAACATGACATGGGACCGGATGTATCGACCTGAATCTCGCTTTAATCATTTTGAAAAATTAAATATTGAAACTTAAAGAAGGGTCAGTTGAAATTTGGACTTTTATTAGTGACTGAAATGTATTGCATGAAACTGCTACGTTGGGAATAAGCTCGGATTTGTTATGAGAATTAACATTTACCTGCTATGCCTCATGTGTAATAATTAAGGCAGCTATCTCAGGGACAGCAATTTATTAAAGTCTACTTTTATTGCCGCAACATTGTTGCAGTCTTTATTACTTTTGCAAGGTTGAGATCAAAAGAATAATTTCACACTTTGTTACTATTGCAGACACAAGATGAAGGTATTGTTTGTATGCGTGGTGTTGCTGTACATTGCCATCCCGATTGAAAGCGGAGTAGCACCGTGTCCGAATGGACAGTTCTTAGAACTGGACATCTGTAAAAATTGTTCCACATGCCCGAAGAACCTGATTATCAGAAAACCGTGTCACTCACACGGTGACACGATATGCGGTCCATTCCGCGAGTTCATAGACTTCAACCAGAGGCCTGACGACGGTGGTCTTGATGACGAGAACCATGCCCACTCTGACCACCACAAGCACGGCAAACATCACAAAGGACACCATCAAGGAAAGAAGAACCATCACAAATCCACGGACCCCACCTCCGAACTGACCATTGTATCTATTGATGACACGACCGAGCCTGCTAAAAGTCAAGGGAGCGTTCTGGATTTGACGTCAGCCGTCTCCTCCAGCGAACACCAGTGGAAGACACTGGCTATGGCGCTGATCGGAATACTATGCATAGTGTCTGTGTCGCTTGTACTGTTTGTATTCGCTGCATGCTACATCAGAAGCAAAAGGCAGGCGCTCGAGAAAGAAATGATTTATGATCCAGGTAAGAAGCCCTTATGATTAATTCTGATTACATTAAATTTTAATATTTTAGATATCGCTTTTTATTTAAACGCCATGTTTAAATATCTCAGTGAGATGCCAGCGGTATCGTTTGCCAGCAATATTCAACTGGTTGTGGTTTGGTATGGATAGTATATTAGAGAAGATTCGATCTACTTATGTTCAACAACTGGCCGATTAATCACAAGTGAGAATACATATTTCTGCAGCAACATGGTTTTATAATGTTACGAAAGACTACGGTTCGGTCAGATGTATTTGTCAAAACACTTCTGACGATGTTTGCACTTGAAATAACAAAGTAAAGAGAGTTGTGAAAATCATAAGTAAATTAATTTGTTGCAGTGTTCCAAAACGTTATGTGAAGGAGGCATATGAAATGATAACAAAGTTGTATAATTTGAATATTAAATGTCGAGTTTCTTTGGCATATTTCTGACATGTTTCAACATGTCGGGGAGTTGTTTCGGCGTTATCTCACAGCGGCCCATATATTCCCATTATCCCCCACTAAACATACACAAGCCTCACGGCTCGCCGAACATGTTCGGGCTTGTAGCGTAATCCCCTTCAGTCACATGGTCAAGGGGACGCAACTCTGACCCCGTCGCACAATCCGACTCCGCATGCGAAGGTTAGGTATTTGATACGCCGTATATGCTGTGTCAATTAAATTCCCACACTCACGAGATCCCCGTTTTACGATAAGCGTTATCAAAAATATTTGTGAGCCTGAGAGAGTAATTGGTCGCTTCTGGGGTAATGTTTGCCACATGTTGCTTCTATGGCCTTTCTTGACCTGACCCCAGGGACGGTCAGAGCGGGGGAGTGGAATCGAGTGTTCGTGAAAAACATACGCTGACCATGAACTTGAAGTTGGCCAAACTTTGGTCAGGCGTTGGGTTTATCAAATGCTCGGGCCTCCAGGGTTCTGTTTTTTTCGTCATTTTATCATAAACTTTGTTAGTATTTTTAATCCAACCCTCCTAGCGCTGTTATTGAAACAGTTTAATGAGCTTCTTGAGCGGGAATATAAGTAATGGGAATGACAAATTTTTATGGATGATGATTTCCTTGTAGTTCAACTTCATTTAATGTATACATAAATATGAAGGATATTGTATTTGACTGTTCTTGCTTCTTCTATGTTTCAATGTATCTTAGCAACATGTTTATTATGCTACCAAGAATTTCGTTAAAAACGTGCCTTTTAATCCACGAAACATTCCTTGAAAGCAATAAAAATACTGAAAGAAATAAAATGTTTTCAAATCACAGTATTAAATGTTACTTGAGGGTTAAATGTAACACATTCGAACGTTTGACTTGTTTAGTGGGAAACGGGGGTCCGTATGATGGAACGTTATGTAATGACATAAAACTATTTTCCATGACACATTGCAATTAAGAGCAACGGAAAATGTTTAATTAGGGTTATAAAACAATTATACGTGACACCTTTATTGGATCATACATGGTGGTAATAGTGTAAATTACCATTTTCCATCCCTTATAGTTTATTGGGGTTAGATGATGTCTCTGTCACGGTTAATTGTCGCCAACCTTTAAATTAACCCCTTGTCGCCAACCTTTAAATTAACCCCTTGTGAGAAATGAAACAATAGCAAGCGCGTTCCTGGTTTATCTCTTATGGGCTGAGAGATCTAATTAACATTCTTGGTATGTACCTCCTCATCCTAATTAGGCGTGGTCGTAATGTCAACTCGAGTTTAACATCACCATGATGTGTGGTATTTTTATCAGGATAATTACATGTTTTCCCTTCAGTGCTTGAAACAAGTAGAAAACTCCGTTCCTCCAACAAGCAGTTAATCATCTGGTGTTCAACATGTCGAGATGGTTTTGCATGGAATGTAGTATGCATTTTCTCACTTGTGGTTTGGGTTGGGTTTTTTATTTCTAGTGCCAACGAGAATGCAAACATACTTTGTGATTGTAACTGACGGTTTAATATGGTTATGTATGACAGTTTATGTCGGCAGCTTTCAGTCATAACTGTTGTATGTGGTTGCACGGTCGTTGTATTGCCCGACCGTTTTAATACACATTAGGTAGTTGGTTTATTTGGCTCATGAATAGGGTGGGGGTTGTCTTAAAACAGAATCGTGGCTAGCAGTTGTACATTTAAATGCTCTTTTTTTATTGCTTTGTATCAATCTCAAATTGAAAACCGACTATAGAGTTATTTTTTAACATAGACACGGACTGTGAGACAAATGCCCTGTATGCTGAAATCCTCGAACCTCATCAGATTTACTCACGTGAACTAAGAGAATTAGAGTTAAGCTGTGTTAATCCAATTTTAGCAACGTCTGTAATTCATGTGATATATACCAGTGATAATTCTGAATCTGACATTGGGACGTTCGGCACCAGTTTCCATCCCACGATTCTCTCCCAAGCGTGTTGGCGCTGAGTATCTTTCCAGTATTAACTGGCCTGTAAATAAACTTACAGTACACTTCTGTGCACCCACGCATGTGAATGGCGGGCCAAGTGAGGAACAATGTTTGGAACTAAAAATATCTCCTACCTATTTAGAGAAGTGTTGGGTTCATCAATGGACTTTACCTTGAAAACACCGTTCATGTTTGTTGAGCCAGTATTTTAGGCTGCGTTGCATTGGTAATCGTTTAATAAATATTATTCATGCAAAAAGTGTTTCAGCATGGCGATGTACTTCATTTCGAAGTGTGATACTTTACCCTGTGACGCAAGGCTTACAATATGTCACGAAATCCTATAAATGTTTATTTCGCTTCATAATTCGCTAATTTTCCCTGTGACTCCATCGCCCCTTTATGAGCGCATGTGTTTCAACATCAAAGATGCGACTGAGCCTGGAGTATATAAAAGTAAGACAGGTTCCCTTTTCCGGAAACGGCTGCATCGAACGTCTGCATCGGAGCATGGGAAACTTAGAGCCAGTGGCAGAAATGAGAGCAATCTTTAAGAATGAGTCATTGCTCTGGTTCCTAGGGCCCAATGGAGAGGCATGTGGAAAGTTTGGCGAGGTTCAAGAGCAAAATTAATGAAAGTGGATTCCCGTTCCTCTTGCTCTGTCCCGACCCAAACTCACCTCTATCTCGCTGCAGGCGGTTGTCGGGTGTGGTCTTAAACTCCCTTGCTGCACTTGCAAAATCACGAGACATGTCACTATTTGAGCTTTTTTATCAGTCAGAACACCCTGATATGCAATAATCCCATGAAAATATTTTTATTCCCCTTGGTAATTGTCAACTTATTAGATTATATCTTTTTATGACAGCCATTATGCTTGCACAATATATTCTTGTTGCCATGGGTTAAGTCTCGTGTTCCATACTTGTGTAATATGAGCTATATTTCCGGGCTACACAGCCGGCATTTTCTCATGTATATATTTTACATTAATCGAGAGATTCCCCATAGCTAATGCATGCACATTCTCTTCAGGATGGGAACCAAGGTACTTCAGGACGACGTTGAAACATAATGTACTTGTGAGTTAGGTTTCCAGCTACCAATCTGACCGTATTTATCAGTGTGATTATGGATGGTGACTTAGGTGTAGTGTTACAGGCTGCATTCCTCTGCTTCATTGTTGCCACTTGTTGCCAATACGCTAAAGGTTAGGAGGCTATGGCTTGGCTGCAGCTCACACAAGAATCTTCTCGGCTTGCCAAAATATTGCTTTGTGCTCATCGTCTTTGTTAGACGGCTACACGTAAGAATTAGCTTTTCCAGAACTGTAATTTAAATTCGTCTCGCTATGCTGGACTTGATTACACAAGATAAGATAAAATGTGTTGCTTAGAACTGACCAGGAAATGCTGAAGCTTTAAGTTCATTAAAGGATAAAAAAAAATTAGATATGGAGTTTCATATGCGTGAACATGGAATTTCCAAGTCGTGCTGAAATACGGTAGGACAGTACATGAAGCTGGCCACATTTGCTACCAGCCGTAACATTCCTCCCCGTTTTCTTCCGGTCACTCGCAGTGGTCAAGAGGAGCAAATGGATTAGAAGTTTGGCACAAAAATAATCCGCTTTCTTTTATTATTCTGTGAAAATTTCAACCTGCAAACACGGCATGAATATGGGGCTTTGTCCGTGGCAACATCAAACGTTGATAGTTATGTTCTTCAGTTAGTTGAAACTCAGAGGTGGGCTCAATGTCCACAACACTTTACGTCCACTCGGGCACAAGGGGTCATCTCAAACAAACTTGGGTAAACAGTCGCGATGTTCGGAGCACGGGGTGTTATAGGGACCAGAAACATAATTAGACCAACTATAGATTTTCTCATCAGTTTGTCACAACGAATCGTCTCTGCTAATATTTGTTATGAGCAGAGACAGGCGATCACAAACGGAAGCTTAGGTGTCTGTGGGGCTGGAGTCTCCGGTATTGAACAGCGTTTGCGTTTTATAATTGACAATACCTCCAAGGTTCTAAGGTATTCGAGAGCCATTGTCACAAAAACGCAGCTTTGTCTAACTTCCTGTACGTCCCTTAAAGCCATGTTAGTTTGTTTGAGTTCGGTAAATTTTTGATTCTGTTACAGCTTAAACGTTGGGAAAGGTGGCTTGTGGGCAAGCGGGCACCCGTAGCTTAGGGGTCAGTGATTAGCTTCGACGGGACGCCCTTTACCTTGTTAAAGTCATTGTCTTGTGGAGGAGAACAATACCCCTCTTCTGCTAAGAAGTTGGGGGTGAGATGTGGGAGGGATTTCGCGTCATTTATGAGGTTGACCGATGTGGGCGAGGGTCTTTCTTATCATGCAGAGGCAAGAATAAACTTCCATGGACCTCAACTGGTGTCATCCTATTCAGAACAATTACAGGTCTCGCTCGGAGAATTGGGATTGTTTCAGGGCAAGAGGATCCTCATCGTGGTGAAGTTGCAATTGTTGCCCTCGTATGAAAGTCAACAGGTGGCCAACAATACCATTCGTTTCCCTAATGCCCATTAGGTCCGAGTATGGATTTGTTACCAGTCCAGACCTTTCCATCTTCTTCTACCCTTGTTGCAGGGTTGAAGTCCCGAGTACTTGGACTTGTCCACATGGAGCGTGTCACATGTTGATGTATCTCGCATGTTTCAAGTCCAGAGGGACAAAATCTTCAATTTTCTTAAGCCTTATATCAAACGCAATTGTATGATAATTTACAGGTTAAACAAAGCCCACACTTCAAATTGCCCTAAGTCGGTCAATGTGCACTTCCGTTGGTTTGAATTAGCATACTATACATCAACTGTTGAGACATAAGGTTTCAGGTTTCGAGTAGCCTCCCTCTATCGCCTCTTATTCTTGTTCCGCCCCATTAAGCCCCTCGAACAAGTGGTCCCTCTACCTTCACTTTACAGTCTCTACCCCTAACCCACACATTTCTGTAGATGGGAACCCCTTGTTTTGTCCCCCTTCGAGTTACGTGACGCTCTGCATCAAACCCGTTCCTGTGCAACCATCACAACTCACAATCGGTCTGACAAAATTATTTTTTTGAGGATCGTCTATAGGTACATAGTCATTAAAAAACCCGCCTCAGATTCAGGGATGGCTTTCACCCAGGTGTGGCGTTGGCTTTGTTGTTGCCTGTCTCCGAGTTGTGGCCTTCCATTGTAACGAAACAAGTCGACTGGATATTTGAATGGTGTAAGGCGAGAAGTTTATTGGCGAGTTTGTTAGGTATGGTGATGGGGGGACTGGGATTGAAACGTCTTCACCCCTCAGGGCAGTAGGGGATAGTTGATGTCTAAATTGGTTTAGCTAATGTCTCCCGTCTCTCTCCCTATTCAACATAATGAATAAGGCCGAACACGTTTCGGGTTCTAGGTGAAAATTGTCTTGTATTTTCTATGAGGTACACAGCTATGAGAAAATGTCAATAAGCGTATATCCGGACTGGATGGTTTTATGACCTTAGATAAATATGTATTTATGCGTTTTTGGATGGTCCTTTATCAAGTTTTCAAACCAAGGTTCGAGGGTGTCCTGGGGGTGACCAATCTGTTTCAAATGTGTGAAATACGAACGTGTAGGAATTCCATCTTTCAAGGATTACTAACAAGCCCCAACCCCGTTCTGGGCCTTCTGTCCTACAACCGCGAGTATTGTATTAAGGGTTATTTATACGTGACCTAATGTGTCCGGGTAATAGGGATTTATGAAGGGAACATTTCTATTTCATAGCGTCTTAGGAAATGAGCAAAGGAAAGTAAACAGGATTAGCAATGATTTAACAATAGAGGGCTCTTGTATGGTATTTGAGTAATTTGTTCGATGTTTGTTCCTAATTATTTTCAGAACGTATGAAAGATGATACTTATTACACGTTACTTGAAATGCCATTTGATATGGCATTCGATATGAAGTTTATAAAATAAACAGCCAAAGTATGCTGTTCGTTGACATTAGTATCGTGGAATGAGATGTTAATGACTCTTAATTTAAATGTCATATGACACGCTTTGTTATCGGCGATGTGCATTGACGTTAGTTGAAGGAATACGGTATCTTGACGACATCTCGTTCTCCTTAATCTTGGCGCTTTGTGCTTGTCAACGGAGTAAATGATAAATTGTGTTGAATAATATAAGCCCCATATGTTTCATCTTAACAGCCATCTTGTAAATTACGTGTTGCTAGTAAGGAGGCCCGACTAGCTCGGTTTGTGGGAAAATGTCGAGTTTGTTTCACTTTTGGGGACAGATGGGGGGGAATCGTGAAAACTCCCATAAACAACGCGCTACAGTGTAATTGAGGGGTAGCAGTTGATAACATCCACGGACAAGGGGATTACGTTTTGAGGCGGAGTAATACTGCGCATGTTGAAATCTGTCATCAGGCACCGTGGAAGAAGTAAAGTCCAACCCTTCTCTCGTCGTATATATTGTTTAGTGGGTTTGTTATTTTAATGTCGAGGGGAAATTACAAAGAATGACAAAAATTAAAAACTCGTGAGAGGGAAAGGAAATCAAATGTTGACTCGCAAACGACGATAAGCCGGTAGTGTTTTTTTCTACCCCAGTTCAACTGTATTGCTTTTGAGGCAAATCCCGGGAAAGACGTATGTTGACTTTAGGAGGTCAAGGTCGCACTATTCCTAATGCACGTAGTTAGGAAATTAGTATGTTTATTTCAGAGTTAAAATTGTAGCCCCAGTTCATCCAGCTGTTGCTAAGGTGCCAAGTTACGGAATCTTTATTCCAGAGTTTTAAGAAAAAATCAGTTGTACATCGCCAAGGTGTGAGAGTCTGAAAAATGGATTTCAATTTGCTCGCCTTCATTTGTAAATGCCAAAGTGTGGACAGTTCAGTACACGGAATAACCCGCAGATCTGTTGATTCTTTGGTATAGGTCCGTTAATAATATGGACCGTATTGGACAACAAATGATCTGAGCATTTTCAGACTAAAAGCGTTCAGGACAAGCCTCGTCAAGCCATTATGTTGCAACTCTCTGCAGTGCTTGTTTGTCTGAGTGATTATTGGATAACTTGCCAACATTGTGCCTCCGCCCCCCAAAAAGATGAAAAAGAAAAAAACCACAACCTTCAAACAATTGAAGCCTTAAAAAAATCTGCATGTGAATCTTTTTCACAAATTCAAATTTACGGAAACATACAATGAGTCTGGCAACTCCCACCGAGTACACACCGTGTTATGAACTTGACCGTGAAACGTTGTCAGAATGGGGGAGTGAGAGAACGGCATTGATCGGAGACATGTTTATTTTCCCTCTGGACGACAAACCTGAATCGTTAATCCTCTTACGACTAACAAGATTTTTACTGTGTGTTTAGACGAATACATATTGACTCGTGCACAGAAGTTGCTTTGAAAAAGAATAGAAAAGTACGTAACGATTTTGTGAATTAAAATTTAAGGGTTACATTCGTCTCTCATTGACAGACAAACGTAAACATTTAACTTCCGACAATAAATTGGATGTATTTGTGGGTTTTTTTTTGCTTTTAAACGAAACACGAAAAGCAAATTATATGTGTGCCCTTTAGCTTCGCAAACCTGTCCGTAAGAATTTTTCAAAATGAACGAATGCGATGTTTAGTGAGTTTGAATTAAGAAAATAATATGTCTTCCTTGTCCACGGAAACAGACGTCATTAGCGGGTACAGCGTGTCCACATGCATTTTGAGTGTGGACAGAGGGTGATGGGGAGATACCCTTTTCCCCCTGTCACTATTTACCCCGTAATTGCCAAGGTTACTGAGTACACTGAGAGTACAGGTGGTCGGCATTGTGAACTACTCTGGATTACGTTGATCGCGTGCACAATATCATTCCGCTGAAATTTTGTAGTTTTTCCCACAGTTGTAACCGCCGAACTGTTCAATACAAGTAATTCTGAGGTAAATAGCTTCATTTGGGCAATATTGGACATTTGAAAATTTGATTACATTGTCAAATTGACTGACCGCAAAATTCGGCAATATTTGGCATTCGATAAATTTGATAACATTGTCAAACTGATTCCTCATAATTCTTGAATTGTGGGTACATGTTGATGACCACGTGACATTTTAACCTCTCATTAGGCTGTGGTGACCGTTGATGTCGCGTAAGACATAATTACACCTAACCAGACCTCTCATTTACTATTGATGTCTGTTTATCGAACTCGCTTATCACGGGTCAACCAGTCAATGTTGCATCATCTTGATAAGGTAAGGCGGACAGGGCAGCTTCCATCATCCAAGTATACGCCCCTGGCTATCTAACACCCACTTACAAACCATACCTGTCCAGTTGACCTCTGTACTTACCTCTTGCCAACTCTGTGATCTCGCGCTTAGCTAACAGGTGCTCTCAAATTAAGACGGGAGAAGATGACTAGTTATACGTACATCACTGATAAGGGTTACCTAATTATCGAGGATTAGAGAGATTGGTACCGCTGGCAGTGGTCTTAGGGTGTAATTTGTCGCAAGGTGGGACAATAAATAATGTGATAAGTCACCTAATTATTATAATATATGTGCCACAAGATAGTGACTAGTGAAGAAACAGATGTTTTTTAAATCGGATGTATATGTTTGTGAAATTGTGAAACCTGTTGTTAAATCTAATGTATTTTGTGAAGTTGTCAAAGCAAAATAATATGTATTGCTTCTTCTATTTTCCAGAAATGATGGAATGTCAGAGTGCATATGTTCAAGTCCAACCGTATGAACCATCACGTGACCGCCTAAAATCGAAGAGCAATATCCGGGCCGTCCGCGAGTTCCAGCAAAACGCATATGATTCCGGAAGTGACGACAGCTGTGGAAACCCACATCCGCCATCAAGTCACTTGCTGGGGCAACTGATTATTGGACCAATCGTTGATGATTACGATGCAGACAACAGCGGACAAACAATTACAACAACAAAATCATCGGACTACGTGTATTTCAACAGCCCCCAAAATGCAAACGGGGAGCCGTGAGCTTCATTTATTCCAGACATTATTCAGACTGTAGAGTGACTAACATGATTCCGAGTCACGTGATTGATGCAAGAGCACGTGCAGACAGTGCTTGTGTGTGTATGTGAACTATTTGTGATATTAGTGTGCTCATCTGGTATATGGGGCTCACCCAGTGCTGGTTGGCCCTCACGGCCATACATCATCATTCTTGCTCATGGAATCATTTGCATAAAATAGCATAATTTATTCAACTTGCAGGGCGTACTAAAATGAACTTTCTCGTGTCTCTGAAGTCTGTTGAAGACTTATATGTTGTATATGCTGCCCTCGTGTTCACAGCGTTCTGTGTGAAATGTCTGTCCCATAATTTGGTATTTGCCAAGATAACTCAGTTATTGACCTAGCCGTCAAATACTAGTAATAAGAATGTTCGACTTAAACCCCATTCGCAGTGAGTAGATGTATTATGGCTGAAACAACATAGAATGTACAAAATACAGATCCTTCAAATTTCAAAAATAGGATGAATAGGTGCCTCGGACAGTTTCCAAAACAGATCCTTTTTCTTGAATTGCTTAGCACAGAGACTTTCATTTGTCTGATTCAGTATTTCTTTTTGATGTATCCTCCGCCTTTTCAGAAAGTCATCTAAAATACAGCAAAATCCCAATTTAATTTACTTTTTAACCTCTAATGTAAACCAAGAATCCGGATAATTATCATCAATAAATATCAATTTCCATAACGCCGATAAAATACAATGCTTCGATGTCTCTCATTGCAAACACGGTCGGGAATTACAGAAAAAGCCATTGTTGAAGCTCCGACAAAATTGAGCTTAGAGTGTATTTAGATATTACTGCGGATAATATGTCCCCGTGTGAATGGGCCTTGTGTTCGAGTCGGCTTGCGTGTGTTGCCGGTTCCCACAGTTACAGCAGAGGGTTTCCTGTCTGGGGGACGCGGAGTTAGATTGGGAAAGTTGTTTGCCCCCGTCTCGTGCGGAGCCAACATCTTAGTTAACTACATAACAGGTTCTGATGGCAGACGGAAATATTACCCCGTAACCAGCTCGTTTCACCATATTTTATCACTCATTTTAGATTGAAAATGCATATTAGTAAAGCATACTTTGTTGTCCAAATTACTTTAATCGGAAAGTGATATTCTTTGCAGATGCTTATTTTTTCCCAGAATCTGGGAAATATTTATAAATCTATGAAATATACATACTTCATGTCTTATGGTTATGTGCCCATACTTTGGACATGCAGCGTCAAGGTCAAGGGCTGTTCGCGGTGCTTTTCACCAAACCGACAACCCAACAACCCATAAGGTCAATATTTAGAAATCTTGGCAAATACGCACCCCTCTCTCGGTCACCTGATCTCAGATCAAGACTCTCCCTCTGTCACTATAATCTGTGCTACAAATGAACCAAGGTTCTCGTCTCAAAGACGATTGCAAACGTGCATTATAGTTCTAATATTTAAACTGCATTTTCTGCTGAAGGGGTCGGGAGCATGAACTTTTTTTGTCAGAAAACTGCCTTCACTGCCAAAACAAAGCCTATTTTTCTAATGCTTTATCTGTACTTTGTGTTGTTAATGAGACAGTGGTACATACACCACCCAGTGTGTGTTGAGGCCTGTGCGAGAGAGACGTATGCGTGGTACCATTTATGACGTCAGATCCGGAAAAAACCGGAAGCTGAATGGAGGTTTCCTTTTCAAGGTTGTTCAAGATTGTATATATGTTGACTATATATTTTGTACAAAAGGTGTAAAAATGACGAATTTGAATTAAAAATTCAAAATGTATTTGATTTTGTTTGTGCTTCATTATCAGTTCCTGCTACTAGTTCTAGCATTTGAAACACGCGTTTGACGAATCAGGAATAAGTAAGAACATCTAAACTTTTACAATTGTAACTGCCTGGAAAGAGAGTGTGTTACTGTCTATGGATAGTCTGCTGTCAGATGGTTCATTTGGTGGTTGTGTATCGCCCCACAACCATATAGCGACGGTCTGTAAATAATCGAGTCTATACAAGGCAATCCAGTGATCAACATCATGAGCATCGATTGGATTGCAATGGCGTGTCAACCAAGTCAGCGAGCATGACCACCTTTTCCCTCTATCGACAAACATGAGTTACTTGAGATCAGTTCTATCGCTGTGGATTGACAAGTGATTCAAATTCGACGGTGGAGAGAACTTGGGTATTGCATAGTTATATTGTATGCAACTTCTCATTTTAGGAAATACTGTCACTTATTTTACTTATATTACTTACTTATTACTGCACATTTTCAACGCTTAACGCTCACCAACTCAGTGACTATTCCAATAAAAATAGAAACGTTACTGCTTTACCTCACACACACCCTCCGCTTTTAAGTGTTGAGAGCGTTTGTTTGGAGACATTACATTTGGCACTTATTGTTGCCTTAGCTGTCAAGGTTTGGCATTATGGGAATAAAACAAGGAATGGTCGGCTGTCAGTCAGCTTACTGATTTTAGTGGGTATTTAGTTAAACTGCAGCGTGATATCTCAGTTGTGTGACACTATAACTCACAGTTGACCGGACCAGTACAATCACTCACATTCGTACACACGCACACGCACACGCACACGCACACGTGCGTGCATCTCGTCACAGCAGAGATAGCCCTGGAACCCCATTTCACGTGGCCTTTAAGTAAAAAGCCATAAATACACAGTGCATTTTAGTAAGTGGTCAAGTGTAACATAGCGTTGATGCTAACAGGCATGTAATATTATCTAATGATACATAAACATGATATAACGAGTATCTCATAGGTCAAATTCAAAGTTAAATTTGGGATTACGGTATTTCTTAGTAAAGTACAAATTCTAGTACTTTGTTGGATTGAGTCCCGTCCAGGATTCGAACCCACACCCTCAGAGCGAGGCACCTAAAATTCAGACAATTACTCGCTAAACCACCGCGGACTTAACCCCAAAGAAGTACTAGAATGCGTACTTTACCCAGAAACTGCAATCCCAAATACATGTGTTACAATAAAATGGAAATTAAAATATTTCCCTATAATGTGAACAGCTGACTCGTATGAAAGACATAGTACCACGTGAATCGAGCGTGAACACGATTACGTATCAAGTTATTATCACACGTGCAAAAGGTTTGTGAGGTATGCGTTCGTGACGAACCGTAACGAACCAGTTGTGCGCCGTCACTGCCGCCCACGGCTGGCTCGCCCGGGGGTCTTTGAGCAGACTTTGGGTGGGACACGCCCTCTGTCACGCGAGACAAAGCTGGGTGTTCCATCACCTGTACCGAGACGTCACAAGCGGAGTCTCCATGTCGTCCCGTCAACCTGTTGTCAATGAATTAACCCGGTGCTCGAGTACAATGTCAAGATTGCCAAGTACAGTTATTACGACTATTTAGTTCGCGATAATCGTAACTCGCTCTAGCATTTCGACTAAAATATACAATGTCAAGATTCCATTGGTTTAAAAAATACGGTTTTAACGAACTGAAAGAGACTGTTAGTTCACTATAACCGTGTCTCGCTACAGCATTTCGACTAAAATATGCGATGATAAGACTGCCATTGGTTAAGAAAATACGGTTTTAACGAACTCAAAGAGACTGTTCGGTTCGTAGCTCGCTTTAGTATTTCGACTCAAATACCGCGTAAGTAAGGTCCATGATAATACGTAATCCTATCTTACAGTAATATATCACGGCTTTCACTAGTTTTCTTCAAATTATTGCTGTTATTATGCTGTATTATATCATCTCCTTCTCACACGCAGACAGCACATAAGAGATATATAACAGTAACTATATACCTGCGGGTAAGTTCAGTTCGTGCATCAATCTTGATAAACGCACTCTAAAGTATGTTAGATTTCATTTTTGGTATTTGTAATACAAATCTCAAAGTATGCATCCTGACATGGTGCCATTTTTGGGCTTTTTTTAACAGATAATTTATTTGTTTTAAAGATTTTTAAAGTTTTGTTAGTTTACAAGAAATGCGGTGCGTTTTCCTTGACATTTAAAATAATGTTTATTCGCTGTGCATGGAGGGGAATTCCTTTGTCTGTGACATTGTGGTTTATCCTTTTATTCCAAACTCCCAGGAACCAAAAACGTCGGGAATAAATGTACGACAGAGGGATGACATTTAAAAGAAAAGCGGAGGCATTTGGAAGCTGACATTCTCCACCCCGGCAGTTCAGAGATGTGTGTTCGGTTAAACATTGCACATGCAGATAATATTGAGTTACCATGGAAACGCCTTCTAAACATGACAAAATCGGCAAAAAATGTTTTTGTAGAAATTCTGTCATGCTAGCAAATGTCCCTATTAGTTGTTTTAGCGCCATTAAAGTGACGTTCTTGAAAGAGATATCCAATATCTTTGTATTTCTGTCAAGGAGACAGTTTATGTCAGGTCAGTGTGACATTTTAGGTCATTCTTCGAAGCATTGTCATGGCATTGCATTGTTTGTTTTCATCAGAATAACGGTACACAAGTACAGAGAATAATGAAATGCCTTCTAGACAGTTGAAGCAGCTTGGTATTCCGGAAATGACGTGGTATTTCAGAAAATATCACATCGTTTAAAGCTTAATTTTGAAGATAAAACAGAAGTGATGTTAACATAATCGGTGCAAAGTTTGGATTCGAACCCACCTAGGTCCCGGCATTACTAAGGGAGTTAACTCTAGGAATACCAAGCCTCAGACGACATGGCCACCTGGTTCATTTCCTGTGCAATGCCTTGTAAATGAGAGTTAAAACCAAAGTCTATTTCTCAGAGCACGATGAGGAATGTCCCTTAGATGGCCAGGGCCTAGATTTTGAAGCTCTCTTAGCGCTAAGATTGTTAATCTAAGCGCTAAGTTAATGTTAATGTATGACACTTAGGACTCTCTTAGCGCTATGAGAGCGTTGACAAACTAGGCCCATGGTTAGAACTGGTCTTCACTAACTCATGCTTGTCGTAAGAGATCGGGTGGTCGGGCACGCTGACTTGGTTGACACATGTCATCGTATCCCAGTTACGTAGAACAATGCTCATGCTGTTGATCACTGGTCCAGACTCGGCAATTTACAGACCGGTCAGCCATAGAGCTGGGCCTAGATTTTCGAAGCTCCCTTTGCGCTAAGAATGCCATGCATTAACATTAACTTACGACTATCTTAGCGCTAAGACAGCTTCGAAAATCTAGGCCCTGGAATATTGCTGAGAGTAACGTTAAACAGCCAACCGTTCTGGAACACCACCAGGGGTCATTCATGATGATAAACGACAAAGGCTCAACTTAGGAATGTAAATCATTACTGTATGACATGATGTGACATACGCTGTGTAACACACTGAACGAAGCGGTGACATGGTGGATTATGGGTAATATGTTATGCTAGGTGGTAATACTTGCCTAACTACAAACCCACACGTAAAGGAAGATTAATGATATAATAACAATAATTAATAGGCACTGGAACCAAGACAATGCTTCCTCCGAAACGGCGGCTGTGAATGATTCACTAGTTGCTGCAGGGGGTGGAGAACGCGCAATGAATTACACCACGTGATCAGCGCCGGGACATAATTCAACAAATAAGTTATTTTTGAACATCCTAATCACATTTTAACTACCATTGTCTCAGGGGGATCAGATTTCGAGATAAAAGGTTAACTGTTTTGTTCTTGAAGGTTAACATTCTCTGTATGCCTCTTAACGTGTTTAAGGGAATGGTGAAATAGTATGAACAGAAAATATATGACACGACAATACACCAGTTTTCTTCTTCCTCTCAGAATCTGAGCATCGACCGAATCAAAAACTAAGACCTCCATACAATACATTTAGTCACTGAAATGAACGTATTTTACAGAAAGAACGTTCCTAAATTGTAATCATAAAATATAATGAAAATGAGCGCTTATAGTTTGTTCTTGTTTGGTAATCTAAAAGTCGAGACTTGTATGGGGTTATATGGGCGTGTTTGTTTCCGACTAGTACATGGTAGGTAGCGGGTGAACCCATTTTGAAACTGTAACGACTGCCATGTCAGGTATAAAAGGCTTCGACCCTAAAGACCCTTAAGACAACATGAGGCATAACTGTAGATTAGGGATAATATGTTCTGAGTTCATTCCATATACTGGTACTTTTTTCATCAGGGTTTCACCGGGGTTTCATCGGGTTTGGATCCCACTTTCTCAGATTCTGACACCTAATTATTTCGGTACTGTACTGTATAGATACACATACCGCAGGAAATTTTGTTTTGTTACATTAAAAATGTTCTACCTACCTCAGTGTTTGAAAACAGATGATTTAGAGATAAAATTACAAGGACTCCTTGCTCGACTTGGCACAGAGTTCTAACAATGGGTGCTGAGAGATGAAGATATTTTTTTCTTCGAAAACTTTCAAGAGGGTTTGTTTATTTTGATTCTTCTGATAACACATTTGCAAGTCTGATACAAAAGTGATTAAAACACTTCGGATGAAGCTGTCTGGAGCCATTGCCCATCCCACTCACTCCATCGCGCAACATCCGCCCATCTATAGCATAGCATGTTTCTTCCGGCCGCCTGCTAAACGCCTCCTCGCTCTGTGATACTTGACATACATTTGATAAAACATGCAAGCAAAATAGGTCTTTGGTGGGTAATATTTCTCTGGAATACAAGGAAATCTGGTTGTTCCATGCTTGTAAAGGGTATTTATTGACTGCGGGCTATATTTTGTGGTTTTGTTTCTCCTGTAAGTGTATTACATGCTACGACGCTATCGACTAGACTACGAGGACATACAATCGAACATGGCCTCCTTTCACAAAGCACCAAGGCAACTTTAGTGCAAAGTTAAAGAAAGGGAGTTAAGGGTAACCTTAGTAACGGTTGCTTCGTAGAAGGAGACGGACCGCCAGATTCACAAATTCATAGCTGAGACTACTTTCCCGGGTCTAGATTTTCGAAGCTCTCTTAGCGCTGAGATAGTCGTAAGTCCCATTCGTTAACATTAACTTACATCTATCTTAGCACTAAGAGAGCTTCGAAAATCTAGGCCCCGATCCACAGAGCGCTCGTAGTTCGTAACTCTTCGTTCTGTCGTAACCCTATAGGATTACAAGTGAGTGAGTATAGTTTCACACCACATTTAGCAAAATTCAAGCAATATCACTGCAGGGGACACCAGAAATAGTGTTCGCACAATATACCTATGTGGGGAATTGAACCCGGGCCGTTGGCGTTACAAGCGGACGCTTTAACCAGTAGGCTACCCCAGCGCCCCCATAGGCTTAGAAATGTTGTAGGGTTACGGACGTTTTGTGGATCATCACCCCTCTAACTCGGATTGCAACAGGGTTGTAAGCAAATGTCAATCATCGGTTTAGAATACATTGTGTATTTACTCGCTACTTTCCCGTCGTTCAAAGGAGTGAGTGAGTGAGTGAGTGAGTGAGCGAGTTCAGTGTTACGCCGCACTTAGCAATATTCCCGCTATATGATCTGTAAATAATCGAGTCTGGACCAGACAATCCAGTGATCAACAGCATGAGCAACGATGTGTACAATTGGGAACCGATGACGTGTCAACCAAGTCAGAAAGCCTGACCAGCCGATCCCGTTTGATGCCTCTTACGACAAGCATAGCCGACTTTTGTGGCAGCATGGATGGCTGAAGGCCTATTTTACCCCGAACCTTCGTGGGTCTCATTCAATGGACGGTACGTGTAGTTTGCTGTTGGGCTTGTCTGAAAAGCTTCAAATCGTATTTTCTCAGTGAGTAAGTGAGTGAGTTGGGTTTATCACTGATTTAGACAGTCATGGCGTGTCAGCTCACTGCGGGAGGAAGTGTTATGTGATGCTGAGAGTAGACGTTGGTGACACTGGCGAAACCCCTGTCTGTCTTCCAAACCGTGGAGAATAAATTAGACAGGAGTCTAAAATGACATGGCAAATCTAGATTCCAAGGCACTTGAAAATTTTGGATTGATCTGTTTTCGCGATAGATATATTTTTTCGATGTTTTTAAAAATAATATATCCCATTTCTGTCCATCTAATGAAACCTATAAACACGGGTCTGGTAACACTGGAAACCGGGCCAAACAGGGATTAAACCACGATGATAGGTTTCTGACGTGCCCAGGGGATGAATGAAGTACAACAGAAGAGAAACATTCCATAATGAGGCATGCACTCGCTTGAACAGGTCTGCAGATTCGGGCTACACATGTGTTTGGCAGCGAAATCACTCGGGATGAAAACACCGAGAGAGGACGCGTATTAGACTTCGTTGTACTTGGTCTTAAGTCACATCACCCTTCCGCTGGGGTGAGGGAAGGCTGACGTCATTAGCAGCTGGTCATGCAGTGGAACAGGTGGAATGTGCGTGTGCGTGTGCGTGTGCGTGTGCGTGCGCCCCGGTGTTAACGAGGGAGTAGATACAGGTATGATGCCCATAGCAGGCAGATACGAGGAGTGTGGGCAGATTACGCACGACTGTCTTCCGACCATCAACAGAGATGCGTCTCCGTTACACACCTTGGCAACATCACGCATTCACTATTTTGTAATGTCTATTGTAAACTTTCGATTTATAAGGACGCTTTAAATACATAAAGAATGTAATTCCTGCCACCACACGGTGGGATTGGTTCTGTCAGAATGACGACAGACCGGGGATCGGTAGGGGAGTACCACTCCTTATTTAAGTGGGGAACCGCTCTGTAGATGATGATGTCGGAATGCTTACCTTATCTGGAACCTAATCATGGCATGCCAAAATAGCAGGCGTATGGGTAGATGGATGTTCAGTGACGTCGTTCGAACAAATATTGACAACTGAGACGCTGTGTAAACTTGAGAAACTTTGTTCGAGTGAGCGAGTGAGTGAGTTAAGTTTTGAGCTGCACACTCAGCAATATTCCAGCTATATGGGAGCAGTCTGGACCTGACAATCCAGTGATCAACAACATGAGCATCGATCTGCACAATTGAGAACAGATGGCATGTGTCAACCAAGTCAGCGAACCTGACCACTCGATCCCGTTAGTCGCCTCTTACGACAAGCATAATCGCATTTTATGGCAAGCATAGGTTTCTGAAGGCCTATTCTACAACGCGACATTCGCTGGTCGAAATATTATATACTATGATGAGTGAGTATTATGACATTTTAGCGGTTTTGAAGCAATACCACGACAGGGATACCAGAAATGGGCTTCACACATTATAACCATCTAGAGAGTCGAACTCTGGTCTTCGGCGTGACGAGCGAACGCTTTCGCCACTAGGCTACACTACCGTCTCGTATATATATTATGCAGGTCTACCTCTTCCGAGTCGGCGTTACGGATTATCAGTCAAATCAAAAACTGGATTAATCTGTTTGAGTTTACTTTAATTTCTTGATGTAAGCCATAAACGTCGTTTCAACGATATTAAGATTACATTGAACATTTGGTGTAATGACTAAACATTACTTTAAAGAGTATTTCTTTTCTGCTTCGCTCGTCACGTCGAAGACCCTGTTTTTGTACATGGGTACACTGTGTGAAGCCCATTTCTGGTGTCCCCCGCGGTGATATTGCTGGGATACTGCTAAAGCGGGGCAAAACTATATTCAATAACTCATTCATTCTTGATGCTGAATGTCTCAACACGAAATATTCAACTGTATCACGGTCACATGTACATCAAGATGCTATTGATCTAGTGGTTGATGTAATGAGCACCAATACATGCTTTAAGCGTACGTGGGCACGAAACAACCACATCCCTCAACATTCGTACTTTGTGGCTGGTTCACACCAGCAACACAAGTTGCTGGATACATGGACTTGCACAAATCTCTGAGGTAAACATAAATAGTTTAAATTGTATGTTCTAAAAGCATAATAATGAATGAAAGACTGGGGTCTTGTAGTGTCCATTTATCTAGACTTGCCTCTTCGAATGACTACTGGATACATGTCGCTTGACAATATGAAGTTTCCGTGTGTCCGATTTGCGTCAGTGATGAAATCATTTTGCTACAGGTATAATATTTGAAACTAAATACACATAACATAAACACATAAAATATATAAAAATTAGAAAATTATCTTGCAAAATAAAAACGAAAGAGAGGTCGGTGTGTTTAGAATTTAAAAATACTGGCTTTAAAATTGACTTTTTTGAAAAAAAAATGTGTACATCAAAATTACGTGTGACATCTTGTCTCGAGCAACACGGACAATGATTGAGGCTCATTTCTGGTGTCCCATGCCATGATATTGGTGGAGTATTCTTAAAGGCGGCTTAAAACTATACTCACTCACACTTGTCATTGGCGTGTTCGGGATATAGTAAATAAATCTCGGGATAAGAATGTTATAAATACATTTTGCAGTGGTTTGTAGCTTTGAATAGCTAAAACAGTCTAATATTCTTTATATTTTAGTTAAAATTTCCCCGACTAATTTGAATGCAATGATAACACATGGCTAAATCAGGACAGCTGTGAAGGTATACAACTCCTCACAGTTGGATTCCGTTAATGCAACACCCCATCCAGCTACAATCACACTCGCCGCTCTAAGAGGCTTACATTCATAATAATCCATCTTGCAAATCACGCCCACGCTTATCTAACGTTGTCCAAGTCGGACATTTACACAGCAAGATCACGTGATCAATGACGTAAAATCCCGCAATCTCTCATTTGTACGTGACGAGATTTGGCTGTCCGTGGCACGTGAGCTCGTTACGGGGTTGTTACAGCGGCGGCATCTATTGTCTATTGCGACGGATGCCATAAGGTTAATAAATCATGTCAAGATTGACGGAATGTTGACATATGGGACAAAATTGACACACACGGCGTTAGGAGATTCATCGTGTAAGGGTGAACGTGTGGTTCGAGATTTAATCTCAGGATTGCGACACAATATTGAATACATCAATCATTAGATCTGACGTTGGTATAAAAGGACACATTGTCATCAGGAACAATTGTCCCTTTTCGAAAATAAATGATTGCCATAAATTGGTCGTCTACGTGCTGTTTGTACTCAGCGTTTTTGCTTTTTGTATTCAGCGTTTTTTTTCGGTTTTCTGGGGGGTTTAATGTGGGATGGACAAGGGGAGTGGGGTCAGTATCATATGAATCCTTTCGGGGGTGGGGGGGGGGGGGGGGGGGTGTTAGGGTGAGGGGCGTGAGTGAAGGAGGGAGGGGGATCAGTTATGCCACTGTCTGCGTAATGAACCCCCCCCCCCAGAAACAACACATACAGGTTTTTCCTACAAGGAATACAATCTGAATTTAAATATAAGTTATACAATTTACTCATTTTTTACCGGCCTTATTTCTCGTTAATGGCTCAGATTAATATGATCCACTCAGTAAGAAGCTAGACAAGCCAGGGACATGTGTGTTGTGTGTGTGCTTCTGAGTATGCGTGTGCGTAGGTGTATCTTTGTTTCTACCACTACTTCTATCACGCTTGAACATATACTGAATGCAAGAAATAGGGATTACATGAAAAAAACAAGTGTTCCTTCTTTTTCCGTTTTTTTTCAAAAGTTATGCGATACAGGACTTATGAAGAAACCTGAAAAAACATAGAGGAACACTTGCCCTTGCATGTGATCCCTTACTTATTCACTCAGTATATTTAAAGATCAATAATGAAGTAAATATAAGAAGAAAGCCATAGTTGAAGATAGCAGAGGATATACTTAGCATACCACGGATCAAGTCTTTATAGAATACACAATGTTAAAAAATAAATGTCTTTAAACACACAACACTGATCGAAGGGGCACTGCCCTGCAAATACAAACGACGGGTAAATAGCGTGATTTATTGGTTTATCTTGACGAGATTAACACGATTATTGCTGTACATACAAGTCCGCGCGACGGTGTTACGCGTCGGGATTAACACAGGTATTTAACGATAAGCTACCGATCTACAGGAGTATGTGCTGGAATGCGAGAAGGCCAAACTGTGCTCCCGTCTACAGATACCTATGGAAGTTTGTCGGTTGCGCATTTCAACACGAAACTGTTTAAACATCTGTCTGCGAATGACATTCTTGCTCTTTGGGGATGTTGAGAAGGCGTTGAACCCCCTCCCCTTCTTCATTTGTTGCGCCGGATAAAGCCGAGACATGTATTTTCTGTGTATATTTTCCGAGAATAAATATAGTGAATAAAACAAACATTAATTTGTTTGAAGATTGTGTTGATATTATACATGTCCACGTGTAGCTGAACATGTGCCAGAATTACCATTTCCTTCGTTTCCTGAAGATCCTGCAAACAGAAAGTCTTTTGTGGCTAACAGGTGGGCAAGCCTGAAAGTGCCACTTTTCGCTGCTCAAAGCTGCTTCCTAAATTCATGGTAGGAACCAGTGATAATGAGTTCGAATCCCTGATTATGATCATGGATTTGCCTGCACCACCCAGGTGAAGGCACAGCAACGTGCAGCACACTTGTGTCCCAGTCCACCCAGCTGTGAATGGATACCTCGTTAGGATGGGGAAGCCACAAGAACTTGGTGTGCCTTGTGGGTGCAAGAGTTGTATGTTCCCCAGGGAACTGAGACGGATAATACGTGCCGTTAAGATTGACATCGAGTGATCGAGGGCCTTTGAGCAGCAGAGCTGACTATTGGCGCTGTACAAACGTTAGTATAATAGTAACAATTATTTAAAAACAAAACAAAACAAAACGAGAACACTTCCCCCTCTACACACACAAAAAAACACAAAAAACACACACACACAAATATAAAAAACCCAACAACCCCAAACAAAACATAAAAAATCAAACCAAACCAAAAGATAACAAAAACAAACATAAACAAAAACAAAACAAAGTCCAACAAAACAACAAACGACCAAACAAACAAGAAGCAAAGGAAAAAACAAACAAACCAAACAAAAAAACCAAACACCCCACCCCCACCCCACACCCAAAAAAACCCAACAAAAAACAAAAACAAAAACAAACAAAAAACAAAAAACAAACCCTGCAAGCACGTGTCCATGGTTAACGATATCAACAAAACCCAGTGCTCCATGCAGATGGAATATTGGAATATTTCACTCTCTCACTCACTGGTTTATATACACCATAACTATGCACACTCCCTAATCTAGCATCATGTCCCACTCACTCACTCACTCACTCACTCACTCACTCACTCACTCACTCACTCACTCACTCACTCACTCACTCACTCACTCACTCACTCACTCACTCACTCACTCACTCACTCACTCACTCTATCCTGTATGGGTAGAATGTACATTATCTATTTTCTTAGTTGAACCGGTATCAGGACTGTAACATCAGACTATATTCAGAGTAACCTTTGATCTTGAAAGAAACATATATTTCCTATATGCAAACAAAGGAATCAAATTAGAGATTATCGCATGAATAATGAGCACAGGTGTTTCCACAAACCTATGATTGTTAGACTGCTGTATATGTGCTTATTTCCCACCAAGCCTGTCGCATACATCTATGCTAAATAAACAACACGTGCAATAAAACACAATAATGCTTTGATACCAAGGCAATCGACTTAACGTGATCTGAAGGATATGGTATGTTATTGGTTATTACGCGGGGTTTATATGTCGGGTTTTTAGGGGTTTGATGCGGTAGGCACGCGCGTCCTTTGCCGGGTTGTTTGAAAGGGGATCGTAGACAGTTGGGGATTAGCCTTGGGTATATTTTGTTGATATATGGGGGTAGATCGACATCTGATAAACTTTGATGGTTTTCCGTACAAGTGGTGGGCCCCACAAAGAATGTCGGAGCGAGCTTGTAGATGGCGCTGCAACAAATGCTTTATGGGATTTTAACTGGTTTCGCTGTAGGAATGCGCGATCGCAGATTGTTGTAGACATCGGTTTTGTTGTGTATGAGGTCGCGTTGGCGAGATTAGTTGGCGAGATTTTTAAAATGATTTATATTTACAGCACGAATGGTATTTCATTAGTGAGAGAGTCGATTCTGTTTTATTTCTGACTGTGACACACACACACACACACGCACGCGCGCGCGCGCACACACACACACAAATATATGTATATATATACGCTCTCGGCGCTAATGTTTGTTTAGGTTGTTGTTTTACACCGCACTCGGCAGTATTTCAGTTGGACATGACGTATCGCTGTTGGTTTCGACACGACGTAGCACAGGCTGTAAATGAATACTAGAAGCTATTATAAACACACTGTTGTGGAATGAAGAGAGAATATAAATACATGTAGAGGTATGTAACTCTGAGAGAATTTCGAGATTTCGGTTTATCCCACAGTGACGTGGTCAAACTTGGTAATTAATAAAGATTCGCTATAGTCACGTTTCCTCTGGACCACGCTGTGTAACCAGTGCACTTAAACCAATTTGTTACCAGTCCCTGCCTTGCCTTTGTGAGTACTGTATGTAAAAATCTTGAAGTGTGTCATGTAGGCCACTGAGGACCCGTGTTAGAATTGATCCACAGTAACCCAATTCTGGCAAGAGCCGACTAACGGCATTTGGAGGTAAGGTTTGCATGCACGTGTAATCTTATCCCATTTACATACACCGATGCGCATGCTGCTGATCATTGGATTGTTTGGTCCAGACTCGATTATTTCGAGACCACAACCATATAGCTGGAATATTGCTGATTGCGGCGTAAAGCTAAACTCACCCACTCACTTATATGATGTTAGGCTAGGTTTAATGAGATCCTGCTTTGTCATTATTGTTTCTTCCTCATCTGATGTGCTCATACTATCGAGCACTGGGTTTCTAGCACTCACGGTGACGCATAACTGTTGCGTGGTCTGTTGGGTATCACAGTGGTTAGAGTGTTGTCTCCTAACGCCGTAATTCTTGGGCTGATTCTCTACTTCGGAAGCTATGTGAAGATTATCTACTGTATGACCACTGTCGAAGCCAGACACGGCCCAGACATTCATTGACAAACATTGCTTAAGTTGAATTAAAAGTTATATTCATAGGTAATAGTTCAGCCATATCGTCACTAAAACTGGTAATAAGTAAACAATAGATAATATTAGAGTATAACATCTCTCAACGAAGGACAGTAAAACAACTAGAATATCACAATTTGAGATGATAAAATCAGCATTTTACTTAAAAAGTATTTGACTATCTTGGACAATACAATAAAAAAAAAAAAAAAAGACGGGCTATAGATTGCCGCCAACAATTGAAGGTATATGATCATGGGGTGACCATGGTACATGTACTTATACAAGGCATTTGCATCGACACAAGCTTGATTTTCGCCATCCCTTCAGCCGTTGGCGATTGTATTCACATTTAGACAAACATTTGAGAACAATCGTCAAGGGCTGAAGACATTGGTATATTTGAGATACATTTACAACATATGCTCCTTCAAATTTGGGTTTTTATACACATCTTGTTTCCCATTAAATATATTAATCTCTTTCAAGCTATCACGTTAAGCGTGTGTTCGGGCATGGAGACGTAACGCGACTTTATAAGCAAATTTAAAGACGGAGTACCATTACAGAATACTAATAGCTTAGCATACAATAATATCAAATGGAGACTTTTACCGAGGTTTACTTGCACACAGACATGACTTTCATTTATTGATTAACAAACAGTTTAAAGTAAACAATGAGACAAAGTAAGCAGTCATAGATCACTCGGTGACAGGTCACAAACACTGTCGCGACACGCTTCCAGCTTAAAGCTCAGTAAAATGACATTTATAATCATATTCTACTTAACGGGTGTCAAGGGGGTAGACCAGATTATCTGCCCTTGATATCATTGCACTTGACCCTCGGTCAACAGGGAATAAACTCCTGATGAATTGAAACACATCTATAGCAAATTTGCAATTTATTTGTCGAAATATAATGTTTAATTTTGGAGAGTAGTAGAGTCGAACGAGACTGACTTCTAATGTGCTGCATTGGGGTGGGTTTCCTCGTATGCCCTGGAAGGCTGCAGGAATAGCCTACTGGTACAAGCGTTCGCTAGCCAAAACGAAGGCCTTGGTTCGAAGATTCAGCATGGGTACAGCAATGTTTGAATGCATTTTAGGTGTCCACAGCCATCATGTCGACTTTGTAAGCTGGCTCTCGACTCCCTCTGTGTGCGCCATCTTGCGCCAAACGTGGTTGTTGCAATATTGCCCATGTTATCGACTGATTGTGTGACTGAGTGACTGATTCATTTGCCTCCTTGATCAGGTCCAAATGATTCCCATCATTGGCAAAGATCGAAGTGTGGCTTTGATGCATGACGTTTCAGAGCTTGTCATTTCCTCGCCTCAGAGCTCTTTACCACGATCATCCGCGACCCGTCATTTTCAACAAATCATTAACAGTATCCTTCATGATGCGCATGTGTTTTCTTTGGTATTCCCCCATTATTACCTAATATTCCCCCAGTGGCTCTGATACGACCATCTATTACCGCAAATTCCCCAATAATGTCTCATTTTACCAAGTACTCCGTAATATTTCTCTTGGGGAAGTGAAGACCCTGTCTGGTGTCCCGCTAGTAATAGTGCTGGAATACTGATGGAATACTGCTAAAGGCAGCGTAAGGCCCAACTCACTAATTTATATTTCTCCCACAATACTACCCTACTATTTCACTCTCATATTGGTTGCGTAATGAAAATAAGAATCCAACACAAATATCTGACCAATTTGGCACAGGACATTTGCTCAGAACTCCATCGAGAAGATTGTTGAGTATCCGGTGGTCACAATGAATGACCTTGAAATCTATTGAGTATCCGGTGGTCACAATGAATGAGCTTGAAGACTATTGAGTATCCGGTGGTCACAATGGATGACCTTGGTACTGGCGATGGCCAACTGGTTAAGATCTTCGCTGTCCTCCGACCTGATGGTAGTGACAAAAACAACAACACTCGTTTACAATGCAGCCTGAATACTATACATGATCGTGTCTGGTGGGCGTTATACTATCGAGCACTGGCTTGATACAAATGGAATATTGCACCCTTAACCAACATTCACGCACAGACTCCTCTACAGTATTTAATCTTAGTTCTGCACTGCCGATATTTCAGTGTGTATAGGGTTAGGGACAGTGACGATAATTTACAATTATAGCAGTCACGTTGACAGTTCTATTTCACACCTGTCGAAAAATTTAAGAAGTAATTTCAAACAGGCACCCCTTTTCGAAGGGGTAATTTATCAGCTATTAATGTATAAATCTCGCAAGAACACCCTGTAAAGAGCAACAAATGGTCCATGTACTTGAGTTACCCGACCCCAGTACCTGCCCTCATTAAATATTCATGGTTTTAAATTTTCACACAGGAAGCACAACGAATTAAAAGTGTCCTGCCATAGGTAAGTTTCACCTGATCACAGAGAAGAGACTCGTACATGAGCGTTAAAAGTCTCACCTGGTTGCATAAACACTTCAAAGAGTTGCCTCTCCTTGAGGGTTAGGTCACCTGGATGTATGGGGAGCATGGGGTCTCAACTTACGGGGATGAATTCCCCTACAGTGGGGATCGCGTGTAACCCGGTATCAAGGGGAGGGTATTAGGGGACAATTAATGTGCTATGTGGCATATCCGGCGGGATGGCTGCAGTAGTGGAGACAGTGCTTTGTCAAATGTTCTGCTCTGTCTATCTGTGGTGCGTTTCCATAGCCCTGTCTACCTGGCCCTATCTACCTGGCTTTCACACAATCAACCGGTGTCCCCTTACACCTGTTATTATCCCCTCTAGTTCAGTTAGATCCCTTTAATAACGGATTTATTTGTCGTCCGGGGTGGATTGGAACCCGCCACAAGTTCATATAGTACTTGCTGCCCTTGGAGGTGCCAGCCATTGATCTTATGGAATTCTGTGTGGGAGAGTGATAGAGTGAAGGGTGTGTGTGTCTGTCTCTGTCTGTGCCTGCGTGAGTGTGTCTGTGTTTGTGCCTGTGTTTGTAGCTTAGTGTATGTGTTTATGTATGTCTGTGTGTGTATGTAGGAGCCATAAATTGGATTAGCCTATCTCTATCTGTTGACACTTACAAGATATTGGTCTTGGACCTTCGTTATCAGTGTGATCCTTGGCAGATTGAATTTGTGGAACGTG